>NC_049183.1:5738928-6371785 GCF_009769625.2 Cygnus olor
GCCGCATGGCTCTGGAGCTATTAATACCCGCACGCTGCCTGAGCTGCCAGAGCGAGCGGCGGCTCTGCCGGTGAGACCGGCCCCGCGGAGCCGCGGCTCGCCGCCGGCACAACTTTCCTCCGCGGGCACGCGGGGCACCTGGCCCGGCCGCCTGCCTGCCACGAGTCCTGCGCCGGGGACGCTGCCGCGGGGACGCGGCGGTGGCGGGGCCACGGGCACCGGGGCTGTGCCCGCCGCCTGGGTGCCACATGGGCGCTGGGTGCCGGAGTGGGGCGGCCGCGTCCTCCGGCCTCTGAAGTGCCGCGAGGGCTCGGCCGGGGCCTCATCCTGCCCTGCCGGACCCCTCGGCCAGGGCGATGCCACCCCAGGTCCCCGCACACAGCCCCTGAGCACCGGTGTGCGATGGGTGCCGGGATGGCATCGGGCACTGCTGGCTCCGGCGCGAGGGTGACGAGGGACACGGCCCGGCCCGGCGCTGCCTCCCCATGCGGTGAGCGGCCGGCCCCAGCGCTCGGCCCAGCGGTGTGAGGGGCTCCCCGACACCATGGCCCTGGCCGGGTGAACGTGAGTCCCCACCGACGGCACAGGTGAGGGCGAGGAAGATGCCAACGCTTCTCCGGCGCTGCCCGGCCTGGATTCCCCCTTGCCCGGGTGCGTTCGCGTGATGGATTCCTTCTGCTTTGTCTGCTTCCAGAAAGAGGAGCTGCAGCCCCTGCACCTGCACAGGTCAGTGCCACGGGGATGCCGCGGGGGGACACGGCACCGAGGCGGGTTGGGGACCGTGGCCAGCGGAAAGCCACCTGCAGAGCCTGTGCCAGAGCCTGCCCTGGTGCAGACACGGCTGGAGGGGTCCGGGGCTCGGCTCTGTGCCATGCCGTGCCAGGAGAGGCTGCGTGCCCAGCACGTGCGCACATCCAGCATGTGCTTCCCTGGCAGCAGCTCTCCAAGATGCTGGAGGTGTGTGTGTGTGTCCCTCCCTGGTGCCGTGCCGTGCCGTGCCGTGCTGTGCCCACGGGAGTGGGACTGCTGGCTGGGGTGCACCTCCTGCCGCATCCCAACGGGTCGCAGCAGCTCTGGAGGAGCCGGAGGCTGTGTCCTGCTGCAGGGGTGCCCCGGCAGCCTGGGGAGCCCTGGGGGCAGCGGGCTGGTGGCTTGGATTTGGGGGTGGCACTGACGTGCTCCCAGGACTCGTCCCCGTGCAGCCGTGTGGCAGCTCCTGCTCGGCCACCTCCAGCTGCGGGACAGCCGGCTGCCCTGCACAGAGGGCATCCCTGCACACAGGGCATCCTGGCACCATCCTGCCTGCACCCTCTCCTCTCAGTGGGGCCGGACCCTGCTCCCAGGGACTGCGGGGGCAGGTGATGGTCCCCGAGGAGGGCCACGAGCGCCAGCTCGCAAAGGCCTCTCTGCAGCAGCACCAGCACTCGGCTCCCTCCCTCCCCGCTGCTTTCTGGCCTCGAAACCTCTCCCACCCGCGTTGCTGAGCGGCAGCCAAGGCAAACGCACGGCGCCTGAATTAGCCGGGCAGCCGGCAGGGACGCGAGGTGTGAACGCCGGCACATGCCGAGCCCAGCTGCTCCTCTGTGGCACCGGGCCACTGCCGGCTGCTGTCCTGTGCCACCGTCCCCGGGGCAAAGCCCCCTCCGTCCACCCCTGGCTGTTCCTCCTGCCGTGGCAGGAGCACCCGCCAGGGTCCGGGTCCGGGTCCCAGGGGCCAGGCAGGGCTGTGAGCCGGGCTGTGGCTTGTCCCCGGTGGGCACGTGGCAGCCTGGGCGCACTGCAAGGTGTCCGTCCTTCCCGCCAGCACGCCGGAAGCTGTAGGATGTATTTTGGTGGGTAAAGCACATTTTGTTGGTTTTTTTTTGGAGCCTCGATCTCCGTGAGTCGTGGTCCAGGGGCTGGGGCGACGCGGTGACGCGGGGCACCGGGGCTGGCGGCGGGGCCCCGCGTTGGTCCCCGAGCACCCCTGGCTCCCGTCCCGCTGCGCCGCCCGCACCCGGAGCCGGGATGGCGCAGGGAGGTGACATCCCCGAGCGGGCTGGGGGACAGGGGACGGGGAGAGGTGCTGGCACCGCCTGCGCCCTGCTCCGCCACCGGGCCACCGGGCCACCGGGCCACCGGGCCACCGGGCCACCCGCACCTGGTGCTGGCGGCTGCTGCCGGTCCCCTCGCCCTCGCTAGATGGTGCCAGCAGAACGGGCTGCGAGCGGAGGCGGCGGGAGCGCCGTGCCGGGCCGTGCCGGGCCGGGCTGTCCCCATGCCCCCATCTCGCTCCCGCTGCTGGCTTTGAACTGGCCCTGGATGTGAACGGGATGGGAAACGCTGCAGACGCTGCCTGCGGCTCTGCACCCAGACCAGGGGGAGCAGCACGGTGCCGTGACCCCCTTGCACCCCCAAAGAAACCCCTTCTGCTTCGTTTCAGAAGAAACACCCCCAAAAGAAAGCCGTTATATTTCTTCTCAAACCAGTAACTCAACAGCCATCATTACGCTCCAGAGTTAACGCTACTCCCGAGCTGCCTGCAAGCGGCCCCTGCGGCCTCGGGCACCCAGCCTGTGCCGAGGGAGGCAGCAGGCAGGAGGCTGGGCCCCCTGCCCGGCCGGCTTGGGGCCTCCCCTGCTCCCCTGTCCCCCAGGAGCAGGGGACGGAGCCTGGGGGGCCTGCGGGAGGGGAGGCAGCGCTCTGACGGCCGCCGGCAGCCGCTCGGCCCTTCCCCACCAGAGCCGCAGCCTGCGCCCTGCGGTGCCCTGCGGTGCCCTGGGCTGCGTCTCCTCCCTGACCTTGGGAGCAGCAGCCAGGAATCTGGTCTGGGCACAGGGGAGCATCGCACGGAGGGATCACCGGCTCCCACCGGCTCCGCTTCCCCTTGGGACCCCCCTGGCCCCCCGTGGGTCGTGTACCCCCGGGTGGGCGAGCAGCAGCGGCCACACGCTATGACGATGACCCGCGGGCAGCGAAGGTCGCCGAGCGAGAGGCGGAGCGAAGGCTTGGCAGCTCCCACCAGGGCAGAGCAGGTCTGGGAGCTCGATGGGGGAAAAAAATCTCCAAAAGCAGCCGGGAGGGGAGGCACCTCCCTGGGGGCCGAGCGCATCCCCGGCTGCTCCCGCTGCGGCTCCCGGCGTGCTCCGCTCCTGCGCGGCTGCCTCCCTCCCTGCCTTCCTCCCTGCCTCCCTCCTTCCCTCCCGCCTGCTCCTTCCCAGCATCCCCGCCATCAGCTCCAGGCAGGTTTCAGCTCTGGCACCAAGGTGTGACAGCGGCTCCGTGACAGCGGCTCCGTGCCCGCCGGCCGCGGCCACCAGCTCTGCCCTCCGGCAGCACCGCTCGCGGCGGCGGCGCCTTCGTTTTTGGCTGAGCTGCTCACGGCTCGCGGCACCGAGAGGTGGCGAGGGGATGAGCGACCTCGCTGAGTTTGGAGGGGACCGGGCTTTTAGAAACATCTCAGGCTTTCTGCTTCTGCAATACTTCTCTCTTGGCTTGCAGGGGGGAGATGCTCAAAACCCAGCCTTTCTCAAGCAGTGGGGTGCGTTCACAGCTGCTTACCCCAAATTTGGGGACGTGTCCCCGAGCTGGTCCGCCGCTCTGTGGCACGCACACAGCTGCGATCCGAACTGCAGCTCCAGCAGGGACCTGCGTGTCCCCAGCTCGTCCTTGGCTCTCCGAACCCTCGTGGTGCTCGTGGCGATGTGGGAAGCCATTCCTGGGGAGCCGCAATTCGCCTTTTGCCTTTTCTGGGTCATTTCCCCGCTGCCCGCTCTGCCCGCGTGCATCCCCCGGCACAAGCTGGGACGTCCCCCCCGGAGCCGCTGGCGGAAATCCCGGGGGCACTCGGGGCTTTGGCACGGTCTGGGACTGTGCTGGGTGACAAACGTGTTGGATCCGGCTCCTTCCATCTCGCTGATCATAATTAGTTATTAATATTCTTTAAATGCTTTGAAGACCGTGAGCTTTATGCAAACAGTAGCCGGTGTTACTGTTATTGCTGTTATTATTCGATCTGTGCGTGACCGCCGGCCCGCCACGTGCTGGGGCGCGGTCTGCAGCTGCACACCCAGCGTCCGATGGGCAGGGGCCACCCAGCCCCACGGAGCCCCACGGAGCCCCACGGAGCCTCACGGAACGGGCACTTTCCCCGCAGCTCACTGCAGGACACGCCGTGCGCTCACCCAAACCCGCTGTGCCCAAAGGGGCTGCAAACAGCAGCACCCGCAGCGCTCCCCGTCCCCGGGTGCCGGTCCCCCGATGTCACCTGGGGCGGGCGACGTGTCCTGGGTCCCCGGCCACTGTCCCCACGCAGGTTCCCCTGGCACTGCTCTCCGGCACCGCTCCCCGTGTCTGACCTAGAAACAGCCCGCGGCTATAAATAGGGACAGGCGCAGGGATCCGAGGTGCAGCTCCGAACCCGGGGAGCGGCTGCAGCTGGGGTGGCACCGGGAGGGGACGCGGGGGACAGCCCCGGGGGGCAGCTGGGTGCGGAGGGCGGGAGGCCACGGCGCTTTGGGCGAGCGCGGGTCCCGTTCGCGCAGTGGCACCGGCGAGGCCCCTTCCACCCAGCGTGGGGTCCCCGTCCTGCCACCCGTCCCCGAGGTCCCCGAGGTCCCCGAGGTCCCCGAGGTCCCCGCCGTGCCGCCCCATCTCCCGCAGCGTTGCCCATTCCGGGCGTTTTCTCCCCCAAAACGCTTCTCCCACCCTCAGCACCCAGCCCGGGGGCACCGGACCGATGCGGGCTCACCCACGCCGGGATCCCCAGCCCGGTGCCCGGCGGCGACGGGACACGGCCGGGGGATTTTTGGGGGGGGGGGGGGGACCGGGACACGCGTGGGCGGGGGGCGCGCCCCCACTCGTGCCGCGCTCCCCGCGTGGATCGCGGAGGCGGGGCCGGGGGCGGGGCGGCGGCGGCGCTGCCCTGCCGGGGGGGGCTCCGGCGATAGAGCGGGGGGTGGGGGGGGGCGCCGCTCCCGGCTCCGGTTCCGCTCCCGCTCCCGCCGGCAGCGGCGGGATGAGCCCGGCGGCGCGGCCCCGCGCGGGGGGCTGACGGCGGAGGCTGCGTGTGCCGCCGAGGACGGCGGGGTTCGGGCCCCGGTAAGGCTCCGCGCTGGCCCCGGTGCGGTTCGGGGCCGGCCCCGGTGCGGCGGAGGGGAAGGGAGGAGCGGCGGTGCTCGCCTTTGTGCGGGCGGCGGAGCGGCCCTTTTGTCTGCACGGCGATGTGGAGGGGAAGGGGAAGGGGAAAGGGGGGGGGGGGGGGGGGTGTTGGGGAAGCGCCATTTCGAGAGGATCCCGATAAAAGGGATAATTATGAAAAAAAAAATATATCAAAAGAAACCCGCGGGCCAGGCGCTGCCCCCCGCTCCCCCCCGGCTGCGTGTGTGTGTTTGGGGGGGTCGGGGACAGCCCCCCCGCTCCCAGCCCGTGCCGAGGGTCGCACCCCACAGCCCCGCACCGGCCCCCCCCCCCCCCCCCCGGAGCCCCCCGGTCCCCGCCCGGTCCCCGCCGCCACCTGCGCCGCAGCCCCCGCCCGGTGCGGCCCCAGCCCTGCGGCTGCCGGGGCCGGAGACGGAAGCGGCGTGAGCCCGACTTGAGCGGAGTTTTGTGGCCGAGAGGGGCTGGGGAGGCGTGGGGAGGGCGAGGGGGGACTGGGGGGGTCGGGGGGGCTCCGTCCTCGCCGCCCAGCGACACGCGGGGACAGCTCGAGGACACGAGGGGCGATTCGGGAGGCTGGGGGCGATGCGGCGGCGCCGTGCTGAGAGCGGGGCTGGGGGAGCGGCTGGGGGCAGCGACCCCACAGCGGAGCGGGGACGGCGGTGAGCAGTGGGCAAGGGCTCCGGGGGCAGCCCCGAGCCCCCACAGCATCGCCCTGGCAGCGGTGGGCGAGGGGAGCGCGCCCCACCGCCACCCACCCTGGGGCCGGCGAGCGTTGGGTGCCCGGTGCCGGGTGCCAGGAGGCGAAGCCTCGACCGGCGGTGCCGAGCCCGCCAACCGGCAGCATCCCGGCTCGCTGCGGCTCCAACGGCCTCGCTCTGCCCTTCCCCGAAGGGCTGGGCCATTTCGGGGCGCAGCCGAGGGGTTTGGTGACCCCACCTCGGCGAGGACTTGTCCCTAGCGGTGGCACCCGGGGCGCTGGGGTGACTGGGCCACGGGCGGCACCGGCCTGTGAGGGTCCAGCATGGGGACGCAGCCCCTCCGTGGGGACGCAGCCCCCCTGGAGCGGCCGTGGCGCTGGTTTTGGCACCGAGGTGGCAGGGACACTGCCCCTGAGGGCGGGAAGGGACGAGGCCGTGGCCGGCCCAGCCCCGCGGGGACCAGGCAGGTGCCGCTCGCGGCGTTTGTCTTTGCAGATCCCGAAGGCGCGGTGCTGCCGGCACTGGTGGAAGAGTTTTGGGAGGGAGATGCTGACAGGCTGATGAAACCAATCAAACAATGAAGTAATCATAAATCCCCGGTGCCAGCGGCAAGTCTGGGAGAAGGCGGGAGGAGCCGGAGGCAGAAGGAGCTGAGGTCCTAACAAAGCAATCCCCTTCAGCAGGAAAAATCCTGGGAAGCCAGCGCGCTGAAAGGCAGCCAAGGTCCTGTCGTCGGGCCGCGCTGTACGGAAGCGGTGCTGTGTCAAGTGCTGAGCTGGGTGACAAGGGCAGGGAAAAATCCTCCCGGAAGCTCCAGGAGAGCAGCGTGGGGGGCACCGAGGCTCCCCGGTGCGCTGCCGGTCCCTCGGGAGGGCTGCAGGCGCTGTCGGACAGAGCGGGGCTGTTGGCGATGTGCTCTCCCCAAAATTTCTCGAGGCCGCCTGTGCAACCTGAGTCACTGGGACCAAGGGCTGAAGGAGCTCATTGTGGTCTGGGGTGGGAGATGGCTCCCGCTGCAGGGGTGCTGCCGATGGGCAAAGCGGGGCCTGCCCCTGCCCCACAGCTGAGACGTCTCCACCGGGAGGAGGAAGGCAGCTCCTGCGTGCCGTGATCGTGCACGCTGCGGGGTGCTCATCGGCTCTGCCAAAGCCGATCCCTGTTTCAGGGCTGCTGCCGGGCACTCTGCCCCGGCCTGGGAATGGAGGTGTGAGGAAATCCGGCCAGCTGGGGACACGGTGCCATCGTGCAGAGAAGTGTCACGGACCCAGGAACTTGGGATGTCACTGTTGCTTTGGTGGAGATCAGGGCAATGTGGCACTGGCTGAGACTTATGGCATGTGGCGCTTGAGCACCTCCCGGTGCTTTCCAAAGCGCTTCAGGTCACCGCTGCGAGGGGTCAGGTCTCGTTCCGTGAGAAACGAGAGGACAAGGAGCTGTTGTCCCGTCCATTGCCCTCTGGGTGCTGGTTGCGCCTCCCGGGTTGCGGGATGCTGGGCAGCTCCCAAAATGCTGCAGCTTTGGGCAGCCCCATTGTGGGTCCTGGCGAAGACGCCCTCTCCCCGTGCGCACTTATGGCCGTGGCATCACTTGTGCGTGTGCTGGTGTTGGGCGGCCACGCCCAGCTGCTGCCTGCTGCCTTTTGGGCCAGCTTTTGGGGTTTCAGAAACCCCAAAACGGCAGCGATTCCCCCTGTTCCCTGCGCAGGAACAAGGAGGGACCGGAGCGGGGTCACTAGCTGGGACATGGATGTTTTCATGGCCTTCTGGCTGCACCCAGGTGGGTCTTGCCCTGCAACACCACTGACCCTGGCAAAAACACCCTGAGCTCTGCACAATGCCCTCCCCTGCACAATGCCCTCCCGCGGAGACGTCGGCCTCGTTAGGCAAAGGTGCCCTTGCCGGTGTCCCCGGATGCCGGTGTCCTGACGCCCATGGGAAACACAGCTAATAACGCTGCTCTGCCTGGCGCCGGTCCCCACGGCCCCGACGAGCCGCGAGGAGCTGACATGTTCCCATAATGGGGTCAGATGAGAACGGAGCCGAGAGGCGGCGGAGGCTGGAAATGGAGCGGCACGCCGAGAGCCTGCGGCTTGGCCCTGGCTGCAGCCGGCCGCGGCGTGGGCATTGCCAGGGCGGTGCGGGACGTGGGGACGTCGGTAGGTGGGACGGCCCTGGTGGGGCTGCGCCGGGCACAGGTGAGCTCTGCTGTCCCCTTGCTCCTCGCTGCCGGTAGGGCCGCGGTTTTCTCAGCTTGCCCTCGATGCCTGAGGCTGAGCTGCAGGGCGAGCATCCAGATGTGCTGTGCGAATCGTCCCCGAGTGTCCTGCAGCGACTCCTCCAGCAAAGTCACGGTGCAGCACGCGGTGGGTCAGCTGCCAGCTCATCCCGTAGCATCCTTCCCCCCAAAATGGGCCCAGGAAGGGCTCCTGGTGCTTAAACGGGTGCAGAGCAGCGTGCAGAGCTCCTCGCAGGATGCGGGCCAGGAGGGGAGACCTCATCCCGCCCCGGGGCTGTGTCAGAGCCCTGGTCCCCCCATCCCCACACCTGGATGGGGAGCGAGGGCCGGTGCCTGCTTGGTGCCAGGGGGACCCCGCTCACCGTGGGAGCAGAACCGGGACACCCGGGGCCAATCCTGGCCCCTGGCGCATTGTGTGGCCGCGGGAAGTCGCTTCCTTGCTTTGTGCCTCAGTTTCCTCCAGCTGGGACGCGGGGATGCCTGCCTGCTGCCAGGCGCTTTGCATTCCTTACTAAAAGGGAAATGTGTGTCCTGCAGAGCCCCGAGCCCTGCTCCGTGGGCTTCTTCCCAAACCCCCAGCACCAAACCCTGCTCCTCTGTTTAAAGCCGGGCTGGTTTTCTGACCTGTCCCTCTCCGATGTGGCCGGAGGGCTTTTTTTTATCCCTTCCTCTCTCCATTTCCAAGCAGCCACCGCTCCGGCAGCCGCCTCTCCCTGCTCCTGCTCCTCTCAATGAGCTCTTAATGAGTTGCCAATTACTTATTGGCAGAGCCGATGCGCCCAGGGCTCGGCACACGGCCGAGTGGCTCGTGCAGCCTCACGCCTGCAGCGGGTGGCACCGGGGACCCGGCGGGCGATGGGGACCGGGTGCGGGTGCTGGGGACCGTGGAGCAGGGGAGGCTCAGGGAGAGGAGAGGAGAGGAGAGGAGAGGAGAGGAGAGGAGAGGAGAGGAGAGGAGAGGAGAGGAGAGGAGAGGAGAGGAGAGGAGAGGAGAGGAGAGGAGAGGAGAGACAGCTGCCGCCGGGAGACGAGCGCCTGCCTATAAATACATGCCATGGAGCGAGGAAGCGGTGGGTGGATTATCCTCCTCGCTCAATGAGATAAATGGTTCTCAAGCTTAAACACAGAACAATTTTAGTCTGAATAGTAGGAGAAACGGTTCAGGACACGCAGATGACGGCGCAAGCTGCCTGCGGCGGGCAGTGGGGACTGGTGGCACCCGGCGGTGGCTTTGCTGCCCCTTGGGTGTCACCCCTGGTCTCGTGCCGTGGTGGTGTCTGCTCGGGCACGGCAGGATGCCGGCGTTCCCCCCGCGGGGCAGAGCTCCTTCCCCAGCAGCACCCCAAAATTCAGCCCAGGGACGGGTGACCCACGGTCCTCGTGACTGCGCAGAGCCAGATGGAAGCGTCCTCGTCCCTGTCCTCGCTGCTGCCTTTGCTGTTTACATAGAAACCAGCATGTTTTCAAAGCATTTCAATTTTTAATGAAAACTTCTGCGTTTCCTTTTTTTTTTTTTTTTTTTCCCCGGGCGTGTTGGTGTTTCGGCCGCCGCCGCTGCTGGATTTTCCCGGGAATGGCAGTGGCTCTGTGTTCCCTTCCAACCTGCCGGCACTTCGGGGAGGACAGCGGCCGAGCTGGGAGCGTTGCAAGCAGCAGCCCCATCCCCAGGGACACCCCTTCCTCAGGGACGCGTCCCTCCCTGGGGACACCCGTTTCTGAGGGCCACGTCTCTGTTGCAGGTCAGGAGGGAGCTTTCTGCAGCACAGCCTCAAAAACCCATCAGGCAGGAGGGGACCGAAACCCAGATTAAGGAAAAGCAAGCAGTCCTTGACTTGGAGAGCTGCTCAGCAATAGGCAGTCCTTCATCTCCTATCCCACAGGCTTTTTTTTTTTTTAAATAAAAAAAAACTTTGCTGACTTGAATAATTGTATTTCAACACAGGTTAATTAACAGACATTGACAAGCAGGACTGTAAATTCAAGCGCAGACATAATTCTTCTTGTAGAATATTGCGAGCTGTTTTTAGTCCTGCTGCATCCATTTAGCTTCTGCACTAACCCACCTCCACCTCCAGCAACCAGACACTGAGATGGTGCTCCTCTTCCACAAGGCCAATAAAGCACTATGGAGATGAGCTGCTTTGGAGATCTTATGAGTCAAGCCGTTACATTTTTGGAACATCATGATGTTTAAGTTCCTTTTCTATTTTTTGCCCAACTTCCCAGGAAAGAAAAAAAAGAAAAACTGGGATGAGAGGCAGCACGGCCATAGTTTAAAGAAACAAGAGCGAGTTTGGAGATCGGGTTCAGCCTCGGCGGACAAGCTGGTCCCCGTGCATCGGGCAGGGCTGGGCCAGGACCGTCCCCGTGCGTCTCCGCTCCCCTCTCCCTACCCAGGTTTGCTCCTTGATGCCCTTCATCCACCTCCACTCCGTCAGCTCCGTTGCTCCCCCACAGCCTCTGTGGGGCCATGGCACAAGGCTCAGCCCCGGTCCTGGGACCCAGGGATGCCGCTTGTCCCGGAGGCGCTAGAATTAATTTTGAGTGTTATTTTTTTTTTTTTTTTTTTTTTTTGCCGCATTAAAAATCTAAATATATACCCGCGCCTGCTCAGCTGCTATCCCATGATTTTTGTCAATCTGCTACAAAACAAAACGCAGCCAGCTCCATCCGCCGAGGTCCCCTCTCTGCGACTGTCCCGGGGTGCCCAGCGTCCGCGGGCTGGGGCGAGCCGGCAGCCGGGCGCTGTCGCTGCGCTCCCCCAGGGCCGGTCGGGGAGCGGCGCCGGGTTTGTGATTTTGGGGATGAAGGAGGGCAGCGCTCGCTGAAGATGCTCAGAGGGTGGTTTGGCTGCAGCCTGGTGGTGAGTGGGAGCTCAGCTCCTGTTGCGCCGTGTGGAGGCTCTGATGGTTGTGGGTGCTTTTTGGGGTCCTGGGGCAGCCCCAGGTGTGCTGGGCTCTCGAGGGATGCTCTGCGTGGGCAGAGCGGGGTTAGGGGACAGGGCTGGCTCCCACCGTCCTCGCGGGCCAAAGCCGTGACATGCCTCTGCCTTGCAGCACAGCCATGAGTGCCGGGTCGATTGAGCAGGAGCCGTCGCGCAAGCTGGCCTGCTGCGGGGTGCCGCTCATCACCGAAGACATGCAGTCCCTGGCCATCCGCACCCTCTCGGGCACCGACATCAACAAGCACTACGACCTCATCCGCGAGCTCGGCAAGGGCACCTACGGCAAGGTGGACCTGGTGTCCCACAAAAGCACAGGTGAGGGGAGCGGGGCGGGCAGCGAGCACGGGGAAGCACCCATGCGCGGCTGAGCTCGGGAGCGCGGTACCTGGGCATGCACCCATGATGGCCATGCCCCGCGCTCAGCCAGCCCTCTGCCCGTCGCAGGCACCAAGATGGCCCTGAAGTTTGTCAACAAGAGCAAGACGAAGCTGAAGAACTTCCTGCGGGAGTTCAGCATCACCAACACGCTCTCCTCCAGCCCCTTCATCATCAAGGTCTTTGACGTGGTCTTCGAGACTGAGGACTGCTACGTCTTTGCTCAGGAGTACGCCCCGGGCGGGGACCTCTTCGACATCATCCCCCCGCAGGTGGGAGCCATAGAGGGGTGCTGGAGTGGGGGACGCGAGGGCTCGGTGTCCCCAGGATGCTGGGCAAAGCCACCAACCCGACTCACACTTTGCTAGGGTGCAAGGTGGGGCTCCCGGTGCCTGTGGAGCTGTTTGGCGCCCCACATGTGGGGACCAGGCATCTCCACCTGGGGCAGTCCCGCTGGCAGCAGAGTGCCAACACCTAAGTAGTGCAGCACCTAAAAGCAGGGGCCCATCGCCCATCCCCTGGGTGTCCTGGGACTCATAACCTTTCCCCTGGGTGTCCTGGGACCCATTGCCAGACTCATCACCCATACCCTGGGTGGCCTGGGTCCCATAAATGGTGGCCTGGGGCCCCCACTGGCTTGGTCCTGCTTTGGGCATCCCTCCTTCCCTGGAGCAGAAGGGGCAGGGAAAGAGGAGGAAGGGTGGAGAAAGGGAAGCAAAAAGTGGAGAAGCCCTGCGGAGCGAGATGGGAGACACCGAGAGTACCCCGAGTAAAACCCTGGTTGCAGAGCAAACGGAGCAGCAGCTGGCACCAGGGGGTCTACGGTCGGGCTGGATGGGGTGGCAGGGGGTGACCATGTCCCACACCCGCAGGTGGGGCTCCCCGAGGACATGGTGAAGCGCTGCGTGCAGCAGCTGGGCCTGGCGCTGGACTACATGCACAGCAAGAGCCTGGTGCACCGGGACATCAAGCCGGAGAATGTGCTGCTCTTTGACCGCGACTGCCGCCGCGTCAAACTGGCCGACTTCGGCATGACCCGCAAGGTGGGCTGCCGGGTCAAGCGCATCAGCGGCACCATCCCCTACACGGCGCCCGAGGTGTGCCAAGCTGGCCGGGCCGAGGGCTTCGCCGTGGACACCAGCATCGACGTCTGGGCCTTCGGGGTGCTCATCTTCTGCGTCCTCACCGGCAACTTCCCCTGGGAGGCGGCGGCTGCCTCCGACACCTTCTTCGAGGAGTTTGTGCGGTGGCAGAAGGGGCGGCTGGCGGGGCTGCCCTCGCAGTGGCGGCGCTTCACGGACAGCGCGCTGCGCATGTTCCAGCGCCTGCTGGCCCTCGACCCGGAGAAGCGCTGCCCCGTCAAGGAGGTCTTCTACTTCATCAAGTACGACCTGATGGCCGAGGTGCGCCGCCGGCCCTCCTACCGCTCCCGCAAGCACGCCGGGGACAAGCTGCCGGCCGGGGCGCACCGCCACGAGGCGGCCGGCTCCTGCACGCCCGCGCCGCTCAAGAGGACCATCCTGACCGACGGCAGCGGGCCCCGGCTCGCCGGCCCCGAGCCGAGCGTGGCCTCGCCTGGGCCGGCCAGCAGGACAGACGGACGGCAGGACAAAGGCAAAGGGCAGATGGTCCTGGCCACAGCAATAGAGATCTGCGTCTGAGGGCGCCGGGGCGGCGCGCGGCTCCTTTCCCAGCGGCTCCAGCCCGGGGACAGGACGGGCAAGGGGCTGCTGGCGGTGGCGGCAGCAGGACCGGGAGCCGTTCCTCCCGAAGCAAAAAAACAAAAATGAAACCAACAACAAAAAGAAAAAAACAAGAGGAAAAGGACAAAACTGGTTGCGCTCGGTAGCGCCGAGGATGCTGGCCCCGCTGTCCCACCCAGGTGGCAGGAGCTGGGGAGGACGCCGGTGCCACCGTCCCCTGCCCAGCAGCTGCGCTGCCCCCTCCAGGACCCCCCCTGCAGTGGCATGGGGAGGGGTCCCCCAATAATAATAATAATAATAACGAGACGGGGGGCTGCGCTGGGACCCCCACCATGCCCGGCCCCAGGAAGGCCAATGACCCCACGCCATGGAAGAGGCCTTTGGGGTGGCGAGCTGACACCTCCCACCGGTCCCTGCCCCGCCGGGGGGACCGGGAGGCGGCGAGGAGGCCGGTGATGGAGGAGGCCCCCCCCCGGCTGGCTCCATGCCGCAGGAGGTGCTGCGCACCCGCCGCCGTGCGCCGGCAGCCATTGATGTAGCAAGTGTCACTGTGTGTCACCCTGTACTCCCTGCCCCGGCGTGGGGTGGCGATGGCCGGAGGGACCGGTCCCCTCCCTGCTGGGGCTGGGGAGCTGCGGCTGGGGGGGTGTGTGGGGTGGGGGGGGGTGGACAAAGGGCCAGGATCCGTGATGCTCTGTGGGGCTTTGCAGCCTTTTCCTACCCAGGGACTAGGAATGCGGTGGCACATCTCCGGGGCTGGCCTGGTGGCTCCTGCATGGCCAGGAGGGAGCTGAGGGGGGGGGGCAGCAGACACACACCTTCGAGCCACCTCCCCAGGGTCCTGCATAGGGTCCCCGTCACCCCTCCTTGCTGCCACCCTGTCCCCAGCACAGCGGGGTCTGCCCGCAGTGAGGCAGGGCGGTGGCAGGAGCCACGGTGGCCCCTTCACGCCGAGGACACGGGGGCAGATGATCCCCGCCCCCGTCCCCACTGCCCCCCCCCCCCCCCCCCAGCAGGGCTTCGCTGGTGCTGCTGCAGGACCCATGGGCACGGGGGGGGGGGGAGGGGGGCACCCTGAGGGGCCCCCAGCACCCCCATCCCCTCTGGACCCCGAACTACCGCACAAAGGGCTATCACGCTACCCCGAAGCAGCAGCAGTTTACACAGCAGCCGCCAGGCAGGCGGGGGTCCCACCACGTTCCCCCTGTGCCCCCGCCGCAGCCTGCCATCGGTGCCGCTGCCCCCGTCCCCCCCGCCCTGCCCGCCCGCAGGGGCCCAGGTCCGGTTTTAGAAGTAGCATCGCACAGATTTAGAGATGTTAGGCGCGGTTTTTTTCTCCTTTTTGCCTTAGGTCCCTCGATGTCCTCGATCTTTCGTGCAATAATGTAGGTAAGGAACCCAGGGCTCCCCGGGGCGTCCCTCGCGGGGCGGGCACCGGGTCGCCACCTCGGTCGGTTTGTCAGGTTTTTAATTTCGACTTCCCTCGGCTGTCGGGTTTTGGACCTTCTTCCCGTAGGAGAGGCTGTAGTGTCACAGACGTTACCTCAGTTTGTCACTGTTGAAAAGGAAAAAAAAAAAAAGCAACTAAAAACATAAAAAACGACTAAATATATAGTTATAAAAGCAAAAAAAAAAACAAAAAAACAACAACATTCTGAATGGCGGTGAAGACTTTCTTTTTTTTTTTTTTTTAAATAAAGCCGAAGTGATGGCAGGGACAGCGTGGTCCCCCTGGGGGTGGGGCTGGGAGCAGGGACGGGGGCAGCTGCCGAGCGGGCACGGCCGCCTCGCAGCCAAACGTATTCCAGCCACGTCGGCAGGCTAATTTCAATTTCCTGGTAATTATGCAAATGAATGTGGATTTAATTAAGGGCAGATTTCATTAAAGTCTTCTTGGGGAAATGAGAACAGGGTGGGGGAGAGCGAGGAGGAGGAGGTGGCAGGGAAGGGGAGACGAAGGCAGCGCCCTCCCGAAAGGTGAACGGCCATGGGGACACTGGGGGGACGCGCGGGCACCCGGCCCCTCGGGAGCAGGGCTGGCACCTGGAGGGGCCGGGGCGCAGGGGACAGGCTGGTGGCACAGCGCCCGCGCTGGGGACACGGGGAGCAGGCGGCGAGCCCTGCACATCTGCTGGCTCCGGCGGTGAAGGCTTTCATCTCCTGCTTCCAGCCTGCTTCGCATCAGGGCAGGGAAAGCATTTCTTGGACACGTGATTTGTTCTTTTTTTTTTTTTTTCCTCCAGCTAAAAATATAGATTTGGCCACACCGAAAGGTCTAGGAAATCAATGTCTTTGTCGCCAGGCTGTGGCTGAAAGGACCCTCCCCTCCCTATCACAGACAGAAAAGGCAAAGCTGCGGTTTGATGTCCCCGCAGTGGCCCGCTCGGGTTCCGTTGGGCTGAGCCGTTTGGTTAATGCCAAGCCAGGCGGATAATTTTAGCCCGGTGCTGTGAGGATGGGGGCTGTGGGTGGCCGGGCGCTGCCACAGCCCCTCGGGTCTGCTCCTGGCCTCTCGGAGCAACCCCTGGGTGGAACGGGGCCGGGGGAAGCCCCCCCCCCCCACTCCTGGTGCCAAAGCTCCCCGAGGCTGCCGGCCTGGGGCAGTCCCCAGGTGATGGACGAGAAAAATACGGGCGGGTTCATAGCGAGCCTGCTGCCAGCAGCAGGGCCACACGGACCTGGCCCTGCCACACCAGCACCTTGCAGCCTTTTGGAGGCTCCTGCCCCAGGCACCCAGCGAAGGCTGCCCTCCTCTCACCTCATCCATTCCTGGAACCTAATTTGGCCAGTTTTTGCGTGGGGATACGAAGTGAGCCGCTGCAGGCCCACCTGAAATACTGGAGGTTGCGAGTAAAAATAACTGTGAATGATCTGCTCATTTGGAGCACAACTGATCAACGCCAAGTCGGCGTGAGGCTCTGCAGCAAGCCAAAAAAAAAAGAAAAAAAAAAAAACAAACCAAAAAAAACAGAACCCCAAACAAGCCCTTTAAAAGGAAATATTTTGCTACCACGCCGCCACCTCAGCTCCCGGCTGATTCACGCGGACGCTGCTCGGGGGCTGCCGTTGCGCAGGATCCGTCCCCACCACTGCAGCACCACCGGGGACGGGGCACCGCGAGCCCGGGGAGGCGCTGCTGGAGCCGTTCGGAGACGTCGGGGAGACGCGAGGCCGGTGTGGCGAGCTTATTCGTTAACCGCGCTCCTCATGGCTGATAGGTTCCAAAAATAGTGTCGGCACTGAGCCGAGGAGCTGGGTGCTGGGAGGAAACGTGACTCACGATGGTGTGGATTTGAGCCCCCCACCACGGGTTATTGATGAGTCCCCGGTGCGTGGTGGCTCCGGTGCCCCTGCCCCGGCGCTGCGGGACATCTTGGAGCCATGCTGCCTGTCCTGCTCCGCGCTGCTCAGCGCTTCCAGCCGTCAGGAGGTGATGGGCGAATGTCACCCAAAGCCTGATGGCTGCAGAGGGCCCTGGCGGGGACAAGCTGCCTGAGCCAAGCAAGGAAACCTGTCCCGAGGTGGGCAAAAATCCAGCCCCTGCCACGTGGGATGTTTGGGGTGTTCCAGGAGGGCCACAGCTCATGGCAGGTGGGGAGAGGTGACCCCATGTGACACATGGAGTCACATTGGGACAAAGGAAAAGGGAGGGGAGAGCTGCATCCCCAACCCATCCCGTCCCGTCCCATCCCCACCTCATCCCCATTCCCGTCCCCACCCCCGTCCCCATCCCATCCCATCCCATCCCGTCCCGTCCCGTCCCGTCCCCAGTGGTAGCAGCCCCCCAGGCATCCCCAAACTGCCAGGCTCTGACCGCGTTCCCTCCAGCCTCAGTCTGTGGGGAGGATTTTGGCGCGGGACAGAGGAGGGCAGGAGGCTGTTGGCATCTCTGACGGGGTTACATCGACACAGGTTTTAACATTTTTCCACTAAAAGGTACAAAGGCCAGCATTTTTGGACTGAAAAACGGGTGGTTTGTCAGCTTTGGGGACGGGGGAGCTGGCCAGGATTTTGGGGTGCAATGACGAGGCCCAGGGACGAGGGAGCACCCCCGGCACCGCACCCTCCCCTGCCTGAACGCCTCGCTCCAGGCTCCGCAGGCCTCCCGCGTTGCCATGGCGACTGCTGCAGCCCGGCCTCGGCGGGAGATGGGGCGAGGCCGGGAGATGGGGCGAGGATGGCAGATGCAGGGGATGGCAGATGCAGGCACGGGGCTGTTGGTGGGCTCTGTCCCGCAGACATGGGTCTTGGGGCAGGAGGAGGCAGCGGGGGGCTGCCGCTGCCCCCGGCCGCCCAGAGCCCCGTGGGCGGCTCTCACCTTGGCGGCCACGGCACGGCATCGAAGTGCTCGGCACGGCCACGACCCGAGTGAAACCCTCGCTGGCGTCGGCGGCGCCGGGCTGGGAGAAGCTAAGCCCCACGCCTCAGCTGCTGCGGCACCTCCAGAAAGGTCGCGTTCGAAGAGCGTTAATAGGAGATTAATGGGGGCTTTAATAAACAGTGAATCGATGGCTAGCGGAGTCCGGCTCTAAGCCCTCTGTAACATCCCGGGGGTTTAAAGGCACCCCGAACACGTCTGCAACATGCGTAAGATGGCTGTTGGCTGTCTTGTAGCCCTGAAGGTACCGCACGGGAAGGAAACGTCAGGATTAAAGGCTGCAGGTGAGACACGAGGGCGGCTGCGCCCCCGCAGAAGGCAGCGGTAGCTGAGCGGCCGGGAGCTCCCCAGTGGCCTCACGCTGTGCTTCACAGGGGACGAGGGCTCCCAGGGGAGGAGGGCTCCGGGCTCCAGCCTGCATCGGCTGCATGCAGGCCCCTTGGGGCCACAGGAGGATCACGACTGGCAGCGATGGAAACTTGCTGATCTCGCTAGAGGCAAGAGCCCGCCATCCCCCGGGGTCTCAGTCTCAGGAGGCTCCCGCTGGAACAAGGCCGACGTCAGGCACACCGTTGGGGTGCAGAACCCCCGGACCCGCCCGCTGCCCGCAGAGCAGCCGGCACAGCCCCAGAGCAGGGACAAGCCGGCCGCCCTCCGGCACAAGGGCAACCGGCGGTGCCGTTGGCTCGCGGCCACGCCAGCGCCAGGCTCCTGCGTGACCCAGTTCCAGCAGTTGAAAGAGCCTGGAGCTGGTATTTCTGCCCGAGCCATCCGCCGCTTCAAACACTTTAATTACCCACATCTGAGTCATCCCCGGCCCTGCTTTATCAAAGCTTGCAGCCTTGCAGACAAATCGCCCTTTGTGCTCCTCCAGCCCCTTGGCCACGGGGAATTGCCAAGTGCCAATTAATCAGCAGCTCCCGCTGCAACAGGCCCCGGGCAGAGGAGATCAAGAGGGGACACTGCCTGCCCGGTGTGGCGGTGCTGGTCCCATCCCGGGATGGGGACGGGGACAAACACGCTCCCCACAGCACAGCCCGAGCAGGACACGCTGCCGCTGTCACACCACGCACGCAGGGACCAGCCCAGGCCTCCCCTCGCTGCAGAGCCAAGTAGGGCAGGGCAGGGGGTCTGCAGCCGCAGGAGCCCACGGGTTGACCCACGGGCTCTGCCTGCCTCCCCGTTCTGCCCCGTAAATCCCATGGCGGTGATTCACCGGGGGAGGCTTAAACCTCCAGTTCACCCCAGCACCCGGCCCCAAGGCCGTGGGGGGAGCAGGGCTGTGGCTGTGCCGCCCCCAGCGCCGCACAGGTCCCCCCCCGTCTTTCTTCTGCTGCCCGCAGGAGCAGCCGCAGCAGAAGGGAGGATGCAGGCAGCAAGCGAAGGCAGTGTCATGCCCAGCACGCCCCCGGGGCCACATCTGCTGATAATGGAATGTGAAGCCAGTAGCAAGGGCAACCTAAAATAGCAAGATGCTGCTGCAAGCAGCAGAGCCCTGGCACGGCCGCGCAGCAGCCCCCAGCCCACCTCCGGAGCTGGTTGTGGGCCTCCGGAGCTGAGACCGGTGCCCAATTGCTCAGCTGTGCTGATGCCACCCATGGGGAGGGCAGCAAGTCCCCGCACGCTGTCTGAGCAGTGATGGGAGACCTGCCGGGTGCTCTGCAGGGCTCACGTGCACAGGGCTGGAGCAGAAACTATTTGGGTGAATAAAAGTAAATGTTAAATAAAAGGAAGTCATTCTGGCCCAAACCGAATCCACACGTTTGTTTTAAGGGGTTGCCTCAGTTCCAGGTGTCACATGTTTTCAATCCTGCTTTGTTCAGCTGAAGTAGGATGGAGAGGGGACACCCAAGTGAAATGTCTGCAACCTTTATTCTGAGGTTATTCATTTTAATTTGGGTTCTCCCTTGTCATTTTACTTTGGGGGGCAGAAGAATCAGTCTGGTCACTTTGCAAAGCCCCTGAGCAGCTGCCAAACCTGCACATGGTGGCTGAGAAGAGGTCAGCGTGGAGACATGGCCGCCTCGGCTCGGGGCTGAGGGGGACGCCACAAGCTAGAAACCCGTGACACGAGCGCGGCTCTCTGCTGCCTGCGCCCACCCTGGCGGACACACGCCCAGCACCTCCGCTCCCCTCAGCATGCCGACTTGCTCTGTGCTGCAGCAAAGGGCTCCCACGAGAGCTCCCGAGCCCTCGGCGTGCAGCTCGCTGTTGTTCGCGGGTGCGCGCACCCACTGCGCAGCCCCGTCCCTTTGCCGGTATCCCCAAAAGCCACCGTCACAAACCGAGCTCAGTCTGGGGACATCGGCTTCTCGGGACGAATAAGCACGACAGAAGGAGACAGCGCGCAGGCACCCGATGGTGCTGGGGGGTGTGGAGCTGCTCCATACCCCGAGGCAGCCGCGTATCGCGGGGAGGTGACGACAGGGATGGGGCACGCTGGGGAAACGGGAGATGGGCACAGGGCGCTGCGTTCCCGTCTTCCTCATCGCAGGCCCCTAAGGAGTTAACACCAACTGCCACCTACTGTATTTTCTCTCTCCTCCATTGAGGCAGCTCTGACACTGGCAGCAGAACAATGCTAAATTCTGATTAGCTCTGGTTTTCCAGCAAGAGGGGAGGCACGAGAGGGTGGGGAATTAATACTATTCTGCATAATTTTTAATCTAAATTCCATTTCTTTTCTTTTCTTTCTCTAGGAAGCAAACAATCTAGGGGGTTTTGTACTCAATTTCTTGCTTTCATAATCTAAATGAATTGTTTGCAAGTAGGAGCCAGCTGCAAAGCTGGCAATCTCAGATCAAATCTGCCTTTCTCCTAGTTCTAGCAGTCATTAATTTGCTCCTCAGTGCTGATTAGTTAATCCTGGCTGCCTTGTGGCAGTTTGCAGGAAAACACCGGGCGAGCTGCGGCTCCGTTTGCCGGAGCTGATGGCAGGACGACGGGATTGATTCCTGCAGGGCCCACGGTGCTCCGGGCTGTCAGCTCTCCGGAGAGGAGTGGGGAGCTCTGGGAGGAAAGGCTGGTGAGGTTATTTATGGAATCCTGGCATTTTGGAAATATCAGAGGATGATGCTTTCCCCTGCTCTGTGCAGGGCGTGCTAGTTTGTTACACCGAGACTAATTAGCTGGGCTTTAAAATTGGGATTGAAGACAGGGCTGCAGCGTCTCTCAAAAATCCCCAGGTGCTGCCCCATTTCTGCGATGTGGCTGGTGTGTCTGGGGGACGCGGCAGTGCCATGGGTGGGAAACTGAGGCACTGTCCTGGGGTGTCTGCAAGATGGGGGCTCACAAAGAGCAAGCCACCATGGTGGGGCGCTCTGGAAGGGGGTGAGGTACTGGGTGATTGTTGTGCCAGGCCCTGGTTTATTACATGGCCTAATGCTGTTGCAGTCCCATGTGCTGGTGTGACAGCCGACTGGGCCAGGGGTGTCTCCAGACGGGACATGGCCTCCCTGGGCTGACTGCTGCTGGTCACAGGAGCATCACCTCCTGACGTGTGAGTCCCCCAGGGTCAGGGAAAGGGGCTGTGCAGCTCCCCGTGATCCCATTTCTCACAGTTTTTTTTCAGATCGAATTCCCCAAGTGCTGGGGGTGGATCCTTTTAATTTTCATTTGTTTCAAGGCTGTACGTGGCTAATAAGCACGACAGAAGTGCGCCTGGAGTGCAGGAAAATGGCCTACTTAGCTGCAGGAGCAGAGCAGGCTTTTTGGTCACGCTGAGCCCCGGGGGCTCAGGGCACGTGATTTCTTGAGCTTCTCTTCAGCAATCACGCAGTGCCGCCACAAAGCCCGAGCAGTCTCTGTCCAGGCGGAACGGCGCTGGGGAGCAGAGGCTTGCAGGGTACGCACAGTCCTGACACCAACTGCTGCGTGAGGTCCGGGTAGGCAACCTGTCCTTGCCTCCCCGCCTCCAGCACAATCTCTTATCGCTGTGTAAACGTAGCTTAGAGAAGGGGAAGGGCTGGGGCAGGGATATCACCAGCCTGGGGAAGCAGAGCATGCAGCGCCAGACCTCAAACTACTTTTAAACTTACTGGACACTTCCAGCCTGGTTTGGAAGGGGACAGAGATCTCAGAGGTGTTCTGTCTCACAATCTGTGTGAGTGATGGCTGGGAGGAGGACTTGCACCAGGCTCTTGTGGAGGGAAAGGCTCTGCGTGGGACGGGCTCACCCTGCCATCAGCAGCCAGAGGTGGCTGGCCAGCCAGCTGCACGCCACGCTGCATTAACACCACCTGGAGGTGACACAGGGACTGTTGGTGCCACGACTGCGACGTCTGCACGAGATGCACGTGCATTTGTTAAGTCTGCCTCAATGGGGCAGATGGGAACAAGAGGCCTGCTGGGCTGAGAAGTCTTCCCCAAAGGAGCTGAATTTGCCCAGAAGGTCCCCAGAAGACTGACAGTCTTCGCGTTAAAGCCGGCCACCTTGCCAGAGAGCTCAGCGAAAGGACTCGGCAGAGGAGGCGTAGCACTAGACCAGCGTTTGCTGGGGCGCGAGAAACATGGGGCAGGGCTGAGCACCCACGGGTGGGCAATGAGCTGGGGCTGGGCAGAGATGGCTGGTAACAAGGCTGCCAGAGCAGAGAGAGCTTTTTATTTAATGGCTCTACCTGGTGTACTCAGCTCTCCAGGGATCCAACCTTCCCTCCACCTATTTCCACGTTACTTACTGTGGTTTTATCTTTGGTTCAAAGACCACAGTAGCAGCAGAACATGGAGTCTTGTCTCTTGGGCCTGAGGAAGATGGGAGTCCCCAGGTGCCTGAGAGAGAGCCAGCAGCGAACCTCTGCCTCTGTGCTTGCCTCCTGATCTTTTTCCCAGCCAGATGAACACTCCGAACCTTGCTCCACAAATGCAAGCAGATTGCCTGAGAATGCACTCCACTAGAAAGCACAGCTACAGTTCAGAAAGATTTGTTCCTGGGCACTGATCCTTCCTCCCACCAATCTCATTTATCTTACTGATGCTAATACCATGCTTCAGACTTGGTTTTAATGACGAACAAATCTTAGTACTCTTGGAGGCTGGGAGCCCCCTTGGTGTCTGTCTGCACAGATACCCACCACAATGGCATCCACCCATGTGCTGCTTGGCGGCACTGACCATCTTGGCTAGCAGCCCTGGGATTCAATGCGGTGGATGCTGTCAGACGTCAGGGAGTCAAAAAGACAACAGAGCAGCTCTTTAGCCTGCGGAGAAAAGAAGGAAGGTATTGGGCGTAAGCTATGATTTCTGTGCATTGCAAAGAAACTTCTTTTCAGAGGTAGGTTTCCTGTGCATGGCGCAGGCAGGCAGCATAACGAGGGGATTTACCATGGAGCTGTGGTGTGGATTGGATTAATCCCTGCACAGAGGTAGCTATGAGCATCCCACAGCAGGAAAAGTCTGCTAGTTGTTACAACTGCTTGGCCATTCTCAAGGAATTGAAAACGAATATCATGTGAAGTGTCAAGTGGGACTCCCCACTCCAAATCTGACTCCCTCCCCCTGGCTGCTTCTGCCTCACCTTCCCAAATCTCACCCCTGGAATCGAATCACAGAATGTCCTGAGCTGGAAGGGACCCACAAGGATCATCGAGACCAACCCCTGGCTCCACACAGAACCACCCAAAAACCTGACCCGATGTCTGGCAGCGCTGTCCAAATGCTCCTTGAACTCCTGCAGGCTCAGTTCCATGACCATGTCCCTGGGCAGCCTGTCCCAGTGCCCGACCACCCTCTTGCTGCAGAACCTTTCCCTATCACCCAGCCTGACCCTCCCCTGTCCCAGCTCCATGCCGTTCCCTCGGGTCCTGTCGCTGTCCCCAGAGAGCAGAGCTCAGCGCCTGCCCCTCCGCTCCCCTCGTGAGGGAGCTGCAGGCCGCCATGAGGCCTCCCCTCGGCCTGCTCTGCTCTGGGCTGAACGAACCAAGGGACCTCAGCCACTCCTCACACGTCTTGCCCTCTAGACCTTTCACCATATCTGTAGCCCTCCTTTGGACACTCTCTGATATTTTACGCCCTTCTCATACTGTGGTGCCCAAACCTGCACGTAGTGCTCAAGGTGAGGCCACACCAGGCAGAGCAGAGCAGGACGAGCACTCCCTGACTGGTGCGGTGCTGGCCTCGGTGCACCCCAGGACCTGGTTGGCCCTCCTGGCTGCCAGGGCACGCTGCTGGCTCAGGCTCAACTTGCTGTCAACCACAACCCCCAGCTCCCTCTCTGCAGGGCTGCTCTCCAGCCTCTCGTCCCCCAGTCTGTACGTATAGCCAGGGTTGCCCCTTCCCAGGTGCAGAATCTGACACTTGCTCTTGTTAAACTTCATGCTGTTAGTTCATATCGTCCTGCACAGCTCTTTGGCATGGTGGCTTCAGAGATAAGGTGGCCAGCTTACCAGCAAGACCTATGTGACCTGCCTGTCGTTCTGACTGTGCTGATGAATAGAATGTTCCCCCATAGCATTAAACATGGCGTGCTGACAGTCCACCCCATACAGCCCTTGGATCCTCCTCCTGCCACTACTCTGCCTCTCCTCAAAGCTGCTTTTAGGACTCTTATAGGACTGCAGCCCTCCTGCCGAGGGGCTCAGGATTGTGCCAAGAGTGCCCAGGATGTGTTTTGCCTGTGTTGCTCTGCTCCACTCCCAGGTTTTGGCTGTCTCTGAAGGGAGGGAGGTGCTGGAGCAGCCATCGTAGCTGCTGACATCTGCTTGAGGGCTCCAGGCGGAGCAGAGGGATTAGCACTCCCTGTCAGCAGAGGCTCAAACACACATCCGTGGGCTGCTGCTGAGGAATGTGCAGAGACCCTGCTGTCTCCTCTTCTGACCCGCTAATGGTGGCAGGTCAGTGACGTACTGCACCACCGCTGAGGGACAGCCACCCTGGCCTCATGGCCTTGTCCCAGCTGCAGTACAGAGAGCTGCATGCAAGGAGAAACTCTGCCAAGCCACAGGACATCTGAGTCCTGAGGTATCGTAATGCTGTTTGAACACAGCACTCCTTGACTGCTCTGTTCTCTGGAGAGATTCCAGCCCTGTCCAGATGCGGGGACATCTCAGACCGTGTCACAGAGGCCCACTGGAAATTCCAGCCCCTAATGGTGACACCAACAAAAAGTGGCTCTGTCACTTCCAGATGTGAGCTAGTCTGTGTGCGCTGAGATAAGCTTGTGTGGGGAGCAGGCATCTGCAGGGACACTGCATGAGGATAAGGCACTTCCAAAGCGTGAATTCATCTGTTCCTAAGGTCAATGTTTCAAATAGGGCAGATGAAACGTGCTATAAAAATGCTTGCTTCTCTCAGCAGCTACAGAAGGAGGCACGACAACTAGCCCAGACACAGATTTCAGCACTGAAACAGTCCGCATTTGGAAATCTGAATTCTCATCCCATTGCCTAGTCCCAAATCACACAGGGAGCAAGTATGAAATTCCTTTTCACTTCCATGGCTTGACTCCACCAGTGAACAATACAGCTGTGCTCAAACCATAAGGATTTGAAATCCGTGTTCACTTAACCCTCTTGAACTTTGCCTGATATCATGTTGATGCTCATTAGCTTTGACCTGGAAAGCCTAGCTGACATTTCATAAACTCATTAGCACGAGATCAGAGGATCAAACATGGTTTCTAGGGACATCCTTTGAGTTACAATCACTCCCCAGTGAGCTTGCTCCTCAGATCTTGCTCTGTGATTTCTAAACCCACCCTGAACTATGGAGCAAAAGGCCCCTTTGAAAATAAACACCACTTGCTGCTGTGCTTCTTGCAACCCACGCTGAGAAGTGCTGCAGCCACCACTGTCCCAGGGCTAGACTTGTGGTCTAAGCTCTGAACTGCTGTGAATAACCCCTGCTTCCAGCAATGCCAGAGGGATTTGATTCAGCAGCCCAGACTGCTAAAAGCAGGGAAAAGGGCTGAGCATATTTGCTTTTTATCTTATCTATCACAGAAAGTACTATAAACCTCGTTCTGATAGGCTGATTCTCCACGGCCGTGAAGCAGAAAGGATTTTGTGTCAGCCAGAGATATGCAATGTCCTTTTCAAAGCAAATCAGAAGCCAGCCTGGACTGGCTGCCCTGTCACATTACTTGGCAACAGACGGGCACCCTGGCAGCAGTACGCGCTGTGCTATGACAGCCTTGCAGCTATCGCAGAGTTGTGCAGGCAGACCTTCCAGGCGGTGCAGCACATACAATCCCAGCTAAACCAAGGGAGAAGCTCGCTGCACCTTAGAGAAAGCTGCTGAAAACAGCAGCTGTGAGACTTTTGGGAAGTTTGAGGTAGTCTTGCTTGTGTTACAGGCAGGAATGCAGACTTCAAAGAGGGCTCTGTGTCTTTTAAGGTTCAATCCTTGGAGCACTGGTACTGAAGGCAGTAGCTCTGCAACATTATATGAAGTTACAAACACATCTAACTCTCTTAGATGAGACCAAAAGGGATCCACAGGAGAGGCTTGCCTACTTGCTACCCTTTCTCATTCTCCCAAATTCTTTTTATACCTCCTAGTCCTAACTCTTCAGGCACCGCCTTCTATATTTGTTTCATACTAACCTTTGATGATTACAGACAGAATTTTAAAGATATTTGTTTGGTTTATTTCCATTAAGTGCTCAAATGTCTTTAAAAACTGGGAACTTAGTGCTTCCTTTCTCGGGGGGAACTACTGAGAGAAGACTCAGCCAGCCCATCTGTGGAATGGCTAATGGTTTAGTTTCTCATTTTCCATTTGGATTTGGGCTTCTGAAACATGACTTCTAGAACATAGGACACGTGACAGCTTGGCAGTAGGACTGAAGGAACATTTTCTGTCTTATTTTTGATGAAATATCGCAGACATCTTACTAAGTGTTGATTCTTCATAAAAAAAGTAACCGACATCTACAGAAAATATTGAATCTTTATCAAAATCTCCAAATATTTTGATTCAAAGTAGTGCTACTGGTGTAATGTGGAAGACAGTTTGACAGGCTTTTGGTCCTACCTGCCATCATGCACTGAGCTCTCAGTACAAGCCAAGGCTTGGGGCTGTCATGAAGCAACATTTATGTCTCACACAAGTTGAAATTTTCTTTTAAAATTCAATCGATTTGGACAAGTTTCATTCACCACAGGAGCACAAAAGAACATATATTTGTATTATAAACTTCTCTACTTGCCTGTTTCTCATTTTGGGGATAAAGAAGATGCTGTGCAGTGTCCAGTAGCGACTGCTTCTGCCAACAGACACTGGGGGTAAAGAAAAAGAGAAGCCAGTGTTACTTCGCCATCTAAGCTGTCGGAGACTGCCGATGACCTAGCTTTAAGGAGAGCTATGCTTAGTGCCAGCAGCTCTGGCCATGTGCATCTGTTACTGAACTTCTTTACACAGACAAATCCTGGGTTTTACAAAGCTTTGTATAAATGGATTTGGATTCTTAAAATATAAGCCTCCAAACAAACAGTAATGACCTGTTGCATAATGGGGTCTCTAGGGCAGTGGGAAATGCACATACATCTAGATATTTAAGGTCTCTGCAAGGGCCTTTTTCTCAACTAATATAATCTCTGTGTTTTTCCAAAAACCTAGGACTTTCTAACCTGCCTTTGACAACAGGGCTGCTTCACTAGACCTTGTTTTGCTTTGGTCTCCCTCAAGCCACATGAGTTGACCACAAGACACAGGCAAGAGAGATTTAAAGGCAAGATACAAATTTCAAAACTGCCTTTTTAACTAACTCCATGCACAGGCGTAGTCTTCAGCTTCTGGAACCACTCGCTAACCCCATATCCAGGTATTGTGCTTGGCAACAGTTTTCCCTTCAGTGGTTTTCAACAGCTCCAGGATTTTACATCTCATGCATTCATCTTTTGATTTCTACACCTCCTTTCCCTCCAAAGCCTCCAGAGATGAGCTTCCTATAGGGATAACATCACTCCCTGCTAACAGCAATTAACATTTGGTAAGAATGTTTCATCAGACAGAATAACATCCAGCTAAGTTCCTTAACACTTGGCGTTTGTTCTGATTGCACTGCATTATCTAAAAAGGGGGGAGGTATAGGGTCTAGTCTGCACTCTGATTTTCTTCCAATACTGCTACGTTTTCTGTGAGGTTTGGTCAAACACTGCTTGCTGAGTTCCACACATTAACTAGATGAATTTCTAAAGACCCTACACAACATAGTTAGGTCCTAACAACCTTAGGAGCACCTCAAAGTACTTTTTAAAAGCTCAAATAACCATACAGGAGCAGTTTCTAGCGTGGTCACTATAAAATATGTATCACTTATTACAGAACTAAATCTAGTTTGCCACACATAAAAAGCAGAGCACGCCTTTCTTCTAGTAGTTGCTTTGAATCTACTTGTAAATTCTTCCCTTGGCCACCCTGCAGCTAGGAAGTCTGGCTTTAAAAACAAGTTATGACAGGATAAATTCAAACGTTATATATATTGGAGATCTCGGCAACTGGATGCTAACAGAACAAGAAAGATGTCTCACATCATTTTTCTTTGTCTGTGTGTCACTTCCTTCTCCTGATTCTCCCCCATCCCAGTCCCCACTGCTCCTAGGCTGTGCTTCAGCTTCCCCTCACCTCTTCCAAACACTTACATCACTCTGCCCTGTGAATTACCCTTGGCACCCTCCCAGATTCCTACTTTGGCTCTGTTCTTTGCAGTCAGCCAATCTCACGGGCTGCTTTTGTGCCCCCACCTGCATAAATTTTGTCCCTTTCTCTGTTCTTCCTGCCCTTTGGATCAGAAATAATCCATTTATAGACATCCAGAGAACAGAGCACACAGGGTGGGCACCGCTGCTGAACACTAACCACTACACAGTTACAAGGATCTGTGTCTGTCTTTAAGGCAACTGCTCTGCACAGCACATCCTCCAGTGACTGAATGTCTCCTTGATGTGCCACTGATAGAGCTGGCTTAGGAAAGTTTTAATATGCTCTGAACAAAGAGCAGTTACACTGGCAGAGCCTGCATTGTTCCTCCCAATACCTGACTCCTCCTTCTTATCACAGCCCATCTCTGACATCATGTCCAGGCTTTCATACAGATGGCAATGTTTTCCCCATGGCACAGAGCCTAAGTTATGTGGCTCAGCTGTGAATCAGCTCCCAGGGCCACGAAACAATCTCTTACACCCTGGTGCTTCAGCAATGCAGCTGAAATGCAGGCCAGAGCCTGTGCAGGTAGTGGAATCCCGGCCTGCTGCAGTAAGGGTGAGATAAATACACAGCAACCTGTTCAGTGCAAGAGAGGTCACGTGGTTCCTGCTGATGGAGCCGTAAGTGTAATTAACCTCAGATGTTATTTTGAAATGTTTATAAACTAGGCAATGAAGATGCCTTAGCATGAAGTGTCCTTGTGAGACACTAGCTCAAACTGGCTGTGTTTTCAAAGATATTTGCAAAGTTGAATTTAAACAGTATAATAGCTTATGGTAGAGTAAGCTTACCTGTTGGCTGAAGCTGATCTACCCAAGGATCAATGCCTCTCCACCTCCCCATCCTTAGGCAACACTTTGCTGCCCCTCCCTTCCACATGCATCATTGATCATGAAGAAAAATATTATTCTTGTAGAGCAAGTTTTAAACGGCTGCAGGATCACCAGTTCTGGCACCGGGGCTAAAGGCAGAGCAGATCCTGCCATTTGGGAGTGCCTCTGTGATTTATGCACATGTATTTTGCAGTTTGGTAAGGACGTTTATGTGCTGTACAGGCAGCCATACCGGATGAGGGACACAGCTGAGACTGGCCGTGTCGACATCTATTCCTCCCCACTTCCCTCTCAGCCCCTGGGCTCACTGTGAGTGGTAGTGAGAAGCCACTGTGATGTCTGCTCTGCGGGTGCTGCCTCCAGACTGGCAATCTTAAAACACATCAAGTTAAACCTACAGAAGGGGGGAGCACTGTGTTACAGATTGTGTTATGCAGTGCCCAGACTCTGAAAGTCTTGGAAAAAAAAATAGGGGGAGATGCTGTATTGGCTCCCAGCCCTGCTGATGGCCACTCTCCCAGAACCCCCTTCAGCGGTGATCTTTGGGGCTCCCAATAGCTCACTTTTTCCTATAAAGCAGGAAAAGGGTGGAAGGAAACTCACTTGAAAGATCAGTTGCTCTTTGTTTCCCCTTAGTGCTGTACATTGTTGGATGGAAGATTTAGGATGTGGCTCCCTAGGGTGGGATTTTAAACCAATAGGAGCGATATCCAAATTTTGTCATTAGCTTAACAGCATATTTGAAAATATGCTAAAAAATTTGTTCCACCTACCCTTCCCAAGTGCAGCCTTGTGGCTGAGCACCATAAAATTAGATCAAAGTATGAGAACTCCAAGATGTCTACCAATTCAAATGTTTGGATTTGATCACCTCGATGCTTGTAAACTCCAGCATCCTTGAATTCTTATTCCTGCCCATTGACAGTCTGGAAATCCTCCTGATGGAACAGCCAAAGTCAGGACAGCCTTAGTGGTGCGGCTGCTGGACTGCTCTATACTGATTGTGTCAGAAAACAGATTCTCTTGGCTTTCTTTCCCAGAGGAAACCATGTGCGTGAACTACACATCACATTGCCAAATACCACCCCCTATGCAAGGAAACTTTCCCTCTGGGAGACAGTGGGTTAATTGGCCTGATAATCATTCTATTTCACTAATCAGTCCCTGTAGAGGGGTTCTGTTTGTTTTATCAGGCCTGTAAATCCTCTACCCAGCATTTCTGGTGATTTATTTAAGAGGCTGATTTTTGATTTTGCTCTCTGGTGTTTATTTTAAGCATTTTTTTCATAACAAACACAGAATCTGCTAAGATATTTCTCCTAGGAATTCTACTGATTCAGCAGGTCTATTCCCAATGTGAGCCCTTATTTTAGAGAATTCCCTGTATTTGTGGAACGATGTTTCCAAGTCTTACAGACACTCCAAGTCCTTAACAAACAACACAACTCAGTATTTAACATCCTGAGTATGGGACACATGGACTTGAGACTAAGGAATGCTCTGAGATGTCAATAGATTAAAAACAACACAGCTTAGGGTGAACACATTGCCTTTGAGTGGTACCTAACATCATGTGAGTCTAAACCACAAGAGAATTACAAAAATGAAGGTCAGCTGTCCTTGTTCAGATCACACACTCTTGGTAGAGAGTTGAGACGGTGGTGAAAAAGTGCTGCTAAAGTGATATTGTTCCTCACTTACCTGTCCAGCAGGGAGTCGAAGCAAATGACCGCATTGTCTCGCTCTGCTGCTAACACCAGACACAAACCGTCCATTAAAAGGGAACACTAAGGGAAGGAAGAACAGAGCTTTGGGTTGCTATCCACTTAAATAAGTCTGTAAGCCTCACTGATGAGCTGCTGACAGCACAGATAACTGGTTGTGTGCTGTGTGAGAGCAGGAAAGACACAAAGAGACAGATTCTTTCAAACTAAAAGAATATCACGTCTGAACTGTTAGTTAACCCATTCCTATGGCATGGTATTATTCCTGTTCCCATCCCTCAGAGTGAAAATAAGCAGGTTGCTTAGGTGTGTTATTCCGTCACTAAGTCTGCTGGAAGCAGGAATACGGAGATAACCGTAAATGTTTGAGATACTGTAGCAGAAACACTCATTACTTGAAGGAGCCCATCTTCCTTCTGGCAAGTGAACACAAATGCTGTAATGTTCACCTTTGGCTCAGCAGTGCCAGACCCTCCTGGAGACATGCCAGCTCTGCCCAGAGTAATTCATCTCTGACAGGAGGAAGCGTTTCCATCACCAGGAGAGCAGTGCCACTGCCATGGCTCTCCTTCCCACACGCTGATTCGCTTTGTCCTTCCTAAAGAGCTCTGCACATTCCTGCGCGCAGAGGGACGGCATCCTCAGGGGAACCACAGGAGAAGAAAGTAGTGCTTAGACTAATTGGATGCTAGATGTAATTGCTATTCTGTACAGATGTACTTCGAAGGGATGCTGTCAGTTTAAAAAATCACAACCTAAAAAGATCTTACCTGCTTTTATTACAGGTAACACCTAAGACTCTCATAAGAACTGAAGGGATAGGAACACAAATGTTTGTCTGTATTTTTTTCACAGGAACTGCTGTGTGCCTCTAACAGCCCTTTGTTGATAACTACTTCCAGGATAAGTAGTTTTCCTTGTCGTTTACACTCTGCTCCTAACAGCACTTTCTTGTGTATTCCACCTTACTGCTTTGCTCTAGCAAGGTTCCTGAAATGCTGGGTTTATCCTACATCAAGTAGGAAGAGAAAAACAGTTCAGGCACAATGCTGCACTGATGTAAAGTGATGTATTGGCTCACCCCAGAAGCATATCTTGTGCTTACACCCTGTGAGCACTTGCTTAAATCCAATGCTGGACTGCGGCTTGAGTTGTCGTCACCAGCAGAATGAGACACAAAATGAAATCTCTGCCCAGAACTCCAGGGCACCATCCAAAAAGTGGAAGGGTTATTTAGCATCGTAGAAGAGGATTAATGGGGTGTGATTACAGAAAGGAAAATAGAAAATGCTGTATTCTGTCTTGTTCTTCCAGATAAACACAGCAGAACATACATAATAGCAGCAACTGCCCACTGATAGGTGAATGGAATAAAATGTGTAGTGGGGATGAACCATTCACAGTAAGGATATGTTTGAACATAACAATGTCAAGTTTAGGTGTCAGCGAGCTAATGGAGATGGAGGAACACAAGGTAGGGACGAGCTAGCAAGGCACGCTGCCCAAATTACTTACCAGCCTATTAGAGACCAGATTGCAGTGCTCTGCTAATGCTGCTACCAAAGCTAGTCTGCCCAGAGCTAGCCCGGACATCTTAGCACAGCACTGCATCAAATGACTCTTCCACAGGGAAAGAAGCAAAACAACTCCAGCTGTTTCATACCTTTGCTGCAACACTGCACTTTGCCCTGCTTAGTATCTCAGAGATGCAATGAGCTTGTGGTGCGTCCAGGACAGTGAGACGTACTCCAGTCATTGTGAAATCTTTGCCAATAAGCTGATCAAGCAGTTCAACGTAAGGTGGGTCTGACCCCCGAAGGATGATCCCAGGCAAGACGAGGCAAGTGGTTTGGCAGAGGTTATCAAGCAATGGCCGATCTGATGGGAAAAGATCAAAACACAACAGATGCTTGCTTTATACCTACCCCCACCAACTGCTAGCCCTCTAAGTAATTCTTCCCTGCCACATACAAGTAACTGGAAGATCAGAGGCACTCAGGCATTGTTATATCATTTGGGATGTTCACAGATGTGATTGCTCATCCCAAACTGTCAAACTGCTGTATGCCTGCATGTATGTATCTGGAGATCACAAGACAGCAGTTGTGACCCCATTTCAGGAGTCAGACAAGGACAGCTGCTGGTTTGCTACAGGAGATACTATTCCATTTAATTTCTTCCAAGCAAAGAAATCTGTTAATCCAGCCGCTTTTATAATCCAAAATGTAATTCTCAGCAACATGCATAAGATTTAATGTATTTCATATTTTCCCCATGATAAATCCGTCTGTCCATTAGGCAGAGCTTTGTGGTAATTGCAGAAAGGAGGTTTCTTTGTGTGCAAGAGCTACCTCTAGCGTTTAAGATGAGACCATAAAGTGAATGATGTGTCTGGTTTGCTGGCGGCGCTTACTATATCGTGCCTGACAGTTCAGAGATCACGTGTACTTGCTTTTCCAGGACAGTAACTCTTTGAAAAACATTTTCTGAGACGCAGACACATCAGGGCTGTACATTAATTTTCTTTCCACTCTGCTTAGACATCTTCAAAGCAAAGAGATTTCCTTATGAAGCAGGAAATTGGGGGCACATATTTTGAGATTTGCTCCCAAGACTGAGCCATACAAAACTTGCAGAATACCTGTGCTCTCTCCACAACTAGCTCTCTGTTGTTATTATTATTAACTTGCAAGCTAGGCTAAAATCAAGAAGTGCTTCAGTCACAACAAAACCGTGCTTCAGGTCTGGTCCTTTTCCAGGGTGCAGTTAAGCTGCTGGGGGAAATACTCTGCTTGTCAGCAATAGCAGCATGGAATAGTCTGGATGGGGAACACCTGCAAGTCCCCTCTCACTGCAGCTTTGTCCTCTGAACAGAGCTTGAGCCAACACATCCCGCAGGAAACACAACACAAGATGCGGTGACATCTGCAGCCATCCAGATAAGAAGGTCAGGCAGCTACATGCAGAACAGCCTGGTCATTCCCCCAGAAGCTGCTGTTAAATACACACAGTTGCCAATCTCTTATTTCAGGGCTCATATAACGGCTTGAGAACGTCAGTAATGTTGTGAGACAGGCCTTACCCCTCACCCCAGCCAACAGTTAAATCTAAAATGTTCACGTAGTCAATTTCTGACGTATTAGCATGCAACATAAAAAAAAGGAGCTTGCCTGAGGAGATAGGGCCTTACACGTGATTTTTGTCATTTTCATGAAGAATGTGTAGGGCATCGTCCAAGGTCAACATAAGACAATGGAAAGAATCCATTGATAATGACCTTGGGAAAAATTCTCCTTCAGAGACCCCCTACACAAAGTAACCTGGTGCCTACCAAGCACCTTTGCTCTTATTAAGGCAAAGGTCTTGACTTACCACCATCATCCTTGCACTTCTACGTGTGCTGTCTTGTGAACCTGCTGGTGTGGGGCCAAAAGTCCCACATCAGTAAGGGTTTAAGATAGGAATAAGCATCTGTATATCCACAGCATTTTTATCATGCTCTTCTGCCAGTCCACAACAACGTTGTGGTTTTACTGCTGGGGTTAACTGCAGCAATCAGTTGCAGTGCAGGAACATTTTCCCAGCTGCCCACCCTCCTGCTTGCTGGTCACATTGGAACTCAAGCTACAGGAATGAGAACGACCTGATTCCAAACATGCCTGCTCCCCAGTGAATACCACAGGGATACTTTACCTGGTCACTGCTTGGTTATAAAAGCTTGGGATCGGTCCACAAACATCCATGTGTGAGTTACATCTCCTGACATAAAAGGCATAGCATCACAGCCTGTGTTGTACACATGCAATCAAGTACAATCAGCAGAAAAGACCCAGAGCAACCATAGGCATCTGAGGGCACTGACAGGCTTGCTGAAGTTCTGACTTCAGAACAAATTCAGACCAGCACTAACTGGAAGTCATTTTGAGCTGGCATCTGTTCAGCAGCTAGTGGGAACTGAATGAGATCTCAGTCCAGTTCCCAAGAGATAGATGTCTACACTGCCAAAAGCACTCCCTGCATAAATTGCTACCTATCTACGTACAGAACAAAAGGTCTCACGAGTGCCCATCACGATGGCGTCTCGGTCTCTCCTGTGGCAAGCTGTGAATGGGCATGCAAACCACTGTGGCCAAGCTGGTGCTGAAACATATTGCAAAAGTTCAGCAGAAAAAAAGTTCACCTTTTCTTACGTTATCTGTGTTGACAGTGCTTTTTCTTCTGCTGGTGACAAAGTCAGCACTTCTGAACAGCCCTATATTTAAGCACAGGAAAGCACTGGCAGTGGCAAGACCTGGCAGGTAAACAGTTAAACGGCCAGACTCCACTGGAGCTGCTCTTTGCAGCTCAGTTGTCTCTCCTTTCTGAAAGGACATCAATACCAAATCTTGCTGTCACCAGATGGTTTGTCTTGCTGTCCAATTAATCAATAACAGTCTCAATCTATATCAAGAGTTACGCGTTTCCTTACCAAGATCGCATGGTTGCCCAGAGCCCAATAAATTGAGTCGCCCTCCTGTTTCATGTTTTATGATTCTCCGCTGCCTGTTGATTTCCAAACCAACTATAGGGTCACGTTTCAGGTTATAGATCTGCAGGAGGGAAGGGAAGGAGAAAGAGGCAAGTCATGTGAACATTGTTACCTAATCTGTAAGGATAACTCTTCTTAAGTATTGATTCAGCCACGCTGTGAAGCTTTTGTTGGTGTTGTGTGCTCCTATAATTGCCAGCCTAGAAAACACCTGGTTGTCTGGAAATAAAAGAACATTTTGTATGCATTTTCTTATTGGGACTTAATTAAGTACAGCATCTTTTTATCCTTTTAAAGGTCTTGCATCCAGACACCTCTGTTCCCAGCTCTTCAAGGCCAGAAGCTCAAAGACTCCGAGTAGCCAACATCTTTACCCAGTGACACTCCAGTGTGTAGCAGCCCCCTTCTGTCTCTGAGTGAATCAGCACATCCATGTGTCCCAGCACAGTGTAGCCTTGCTATTCCGGACCGAGTCACAGAGGGAGGACATACACATAATGAAGCACTTTGAAGATCTGGCCAGCTACTTGTAGTTCTAGAGCTAACCTCCTTGGACTGACTTGATTGGGCCACCTCTGTGCCATGAGGACATCAGTCAAAAATTTCCATTCCTTTGATGGGCATAACCCATCATTTCAAACTCTTTGGTTTTGAGAAGAAACTGGTCAGAGTGGAAACAACATACAAAACTAGCTGAAAAGGAAAGACTTATTGTTTCATTTTAGCCACTGGCAAATTACAGTGGTTTGAATCAGAGACCAGCACTGACACAGTGTGAAGGGCCAGATGAGCAGAAGCTGTCCATGCCAGTACTGGTAGGCTTCTCAGCACTACCTACAATACAAGCCAAGAGGCAAGAGTCCACTCTTTCCTGTGCTGTGGACCAGCTCCTCTGGGGGACAGCACCCTTCTTACACACACGTGGCAGTGCTCCATGCTGTGAGCACGTATGCACTCTGGGGGACACATTCAGCAATCAGTGAGTTATATTATCAGCTGTCCTGCTTCATTCTCAGTTCCTGAACACTACGTGAGAAAACCTGGTAACAGTCAGCCTCTGGCCAGCTGTGTCTCAGCAATCACCAGTGATGCTGCTTCCCCATGACCTGCTTCCAAAGTGATGTTGGCTCTGTGTGGGAAGTTTGCTTCTAAAGCATCAGTCCTGAGCCCTCCTGAGTTTATAGCACAGGTCACCGAACAAACGTATCTGAAAAAGCACTTTTGCACTGAGACTGTCTGGGTCAATAAAAAGTTAGCACATTGTGACAGGGACATTCACAGGAGAAGGAAATCTCAGCAGCTGGTGAAACACAGCAAGAAAGCATTATCTACAGTGTAAGGGGAAGGAAGTCAGGGGATAGCAGGACCAAAGCCACTGCTCTGACACAACAGGATACTTTTCAGGAAAGGGCAGAATCCTACCTCTTCCTCCTCTAACGTCCGACACTCGGCGCAGCACAGCCCTTCTGGGAAAAACAGCTTCATATCCCGGACAGCTATTTGATAGGATTTGGAGCCTGAGAGATAAATACAATGAGAAGATTCTCTCAGGCCATGAATTAAACATTCTCTGGACTCACACTCATCTTCCTGAGAGATTGATGATGTGCAACTTACTGAAGTAATTGCTTTAAAGGCCAGCTGTTCCGTACAGTAATAGCAAACATTTAAAACCATTATATTTAGAATAGTTTCATTGCCTTCTTGGTATTTTGATTCTGCTCTATTATCACACAGCTTGTTCTACATGTAAACAAGACTCCTTTTTCCTCACAGTGTAGTCAAGGGAATCACGTTAAAGAGCCTGTGAAACTCTTCAATACTAGCTCTAATCCCCCCCTTTTTTTTTTTCTCCCATGCTTCTGGATCACACCAGGCTAGTCTTAGAATCACAGAATGGTTTGGGTTGGAAGCGACCTTAAAGATCATCTGGTTCTAGCCCCCTGCCATGGGCAGGGATACCCCCCAAGGATACCCCCCAATAAACCAGGGTGCTCCAAGCCCCATCCAACTTGGCCTCAAACACTTCCAGGGATGGGGCATTGATGACTTCTCTGTGCAGCCTGTTCCAGTGCCTCACTACCTTCACAGTAAAGAATTTCTTCCTTACATCTAATCTAAATCTACCCGTTTTTCAGTTTAAAGCCATTATTCCTTTTCCTATCACTACACTCCCTGACAAAGAGTTCAGTCTTGCTGAATGAGAAGGAGTTACTAGATAGTAAAACAAGTGTGCTTTATAACAATAATGTAAGCCCAAATATGCTGGTGATGTGGGTGTACAACAGGGCAACAGAAAACGTTATGGTCCAACAACAGTGGGAGATCTTTCGGAAGTCTTTTCCAACCTAAATGATTCTATGATTCTATAATTAGTGTGAGATAGTACTGATAGCAGTATAGTATTCTGTTCACCTGTGGTCACAAAAAGCAGATTGACACTAGAAGAGGTACAAAGAATGAACATGAGGATCAGAGAAGGAATGGAGAATCATCTGAAGAGTTAAAACTAAAAGACCTTGGGTTGTTAGATCCAACATAAAAAAATAAGGAGTCTGATTTCTGATAAATACATCAAGGCGAAAAGGTCAGAGAAGCTCACTACTACTTGAAGTACAGGTATTGGCACAATAACAAATGGATACAAACTGTTTATGACTATGTTTAAATTTGAAAATGTAATAAGATTTCCAGCTACCAGAGCTGTGAAGTTCTATAACAACCATCCAATTGGGTGAATGCTTATGAAAGTGAATCGATGATGTGGCTGCAGGTGATAGCATTTACTCAACTCAGGGACTTGAGAGGTCCCTCCAGTTTAGCATTTGAATATTACCCTATAAAGCAACACTGTTATAAACCACTACTCAGAACGTTTTGAGATTTGTGGGTGGAAAATGTTTAAGAAGGAAAAGCTATTTCTATGTAACTGGAGTTCAGATAGATTGTCAATGTGCTGGCACAGATCCATACTCCTGGGATACAAATGGATACAAATATACAAAACGCAAATATCCTCTGAAATATTACCATTTTTGCAGGCTACATGTTGCAAAAAAAAAAAAAAAGTGCCTTGCTGCTACTAGATCACTCAGTCCTGTGTGGAACTTCATAACTCAAGGCATTGTGTAGCCAGAGTCCTTAATGCAATAGTTTACAATCCTGAGATTGTGTAAGTCACCAGTGTATAAGTCATGCTGTATCCTTTATGTACCTCTATGTCAAATCTTTCTTGTTTAAATCATTGATGCCATTACAAAAAGGGGACACATGCTCTCAAAGCAGAATAGCAACGTTTTACTCTCACTTTGCTCAAGGTATAAGACTGTATAAGATGCACACACAGAGCTCCTTGGGTTCAAGAAAAAGCACTACACAGTGACTCCATAAGGCCCAGAGGAGATGGGAGGAATGCAGGTTTACCTCTGCAGCAGAGTCTCAGAGCACTAAAACTGCACTACTTGGTTTGACTGTACCACTGGAAGCCGGTCTTCATCTTACTTAATTTCCCTAGTCACTTCCAAAGGAAACACTGAGGGTTTGTTCCAATTCCTTAAGATGGCATTGGTTAGAGATCTTCCTCAGCTGGAGCAAAACTGAGGAAACTTGGTATTCCCTCCTAGGAAAGAAGTATTTTCCACGGTCCCCCAGGCGATCACTCGTTCAACGATTAAACTCTTCCTGCTTTACTTGTAGGCAAATGTTTCTCCCTTTTTGAAGGATAAACTCTTGGAGGTGCAAGGGGTTAAGAACACACCTTTCCTTTTGGACAGACTCCTCCTTAGCATAGCAGCTGGATCAAATTCCTGAATTTGAGTTGCCATGTACATAAACTACAGCTGCAACAATTTTCCTTGAATGTGTGCAATTACAGCTTTGTGAGCCATCCATATAGCTGGCTCTAATACACTAATACTCAGTCTGGTCTCAGCAGGCAGGTGCTGGCCAGCTAGTTCAGCTCTGTGCCCAGCCCAGCCTTGGAAGGAAACAGCGATCTGAAGGGAATCCTGAAGCAAATATCTGAGGGTTTCTCTAACACACAGCTCTCTTGCTAATGTAAACTAACAGAATTATGCTAGGGAAGTTCTAAGTGTAGCATGGGTACATCAAGTTTGGGTATATACTACCCATGACTGATGAGTTCTCATTCTCAAGGCAACATGGAAAGGCAATCCATTAATCTTATGAGCAAAAGAAGCAGGGGCTGATAACAGAAAAGTACTGGCTGAAGAGCTCTGACCATTTCTTGTGTAGGTAAACCCTGCTCTCCTGTCACTCCTACAAATGAGATCCTGTAAGTAATCACGGTAAGAGATCTCTCTTGATTTATCTTAGTCCTAAGGATTATGACCATATCTGACAAAAAGACATTCTAAATCAAGGGGTCGATTCTCTTCCCCAAGCTATATGTGGCGGATATATTGGTGGTTGGGGGACAGTTAGACCAGATGATCTTGTAGGTCTTTTCCAACCTTAATGATTCTATGATACCTCGTTCACTACCAGTTCTCCTCTTTGATATGGACAAAACGAGGGAGCGATCTGACGTTACAGAATTCAATAAAAAGAGCCAGTTAATCCAATGGATCTTGACAGGAAAGTTCTTGTGGAACCTGAAAGCATACAGTCCCTGCTAGTTCACCTGTGTTTATGTTTATTGATTTTACTATTGATATACTCCTTTAACTACATACAGCACAAAGAGCACCACACTGAGAAAAACAAACTACTCATGGGCACTCAACTAATGATTCCTTAGGAAATTTTGAATTACGTTCTTCCCCCCCCCCCCCGTGACAATGGCTCAGACCCCCCTCCTACAATACACTTAGTTCTTCCTAGTTCTCTCTCCAGCAATACATCCCATTTTCCCATCCTTCACCCATACTCTCAGCTATCTTCTATCCCACCCACCCAACATATATACTGCAACATCCTAGCTCCCTCCCGTTTCTTCCACCTGCGGCTGGCAGATGAAGCTGTGGCTGGTTCAGAACACTGAGGATGCTGACTAGCTCAGATGCCTCTGCTGATGTGCCAGCTGGCAAGAGCCTCTCAGAATGGAAAACAGCTGAGTTTACCTGCATTCCTCATTGGGAGCAATTTTTGATCACCTCTTTCTACCCAGTCATTAATGTTTTGAGAAGCTAGAGGAACTCACTATCCTGGAGACTTTAAACCCTCTGTGAAATCTGGTTGCAATTGGCCAGTGGCTTATAAGGTTATCAGGAGGGGACTCAAAAGCAGAGAGAAGACAGATGGATTCTTGGGGATAATTACAAAATGACCAAGCAGTGAAGAGATCAAAGGAAATCTCTTCTGAAGGAAGACAGATCTGGGGCTGTTCTGAGAAGACAGCTTTTTGATATATCTTCTGGGAAAATATTTCATAGCTTGAGACATACTCAGCTCCGCCACCAACAAAAGAATGAAAGCTTTCTAGGGAATAATGGCCTGTCTACTAAGGCCAGATCTGTAGTGACGATGTAGGAGAGAAACAATACATAACATTTTTTCTATTGGCATATCTGAGCCTTCAGACTTTTCTTTTACAAAAACCTACCATAAAATCCGTTTTGGACTGTGCTGATGCCATACTGAGCCCTCCAGAGGAATGGATCTAATGCTTGGGCCACTTTAGGATCCTCTGGCCCCAGTAAATCTATCAGCTTCTTCACAGCATTTGGTCTTTGAAGACAAAGCACAAGAGAAGTGCCTGAGGTAAGATAGGTACAATGAGCTTCTAAAACAGCAGGATCCTGAAAAGAAATAATGGAGAGGGAACAGATTATAATAAACAGTGCAGGTGAGTGCTGGATACATCCCAGCTTTTCCTTTGGCTATAACCATCTCTGTTTGAAGCAAACAGATCTGCCATTATTCTTTGCTTTCTCTCCTCTTTACAACATGTGTGCTAGTGGCCTCTGCCAGCAGAGCTTCCAGAGCATAGTCCACAGTCACCGAGCTGGTATCTGCTGTGACAATCACCTGGTAATAGTAGGTCTAGTTCCCACCCTGAGTACACATGGAGCTAAACAAAGTTAAGCACTGAGCTTGTCTTGTAGCTGTAAGCAGCTCATGATTTTAGTCCCCAGGTTCAAGGATCAGTCAATGGCAGTTTTTACACATACGAACAGCTTTGGCATTAATTTCCTAACATTCTTCAGTAAGAAAGGAAACAAAATTGTGTTTCTAAAAGAAAGAAAAGCCTTGTGCTGTGACTTGTTCTGACAATCTGCACATGCTAGGCTGGAGGTGGAGTTCATTTTTAGTGGGTAAATACAAATATGAACTGCTACTCTGCTGTTTAGTTGCCCACTACTGAACCGTTGATTTGTGAAATACCCTTTTCACAGTACCTTCAGCATGACATACAGATAGGGAAGCAACAGACATGAGCAATATCATGGAGGTCATAAATGTTCTGGGATAAGGAGCCATGTTTACTTCTGCTTATAGAGGACAATAGACTACAAATACCAGAACTCTTCTTTGATTTCACAAAAGGGACCCCCCTGCCCCAACACACACACTCTGCTGCTAGAGCCCAGCCTCTCCTAGAAGGTGGTAGAATTTCATGCACTAGTCAGGATCTGGACCACAAAAATAGTGAGCTTAAAACAAGGATGCTCAGGACAGGGCACTAGGCTGAAAGAAAACGGCTTGCCCTCCTGGCTTTGCCACTGATGTACTGTGTGCTCCACGACAATTTTCACCACCTTTGTTTCTTTTACAAGCATTGCCAGTTCACCCTGAGCAGAGATATTTGTTACACAGCTGTGCAGGTCACAACACCCTGGGATCTTTATTTAACTCAGGATGAGTGGTAAAAACAACTAGCAGCCACTGCACCAGCAACCAGAGACCAATTTGTTGGCTGGAGACAGACATAATGAGTGAGAAACCCAGGGAAAGGTAGCAAGCACCTGGGGCAGAAGGTGGCTGAGCAGCAGAGCCATCAAGGCCATGCTGACTATTTTCATTAAGCAAAACCTTGGAAAACCAGGCTTGTTGCAGATGTTTCCACTGAGTGCGAGGTCAGGGTGTCCACAGCAGCTGCAAGCTGCCTCTTCCTGCTCCCTTCATCTTAAAAAAGTGGCAGAAGCACACAGGTCTGCCTCCCTGCCCTCCAAATGGCAAAGTGCAGCAACACCAGCGCTGCTGAGCAACTCCAGGGCACTGCTGTGTGCTCTTTACAGCTTACAGACAACAACATTTTCAGCTTATTGGCTGAACCAAGCTATGGTTACTTACTTTTTTTTTTCTTCAATTTTTGAAGAAATTAAAACATAGAGGGAAAAACTCTTGCTTGATTCAACTGAATAACATCATTCAGCCCCCTAAAGATTTTCATTCCTCTCTCTTTTAATCTTTTAAAAGCACCAGAGAATGACAGTTCTCTAGATAAAACATTTCCGAAGGAAAATCCTATCATTTCATTTAAAAATATGAAGATAAAATACTTCAAGGCCTCTTGTTTTTCTGTCATAGGAAACCATTCACTAACTTTGACCTAAATCTTCTCACACTCACATTCCTCCTAAACTATATTTCTAAGTAGGCTACAAACTGAAAATCACTGGCTCAATCCTGATATTTGAAAATGCAAAATGATCCATGGGACAGACCCATTCTTAAGCTGGTTAGTTAGATAAGAGATTTGATACAAGTTGTCATATTTGTCAGTCCACCCATCCTATGGAAATAAAGGGCAAAGGAAACTCTGGGATGGCAGTCACATTGCATGACTGCGCATGAGAAACATACAGGGAAGTTTCATAGGCTGTGCTGTGATTAGAATGCCCTGTTTAGATTAGGATAAAGAGTTTCAGCATGTCCTAGCATACTGCAAAATTTTGACATTAATTCAGTTCTTTATAATACAAAATAAGCCCTTTTTGCTTGAAAACTTTTGATAGTTTAAAAAATATGCACATAATCCACTTTTCCAAGTAGTCATCAAGACTTCTCCTTCGGAGATGAAAAACAATGATGACGTCTCCATGAAAACTTTCAAAAGCTCTGGACAAAACATATCAACATTCATTTGACTCCATGTCAGACATTTGCAAAAGAAAACGTTCAAAGACAGTTTCTGTTAAACAGAACATAAAAAAATGAAATTGTTTTGTTCCAGAGCTTCTGAACAGTGCTTTTAGATTTATGTAACAAAACGCTTTTGTTTCTGTATCCTGTCTTACGAGCAGGCTTGGGGTTAAAGACTGTGTTGTTTCTAACCGCTAGCAATGGTGTCAGCGAGTCAAGGTGACTTCTTTCCTTCTGATACATCCTCGTATCCGGTCTAGACCCTTCCAGGCAAACGATGCTTTTATTTACATCCTGCCTCAGCACCATCTTCAAACCATGTCCTTGCTGATACCCGAGCAGCTGCAGCGAGATTGCACATGTGCAGCTGACTCGAATTCAGTGAGCAATTTTGTTGATGCACACGGAGAGGAAGTTCCAGCTGTGTGCTGGCTCTAGAGGACTAACAGGATTAAAACGCAGCAAAACTGTCCTTCTGCCTCTACCGTTAGACTCACAAGACAGGACTGGAGGGAAGCAGTCAAGTTACCGAGTCCAGTGACCTGCTGCCACTGGCAACCATATCAGGTAAATTCCTGAAAGATTGGTCAGCTCCCACTGTAAAATCAGGCTCTCTCTCTAGCAGCTACAACTGTGAGTCTCTGCAGTTCTGGATCCTGGGTAAGTGGGTAAGTGCAGACAGGAAAACCAATCAAAACAGGCAGAACTCCCTCTGGGAGCAGCTGCTTCTCACAATTTCAACACTATTAGATCATGGTGAAAGCTGAGAAGACAGCATCAGCTCTGTTTAGCTGACCTTTGCTTTTATTATTATTATTAGCCTTCAGGTAAAAAGCATTATTGTGATTAGACAATCTCAGCAAACAGTGGACCACCCCATTATTTATCGTAGTCCAAAGGCCAAAAGCTACTAAGAAGCTGACTGCTAGTATTTAAGTTGAAAAAGCAATCATGTTGCTGAAAGCATGCTGCTGAGGATATTCATAAATGCACACGTAAATAATACATTTGAAAGAGGAAGGAGATGCTCAGTATTGCTACCAGTGACTAAACCCCAGATTTGATACCAAAGTACTATGTACATAAACCAAACTGGCACATTGCACAGCACATGGGAGTTTCTAGAGATTATTTTAGAGATGGATTTTGGATCAGAATCTGGGTGAGGAAGAGAGAGAAAGCCTGGAACTTCTAGAATGGTTTGACACTGGCTCCAAGCTCTTCAACATGAGATGCTCAATCTCAGCAATTTGCCTCCAAGTTAAGAGACTCTTTTTTAAAAACAGCCTTGTATCCTGTTGTGCCCTAAACTGAGAGACAGATCTACAATTAACATTGCTCTGATTCAAATGCTTATATGAAATTCAGCTGTGAAAAATAGTTCTGCCCCCATCAGCTGCCATTGTAACAATTACATGCCAGATTTTCAAAATAATCCAGTCCCTGAAGCATGCTGAGGCTTTCTGAAAATCTTACCTGTTTGTCTTGGGAGCCCAACCCATTTCAGTCCACATGACTAAAAGACTTTTAGATACGTTCTAAAATGAGGAGGAACCCCTGTACAATAGAAAGCATTTTGTACTGCCCATTGCCCCTTGCCAAAGGCGGTCTATTATCACTGTTTTCTCACTTTCAGAACATGCTTTTTTCCATGAACAAAACCCCAGTACTCTGTAATTTTTAAGCTCATTAGTCACCAGCTCTTCAAGGAAACTAAATCAATGCTCAACAGCTGCTCCAGTGTGCTAGAGAACTCTTAAAAACAAGAGAAAATTTTCATGAAATAAATTCTCTTCAAATTTAACCTAATATCTACATTACTTCCCAAGGTAGACATTTAGATATTTTTTTAAACGTCTTTTGTTTCAGATGATCAACTAAATATTATTGTTTCATCACATGATTAAAAACTTTATTGGAAAGTACTTCCCCAGCAATTCTAATAGGCACTATACTCCTCTTACCAAAGATCTGCAAATATTTAAATATCAGATGCTTTTGCCCCATTCCTTTGCTATTATGCAGAAAGTATTATTTTTTTGCTGATAGGTGGTTATGTCAGAACACTGTCCTGTGATATTTCCCATCTTCTTCTGGAAGACTATTATGAATTCCTGTGATATGTGCTTTAAACTCTTCCAACTTAACTCAAGAGTAATATCCACAAAAAAGGCTCGTTCTCTGTAAAAGTTAATTGGTTAAGTGTCTTCAGGAAAGCAATCAAATAAGATTTATTTTTTTTTTTAAGGAAAAAAATAAACTCCTTGAAAATGTTCAGCTTTCCATTTCCTGATTTTCACAATATCTTTACGCTCATCTATCATCTCAGAATATTTCAGGTTGGGCAAAAAATGAATTTCTAATGCTATAAAAGAGCAGGAACACACCTATTTTCAGCTAACAAAAACTCTTAACTCCCCAAGGTCTAAAAACCCTCCTTATTGTCTGTTAGACAGTAGAAATGACAGCAAAATAATTTTCTCTTTGCAGGTCATTTTTATAGACTACTGCACACATGCTTCTGGAACAGAAACTCAACTCTAGATGTAACGTAATACCATATTGTTACTGGGCTCAGGAGGTATATATATATTCTCTGGCAGTGCAAGGAATGTTCTCCAGCTCCCTGGTTTAAACACATGGATGGAAAACCAGGCACACAGGCAGGGAGGGCAGTACACTCCTTGAAGTGCCCTACCTGGATTGACTGTGGGGGAAGAAAAAGGGGACACTTGTTTTGTAGTTAAGAGTCAGCATTGTAAATTAGCAATTAAACAAATTCTTGGGAGGTCTGTATTGCCCATATCCTCTGAACTTTTGTTTTAGAGAAACTAGGTCTGCTTCTTTATGGCATACGATAAAAGAAACTGTCAGCGTGTCAGCTTGCTTTGTGCATGGTATTGTACAGATATGATTGTTCTATATAGCTCACTTCTAACAATAACTAAGAAATCCCGGATGGGAGTTTTTGCTCTTTCAGGAATGGATTACTCACTAGCTCACATATTTTCCCACTCTAAACCTAAGCATAGCTGCAGATCTGCCAGTTTCGTAACAAACCTGTTTCACTTCAGAAGAAAGGAGTCCTAAGGCAATGTCTGGTTCCAGATGTACGTGTTTCATCGCAACCACAGTGAATTTTTCTAGGTCTATTTTTTGGAGGATCCTTGCAAGACGATGGCTCCAGGCACCAGGTTTGATCAGCAGCACTGTGCAAAGGATCTGGGCTCCTGTAACAAAGCACACTAGTCAAACCCAAAGCTGCTCTTAAAAAGAGAGGCGAAACATACAGCAATATTTGTTTACTAGCCAGGACAGATATCTCTAGAAGAGGGTTATCTAAAAGCTGGCACGAAGTTCATAGAAATTTGAACCAAGCAAGTCCATAAAAAAGCTGTGCACATATATTTATTTTTAAAAAAGGAAAAAAAGCTAGCTACAACAGTCTGGGCTTGTAGATTTTTTTTTTCTCCAGGAAATCTGCGGTATCTACAAGTCCAAAAGGTTTATCTGGCAGGTCTGTAGGATGAGACTCCATCCTTTATATTATAGCTGAATGTTTTGAGCAGGATAAAATATTTCCTTTTACATTTTTCATGTGAATTGTAGTGATTATGCGATAAAATTCTTCAGGCACCTATTAAATTCTTATTCCTCATAGTTTATCTCTCAGAGCTCTGTATCTCTCTGTTAGAGCTATGTTTCAAAGAGGCACTAACAAGTATGACAGGTTCCAATTAATGTTATAAGCCTTATTATGAATGGAATTGTGTTTACTAAAATTGAGATTTCAGCAAAAAGTTTTTGCTTCTGACAATATTTCCCCAGCAGGGCTGCCAGCCAGGTGTAGCACACAGTGTGCTATCAGAAACAGAACAAAACGGACCAAGATAGTTTTGCTATCTGACAATACAAAATGTCTTAAAAGGCAGAAAATACATAAATTACATTTTTAAATGACAGCATTTTCAAATCATTAGTTCTACTAATATAAAGCACTGTCTAAAATCTAAAGCTTTTTATTAATGGGACTGTAGTTAAGATTTTATCCTAATAACACCCCTTGAAGATTTATTAGCAACTGTAGTGTCAGAAGCAGTCAGCTAGGACCCATTAACTGCTGGTGCCTAACCATGTCAATTAGCATGAAGCATGAGGTAACAGTACTGCAGACTGCTAAAATTGATCCGTGATTATCTGTTTGTGTACATAAAATGTCATTTTATATTTCCTATACACCCCATTCCTAATTATACAGATGTCGATGCAACGAAGCATCAAGCATGCTGCATATAATTTGATGCATACTGTTATTTTCAATTGGCAAGAGGCATTTTGCTGATTCAGTGACAGAGAAATATGGCATCAAAAATAAAAGGCAGGAATGCTGCCCCCATTTGATATGGAAACTTAACCCTTCTCCTGCACAAAGCCCTCATATTAAGGAACTGCTGGGTTTTTGCACATATTTCTTGAACAAAAAGGTTTAAATGCCATAGCAACAGCCTGCAAGTGCAGAAGCAAGCCGTTCGGATCCACTCAGCTGCTCTCACACAGAACGGCAATCTCAACTGTATACGGTTACATAAACGTTCATTGTCCTCAAGACGTTTTACTCACCATCTGCTATGTTTCTGGGCAAATATTCTCATTCTTGTGGTGTGTGAATCACTACATGCTGCATATTTATGTACTTTAGACACTTCAGGAGGGGATTTGTCTTCTCTCACTTTGCCTTCTTGCTCTGGTCAAAGGCAAGTGTCTAAACCAAGGTGGGACACTTTGCCACCTAGAGTTGGTTTTCTCTCCCTGGTGACTGTTAAGTGACAACATTTGATAACATACTGCTGTTTATCAACGGAACAGTCTCTGTTGATCATGAATTACCACAAAGGCCTGCTTGGCAGCCCTCAGACATGCCTGATTTCAACAGTTCTGGCTGTTTAGTGGCCTTTCTGGGTTTGCCCAAGTTTCCCAGTTCTTGTTACTTTTTTCAGCACCATAATATTTTTAGATCCTTTCCTATTGCCCGTCATCGGGCCACCCTCCTCCCCTATGGGTTTTCATTTCATAGTGTAACAGAACCACAGCACTGGATCTCTTTTATATACTATTTATATACGTAAGATATGAGCATGTTAAAGTAAGTGTAAACTCAAGACAAGCAAATATCAGATTTCCTGACATGTTTAGACAAGAGAATGTATATCACCGCCAGTATTCAAGCCTAAGAAAAAAGAAAATCTTTTCACTTATTTTTTGCTGGTACATCTACATGAGTTAGGTCCACAAAGGCCTTATGAAGCCACATTTTCCAATTTGTTCTTCTCTCACCTGTTTGCAAGTAGGTAAATAGTGATTCTTCACGGCATCTCTGGCTCTTTTCTGATAAATGAGATAAGCAGATAGATCTGATTAATAAGTGTGTATGTTCTGGGACAGTAATTTGAGAACAGTGCCACCATCTCTGCATAATGCAACCAACACTGCTATGACACACATTTTAAAATGCGACCCTGGCACATGCGTGGCTTGATTTCAGACATGGTTGGGAATTCAGTTGTACTGGGACACCCTGGGAGATGTAGTACTTTTCACTTCTCCAGACAGCCCAATAGCATATGCTGAAAAGGACCACAAATACTAAATTGTGTTGATTTTCATTTATATTTTCTGTGTAGGTTCTTTCTTAGTCACCATATCAGGGAGCAGCTAAAACAGTTTTAAGCCAACTTCATGCTGCCACTATTTCACAGTCAAGTTGGAAGCTGCCATGAAAATCAGACCCGTTTCTCTTTCCCTCCTTCCCTGCCCCACAAGCAAAGAAGGGCTGTGCATTCTGACTACACGCCTAGGCAGCACTGATCTGTGGTTCAGTCCTCTCCCCAGCTCTGCTGATGAAACCTCAGTGACATTCCCCAAACAGCCAGGAATGGTTACTTCAGTGGCTCCTCATAAGAGCAAAGCAGTGTAAAAGGAGCCTGGTATGAGCGAGTTAGGCCTTACAACAAAAGTCCATATAAAAATGTTTTTCCTTCAGTCTAATGTAAAACCTGCAGTGACCTAGAGAGGTGAGGAAAATTTACGACACCTCAAGGCATGTGTGAATTGAGAAGTTAGCTAGGATGAGGGTGCAATGAGGAGAAACTTGCAGACTGTTAAAGGACTTCCTTTTCCAGTGATCTTCATTGGCAAGTTTAACCAAAGAGACATACAAGGTAAATAGCAGAAAACTAAAATCTGTTTGTCAAAACAAAATCATCATCATTTTTTTTTTTTTTACTGTCATCAATATTTATTACTGTCTGAATACTGTCTGAAGTCCATGCATTTCTATTTCCCAGAGCAACATATCTGGAAGGTTATCTAGCCAAAGTGTGTTTTTTTTTTTTTTTAATTTTAATGATACTTTTTTCCCTTTCCAAATGTATTTCTCTTATTTTGCTGTAAATAATAAGAACGAACATATAAGGTGAAATCATCTCCTTGCCTCATAGTTTTTATCTCCCATCCTCAAAACACCACTTTTTTTCCTTTAGTATTAGGGGGTTAGCTAAAAACTTCTAGCATCTGTGAAGTGCCTAGTGACCTGCATGGCAATGTAATGCAATGAGCAGAGCCCCTGGCTGAGACTTAGGAAATGAGCATTCTGCTCTGATCTCTGTCACTCACTTATTGGGAAATGGTGACCGACACATTTCACCTCTCTAGGCTTCAATTACCCTTGCTGTAAAACAATGAAATGCATATTCTTCAAGACCTACAGCTGAAAAGTACTACTAAAGAGCTGGGATTAATTACTCTTCCAGCCTACATTCCACAGCAGAACCAGACAGGTTGTCCAGGCATGCAGAGAAGAACTGTGCAGAATAAAGGTGATCATGGCAATAATACCACCTTCCCCCAGTACCAAGTAGACTTATCAGACCTTTTCTTCCTAATTGGCCAGGATTACAATGTCTAACCAAGGGTTTACTAATCCCGTTTTGATGACTCCAACATAGAGGATGTAGAGTTATTTTTTCTGGAATCTATTTTAAGAGTAAAAAATATTTTTATTCAAGAGGCATCTGGTGCATACTTTTGATCTTACCTTCAGCCCTGGATTTCTTGCCAGGTGGTGGCAGGTATTTTGTAGCAGGGCGGTATTCTGCATCTGTAAAAGGAAGGAAATGTGCTTTTACAGATTCACAGATGGAGGACCTTCACTGGGGAGTCAGGGGTTGAGGAAGGTAATTTTATTTAACAGGGCAAATGACAGCTGAAGAGCTGTTCCGTAGAATGAAGACCCCTCCACTCCTCTCACAACAGGAGGAAAAATGTAATGACCTTATAAAAGAGACAGTGGAGGATGCTGAAGTCACAGTTAAAAGATGTGTCTGTGCTCCTTTGTTGTCAACAATGGCTTAGGTGGGAAAAGCTGACATTGTGATTACAACCTCCCTCAAACTGATTTCAGTTCTGCATTTCTGTTATCCTGCCTTCTAGTCTCAAGATAACCCCAACGAAGGACAGCAATGCATACAGTCTTGCAGTTTCACGCCGTAATTTGGGATGTCTGCTGCCTTGTTTTTTGAAGACCTCTTCTTGCTCTCCAAACTCACATAAAACACACAGATCACTGTCAGACCTAACTTATGTGAGACTAGAATGAGTATCTTTTTCCTGACACCACCACATTTTCTTCTTTGTATTCAGTAAAGCCAGTTTGTTATTCTGCACTACATAAGCACAGCATGTTTGAAACAAGCATCTAACTTGGTGTTGACAACAAAGAACCTTTCTTCCCCATGAAAAGATAGGGGAAGAGCTAAAACTACAAAGCATGAACGCATGTATGGAACTTCACCACTCCTTCTCCGTTGATACGGAGTGTTTCCACTATCCTGATTTATCTATGTGCCTGAACTATCAGAAATCATCAGGCTTGGAACTATTTATCTTTAGGTGTAAAGAGTCAGGCTTCCCCAAGAGCTTAGGTGACATGCTAACATATTTCACATTAGAAGAAAACAGTGGGAGCTCATACTGTGGCGGTCCAAAGCATCCAAAATGAGTAACACCTCAGTCCACACAATGATTTAATTTAAAGAGGTGTGGCTATACATTCCTTGCTGCAGGAAGAAACTAGCAGGTTTACTATGCTGAAAGATCGATGCAAGCATATATCATTGAAGTCTGAGAAGTCTTGACAACAAAGGTCTCCTTTCCTCATGAACCATTCATCCTGCTCCAGGACGAAAAGAAATTCTCAAGAAAAACTGTTTTCTTCATCTCTTGCAGATTGGTAGTACCTTCACCTCCCTGAGTATAGGGCAAGCTCAGGGCATCTAGCCTCAAGGAGTCAGGCATAGCAATTACATGCCTACATACAGGCAGGACAGATCTTGGCCTCCATTTCCCAGTTGCTCTTACATACAGAGGCAAAGTGCATAGAATATTATTTACTGGTCCTGCTACCTGTTGTGACATCTCGTTAGTATTTATGGAGTACCTTGAAATCTTCAGAAGGGGAACCAGGCCATACATAGCCACAATAGAAAGGCCAACTTGTAGATGACCTCAACTGGCTCCTGGTAATTTAATATCACTGGTCGTTCAGCCAAGTGAAGAACTTAACCCCAGATTATTATATTTTTCTGTGCCGTAGAAAAACAGGTAGAAACGGATTCCTTTATCCAAGTGCAATGAATTCCCAAACACCCTATACCCGAGAACATTATAAATGGTAAAATATGGCTTACTAGTTACAAAATCCTTCTCTGTGAAGAAGAGGATGGCTTGTCTGAACGTCATCTCTGGGGTCAAGGCCATTACTCTCTGTAGAGCACTGCCACTTTTGCTTAGCTCCTCCCTGTGCTGTGTTAATCTTTTCAGCGCATCTGCAAGAACTTTGAAGGCATTGATCCGCCGTAACGCACACACAAGGACTGGGTTTGACATGAGTCTATCAAGGCTTCTTTGCCAGGAAGTATCTCCAACCTCAAAAGGGGTTATTTCTCTTGCCTGACATCGAGTGAGATAGGGCAACCATTTGAGACCTAGAAGTTCAAACCCTGAATCAGGTTCTTCTGCAAGTGAAAGGAAATACATTTAGTATCAATTGACAGCATGTGTTTCCTAGAAGCTATGTTTTATACTGGAGAGAAGTGTTCTAAATTATTATTATTTTTTAACTAAACTAAAGTTCCAAAGTTGCTTTGACTTCAGTCCCGGCTGCATCCAAAATGAACTATAATGCAGATATAGAAATATACTGGGGAAAAAAAAAAAACAAAACAAAACCAAGATACAAATGCTGGAAAATTACATTACAGTGAAAACAATAAACGGGCTATCTGGGAAATCAACAGGGAGCCAGAGAGAATAACTGCCATGATTTGATTAGAGAACACAGCAAATGGAGAGGAGTTGAAAGGGAAATACCAAGAATAGACTGATAGCTAAGTGCTTTGACACAACATAATCCATAATTATAGATCCTTTACCACCTCTTATAACATTCCATTTTAAGCTATATTCATTACCATAATAAGCTACAATTTAATGTTGACTTGTCTCTAAAGTAATTTAAACATTATTTGTAAAGTAGTCTTACTTCCAATGTAACAAGATATTTAGGGGCTCAATTCATGACTGCATGTTGCTGGAAGTTTCTGTCAGCTAGAACCTTCTCTTTGCCTACCATGATACAGATCTCACTCCATAGTATTGTTTCAAGAGAGTAGGATACATCAGAATAAGACAGGATGCCAGACTTCTGCCCTTTATTAGCATAGTGCCTGTATTATTGAACTCCAATAAAATCTGCATCATGAAATTATATAAAATCATCCTGCTTAGCACTTCACAGCACTCTTCATGCATGCATTTGTAAGCATTTAATGTGGGGGACAGCGTCATTATTCTTCCTGTGTGCATGAGGAAATGAAGCATGAAGAGGTGCGGTGTCTTGCTTCTGATCACAAAGAATGTCAGTGGACCAGGAATAGAATTTGTGACTTCTGAATTCCTGTCACTGCGACTCCCTTACACAGCTGCATTATCTCCCAATACTTAGGAGACAGGGAAAGACACAATACTCTGGATTACGCACATCTTTGAACTATTTTGACACTCTCTGAAGAAAATGATGCCCACTTACGCCAATGTCCTGTTTGTAACGTGAAAAGTGGCCTTGCCCATGACTAACTAGCCGTGATAAATTCTTTAGCGCTTCAGGCAGGTAAACAAAGAAACTGGTCCTTCCTGAGGCCCCGTTCACCACATTATTCATAATGTTCTGGCTATGACAAGAATAGCTGACAGGCTAGACTTTCCTGACTGACGTTTGCAGTCCTCCCCCACAGCTGTGGTCACCTGCATTCTGAGACTGGTTACTGCTCCCAGGAAGAAGGATCTGGCAAAGAAGCTCTCCAGCACTCTTCATAGCATCCACTCCGATCAGTGTCAGCATGACAACCTGCTCCATTTCAGGTTCAGAGGCATATATTTGATTGCAGAAAAGATCCAGAGGAACGTTACAGGGGCCTGGCACTGCACTGAGGTTTCCTCCTGCCCAAGAGAATCATCAAAACAGACGTAGTTACTGCCCAGAAACAAATATTCACTCTTTTTTTAGCGTGAAGGAATTGACTAATTCTCTATTGGGCAAACAAAGGCCAATACCTCACCATGATGCTGCAGCTCAGCATGGCCAGAAAAAGAAGCATACTTGAGGAGCAGTATCACAGCAAATCCTTACTAATCAGTCGCACTCCTTAACTGGAATTGCTTTTGGCATGTAAAGCAAATATAGTAAATCCTAATTTTGATATCCTTATTCACACTGTTAAGCAGAATCGATAGATCTATACCTAAATTATTTAAGACATCAGTTTCAGATTGATAACTAAGGACTACCTTCACATTAAATTGATACTTCACTTTGTGCTCTAGGAGATCACACCGCATACAACTGAGGACTAAATAGGGGCCTGTTATCATATTATGCATATGTCCATGGTCTGCAGCATAGCCTGCAAAATACCCTGCAGAAATCTGTTTGATTTTATACTGTTTCAACTACATTATTATTTAAGCAATTCTATAGATTAATATCCATGTACTTAGTTACTCCCACACTTTAACATGTCATAATGCTAGAAATTAGTGAATGACATACATTTAATTATATTTCCTTAAGATTTGGTTTTGGAAAGCGATAGACTTCAATTACAAATCCTGATATCCGATATTTAAAATAATTTAATCAGTTAAATAAAACTATATTTATCGCTGAATACATAAGAAAACATTACCTGCAGTTATCAAAATAAACTTCTGATTGCTGTGACCTCCAACTGTATAGAACTAGTATAGAGCTGTATAGAACTTAAAGACTCTCCTATCCGTCTGAGTCACGGATTTGTAAGAGAAGACAAGTTTACTTGCTTTTCCAAGTCTTATCAATTTCCCAGCTTTGAATGAATGAGTTACTGAAGTGAATTCAACTGTATAAACTAAAATTAAGAACATCTGAGTAAAGTAAAATGAAAAAGTGCCTTCTCTGCACCTACACAAGAAACTACAGCTGCTAACATTTATCGCTTCAGCAAATTCTAGTTTTACATGCTAAATGAGCGATTTTTCTCATTTTAATATTTTGACTTATCTTTGAAACTATGTCTGTAAATACTTATTGATTGGATACTATTCTTTTACTTATGGTAGGTTTAAGGCTTAATTGGTTGTTGTCAGGTCATATTTAATTGTAAATAATTTATTTTTCCATATATATTGTAATCTACTTTAAAGATACTTCCATATCACTTTTCTATTGATCCTCACATTCATTACCCAGTGGCAGAAGACATCCACTGAGAGTTACTATAATTGAAGGACAACAGAACACTGAACAAATTATTGTAGACAACAAGCATACTCATAACGTTCTTGTTCAGGAAAATCCTCTAATAAAGATGTCGGACCTTATAAGAGACAGAACAATGCATTCCCCCTAGTCTTGACCTACCCAGCGCCTGCAGCAAGGTCTCGGTGTAAGGAGCCACATGAAAGCACACAGAGGGATCCAGCCCAGCAGTGGCAGGCAGGTTGCTCTGCCTGTCACTACGGAGCCCTTGCTTTGCCAGTTCATTCATCAGTCCTGTGCACAGAACAAAGAGTGCATGAGGAATACATAACTCTGTGGTGCAGTCTGACATGAAAACACGCTTATCAAATATTTTGATTCATCTGACCACAGAACCATTACAGAGACATCAGTGTGGGTCGTGCTGAGCTCACCAAAGAGATATGAAATGCAATTCCATCATCGCCTCTCCCCCTGCTCATATTCACTTACAGGTACTGGCATACAGTACAGCTTCACAACAATTGGTTGTGTTCTGCAATAACGCTTCAGACGTTTTTGAAGGTTTGTTATTTTTACAATTACTTTGCATATGTTTGATTGATTTACACTGTACAAGCCTGTCAACAATTTACTGCACTGTAGAACGGAAACTAGATTATTAGCACTAGACATTGATGACAAACCTTAGATGCCAAATGTGGCAGTGACACAGATTTGAACTTGTACCACTGCAAATTGCCTATCTGCTTTTTGAAATTCAGACGGTATGAATAACCGAAACTTTCCTCTAGCTCCTAAAGGGGGCCTACAAGAAAGCTGGAAGAGGATTCTTTATCAGGGAATATAGTGACAGGACAAGGGGCAATGGCGTTTAACTAAAAGAGGGTAGATTTAGGTTAGATACTAGGAAGAAATTCTTCACTATGGGGGTGCTGAGGCACTGGAACAGGTTGCCCAGAGCAGCTGTAGATGCCCTGTCCCTGGCAGTGTTCAGGGCCAGGCTGGATGGGGCTTTGGGCAGCCTGGCCTGGTGGGAGGTGTGCCTGCCCATGGCAGGGGGGTTAGAACTGGATGATCTTTAAGGTCCCTTCCAACCCAAACCACACTCTGATTTTATGATTCTATAACATGCTCTAAAATGGAGGATCCGTGAAACCACAGACCTGTCAGTCTGACTTAGGTGCTGGGGAAGCTCATGGAGCAGATTATCTTGAGTGCCATCATATGGCACTTACAGGGCAACCAGGTGATCAGGGCCATGGGTATGGGTTTATGAAAGGCAGATCCTGCTTGATGAACCTGATATCCTTCTACGACAAGGGGACATGCTCAGTGGATGAGAAAAAAGCTGTGGATGTGGTCTACCTAGATTTCAGCAAAGTCCTTGACTTTGTTTCCAACAGCATTCTCCTGGAGAAACTGGCCGCTCAAGGCCTGGACAGGTGTACGCTTCACTGAGTTAAAAAGTGGCTGGGTGGCTGGGCCCAAAAAGTTATGTTGAATGGAGTCAAATCCAGCTGGGGGCTGGTTACCAGTGGTATCCCCCAGGGCTCAGTACTGGGGCCAGTTCTCTTCAATATCTTTATCAATGATCTGGACGAGGGGATCAAGAGCACCCTCAGTAAGTTTGCAGACAACACCAAGATAGGCGCGAGTGTTGATCTGCTCGAGGCTCTGAAGAGGGATCTGAAGAGTCTGGACCGATGGGACAAGGACAACTGTATGAGGTTCAACAAGGCCAAGTGCTGGGTCCTGCACTTGGGGCAACACAAGCCCATGCAAGGCTACAGCCTGGCTTGTTTCAGAAATAGTGTAGCCAGCTGGACCAGGGAAGTGAATGTACCTCTGTGCTCAGCTCTGGTGAGGCCACACCTCAAATACTATGCCCAGTTTTGGGCCCCTCACTACAAGAAGGACATCAAGGTGCTGGAACACGTCCAAAGAAGGGCAATGAAGCTGGTGAAGGATCTAGAGAACAAGTCTTATGAGGAGCGGCTGAGGGAACTGGGGTTGTTTAGCCTGGAGAAAAGGAGGCTCAGGGGAGACCTTATTGCTCTCTACAGTTACCATAAAGCAGGCTGTAGCAAGGTGGCAATTGGGCTCTCCTACCAAACACCAAGTGGTAAGACAAGAGGAAATGGCCTTAAGTTGTGCTAGGGGATGTCTAAGTTGTATATTAGGAAAAAAATTTCTCACTGAAAGGGTTGTGAAGTATTAGAACAGGCTGCCAAGGGAAGTAGCTGAGTCACCATCATAGAATGGTTTGGTTTCGAAGGGACCTTAAATATCGTCTAGTTCCAAGCCCCCTGCCATGGGCAGGGACACCTTCCACTTGACAAGGTTGCTCATCCCTGGAGGTCATGAAAAAAAACTGTCAATATAGAGCTTAGTGACATGGCTTAACGGTGGACTTGGCAGTGTTAAGTTAAAGGTTGGACTAGATGATCTTAGAGGTCTTTTCCAACCTAAATGACTCTGTAATCCAAGAGTACTATATGCTGTCTGGTCAAACTTAGTGAAGAAAACCTTGGTCAAAAACTTATGGTGTTTTGACTCTCAAGCCAGAAATAGGTTACCTAAAGACACCTATCTTTCTCTTCTGTTGTAGGAATGATTAAGTTTTCTTTGCTTCGAAGATTGAACAGGGTTGGACATCAAATGGGTGACCACTTTTCAGGAGGCACTGATTAAAAATATGAAACTGTTTAGTATGGTATCTACACTACTCAATTCCTAGTGCTGTTCCACACTTCTCAGAGGCCAAGCCAAAGCTTATGTGGCAATATCATCAGCTTCCCCTCTTCAGGGCTCTGGAATATGGAATAGGCTATCTTTCCGGATTACTTATGTCTTCCTTTATTGCCTCAGAAAAGAGGCACTTGCAAAATCTCTCTACAAAGGGAAAAAAACAGTTCTCTACAATGAGGGAAAACACTTGACCTTTCCAGACTATCCTTTGTTCCAGTGCCCGCATAGATACTTTTAGTGCAAATTTTGCAGTGCAAAACAAACACTTTAAACATCATCTGGCACTCAGAGGAGGAAAAAAAAATGCTGTCTTTCTTTAATAAGCAACTTCCCTTAGGTCTACAGGCAGCAGGTGACACGGTGCTGTAATTAGTCTGCCATGATTAATCCACTGTGTCTGAACATGTTTTCAGAACATACTGTGATAGTCCTGGGAGAAAAAGCAGAGGACTTTTTGAAATTGTCATTTTTTCCCCCCCAAACCTCTCAATGTTCCATTCCATTATCCATGGATTAGAAGGGGCAATCAGGCAGTGGATGAATGCCTCCATCAGGAACTAGCTGCTGTGGTGTTAATGGAGGGGTCAAACCACTGTGCTGGGGACTGTCCAGGCTACACTGACCCACTTCTCCCAGTGGTGGTGACTAAAGGGCAGGTTGCAGGAAAACAGACGCAGGAACAGACTCTCCTGCTACAGGCAACTTGCCCATTGCCAGACCAGGAGGAAGCAGGCAGGGCAGGGTTCTTTGTTCTGCACTGATCCCTGTTGTTGTTTGTGATTTTCCCTAGAGACCAGCTTATCCTTAAGAAAACTAAACTCTCTTCCTGAACGAGAGCATCGGAACAGAGTCTGATTCATCTAAGAAGATTTGGGGCAGCTACTTGTCTGTTCTTTGGCAGTCCCTGCATATAAAATGAGTTGCAGTTCAGATGCTTGGAAATCAAAAGTACGCAGAACTCAAGGCTGAGGTTGATAGGATCAGGTGCTATCCTCAGGCTCAGTGACACCCATGTAGTTTTGGTAGCACACTTCTCTGGGCAATAAGAATACCTGAGAAGGTTATTGATAAGATGAATCTAGGACCATTATGAAGGCGTACAGTGGGAAGTCCAGAGACAAGGGTCAGGAATTCAAACAGAAGAGGTTCCAGCTTGACATAAGGGAAAAACAGATCCCTGTGAGCATAAGCAAGCATTGGAAGAGGGGCCCAGAGAGATGGGGGAATTTCTGTCCTTGCAGATTCTCAAGACCTGACTGGAAAAAGCCCTGAGCATTCTGGTCTGAATTCACTGCTGATATTGTGTTGAGCAGGCCATTGGGTGACCAACCTTCTGTTGCTCCCTCCAACATGAATTATTCTATGATTCTAAGTCAAAAGGACTTCAGTGCTAAAGATCATACAACTGACAAAGATCAATCTACTATGTAGGAAACATAGCAGTGGCTGATTTAAAAGCGGGCTTGGAGATACATATAGCACAACTATAAATTCCTGATATTCTCAATAAATCTTTCCTGCAATGTAACAGATTTGGTTAGGCTTTTAATCTTTAGCTCGCATGAACTGAAATGCAAGCCTTGTTTTCTGAGGTTGTTAAGTGAAAGCATTACCTTTTACCAGCGCAGGAATATGGTGACTAGCATTCTCCTTTCTCAGCAACAAAATGAGACTGTGCGTGCGTGGCTCAGCAGAAAGCTCTCCTCTTGCAGAACTGTTTGCAGGTGAACTTGAAATCTTTCTAGGGCAAAATACGGCAATCTGAAATAACAAGGACCAGATTAGACTACTAAATGCAGATTTAATCACTGTAGGGCTCAAGCAAATAGTTAAGTTACAATGGTATATCAAGGTACAGCACACCAGCAGAGCCATAGTAACTTCCAATGACTGGCTGTTCATGCATCATCTGTTCATGACACAAAGGAATTTAAACATCGGGGAAAAGGTTTAATATAAAATGTTTTGCTCTACAACTGGGCTGGACTAAAACCACAACAATTACAGTGCAGCCAATACGTGATACCATCCTAAGTCACTCATGCAATAATGATCTTGAGCCCTAGGTTCTGAAACAGCACCAAAGAACACATTAAAGCAATAGTTCCTGAACTTCTGAAATGGCCATTTAGGAGCATGCTCCAAATATTTGGCTATTTTTACTATAGTATTCCATAAACAGGAGCTACTTTTATTCTATAAAATATTATGAGCAGGGAAAGTGTTCTTCCTCATGCTTGATTAGAGAACAAGCAGAAAAGAGGGGCTTTGTGCACAGTTTAGTTTGCAAAATTATGCATTTCTTGATTGACACAGGAAACAACTCCAAGCATGAAAATTTAAAGGAAGGGGTCCAGCTCTTTATAAGACAAACTGTCATAGGATTCCTGGCTGATTTATTTTGTAAGAAATGCAGAACTTGTCTTCTTGTACAGGTGAGTTTGACTGAAATCTTGCATTTATGATTATTTGTTTCTTTAGGCTGACATGTCAAAATGCCAACTGCACTCTAACTCAAATAAATCTATCATCATGTTAACAGACCTTGAGAGAAAGAAAAAAAACACTTCATTTTTGACAATAGGAAAGCTCTTCTCGCAAGCCATCTGAATGCATTATGCTAGGGGACTTCATTCTGAAAGGCCACAAGCAGACCCAGAGGGACAGCAAAGTACATAATCACACATTAGTCTGGTAGATGAAGACCATTCTCTTGAATACAGGTTTACAGGCCAGAGATTGTTATTTTGGTTTATGAGGTTACTGCCTGCTCTAGCTTATTTTGAGATCAATGGTAAAATTCATGTTTACTTCGTAGAAGAAAGCCTGACCAAGCATTAGTCTCAGTGAGAGGCTTAGGCCTAGTGGGATTTTCCTACTAAAGGAAAAACATCAGTACTGAAAGCAACAAGAGCACCACTCGTAGAAATACAAGGAACACAAGTGCTGACTAGCTAGTAAAGAGAGAATGAACAGAGAAGAACACTCAAGGACACTCACTACAGGAGTGTGTCAGCTCGCACATCCATAAACCCACAGTATAATAAGTTTCAGAAATGGTAACCCAAAGCATACAACTGAGCTGTATGTTCTGACCAGTACCTGACTTGTTGTCATGCTCAGCACAATGGCTTGCTTGGGTGAAAGCTGCAGCTGTCTGATTCCTTGCAGAAGAAAACCCCGATGAGTACAGACCAAAATCACATTACCATATGCATGAGGAGATACCACAGGTGACACCATCAAAATAATGTCCCCTAGGTCAAAAAAAGAGTAAGAAAAACAGCATATTACTTCCACAGAAACTATGGTGTTACTGCAAGGAAACTCTCATAGTGGCCAGTTCCTACCTGAAGCACTCTCCAAATGGAGACACTGTATTTTATGGTTTATTTGCTCTATTCAGCTTATAATGGCTGCTATCAGAGGTCAACACAGAACAGTAAAGCTTATGGCATTATAAGCAATCTCTTTATGAATCATCTACTCCAGACAGTCTGTCTCATAAGGTCTATCTAGCTGTCTATGAGCTGTTATCTTTCTTTGAGGTATGTATGCTCTCAGTTCACGTGATGGCTGTGTGTCAGCGCGTCAGGCTGTGTTTGAGCTGTTACCCTTACAGCTGGTCTGACAGCAGCCAGACCCTTTGAGGACCAAGGACCTGATAAGCCTGGCCAAACTGATGAGTAACCAAATGAAGACAAGACTGATTGCTGGTTTGTCCACTGCGAAGTACATGAAGCAATCCTAGGCATTCCTCTCTGCTATTACTAGTGGTCCTAGCCTGTAGGACTACAGCCTTGGTCAGCACTATTTTCTGCTCCCTCTCAGCCCTTCTTTAGTCCTGTCTTTACTCATCATCCCAGAGCTTGCCTTGCAGCATGGGTTACTGTACCTTTGGACCAGCCTCTGATCACAACACCACCCCACTATGGTTTTGTACCATCCATGGCTTCATAGGTTCCTATCTTTGGTCATCATAATGGCACCAGCCTGCTCTCTCCTTCCTGGGTTTCCCTCCTACCTGAGCCCAATGCATTAAGTCTGGCTGCTTGTGCTCTGCTTGCATCTCTCACTCCAATAGATACGCTCGTAGAAGCAACTGGAGTTTATGTTGGGTTAGAACCTTGCATTTTTTTTTTTCACTTCCATTTTCTAAATTGAATCCCAAGCTCACTGTCAACATGCTGGCAACAGATGCTATGAGCATGCTCAGGAGAAATAGCCCACAAGGCCTCCTGAACAGTGTACCTCCTGTATAGTGTCCTGCTGTACCTAAGATGGAGCTTCCCAGTAGCCTCTGATCTACCTGAGGCCCTCGCTTTGTTCTGATATTACTTTGGGTCTCTGCTCTTACTGTCTCTTTTGCTATTATACTGTCCTAGTTCTAACAGATTTTCTTCTCCTGTACATAACACACATTCAGATCTTTGTAGCTTGCCAGGAGCTAAGAAAGTAGATGCTCAGTATCATTTCTACATGGGTTTCCTCTGTACTGCCATATTAATTTCTTCTAGCTCTAACAATCATATAATGGGGCTGAAAATATTTTAGTCTGTCCCCCAATTACACTTGGTTTTGGTGGTAGACCTATCAATAGTGTATGTTTCCTGGGGTTCTAAACTTTGTGATAGATATTCGTCCCCCAAGAACTTGACCAAGGCTCAGCCTGCCATTTCAAAGCAATAGCAACAAAACAAGGGAAAGCTTGTGTTTATTGTTAAGGATACAACAAGCAGAGTGTTTCTTTGCCTAAAATTTCTATATGGCTTTAATTTTGCAGGCTCTGAGCCAGGCTGACAGTGCTGCACTCATTATATATGAACTGTCAAAATTCAGGGTTGCAGGTGGTAAGATTTTGGTTCATCTCTAGTTGATAACACCTAGACAAACAAACAAAATTTCACATACACATATCCCAAATTAACAAGAATATCTGCTCGGATCAATAAAACTTTGATTACTGGGAAGGAAGGGGGACAGATATACCTGGTAGGAGCAGCAGTATATTTGTTCTGCCTGCTCTGCATGAGTGTATCTTCCTGTCTCAAAGAGAAGCTGTTGGAGACCTGAGGGAAGGAATAAGTGAATGTTTCTTTTCCTTAACACCCCATAGGGTGCTTGCTCCCAGTCCAGGTTTTCAGCTTCTCTTTGAGAGTCATGATAGAGATGATACAGTTATCTGAGGAGCAAAGCTTGAAAGTGACTTCCTGAGCCCAAATACAGATGGAACGTGGTGTGGTGTAACTCAGCAGCCCACATCAAATGTGAATCATTAATGGCCATAAAAGGAAGGAGATGCAAAAATGTGAGTCATTCCATCAGCAGCAACCAGCTGCCATCAATACCGATCCCAAATAACGCAGAGCCAATGGCTGTCTGCCAAGCTACTTGAATTAACATGCCCAGTTATACGAAAGAGTGTATCTCAAAGGTAAGACTTCCTTTCCTTTTCCCTTCTCTATTTTTTTTTCCTGTCACCTTCTCTGTCACCTTCCCCCTTTTTGGCTTATGCTTTTGTACCTTCTTTCCTTTAGCACCATATTTTTCTGTACCTTCTTTCTATGTCAATACAATCCTGTTTTCCTCCTGCCATCTTCTCTCTGACAGCTGCTGAGCTTCTACCTCTCCCACCCCCCACTCCCCTCAGGGAACTGTCTTCAACTGTGGGAGTAGAAACAGGGCAGCAGCGCCCTAATAGCATCGTCTCAAAATCATATGCATTTGAGATCTGCTGTGCCAGGCCAAACTACAGAAGATTATCAGCACATTGGCCCGTCTACAGCAGACACCCCTATACCACACAGACCCTTCTTAGCCAGTAGTAACGCTGAATGTCCTGGCAGGCTCCCCTTGAGCACAGTCAGCTTGCAGCTAGCCTGGTACGAGTTCGGAAGCTGGAAGACTACTCCTACAAAGGGAAAAAGGGGATTTGGACAGAGGAGTCAGGTGAGAGCTAGTTAATATTAGCCCTGTGAAATACTTTTTTTCTGATTGTGTGGTCAGTCCTGGCCTGAATGAAGTCTTAGTTTCATACCCCATTATATTCAACTCTTGAATAGTAGAGGTAGATGATCTCTAATCAGATAAACATGCAGTTTAAAGACACTGGTAGGTCTTCAAATGACAGTTCCTTGGATGAACAAGTCCCCTACAAGCAAAAATTTGCTGTTTTTTTTTTTTCTTCTTTATCCTTCAGTGAAATCTAAGCAGCCTACAGGACTCTAGCAGCTACTCCCATGAGGAGGATGAGGTGATGATAACACTCTTCTGTCACTTCATTTTAGGCAACAGTGTTTCACCAGAAATTCATTCCTAGCTCTGGACCTGGCCAGGTCACAGCACTGAGTAATCCAGGGAGGCAGAGTTTCCTGAAACAGGTGGGCTGGAGTGAGGTAACACTGTCAGCAAAGAAGAACCATAAAACCTCATGATTCATTCCCTATCACAGACCTTTGGAAGTTGAGACAAGCATCGCTGGAGGTCGAGGTTGCACCATGTCCTGGAGATGAACGTTTTCTTCATCTGCTTCTGCTCTAGTTGATGAAGGACTCTCAGACCTAAAGAAAAACAATAGATATTAAAAGTTGTAATGCAAGGTTCTGACTCTAACCCACTTTCTACAACAAGCCCAGGGACAAGGAAGCTTTACTGAAACCACCATTTCAACCTCTTGTCCATGACGTGAACTGCATCAAGGTCTCTCTGATTGAACATCTCTCTCTGTATTACTCCCTCTGAGGCTCTCTCTGTTCAATAAGTACCTAATACAAAGTAGCCAGCTTGGCAAGGAAACCTGGGAATCAAGAGATAGGTCAGGCTGCATTAGCAGTATTTTTCCCAGCCACAAATATATTACAGCTGCTATTCACTTTCGGTTCTTTAGCTAGAGTTTAAGCAATTTTAAAGCTATCATGATACTCCTCTGCTGCTTCATGTTGGGCAACAAGAACTATCAAGTCTGGCAGAGATGCTCATGACAGTGAAGCCTCTAAACATTTCTGCATTCCCAAAAGGTCCAAATTATGGCATGGTGAACATAAGGTGTGGTTCTGAAAGCCAGGGACTGACAACGCAAATGGCACTCTGTAAAACAGTTTGGCTAGGTCTGTGAAGTGCAGGCTGTTCAGGCAAACCTGTCTGCCTCATCCCCTGCTACTGAGTCGGCTGGAATACATCCTACTTGTTGCTCCCAGGAGACCAACACAAGCCACCAATATTTGCAAGTAAAATTTGAAAAAATGAATTCTGAGGTGCAGTTTGTATTCTGATCTCCCAATGGTCTGAATTACCAGCATTAAGAGAAAGACAAGCGCATTATTTAGAACATAGCACCACTCTGGACTGGCTAAGTTGTACCAGAGGAGCAGAATTCATCATCTTCGTAGGAGGAAAAGCATCCCCGAGGAAAACAAATAAATAAAATGAATGAAACTTTGCCAAATTGAGTTTTTCAAATCCTAAAACTAACAATGACGAGAGTCACTGTTCATGACCAAACAAAACTGACAATCCCCTCTATGTGCATCAGATTTATTCTACATGGGTGCACCTTGCCCCTTGGCAGAAAGCACCAAGAGGACTGCAGAACAACTTACCCCAGGTTTGCTGCCATTGACAACACAGTGATCCACACTGCACTGAGCAACCGGGATCTTCAAAAACCTGTCCAGAACTTGCAGGTTCAGGGCCCTATATGAGTTCTCTCCAGGGGAGTTTCACCACATCAGTACATATTTGATCCAGTAACATTAAAAGGAGATGCCCAGGGTCTGAAAAATCCAGCCTGTAAAGGCTGACACCCCACGTGATTACACAGATCTGTGTGACAAATGACAGCCAGGAGAGGAGGTCTGAGTTTCATGTTATCCTGGCTGGTGGAAATTCCTTGAAGCCCTAAGCCAAACCTTTTGATAAAGCACTGTAAAACAAGTGTTTCAAGGCTGAGATCCTGTGCCTGGAACAACCAAAGGAGTGTCTTTCAAAAGCCAAAAGAATACCTGTGTCTCTTCTCTTCCCTCTGCAGGCCAGCCTACTCTGATCTGTCTTTGTAACAGTCTCAGGAAAGGATCTCTGAGCACAGCAGAGCCCTTCATTTACTGAGTGTGGCTCGGTGTGGACTGAGTGTGCTTCCTGGGTTCTTAGGTTTAAGTCTCCATCCATAAAGTAGCAAAATTGTCAGGAAGGGAATGATTGTTAGAAAGTGCTTCATCAAAAAAAAAAAAGCTGCAGAGAGGTTTGGGAAAAGAGCACTAGGAAGGAGTGCTGCAAGAGTGTTCAGGCTACTGATCTGACCTTCCCTCTGCCTCTGTGCAGCTGCAGACCATGTGCTGCTCAGTGCTGACTTCACAGAGCTGAACAGAAGCTTTTCTCCTTTCCTCTCATCCCTTTCCCTGACACACCTCTGCTCTGCTGAGTAAGGTCAAGAGCAGACTTTCTGGCAGCCTACCATCATTGCTATGTTGTTGTCAACCAAGCAACTTTAAGAATAAAAAACATTAGATAGGTTTTGCCTATCTTGGACAGAAACGTGAGCCTTTGGGGGCTGTAGTCCCCCCACCTTGTAGTACTATATAGCAGAGCACAGGCACTGTAGGTTGCATGATGGATTAATAGCTACTTAATAGCCCATTTCCCTCTGCAGCTATATCCAGCCCCATCTGAGAGCAAGATTCCAGACTCCTGTATCTCACTTGTTCCCAGCATTTTTGGCACCCTATTGCCATACCACCAGTTCCTAAATTGCATTTCTCACACTGATTGCTTGAGTTGAGTTTATAAGCCACCTTTTGTTTTCACAGACTTCTGTCATAACTCTCTGAAGAGCCTTTTCCATCTGAAGCTCCTTATCTCCAATCAGTTGATAAGGATGGGCAAAGCTATTCCTGGAGAACAAGCCCCTCAGAGGCACACAACCTTGAAGCATTTCTCCAGCACCAGGTACAGCTGAAAGAGATTTCAGATCAGGCTGATCAGCTGTACTTGGCACAGCAAGGACCCACGAGCAGGTGCTGCAAGTGTATGAATTACAGGTCTAGCTGCCTGGGAACACATGATGGGAGGCAACTGCTAGAGTCCCACACCTAACACAACCAGAAGAGACAGTCTTGTGAGAGACTGAGGGCTTTTACAGACTGTAGTAACATATGTGAAAATGGAAAATGTACAGATTGCTCCCGTCCATTACTCTTGTTCATTCAGACCTTTAGCAGAAGACTAATTGATAAAGACAAAGCACACTTGTCTGCCATCCATGTCATACTTTGCCTGTGAGAACTACCGTAGCTCAGAAACATGCAGGCCAGTGCCATCACCTCACTCTGTTGCATCTGGAAGCTGGATCTAAGACACCACCATGCAGTGCTGCATGAGCAGCCCTCCCTCCGAACCAGAGGCACAGCTCTCTGTGCACACGGCTGTCCAGCTGGGGCAGGTAGACGAGAGGCTCTGCTTGGCTCCTGCAGTAGATGGCATTGATGGAACTGCAGTCTGTCACGCCAGCCAGCTGCGGGTCAGATGGCCCAATGATATTCTGCAAGGTGCTACGTGCTTTTGGCCCTCTCACGCCCAATGCCAGCACTGGTAGCACCTTGCCCATCTCTGAAGCATAGGAAGAAGGCAGTTTTTCTGTGAAAGACAAAGACACGTGTAACTAAAGCATGGAACAACCCACACCAAGGTCATTCATTCTGCTCAAGTGCTCTTTTTAGCTCTGTCATAGGGGACTTAGGCAAAGTAACCTACTGGTTACCTGTCCTGTGGGTGTTATGCTGGCAACCAGCTGTACTTTTTTACCCAGTAGTAATTCTGAGATTACTCAAGGTAGCTTACCTGTTAAAGGAGTGGGTTGGCTTCTTATTTGCTGTGGAAAAGGATGTGCATGGGGTTAAATACTACACAGCTGATACACTAGAAGCCAGCACTTTAACTTCTGGTGCTGTACGTTGTTTGTATTCATAAGGAAGGCTGGTGGGATTGAAGGGGAGACAGGGCAAGAATAAGGGCCTGAAGAGAAGAATGTTTTCTGTAATTTTCATCAGATATGGGAAAACTGGGAAGGGAATCACAAGCTGGATATCCATGTACATCTTTTCTAGATCATTTCTTCTGTATCAAATACAGATTTTGCATTACATTGCCTAATGTGTCCAAATATTCGATTTTTTCCTTTATTTCCCCTCCAGGACTTGAATTGTGGCTTTCCTTATTTCCTGCAACAATTCTTCCCTACATCTCTGGCAAACCCTTCTCCACATTCACTTCAGCGCTATTTGGGTCCAATAAGTAAACCCAGTAAAGAGCAAGTTTTTCTCCTCCACATTTCTCACTGTGTAAGAGCAGAAAGACGTGTCATTCTCTTCCCTGGAGTTTAAATGTATTCATTTACATCATTAGTTGCCTAAGAATCAGAAACCAGAACATAAGTCTCCAGAACAGGTAGACAATGGAGAAACTGACTGAAAATACTTAAAATAATCATTTTAAAGTTTTCAAGCTAAAGGTAAAAATCCAGTCTACAAACTCACATAGCAGTCCTCGGCTCAAATGATTTGTCCCTTCATACAAAATGTTCCTATTTAGATACAGGGTACAGAGCACTGAAGCAGATCTGCTGCCAGTCGTCTCTTAATGACTGGTGATTTTATGGTTTTCTTACTCATTTCTGAAGTCCTTCTTCATTTCTGCAGCTATCAATATGAATATATTACATGCATAATGCTGAGACAACTGCAATCCCATTTCTAAAGCAGTCTGCCCGTATGGTTTTCAAATGTAAAAAGAGGCAAGGAAACTGCAGGATATTTCTCTATTTAAGCAGGTCTGCGCTCATCTTCTGTCTAAGCAAACGGAAGCCTGTTTCTCTCACTGTCTGCCCACAACTTTCCCCATGAGAAATGGATTGCCTGTATTCACTACAGTGCCACATGCAAACCTTCCAGGAGAACTTTTGGATTAAAAGAAAGCACAAGCCACAAAACATTTCAGAGGCTCTCTCTACACCTTGCAGCTAGTATAATTGCTCACTGTTCTAAGGTTATATTGCATTATCTACTACTAATATTCTATACAAGCTTTGAGACAGGCTTCATTATGTCTACTTCACAAATGGAAGACTTGAGTGGCATGGGCCAACGTGTGGCCATTGGTGTCTAATGTTAAGGGCTTTGAGATTTGACATCGGGGACTCATACAATTTTTGTTTGCCTTATCTTTTTGGTCTCTCACCTCAGACCACCTTCTATTGGCAAATTGTGATGTTTTGATGATGGCTTATCAGACAACATAATTACAGGATGGATAGATCTGTAGTTTCCTTTCACACATTCTCCTAAAGGTCAAGTAAAGACTGAAGTACCAGAGGTGATGGGATGGGGGGAACTGAGGAAGAGAGGCTGGATTCTCTGCAGTACCTGCAGGAAAATCAGTAGAAACTCACTTGGTATACCTAACACATGGGTCTAATCCTGCAGCTTACAGCACTGCAGTCTGGGAATGGTCTCTACAAAGGAACAACAAAAGCGGTTTGAGACACACACAAAGGACTAAAAATTCAACTTGGAGTAGTTGAATTCTAGCAACACTGGGAGTAGATAGAAAGAAACAGTCTAAGGTCTTTTATCATTTCCTTTGCAAAAGATATAGGCAACTGATATGATGCTCTTGTAAATCTGATACCCTTTTCTCCATGTCCGCAGCACCACATCATTCTTCACCTTAGTAGAGTTAAAGATCTTCACCTCAGCATCATTACACAATGGAATCGCTGAAGGAAACGCTGAAGGAAAACTAGACCTCACCTGAGCTAGAGAGCAGCACATCATGCTGAGGATAGAGCAGGCGGAGTCCACAGACATCCAGACCAGAGCTGAGTACCAGCTGCAACATGTGATGGGTAGCTAGGGAACTTCGGAGGAGAGTTTCAAACAGCAATACCATGGCAACCTGAACAGCGAGAGCACATTGGAGGAGTGAGCCAAAATGCTTCCAAGCCCACAGTGACCACACAGCTGTGTCTCTTCTACTCACCTTAAATTCCCATGCCCTACCTACGCTACAAGAGCTATAAAGAGGCTTTCTTTTCTTCTGTTTACATGCAGTTCAGCACAGTAGGCTTTTAGCTTCAGATTGAATCATAACGATGATAATTATGATTGAATAATAATTATGTACTACTACTGAAATAATTGTGCCTTTTGTCACAAAAACCTGCTAGTAAAAGACTGCAAGTTCTCTGGGGCAGAGAATAAAGTGAATCACTCTTATTTAACTCTGCGTACTACAGAAAGATGGTCCAATAATAATAATAGACCAACTGGTTGTTTCCTTATACCTACAAAAAGGCCAAAATCAATACAAAAAATGATTCAAAAGGCAGGTACATCCCTGGTACTGTCCCAGATTTACCTTTTGAACTTTTCCTTACCAGATGAATGCAATTCAGCTCGTCCTGACACACAGGAAGACATACGCTGTTACATACTGAATGTCTATACCCAAAAGGAAAGCAAACTACTTTGAGCTCTGCACTCTCCTATCAGAAGGAACTTATTGTTTCGAAACACAGATGCTTTACAACAGAAAGTTGTGTGGTGCTTGACATGCTGAGGGCAATAAATCATCTAGCTGAGGATCAGACAAGCATGGTTGTATTGGCCTCAAATTTGTGCGTGGTTCTCCTGGGTGTAAAGACACAATGCTATCCCCAGCAGCAAGCTTTATGTCTGCAGTGAATGCCAAATGAATTCATCACTACTGGTCACTTTAAATGAAATGCTACTTCCCGATAAACACACAACAAGGCTTATAACATCATAATAAATGAAGATATAAATTTACACAAATCATAAAAAAGTAGTCTAATTAGGAATAAAAGCTTTATTTCTTTATGTTCGTCTAGCTCAAGCTCTCCTGATACTAACCCAGTGATCACAGCAGCCAGTAAGGAAGCATTTTTCTGTAGCAGCTATAAGAGTCTCTGGGGTCTGGCTGCCTGGGCTCTAGGCCAACTTTGATAATGCAGCTGTCCAGCACTGACAAACCTCAGTAACTGCTGCCTCCCTTTTGCCTGGGAGCCAGCCACTTGGCTTTGGTCTCTGAGCTTTGTTGCAGGTACGCCTGCGGCCAGTCTCGTATGTCACTGATTCTGGCCGTTATCCTAATCTGCTGACTTGAACTTCTGGCTTGGCCCTGTCCCTATGGACTCTTTGGCTGACCCTGGTTACTGGACTTGTTCTGCTCTTCTCACTTGGGTAACGTGTGACTGCACCCTGCCAAGCGAGGTGGCTGGCCCTGCCTGCCTTGCTTAGTCTCACCTCCTGGCTTGCCACTTCCTTACAGGGCATCCTGCCCTTGCTGTGAGAGATTCTGTATTGGCCTCCCAGTAGGACTCCTGAGGCAAGTCGAGGAATTGTCATGAAGACATACGAGGCATTTCCTGACTGTGCCAGGTGCCCAATATCTTCAGTAAATAACTGTGGTTTTCTAGTATCTTCCAGGAGGCAAGCCTGGTACAGCTAACTGGCCAGACTCAGCCACCGGCCAGACTTGCTGGTTGTTCAGGACAACATAAGGTATCTGCATCTCCCTGATTCACTCCTAACAGGAAACTGAACTCGTCAGATCAAACGTGCCAGGTTGTGTTGTGCAAGAGCTAAGAAAGGTGAGTTACCCCAGGTAAAACGTTATCATATCTGCACAGGGGTCCAGTACATTTTAGTATGCACTCCTACACTGAGGTAAAGATGAGCTAATTCAAGTTACACTGACCTCTTCTTCTGGGTTAAACGACGTAGAATTACTTTCAACTTGTTCCTACAATGCAGTTACTGTAGGTCAGGTAAATAGTACCAGAGGCTTCAGAAAAACTTGGATTTCTGAGCACAAGTTTTATAAAAGTTGTGTTGCACGCTGGCTTGCAGTCACGGGGCTTTGGGTTAGCAGAATTTGTCTGTTGTTACTGATCTGTACCCAGTTGGTAGCAATTTCTCCAACCCATATATTTCATAGTTTAATCTTCTGTGGCTCAGAGCAATCGGTATATCAATACCACTGACACAAAAGACTCAGCTTATTTATGTTTGAGTGAGAAATACTTCAAGTTGAGTATTTGTACCAAACCTAAGGATTGAAATATTTCAGGTCACTTAATTGTGATTATTATTATTATTTTTACCTCAGTGTCTATGTCGCTGCAAGCCTCAATGTTGCTGCTATTAGGGAAGTATTTTTCATCAGTTTCTACTGTCTGCCAGTAAAATCCATTTGGCACTGCAAACACTTTCTCCACTGCCTGAAACACACAAATGATATTTCTTACCTGTATGTTATTTTGATCCCTCAAAATCAAGAGCTAGGAAAAAACATTATGGTTAATTTTACAGCTAAAGAACATATGAGGATGCATATTCATGGATTAGAGTTAGTAGCCCAGTGTTGTTCCCCTACCATTTACTTTCCTGCATCTGTACCACCAACTCCAGTGAAATTATATCCCACGAATATGACTTTGCAGCTGCTTCCTGAGGGACTGAACCCTCCTAGGGTCCAACACAGTGGCCCTCAACATGGGGAGCAAACACTAACATGAACAGGTGTCGCATACAAAAGGCAATGCAGAATCAGGCTCAGCAGCTTGAGACCCTGTTTCTCCATGATCATACTGGGTATCCAGCAGAAAAGAGCTTTGTAAAGCGAATGCTCTTATTAACCAACCAAACAGAAGACAGAGAAAGAATTGCATGAATTTTTTATGTGCCTGTAACTAAAATAGGACATTTCTCCTGTGTTCATGTCACCACAAGTGGCATGTATCTGTAAGTCTTACTGTGCCATATACTCCTGAATAGGCAAAAGACTCTGGCATTTAGGTCACAGCATTACAGAAATGTGGCATTTCCCAATCTCAGCACGTTATTCTGTTTCTCATACATTTTCTGGGCAGTCAAGCATGCAACCTGTACAAGGGCAAGTTTAAGGATGTTGAAGGATGTGTCGCTCATGAGAATCTGCTGTGACTTCATGCTTCATAAGCAAGGCCATAGTCCAGGAAGGAATACAGCTTTTGAAAGTCATGTTTGCCAAGATCTTTTTTGGGAAAAAGCGTTTTTTTGTAGCTACACTGTTCTTGAGCATCCCAGAAATATGGGTGCATTTAGGCAGAGTGCACATTGGGCAGAATTCCCAAGACAAAAAAAATTGTCCCTTTTGAGACATAGGCTCAGAAGGTGCAAACCTGAGTATTTTCACTATTTTTAAGGTCTCTACTTTGACTTTCAGCAGTCATGAATCTGTTCCCATCTCATGTGGTTTTGTTCACATGCCACAAAATAATAATAAAATTCCTTTTTTTTTATTATTTCAACATGGTCCCATCAAGACTTATTATGAATATAAAATGTATTAATTGCATGAAGAAGTGTCCATTTTAGAGTATGAGGTACATATAATGCTCTTTAAGTGTATAATCACAAAAGAGATTAGAGATTTTTTTCACTGCTTGGCAAAAGATATGCACTTCATATCATTTGAGAAATGAAAAACATCTACAAACTGAAATTTATTTCAGTGATATTAAAATCCCTCTGACATCTGCCCTTTGTGTTTTCTCCTTCCTCTATTTTCTATGCTTCATACGATATTTGCCTAAAAGCAGAACCAGGGATTTCACTTTTCACCTGGTTTCAGTCAGCACAACTACCCCAAGCTAAGTGCTCTGACATTGCTCAAGGATTCGTTCATTTTGTCTTGCAATTCATCGTCCACTAGCCTCCACATGTGATATTAAACATGGTTGCTGTGGAAAACATTGAGAAAAAAAAACACATTGATTTAAGGAAGCAGAAGCTCCTCTTTTTTCCAATGTTTGCTGCCAGCTCCTGCATACAACACTGGCATGGTGCAGCGAGCACAGAGGAATCAGACAGGCCTTACAGAACAGGAATGCAGCAAGACCCCAGGCTTCCATTTATTCAATCTGTTCCTTGAGCAAACGTCAAGTCTATGAACTTCCAAGAAGGAAAAGAGGAGGGCCAAAGGTGGACAAACCAACTCCAGCCTACATTGCCATGGGAACCTTCATTACAATCATCCAGATGCAGAGGACACAAGCTGGGAAGTCCAAGGTAAAAAGCTGACCTTTACAAAGTGCCGTGGTGTAAGCTGCGGATCAGCTGCGATCCGAGGCAGCTTGGCTGGCCTCCCTCCCCATCAGAGCAGGGATCTGGCCACACCTATTAGGCAATCAAAGCCCATGGGAAATTGTTTCTATGATATGTCAGTTTGTTTTCTAGCGGCCAACATGAATGTGATTTCACAAAGTAGCAGAAAATTAAGCTTGAAAAGCCTTAGATCTCCCAGAAAATCCTTTTTCTCATGGGTAAGAAAATACACATAGCTGGCTGCAATACGATGGCCTGTTTTGTTCAGTCCAGCCAAAACGTTCAAGTGGAGACTCCTGACACCACCTTCCCATGCAATGCACGGGAAGAGGAGAAAACAACGCTCCCATGCATCAAGTTCAGTTGTTATAATATTGAGATGAGCCCTATTTGACAAGCAACACACAGTGATCCTCCCCAGGTAGCTGAGTGACCCCACTCTTATTGAAATAATTCTGGTGATTCTGACACTCTTTAGCTTTAAGCTACTGTTTTTATATTTGGTGGGTAACACTACTTGCAGTGTTCCACAGTGAGAGACAGGGTAGGCATGAGAATTGCATTGGTTTCACCTCAGGGCTGGTTCTTCTCTTATGCCTCTAACAATATTACAGTAGCTGTAAAGCTTCTGTGCAAACACAGCAGTTCAGAAAGTCTCTCCCAGGCTAGCTGATACATCATCTCTGAACGCTGACCTGTCTCTTGACAGAGACTCCCTCCCCGAGCACTGTGCAGAATGGTAAAGAGGCAGGCCAGCCTTCAATACCTACCCGAAAATGCCTCTTCTGAAAGGCTCTGCAAAGCATTCTAATAATCTTCTATCTCATGGGAAACGCATTACACCGGTGAAGAGAGGTACCCTGTGCTCAACCAATGGCAGCAATAGCAGCCCCTGGGATACTTTGACTTATGCTGTGACAGGCTCCAAAACCCCAAATCATTTAACCACGACCATTTCCAAGACCTTCTCCCCCACCTCCTAATGTAAGAAAATGGGGTTTCTTACAGCACTTACATCTTCTCTGTACATACTGCTGCTATCAGAGCAGGAAGGGAAGGGCTCGTCTGTAACTTCCCATTTGTAGGTACTCTAGATTTTTGTCAAAAATTATCCTTTTTTTTTTTTTAAATGGGGAGACAAATTCTGATTTCTGTTATCTTAAAACAGTGGAAAAGAACGATTTACACCATAGCTAGGATTGAACACACATCATTTTTCAAACAGCATTAAAAAGAAACCCAGAGCCACTGCTTTGTTTCAGACAGCATTACTGAGATGAAGCCAGACAGTTATGGGAAGGAAATTCACAGCAGAACAAAAACATGTTGTAAAATACTGAGCAGAAACATGAATAAGCACATTTTAGAGAAGACTGGAGCTGTGTGCAGCAAAAACATGAGTCTAACTGTCATACAGAAATATGACCAAATCCAGTATCTCTTCTCGCTTACAGCATATTCTGTTCTCATTTCCGACAACAAAGAAATAGCTTTTGCCATCAGATGATCTAAGAGTCTTTTAAGTTGCAACAAGTCTTCTAGACTGCTTCCCAGCCACAGCAGGAAAACAGGAAGAATTTTTATGTACTCCACAATCTCATCCCCTTGCACTCAAAGTGCTTTCTAATACAAAGACTTGCTCAGCCATTATCACTAAGACAGCACCTATATCCCTAGGAGATAGATGGGGCATCCCCTCCCACCTCCAAAGATAGCCTGTGAATCCGATACGTCTATAACATTTCAACTCCACTGACCACCTCAGCAGCAGCAGAGGAAGCACTATTCTCATTCTAGCAAAGGCTTTGACATTAAAATTCAGGCAAGGCTCATGGCTAATGGGATACACTCAATCATGCTGCTGAGTTAGAGTGCACTATCCTCAAACTTTCTCCTCTCTTCGCTGTCATAAACCCCAATGCATTAGTGCAGTATTCCTTGTGGAATACAGATTAACACAAACTTGAGTTTGTTTTCTTCACACCTTTTCTTCTCCATTCTGCATACTCCCTTCAGATGACTGCAGATTTAGTGCAGGAAACATGCAAACACAGCAGGAAGATCCCAGGTAGGGGAAAGTCTGGGGAGAGAGCGAGCTAATTCAGGACTTTGTCACTAAAAACGTGCAGTTCTGATGACTGTATTTCAGGCAGTTTGAAGATGCATCTCCCTCCGCTTGCAACCCTTTTGTATAAGCAAAGAGACATCCTAAAACACACGAGAATGGATGAGAGTAATTTCCACCCATTCTGCCAATCATGCACAGCACTAATGGCAAAGCACATTAGCTTGATAGTTCTTTCAAACTGCTCTCTTCTGCAATAGTTAGCAATGACCCCAATTTAAACATGAGCTACCAAACTTTAGGAAAAATGAACTATAATGGTCTACTCTTCCCTAAGCGAAGTCTTCATCTCCATACAAACTTAGGCAGATGCCATTGTAGTCCCTTCTCCTTTTAAAAGGCTTGGGTTTCCTAGTTACAACTCCCAGAGACAACTTGAACTCCTGGCCTCACTAAAATCAACAGCACGACAAAAAATCAACAGGACTCAGCTACAGCCAGGCTGTCACCATCTTCCCTCTGTCTCACGAAGATGGCTGAGATACAGCCATGCAGCTCTTCTGCTACAGATTCATTGCTATAAATGCACGTAGAGGAGGCCCCAGGACAAATGTCTCACCCACAGGTGACTCATCTCCACGCGGACTCATCAGTCCAATGACGTGCGATATGTACGTAAGTGCTCTCCCCCAAGCTGGTGATACGGCTATCAGGCCACCTAGCAGATGCAGGGTGCCAGACACACGGGTCCTTAGCATCAACTCAAGTAAAGATGAGACACAAGCAAGATTTGGAAAGCAAGGGACAGGATGAATAGATCTTCTGGTTTAGAACTTCAGCCGGGGCTTAAACAGATGAGCTGTTGGGCTTAGGGGCCAGCGTGTGCCATGCTGCAAGTCTCAGCACCCTGTTGGCTCTCCTGTTTGGGCATGCAGATGCGGAGGTGCTGTTCTGGGGGCTGTACCTCCCACATGTGTCGGTCCAGTACTCCAACGCCCAGTTTAGCAACAAAATGATCAAGTCCTTCAAGCTTTGGCATCAGGCTCAGTATAAGCCTGGAGGAGGAAAGCATGGCCCTCAGCCACGCACTAACTCCGAGACCTTAGAGCAACACATGGATCAGGTCTGACAGCTGGCCAAATTGTGCTGCATGCCAGGTAGTTCCGCCTGCACTCTCCACCCATGAAACATTACATGGCCTAACTCAGCTGCTGCTTAAAGCTATTAGTTTGCTGCTTCTCAGACAACACGAAAGGAGAAAGGGAGAACACATGCGGCAATAAACCAAAACAGTGTAACGGCCAACACCCATGAAGCACTGACCCGGAGCATACCGGCAGTTATTACATTTGAGATGGTGTGAAAGGCAATGCCCATGCAGCCAAGGGCCTGAAGAATGTCAGGTGAAAAGCTGATGTGGTAGTAAGTAGCAGTTCTCTGAGCAAGCCTCTTTAGCAGTGGAATTAAAAAGTTGTAGTAAGAGACAGCAGAAGATGCTGAAGCCACTCAGCATGGGTAAAGCCATGGTACTCATCAGTGAAAAAACATCACGGCATTCAAACTCTATAGCTCAGCACGAGCTTGACAAGAAGACCCTAAAATACAGATTCACAACTGTACATGCCCTGTGGGCTGTATTGTAGGGAGGGAAGCACCAGGAAATGGAAATGTTAAGGATTACTTCCACCTGTAACATGCCTTTTTTCCCTTCCACTTCTCTAGAAGGTTCTGGTCCAGTTACGAAATTTTAGTTTGGAAAGAGCTTCCTCATTTCTAGTCGGAAGTGAAGAATCCAAAAAGCTTCATTGCATGATCCGGCTCATTCCACTGGGACACCTCAGTTTGTCAGATGGCTTTTTCTACTCTTGTTTTGAATGTTGCAAAAACATTGTTTCTGCTGCTTCTCCTGGGAGATTTTTCAACCTCTCTGAAGTTTCACATCAAGCAGCTTCCCTCTCTCCATGCTATTTAGAGAACAGGTGCATCCGAGGCAGGGTTTTAACCAACATGCCTAAATTAGAAGGGTCACCCTGAGCATGCTGTCACTGGAAATGCTTCTCACTCCCGCTTCAAAGACTACGTACAGAGTTCAGGCACTCGCATGTCCCCATTAGGTGCCTTAAAGTGCACAAAGTAACGAGCAAAGAATCTGTGCCCACTTTTCCATAGCATGAAACAGTGATTTCTAATTTCCTCAGCCATGCATTGCTCTTGTTCTACCTGGTTATTTCAGTCTTTGGAAAAAAAAAAAGTTTGCAACTTTCAAGCTTGAGTGTTTGTACATGTAAAGGTCTTCTGGTAACGCAGTCCCCACCAACTTGCCAGCAGGAAAATCCCAAAAGTTTGCATTTGTGTTACAGAAATACCACATTAAAGAACTGCTGTACTTTCTGCAAGTCCTCTCCCACACATCAAACTTCCTGTTGGTTCAGTCTCCACTGTTTAAAGTCTTTTTGCAGCATTGAGTTGCAACATCAAGGCAAGTTTGGTGCCCTGGATCCAGTTCTGGAATTCTCATCCTTGCTTAGCCAAAACTGAATAAAAAAATGGAGCTTTGCTTAAGTGAAAAGCAAAGAGGGAGCTTTGTGTAGACCTGCCTTCAATTAGTACTGTCTAAAACAAAACAAAACAAAAAAACACACCTGTGCTGGAAGTCAGGAGGGAAACTAAAGAAGGAGCAAGTAGGGAACTGATCACCAGGAGGTGCAACAAAAGCAATTCCTTGGAGCTAAAAAAAAAAAAGAAAAATCACCTTCACTTCCACTTAGGGATGGAGGTTCCCTTCCCTGAAACCTTGCTGACATGATCACTCACCCTATCCTGCTGTGCCCTGACTCCTCTATCATGGCAGGCATCTGTACAGGTTGGGAGTTCAACAAGATGCTCCAGGAAGCGTGCAAAAAGATGTCAAGTGGTAGATGGTGGGGCTGTACCTTTTGGGCAGGGGCCCCAGGGTGCAGAGCACTGGAGGAAGTGCAATACAAAAGCAGTGTGCCTTAATGAAACAAATTAGCAGAGGCAAAAAGCAACAGTGCTGGCTACAGGTTTCCTGTGTCCCTAGGGTTAGTGCTTGCATCCTAAGGCTTAACAGCAGAAAGTACTTCCCTGTTAAAATGAAGTTCTCTTTTTGCTGACAAGGAACACTGTGGTTAATGACTTCTACGGGGACTATGCCACTCCTAACCTAACCTGAGGTTTTAATGACTGCTCTGTGAGTTTACTCTTCATGGCTAAAGTGAGTTACCGGAGGTTAATAGGCAGCATGCATAGTATTAATAAGAAAGCCTCAAAAAAAGATTGCAAGAGAAAAGCAATCTGTTGGGGTTCAGAACAGACTGAAAAAACACTAGAACAATTGACTGAAAACAAGACCTTGGCTTAACCTTTAAGCACTTTGTTGAGTGTATTACAGCAACTGCTACCAATTGCATGTAAAGCCGTACACAGAGCTAGTCAGCACACAAGCAGATGGCAGTTTTACCTGATGTTCCTCCTCCCTCCACTCCTACCCGTTTGTTTCACCCACCCACCAGGGCTTGTGTTTCAGGCTAAGCTACCTGGAGCAAGAACGGGTATTCACTGTATGCCTTTCCAACAGACAGCAGCAGGTCCCTTGGTCAACTCAGGTTTGCATACACCACTCCAAAATAAAGTAAATCAAAAGCAAGTACAGATCACAGGCCCTGTACAAAGTTTTCAGACCAATGAAGTTTAAAAATGTGATACTGAATTTTCCACGTAGAATTTATACTGGGTGTATTTTAATGACACTTGGAAACATTCTCAGTTGGTACCACTTTGTAAAGCTTCAGGCAGACAACAGGGTTAGCTGCTGCCTGCTGAGAGGCTGGCTCATTGCGCCTTGCTTAGAGAAGTCAGCCTTTCTGTTTAACTGCAAGACACATCTATTAAAAAGCCATGATACATCGTGGTCTCAGTGTAATTCAGGCCTGGGAACCTGGGTGGCGCAGAGCATTTGAACTTAGGAAGAGAATGTGGCCTTTGAATTGACTTTCATTTTTCTATGGCATCAAGGCAAAGACTTACCCCCAGAAAGTGCTTGCTATCTTGCTGTTCAACTTCTAATGATTTATAATCCCCCTAATAGGGGATTTGCATAAAAGCCCTGACTGTTTTAAATGATGCCTTACTTTATGCCTTACAAGTATACAGCTTTATCTTTTACAAGTATGTCAGCCTGCTTTATTGCACTTGCCTGTACTTGAAAGCTACAGTGACTGCAAATCAACAATATTAAGCCTCCTTTTCCTTCAGAGAAGTGGGATAAACCTTGAGGCAAATTGCTGAGTGCACTGCTAAGCCCCTAAGCTTTCATGGCATTGATTCTCACATTGTAATAGTAATCCCCAAATCTGGTTGGGATTGCAGCGAAGTTCTCATGCTACATTATTTTCAGAACTAAACTTTGTTGTGAACCAGAATTGCAGCCTTCACAATTCCCTGGAATTGTATCTCAAGTTTTTTTGATGACTTAGGAATACTGGGAAAAAAACATGATCAATTAAAGGCTGGTGATGTCATGGGAAAGGAATAAGTGGAACATTCCCTCAAAAGGTATGGAAATCAGGTAGCATTCAGTGCTTCTTTGAAAAGCTGGGATAAATATTTACAGTAAAGTGGGAGAGGCAGTTAAGTACTTAGAGGCCTAAAAGCAATGTTTGATGCCCACAGGGAATAAACTCCCTGAGCAAGCCCAGGGTATATGAATTCTTGTAACATTACATTCACTTGAATATCTGTTATGGAACACTTGCTAAACTGACAGAAGTGAAAAAGTTAGTTATCATTCTATTTCTAGACAGCATGAGGTGAATGTTCCTACAGACTTCTCTAAGAAAGCGAGTTTAATCACTTGATTTTAAGTGGTGCTATGTCCTTGTAATCTCATGCACTTCAGTGGAAAATCAACACTGCTTTGAAGAATTTATTTTCAAACAGAGTTTAAATGCTTAGCTAAACCAAATGAAAATACTTGTAACACGGGAAGAACAACGACTTCTACTGGACATAATGAGAAAAAAAAATCAGAAGCCCAAGCATTTCTGTACAGTACCTGAGGATCAGGACTAACAGTAGTGATGCAACTCAGCAGGACAGAGGGAATTTCAGGAGCAAGTGGATATAGCTGGTTTTGGAAGCAATTGACCAGTTCTGGTCTCCACCAGATAACATCTGGAAGCCACGTACAGGATAGAAATTCAGTAATCCTCTGGTAAAAAATGGATATTCCTTGGAGATCATCTTCAGTCTGCAAAAAGTCAACAATTAAAATGCATTGGTGATAGGCACTGCAGCTCGCTGTTCTGTGCTGCACTGTGTACCTGTAACAGCTCTTTCTGCCTGCAACAATCCCAACCTCATGCTTCACGCATCTGCCATACAACTGCACTTCAGCGTCTCCAAACCAAATCTTAATTTAACCTCTCTCAGCCTCCCAAACCATCACAACCTGCATCCCTGCAACCAGAGCTTCTAAACTTGTCCCCTTACCCACAGAAAGCACACTTCTCCCACGATCCTGCTGTCACTCTGCAAAGTCTCCAGTTCTGTCTTTGGTCCTAGAAGTGAAGGTCCCGATACCGTCTGGGTTTGTGACACCAGAGATGGGACCTGAGAGCAGATGTTGTCTGCAACAGCCAGTTATGCCCACCAGCTGACTGTGTGACATGCTCACACCATGGCCTGGGGACATGCTCCCATGTGGACTTGCCTCAAAGACCCCTTTGGTAAAGGGGCTGGGAAGATTAGCAGCATTGCCCTTCCACCACAGTCCTTGATATGCGTGGACAGCTCAGCTATAAAACCCCATCGTGGATGGTAACTGGAGAGTTAACAGCAATCTTCGACTGGTAGCCAGACACTGGTATAAAGTGACTGGCTCATGACATCTGACAGCCCACAAATACTGCTCCAAAGCACATTACATACATACATCCTTCTTGAAGAGGGAGAAAATGCTGTACACCAGGTTACAAAACAGTCTGATACAATGAAACAAATTTGCAAAGGGTTTCATAGGGATAAAAACGAAAATATTTATTAATTTCAGGATTTTAAAAAAAAGATTGATACTAATATTAATATTGATACATTAATTTTGAACACTGCACTGCTAAATTACATTTTTCCATTATTTAACCTCCCCTCTAAGCCCTTTGTTCTTTCAAGTTTGTTCTTAATTAGTCAGGTTTTCAGAGAACAAATTGGTGACCTCAATGAAACCCAATCAGAAATGAACAGAATTAGCAATTATGCAAAACATCTTCTCCATATCCTTTATTATAGCACCTAGAAATTAGAACTCGAGCAGTAAAGGTCTGCAAAAAAAAAAAGCCCCAAATCTAATGACAGAGACCGTGAGCTCTTTTGAACCACCACGGAATTGTTAAGTGATCGAAGCGTACAGAGAAGAACCATGCTGCTCTGCGTGGTGCTAGCGTGCCTAATTGGGAATGCTGAGTAGATTCTTAGAAAGCGTACTCTGTACAAATCTAATTCCCATCAGACATGCCTGTAAATGCAGCTTGTCGATCTGCATGCAGAAATTACAAGAGGTGTACAAGCATTTGCTCTAACAACTCAAGAAACCAAAACCACGCAGGAATATTCACATTTTTCTCACTTTTCCCAATTGTTTGGAAGGAGCACTGAAATAAAACAAGCAAAACTAAACCCCAAAAAAGCAACAGAAATGGGATTAAAACATTGCAGAAGCACTTGATAGAGGAACAGATGTCATCATAATTGAATAAGCCAAAAGTTAATCTGCTCAGGACAGGAGCTTTTTCCTTGAGAAACCGTTATTATATTCATAACCACGTGAAAGACATAGATGGCAGTGAAGAAGCTTGTAAATAAAGAGTTGATGGCTTACAGCTCTGTAACGTAGCTCATCTCCAGTTACTAGTTACTGAAAAAAAACAAACAAAAACCAAAGAAACACCGCAAAGCAACCAGCAGCACACTACAGCTACGTGAAAGCAGCAGGCTGTCTTGTTCCAGTTGCTGGTGATGAACTGTACCCCAGCATCACTTGAGCTGTGACGCTAGGGCAGGCACCAAGCCACAGAATCAAATACATCAAAGCCAACGAGACTGATGAACACACTCAGGGTGTTCAGTCACACCAGGGGCGGGAATTATCAGTGAGGGAAGCTGGAGAAGGTGAAATCTTGCCTTCTTGATACGGATAGGTCCTCAGATTCTAGCAATCCACCATCTGCTGTAAAAATCGTATTCATATTACGATCTGAACAAAATCCAAGAACAACTGTCATTTTGCTGCTATCACAAGATACAAGTACAGACACACAAAGATGAGCATTTCCTTCCTAGCATCAAATAAGCAAAAATCTACCTACTAAGCTGTGTAGTCTGTACATCTCCATCTTTGGCACTGAAAATGGATCCTGGACTCTCCACTTTAAAAACATTAAATATCATTTGTCAGAATGCTGTTGGTTAAAATTTATACTACCTGGTATGCCTCTCTACACAATACAAAAAAAGGTAAGTAAAATTTTCCTACACTTTTGTAGTCATTCTTGGAGTCAGTAGATGCAGTAATAATGCCTGGAAACACTGATTTTTCCTGGATTTTCATATTTTGAAGGAAGCCCTGGTAACTGGTTCTTATTGTGCCAACAGGAGACGAACAGAACAAGAATCAGTAAATGCCACAACAAAATAATTTTATTATCCGATTCAACCATTAAAGTATTGTACATTAACTCTACAGTACAAGACTGAAGACTTAAGTGTGAAAAGTAAAGTCTACCACAGTTCTCTCCAACAACAGCTGAAGCTGTTCACAGGGAGGAGTGGGGAGACAGGACTAGTCTCCCCATTAGGACTAGTTGTTTTCCTCATCTCTGCTGTGGGCTGACATTTCTGAAAGACTTTTGTTGTTCCTATCAGCTTAAATCTCCGTTGGGGAAAGAGCAGCAGCTTTACAAACGCCTCAAGAAAGCAGAGCTGACAAAAGTCGTCGTTATCAAAATGACATAACGGTGGAGCCTCCAATAAGAGTTATACATAGTCTTGCTTTGAGCAACACCATCAAAATGCCTTGCCCGTTCACTTCCATGCGCACTAGCTGAACTCAACAGCAACATTAGCGGCTGGAAATGGGGCAGTAAAAAAGCATTTACAATTTATATGCGGACTGGAAACTCCACAAGGCTCATTCTGACAACCTGTGATAGAATCCTTCCCAGCTCCAAGCAAACCTTCGGAGCAGCCTGGGCTTGCACGTCTCAAGTTCATTTAATTATTTGACACCAGATACACATTTTGAGCATACTCAGTGCTCATCGGTTCTGATGCTCTGGTCAGCTCCTCATCTGAGATCAGCAGAGAGTGACAAGGCAACTGGACAGAAGACAGGTTAGTCCATGTTCCTGTTTTCTCTGTTTCGCAGAAAACATCTGGAATTGAGTCACCTGAGACAGAAATCAACACTAAGCCCTTGTCCAGCCTAGCAGGCTGCTTAGCCTCATTAGCCCTGCTGCTTCTGCCAACAGATGCCCAAACACTAGCAGAAAGGTGTGGGGGTTTTTTGAGTAGTGTTTTAATCATGACATTTTTGCCAGCATCAATCATTTACGTGTGCAAGCACTAGAGCCGCAGCTGTCATACTCCAGGTTTTATGACACATCATGGGAAATTCAATCTTCACTGCTGATAGACAGGCAGCTGCGAGCAAAGAATGCTCTTTGCAGCTGAGCAAGGGAAGCTTAAGCAAGTTGTCCCCCCACAAGGAGGACATGGACCTATTAGAACGAGTCCAGAGGAGGGCTATATGGATTATCAAGGGGCTGGAGCACCTCTGCTATGGAGCCAGGCTGAGGGAGCTGGGGTTGTTCAGCCTGGAGACGAGAAGGCTCCAGGGAGACCTTACAGCAGCCTTCCAGTACCTACAGGGGGCTTCAGGAAATCTGGGGAGGGACTCTTTGTCAGGGGGTGTAGGGATAGGACAAGGGGGAATGGCTTTAAAATAAAAGAGGGTGGGTTTAGATCAGATATAAGGAAGAAATTCTTTACTCAGAGGGTGGTGAGGCACTGGAACAGGTTGCCCAGAGAAGCTGTGGATGCCCCATCCCTGGAAGCGTTCAAGGCCAGGCTGGATGGGGCTTTGGGCAGCCTGGGCTGGAGGAGGTGTCCTTGACCATGGCAGGGGGCTGGAATTAGATGATCTTTAAGGTCCCTTCCAACCCAAACCACTCTGATTCTATTGGATCCTACAGGATCTTTTCAGCATAGAGGAAGCATCAAGAATTAGCGCATCCCTCTCCACATTCCTATTACCAGTCAGTGAGGAAGGATAAAGAGACAGTGCAGCTGTTTAGGTGAAGCAGGCATTCTCAGGAGTAGGAAATCCACCCCCAGCTTGCCAAACCCAAAGCAACCCCTATGAAGGTTGCTTTGAGCCACCTGGGAGATGCTCACTGTACCCATCAGAGCATAGGGCCAGTGTCTCAGCTAAGGTTAGTCAGTAACAGGATCATTAGTCAAGCAAGTGACCCACAGAAGGCCTCAGGTACAAAAGGATCACTGTTCCCCAAATATGCCTGGAAACCTTTTCCAGCAAGAGCCAACTATATGGCATAGGTAGGTATAGGTATCTCTACCAGGCAAGAGTAGCAAGGCCACAGTAGGTCTCAGGGTAATACCTAACAAGCTGTCTCCACAAAGGAGAACAAAATAGTTGATACTCTGAGCATCTTGATGCAATCTGTTTCAAATTAGCTCTGTTAAAAGACAGCAACTCTGGGCCCTACTTTGTTCCATTTCACAGCTCTGCTGTTTTCAGGCCACGAGCTCATATCATGCCTTACAATACACTGTGCCACCTACACATGCTAGATTTTCAGCTTCTGTGCTAGACCTTTCGGCTTGGTGTTTTGGTGCACAGCACAGACTCTGTAGTCTGGCAGAGTTGAAGGAACAGAGTCTCGAGTCCTATCTTTGAGTCCTGACTCTTGGGAGCCAAATAGCAAGACAACATTCCCTCTCATAGGCCACACTCTTCACACAGTTAAAATATAACAGCACAAAACATAATACACGCCAAACATGTGTTTCCTCAGTCAAGTCCCTGCACTGTGGGGTTACAGCCACCAAAAATATATTAACAGCTAATGAGCAGCAGAGACAAAAGACTTTGCCATACAGAGCTGGTTTCTCATCTGCACATAATCTAAATTCAGCATAACTGAGGACAGCTTGAGTTGGCAATTAGCTGTAAGCAGTCTTTCAGTTCACACAGTACTGGGCTGTTCCCCCATTCTAATTTAGAGCAGCACTTATGTTTTTCTGTCCTGGCTCACTGAAATTTGAGCTTGAATTGCCTAGTCTCTAGTGAAAAATAGCGGTAACTGCCTGTGGCAGTTCTGTACGACTAGCAAGTGTAAAGGCTGCTACTTACTTTAATCTTCTGGATTTTGGTGCTGTTTTGGGCTAGAGATTCATCTGGTGGCATTAGACAAGCATGCAGGGCCAATCCATCCTCTTGCCAGGCCTGCTGTAGCCCTACCACCTGAAACGGAGCTTTGGGTCCACCTTCAATTTTCACAGGAGGCACCTGTAAATCCATTTGAACATAATTTCATTTTTAGATGGTTGTATTTTGGGACTGAAGGTAACCCCTTATCTTGCTCTGTTGCTTTTGAGTAGTCACATAATGTACAATAACCCAGGGAGCACTCTCACTTGATTAGTGGATTAGCTGTGGTTTAGCCACTAGCAAAATCAATAAAGACCAAATTAAATAGGAATAACATGTAGGTTTTGATAAGTCATAGGATTTATTTTCTCAGTGAGGACTCTCATGACTTGCAAGCTGACTTCCACCAGTTTCACTAAGTGAAAGCAAGAACCTACATTTGTTCTTTAGTCTAACAAGAAATGAGAACCGAGTCCCTGTCAACACCGCACATTCGTGCCACCATGGCACTGCATGCTGCCTTTATCAATGATAATGAAATCAGTCCAATCTCATTTCAAAAACCAGTGCTCAGTGATTATGCCATTCTGAGGAGCTATTGCAGGCATCTTTAATAAGACTTCATCTTCCCTGTTAGGGATCTCTAAAAGCCAAAACCCCATCAGTCTCTATCCAGTGAATCCACCTTGTAGTTAGATTTGAGGTGATTTCTTTCTGACAGATTTTTTCACGTCCGTACCTGTGTGGGAGGCATTCTATCTGCCAACATAGATATCTGATCCAAACTGAGGAGGATAAAAAGGGACTTTTGCCAACCCCAAGATGAACACTGGGCATCTTTTATCGTGAGCATCGGTTTTGTTCCAGAGACAGGATTCCAGGAGGAGACCACTCCGTTGGCTCACAAGGCTGCCCCAAATGAGGCTGAAACAGGATGCGGTTTAGCAATGGAATACACAAGAAACCTTACTATTGGGTAGAAAAAAGACAGAAAAGATATCCAAAACAGCCTGGGAAGACATCACAGCACTGCAAAGCATCCTGAAACTTGGGTAGCAGGTGAAAGAGGGCAGAGGACTATCAGAAAGTCAGACACAAGCAACCAAAGCCACAAGAAAGAGCAGCAACCATGTGAGGCAAAGATCCCTGACCCAGATCGTGTACTAGATGAAGAGACAGGCAAGTTTGAATTACAGGACTGTAATTCGTTCCCAGGGTTCTGGTGAATACTGAAACCACTTAAGCCTTGTTCTCATGGTTTACACCATCACCATGGTCTCTAGATAGATTAATAGCTCTGCTATTCACTGCATACATAAAACAAAGCTATTTACAGTGAGATAAATGCCTTTAAAAATATATTCTCAAGACAAGGCGCGAGTGCATTTTCAAACTGTGGAATAGGTCAGTTGTATCACTCCAAATAGCACTATCAAGTCCTTGACTGCCTTGAATACTGGTTTGACACGGGGATTTCTGTAGTAGTTCTGCTACTGGAGAATGCTCACATCTCTACCACATTCTCCACTAGCAGAAATCAGCATATCTTCAGGGAAGTCAATAAAGGCATGCTGATTTACACAAGCCAGGAAGCCAGTGATTCAGTGGAATTACACAGATGATCAGCAGATGAGAATTTGGTCTAAAGTGCTTCAACTTTTCTTTCATTACAGAAACGCAGACATTTTCATTGCTATCCAACAGCTGTTTGGGAACCTGTTTGGAATCAATTTGTGGCTTTTACCCCAGTTTGCATTGGACATGAAGTCCACCACAACATTTGACCCTCTCAGTAGATGCAGCGCTGAACCCTGGAAGCTGAGATGCCCTTTCAGGCTTGAAGAGAGCTGCTGCAAGTCAGAGCTCAGGCATTTTAAGTGGGAGTAAAGGGAAGAAACCTCAAACTGCAGCTGTTCATGAGCTAACTATTTTCCAAATGGAAGATTCAGACTCTGGGGTTGTTCAAGTGGCAATTTTCATTAGCACTGAACTAACATTAAGGAACGTTGGCAATGTTTTAATGGAAGCATGAACATCATTAACAATTAATACTGTTTAAGTGGAGTTTAAGTGATTTAAAAGCCTTGTGCATGCTGTCCACTCACGGTGAAATTTACGTTGAGCGCATGGATAGGTATGCCAACAGCTTTAACAAGGGAAAATAATGCCAACATGCAGGATGGGAGGAAAGAAAAAATACTTCCCGTTTTCCTTAGAGGAAAAGGGTAGCATCAGATGAATGGGAAGAGTGAAGGTTTCTTTAGAGGGGAAAAGGTGTGATCCAAAGGACAACTAAGACAAAACACACCAACACTTGTTTATTGCCCTCTTGGCTATCAGAAAGGATTTGTTCTTCAATAGAAGCGTCGAGACAAGTGAATGGATGAAAATGTCTCCGTTTTGCTGCGGACAAAGTATAATACTTAGCCCTCTGCTTTCACTAGTCACTTTTGATTACTTTGAGTCTGCCTCACTATTTTTTTTAAATTAATACATTTATTTATTTTTACCTTCTCTGCCATGCTCTTTGTAAACTACAGGCACAATCCAGCAAATCTTGCATTTAAAGACAAGTTAGGACATAATTTCCCCTTTGTGTAGCCACTGTTTTGTAGCTGTTGGAGGAAAGCGATTTCAAGAACCTATTCACTGGAGGGAAAAGCACACCCTTAATCATGCAGAACCTTCTTTTGTGCAGTCACTGCATGTACTCACCAGAGACAGAAGCCACGTCACAAGGGCATTGTAGATGTCGGCTGCTCTCAGCACTATGTTAGGCACCTGCCCACTGCACTGATCTGTAGATACCTGGCCACAACTTGACAGCCAAATTGTCATAAGCAGAACCTCATTTTTCATAGTGGCTGATCTAGGTAATGTGTCAATATCTGGCAAATAAGAGGCTTCCTGTCAAAAAAAAAAGTAGGAAAAAGAACATCATTTGGATTACTGGAACCGTGTTCATCGTCACGAATGAATTATATTCATTGCTATCACAGGAGGGACAATTAATATCTAGTGAGCATTTATTAGAGAGAAAGTGGGAGCCATAAAAGCTAGGTCATTATATCAGTGACACATTCTGGAGTACTTCAGTTTTTCTTGGAGAGCTGTCACCTGGGTCTTCATTTAGCCTAATACTGCTTGGTAAATGGAAGATTATGTGGTCACAGCTGGATATAGCATGATCAGATTTACTTAGTATTCTTTAAGATTGTGTTATTTTTTAAAAAAAATAATCAATGAACACCTTCAAGGCAAGCATAGCAGAAATGTCAAAACTTTCATTCTTTTCTGCTTCATCTACATACCTCATTCACAGATGATGATACATTTAAGTGAATTCATCACCTGTCTTTTACTTTAGTATTGATACTTGGTTATTTAGGATGCAAATCCATCTCCTTGAAGAGACCTGTTCTTTAACAAAGAACCCCAACCTTGAATTGTGGGATTATAGTTTAAGGGATCTCTTCTGTTTCTCCAAAGATGCTGTAATTATTAGCTGGCTTGCTATTCCTATCTATATTCAGTCTGCTGTCCCTGACATTTCTTCTGTAAATTAGGAAACTAGTCCCTAAAATCATAAAGATTATCCAGTACACATTTGAGTATTGTTCCTCAACAGGTATGATCCTTGAATAAGGACCCTAAGGGCCCCCCCCAAGGCATCCTGAGAGCATGTATTCTACAGGCTTAGCCACACATTCATTTACAAATAGCTGGAGCTGTTTACTGTGGTGTTATTTCCAAGCTACTAGTTCCAGCATCAGATGAAGGCTATGCTCAGCACTTCAGAGTCTGCAAAGCGCAACAAGACTGCACTTCCTGTGCACGTCAGTGCAATCAGCCAACAGACTAGACTGCTAATTAAGGTGGGCAGAATTAATCTGAAGTGACCTACTGTAGTACGAGGCTAGCAGGCTCCCCTTTCTGTGAGCTGAGCTGTAGGAACACAGGAGGAGCACAATGAGAACAGAAGGGTGTTGAGGAGCAGCTGGGCAGTTGTTTCCAGTTGCTCCAAGTAACCCTTAATGAGGATGTCTGCCCATGCCTTTACACTGAATTAACCTTAATTTGATTTACCTGAATGTACTTTGGAAGCAAAATCAGCTAAATCCAATTAAAGCCACTTTAATTCTGAATTAAAACATTCACAAAGGTGTTTAATGACTAATCCACTTGACAAGTTAATGTAGCTTGACTTTTGTGCCTGTCCTCAAAACACAGGATTCCTTAAAATGGTTTTCAAAAAAAACAAACCATAAATACAAAGCCACAAGCAGATCTACTGTGTTGCTCAGTTATTTTGCTGCTAAGGTAGCTGCCACAGACACAGCACTGCCTACAAGCACCAAATAAAAAGTGCAATTAGTAATAAAGGAAAAATAGTCATGCAAAATCTTCTGATACTGCGGATCTGCAGTACTAATGTTACTGTAGTCCTGGGGAGCTAACACGGCTTTGACACTACCATCTTAATTCTCCAGTGAAGAGGCCTGAAAAGAAACTTGGAGACTTTCAGAAAAATATGACCTTCTTCTATAGCCCGTTTGGAGACGTGATTCTTTCTTCCTCTCTCAGCAACCGTATGGGGAGTGCAATCAATGGCTGGAGGTAACTCGAGAGCTAAAGATTAAACCAGGACCTATTCCTTAAGCAAGGAATTTTAAACTTTTCCAAATCTACTTGGCCCAGCGGCATGGGAGGGCTCCATAAGTTTTCTGACCAAGCTCAGAAAAGAATTTCACTTCTCCATTTGTTAAGGTTCTTCCTGAGAGCGAATGAGGCTTTGAACATTGCTCTTTGCCCTTTTCTTCCTCTGTCAGCCTCCTTACCCAACAAAGGCAAAGAAGAATTTAACTAACTGCAGAAATACTAAGGCTAATGAACAAAAAAATGAAAAGGAGCTAATCCTGTTTAATTCCAGGCAATAACTGCTGAAGTCAGCTACACTCAGTGCTTTCTTAGCATGCCTTTGCTCAGCATTGTCCAATTTACCTAGTCTACCTACAAAGAGAGTCCAATTTCCCTACATGCTACACTGACTTTTGTGACAGTATTAGATTGTAAAAAGATAAAAATGACTGAAATCCTGAGCTATTTTCGGTTGCTCTGGCTAGAATTGTGCTGTCAATCACAGACAGGCTTGCAGCTGATTGTACTCAAGTACCAGCAATTACTATAGAGTAAATAAGATAAAATTTCTTATTTCCAAAGTGCTTGCTATTTTATTTTGCAATTATAGTTTACAACATTGCAGCTTACAACCCTTCAGCTTGATTTTCCATCCACCCTTCCACACCCAGTTCTGGCCACATTTCTCCACTGTGACACAAAAACAGTGCAAGCAGAAGCACTGGCCGCCCTGAGCGACCAAGGAAGAACATGTCTATAGGTCACATTAAATATATACATAAAAAAATTAAACAACCTACCCCCAAATCCACACTGAAAAGAAAGAAGGAGAAATTAATTGAAAGATGCCTTATGGATACTATATCTTCTAGCTTTCGGTTACAAAAAAAAAATAATTCAAAGGGATCTGCACAGATCTGCCTTTTTAAATCAGAGCTGTTTATAATCACAGCAAGCTGAAGCTTAGTGGATACAAGTTTGTCAGCCAAGACTAATGTCATTTTGTTTCTAATAAAATAGCTCTAATTGGTTAAATGATGCTTTTGTTGATGGTTTTTGAAAAGACTAGTTGGCATTGCTTTTACTATGCCTGCACACTGCCTTGGACAAACAGCTCTGTTGCCCTAGAACTGGGAAAGATTATCAAAGCTGTTAGAGGCTGGAATGACAGAGCAGCAGCTCAGGAGCCAAGGGGGCCAGCTAAGAACTTTGCTGCTGGCTCCCAGCTAGGTATAAGGCCGATAGCAAGTGAAAGTGATTGCCATCCAACTGCTGTTTGAAAAACACTCTACATTACGTGTTCGGAAAGTTTCCTCCACTGCACAGATCCAAGAAAGCAGTCAGTATTTCTCATCAGAATCAGCTCACCCAGGCTGAGGGTTATCTCCCAGTGGAAGAGTAGGTCAAGGAGAAGCAAACTTTTTACAGATACAGCCTCACTTTTGCAAATAAAGAAAACTTCAGCATTTTCCTTCTAGCATTTTTTTTTTTTCCAATACAAACTAAACTGATGCTAATGCTGAAGCAAGGCATCGTGTTCAATCAAAATAAACTCTCTACTATGCTGAACAGACTCTATAGCATGGAGAGCTAAATGAAAGCATCTGCTGCATGTAAAGCATATAAGTTATACTTACTGAGTCTCCTCCTTCTTTACTGGAGGAGGTGAATGAGGGGGAAGGGGAGGAATAGGAAGAATCTTACTCTCATTGGCTGTAGGCTTAATCAAAATAATTGTTTTCAACCATGTCTAAATTTATCCTTCTATGTCATCCGCACCCTAGCTTGGATCGCAGATTTCAGAGGCAATCCCTGATGAATGGCAAATTACTGACTGCAGAAATCTTCTGCCAAATGATGCATCTGCTGTACGTTTGTAAATGTGAACTGATTTCTAGGTACTTTAGCAGCTCTAGCTAATTTCTCTAATGAAAATTCTATACTCTTATGCTGAAATAGCTCTAGCATTGCATGTTCATGCTTTGCTGGAGGCACAGCTCACAGTACAAAACACAAGCATGCTGATTATGTGGTGATAAATTTATTTTCCATGCAGTCATGTTGCTAATGTAGGACAGTAGATAGTTGGGATACATTTAACATTTGTGCCCCTCTCCCCAAACCAAAGCAGATAACACTTTCATGGCTTCTAAAAATTCTTGCATTAGATGAAGCCATATTGGAAATGTCAAGTGTTTGTTCATTTTCATTCTGTAGGGAAGGAAAAATGATGACAATGCCATCTGCTAGATTATCTGAAATTCCACATTAGATCGTGGAATAAACCGTGAAACTATTCAAAGAACTGCTTTATCATTGCAAAGTGGGAGCAACAGATAAGAATGCAGAAAGTATCTGCATTTCCTGTATGCAACTGGCAGAACATACTGTAATTAGAAAGGCAACATTTAATAATAAAAAGGAGAGTATGATTGATGTTAATGGTCTGAATGGTCTTTCTGTTAATGCATTTTTGTACTAGATTCACTCTATATAGCACAAACGGCTTTCTGAATATCAAACATGCTGAGGTTATGGACCTGAAAAATATAATGGTAGCAAGATATTGTTGAATTTTTTTTTTAATTTGAACTGAGCTTCAGATTGCTAAAATGGAGGAGATACAATCCTCCAAAGCAGATAACTCTCCCAGAGTAAGATTGCAGGAACTCAAAGAGCTGAGAAACAGGCATTATTTGCTATGAACTTGGTAGTTCTCCAGATAGGGCACTACATATCTTGTGAGGTTAAGTTAAAAAAATAAGAATAATAAAGAAAATTTATTTGCTGAAAATTATTTTCATGTTGTGGACAATTATTCTTAATCTTTGTCATGAGAATATAATCTCTTCTGATTCAGAATGAGCCACTTATCCATCCTTGGCATCATGGAGGTGCTAAAGCTAGCCAGCACCTCTGCTGGAGCACGAAGAGGGTAAGTGTCAGAGTGAAATGTCAGCTCACCGCCAGCAATTACTGAGCATAGGAATGCAGTTCAGAGATGACACACAGGAAGGAACTGAGCTCTGCTTGGCACAGGAACCAAGAATAGAAAAATTCACTTTGTATACCTTTTCTTGTTGCTGCCATCTGAGCATTGTCAACCTCAAATGCAATCTAAAGTAGCTTTATATCCACCACAGCTCTGGCAGTCAGTCAGTGATAGGTAGGATCAGTTACATTTCCAGGTTGGGATATGTCATTGTTCTACAATCCCTTTTCATCCTATCCCATCCTATATTCCCCTATAAGGAATTTTTCAGCTGCTTCACTAGAATTAACAGCTCATCTGTGCTACCAAAAAATATATAACCCTTCTGGCAGGAGAGTCAAGGACATGGCCCAAAGAATACATTAGAGAGACACCGTGTGATCATTCAGGATCACACAGACAGAAAAGTATTTTTGGCCCAAAATTCAATGTACTTTCTTGTTGTTGTCTGCAGTGAACAGGACAAGTCCACAGCATCAAGCATTTGGTCCTAAATAAGAATCTTGTACCTTAAGGTATGCTCTCTGTCCTAACCTGCTCAACTTTTGCCTGTGCTGCCAAGTACTCCTAATGCAAGTACACAGCACTGCCCTCGTCACACTGTCTCTCGTATATGCCAGTGTGAGACTTACTGGGATTTCTTGCTATGTCCTGGGTTGGGAACATTATCACTGTCTGAGAGTCTTACACAGCCAGGTAATGGTCTCTCTTGGACAACATCTTTCTAGTCACTCTGAGATCACTAGATCGGAATAGGATGAATGAAACAAGAACATCTATCGGTCAGCAGTGATGGGGAAAGCACAGTCAGAGCAACTATGACTTCCTTGATAGAATTGCTCCCTGAAATACTTCATTAGCACATAGAATGTTCTAAGTAATATTTAAAGCCAGCTAGGAGTACATGTCAAATACCAGCCTAGTTTTCAGCTGACTGAGGACCAATTGCAACATAATTCTAATGTTCATGAGAACACAATGTTTGTGTGGTTATGAAGCATATTAACTAATCAAAAGTGTTTTTAAATGGTTATTTTTCACCTAAAGATATTCAAGAAAAATTGTTGCCAAATAGCCTCAGTTTACACAAGTCTGAATGCAGCTAAAAACATTCAAGTAACTAGCAAAAATAACATGCAAGAAGCAGCTGTTTTACACACAATTTCTTCTTCATTTGCTGGAAGTGGGAAAATTTTCTGTCAAAGACTCAACTCCTCAGGTAAACAAAGAAACACTCTGAAAATTGCACTAAAATTTAAATCAAAGTAGCATTGAATCCCATTTGATTTTGTTTGCTTTCTGAGGCAATCATTAAAAATGAGAAGTGCCTTCTCCATGATTGGTGTTTACATTACAGTAACACTTCGGCTTGGAGGGATTCAGAACCTCATTGTGCTGGTATTCTATGCACATATAACAAAAAGCTCCTGCTGTACTGAGTTTTTACTCCTGGTTGACAAGCAGCAGCTGAAATATGTAAGAGAAGTTAAATTACTTACACATTTCATGTGAACACAGTACTGGGAATTAGGAACTTGTGCCTTAGTCTTGGCTCTGGATTATTTCTCTATGAAACTGCAAGGTGAGTAAAACATTTCCTTATCCTAGATCCCCTCTAACTGAATTAAATATCAAAAGCCTGTAAAACACTCTGAAGAGGAAGAGTAAAATTACAAAGAAAGATTAAGAAAACTTTTTTTAAACATTACTGAAACAGCATCATGTCTAAAATCCAAGCAGTAGTATCTCTACCTTCTATTGTTCTTCAGCTCATTTCATAACTGTCTCACAAATGAAATATGCTGTGATTTCCATACCTGCAGCAGGGAAGGAAATTGTATACAGTCACTTCGAAAACCTGTGATAGAGCATGGAATCGGTCCTCAGCCATCTGAAAACTAGGCTGGTATTTCACAACTGTTCCCAGCTGGCTTTAAATACTCCTAAAGGGCACAAGTAGCTTGATACTCTAAGAAATTGATCATATGCTTATCAAGTTAGGTAAAGCCATTTTTTTTTTTCTATTAAAAAAACTATTTATCTTGTCATATATTTCTCTGAAACTCGACAGAAATCCTACAGGAAAAAAAAAGTGGGGAGCTAACTATGCAGTCTCTTTTGAGTCCTACAGCTCTTACAGTTGTAGTACTTAAGTCCCTTCCACTGTGATGTTGCCAAGTCCCTGATTAGGGCAACTCTCTAATCGACATAGGAAAAAGACATGCTGAGAGGCAGTGTCATGCCCAAACTCAGAGTGAGCTTAGCCACCCTGCAGAGCGAGCGTGATAACAGGTTCTGGTTTGGACTATCCATACAGCATATTGCAGCATTGCTGGTTTGCTGAAAGCTCAGCTGATTTATCCAGACATTTTACCAGAGCTAAAGTGGCCTGCTCTTCAACCTCTCGGCTGCCAGTTCATAAATGGATTGTGTCCAGCTTGTCATACAGGCTGTGTGATCTTGTGTCCAGCTGCAAAATACTATGCATACAACTCTTTGGACCTCTGAATTCTCTAGGCAGTAAATATGGGTTATCTGTGATTTTGAGAAATGCTAAGTGCTTACAATCTCCAACGAATCTTGTGGGAACTCGAAGTGCTTGGCACATTGCTGGACAGAGCTTTATGTTTTTAAAATAAAGCTAACCATAAGATTCTTCCACTTAGTAATTTCAGACTAAGCCTTGAATTCCTTTCAATAGCCCTGCCACTAAGGATAATGTTTCTATAATTATTTCTGTAATAAAGTGTTTACAAGCTGTAACCAAGCTTATCCCCCCAACGTGTCAAGATTCAAAGCCGTAGTCCAACCAAAGTCATGATGCTAAACAAGCGGGCATGAGGAAAAACTAGGAATACAGTTTAAACTGTAAAGCTTCTTTAACAATAGCATTATAGCTGTGTCAGACATGCCTGAACAGCCCCCTTAGAAGAGCAGAAGGCCACATTCAACCTCCTTTCATCTACAAATAGTCTCACAGATCTCAACCATGAGGTAAGGCCAAGAGTTGAGAGTTCCAGGAAAGATGTGCATGGCAGAAAGTATTTCTTTACATAAGTAAATTTGACTGGCACTTGTTCATATGCATTGCAACCTTATCGTAGCTAGTCCTTCTGCCAACAAACACAGGAACTACCAAAGAGCAAGGCCTGAGGAGACACAAGGTACAAAAAAAGCTCTCTCCCCTCCTGTCCTCTTCTAAATGAGAAATAAATATTAGCCCATGGACATTTTACTCTATTGTCTTCTCTTCAAGTTTAATCTGAACCATTCTTCTAATGTGAACAGAGGAGTGTTTAGGACCTCTACTGGCAGCAAGTTCACGCACGTAATTCTGGAAACTATATTCTTTTTACTTATATTAACCTTTCCCTTAAGGAGCAACAATGAATGTTCCCATCTGTCAAAATCATGCATAAGTATATTCAATAAGCCTAAACTCATTTTAATTGCCTCCAAGATGTGTCAGGGAATAAAAGGACTAAATATTTCACATTTCCCTATGGCCATTTCAAACTCCCATCATAGAAACAGCACTAAATCTCATCTTTGAAAAGACCTGATTGTCCCACTCATTCCATAGCTGGTAAGTACAGTGGACAAAGGTGGAAGCCCCTGCTAAACAACCAGACCGGGTCTCTGTGTGGATATTTAAATGGAAAGAAGTTCTCTACGGCATTTTGTTAGTCCTGCTGTGTTCAGTATAGAATGAGCATCTCCTGGTTCTGAGCACAGATGCAGCAATGTGGCTAAGAAACCTGCTGAAGCAGACAACAGGTTATTAAAGCAGGATTAGTGTATGTCATTTTTAACTGCTCTTGCTGCATGCACAGAACTACTGGGAGAGTTATCAGGATGTAAGGTTCCTGACTTGCGTTTATCTGTGCCCAAAGCGTGCCAAAGCACACACTTCCAGTAACATCTATTAGTCTGAGAACACAAAGAACAAGCAAGCAGAATGCTTGTAGAAAGGAAGTTGTTTGACAGACTTTTAAGGCCTAGATTCTCTGCTTTGCCTGTTAAGGCAAATCCTCAGGATGCATCTGTGACATCCAGGGCCGTGGCAGAGGCAGTAGCAGCCTTAGTTCCTCTAGCTTGTTAACCACAACCAAGGGGACCATAAATCAGTTGAACTCAACCTAAGCATGAAATACTCTGCCAACAATCCCTCCCATTTTCCTACTCTGGTACCATGTGGGAAGATGAAGAGGAGGCCAGAAATACAGGCCCTGTGCCAGCTAACAGTTGCCTTTGATAGAAAAACATTTTCTTGGGAACTTCCATGCTATTCTGAATCCTGTGTGCTGGACTGGTGGTACAAACAGGAACCTTGGCCTTCTGTTTCTGCAAGCTAAATTTAACTACATCATCTCTAATTGCTTTAGTTTATTTTTAAGCCTTTCTTGAGTTGAGGCAGCAGGTTCATTAAGTACAAGAGATTTTAATCTTGCTCCAGGAACTCATTAAATACCGCACTGTACAAAAAGGGAGGAATTCAGGGGCCATCTGCTGGCTGTTTGGCACATCACTGCTGGCCACAACCCCAGACAGAGTCAGAGCAAGAGAGTGAGAAGACCTAGAGTGAAGGACAAGCCAAATTCAGCTCTGATGCCAGAAAAAGGTTGAGTATGAAATATTTTGCAATTTTTAAAATTAATTGTTTTAAGCTATAGTAAAATAGTAAGGGCTGAATGTTGGTTTGTTACCTTCACACAGGTGCAAATGTAGTAGCTGCTGCGGTCCTGCATAAATGAAAACAACACTTGGTCACAAGGAGATTTAACATTGCAAGATTAGTTTCAGAGTAACACAGATACAGCAAAGTTCGGTTACTGTGTGACAAGATAATTGTAACTGAAATAAGATAAGTTTTCCTTGATTTCTCCAAATATGTATATGGTACCACTTTGTTGGAGAAAAACTGGCATTTCCGTGCAGAACCAGCATAAAAACTATTCCTTTCATAACTGGTGGATCGGGTTCTGGTATGATCTTTCTACTGAGACGTGAATTTCACCTTCATTTCTCTTTGGTCAGCATGGCCCTGCTCTGAAGCAAGTGTATGAAATTACATAGCTTTATCTGTTTAATTTCATAACCTGCAGAAATCTTATTCTTTTTCATTTATGCCTCTTCCACAGTGATAGAAACAGAACTTTTAAATACTGCTTAGGACATCACCTAAGCATATTCACATAAGCAGATATACAACTGAGTTGGTGAGACGCCAAAGTAGTATAGTCCAGCTGGTAAACGGTTAGGTTGGGACCCTGGAACCCGCAGTCAATTTCTTTCAGCAACTCTTTGTGCTCAGGTACGATGCAAGAAAAAGGCAGTTTCCAGTGTTGTCACACTACTGCATTAAAAAGATCAAGACTCTTCTACAATAGTAATGAAAGTCACAGACACCTATTTTAGTAAGACAGGTGAAGAATCAAAGCAATTCACTGAAAACTGTGCAGATCAAGGCATCTTCTACATAAAAAAACACATAGGACCAGTAATTGAACTAAAAATATTTCTAGAGATTTTGGAAAATCAACCTCTACTTTCAGTCATACTGTGCTAGCCCAGGGTAACTGTCACAGTATCTAAACATACAATACTTCAGCACCACTCCTGATGGTTGCTAAGACCCAGGAATTTTTTCAGAGATTTTCCTGTGAAAGTCACATCAGATCCAAAGGAGAGTAAGGCAGTAAAAGGTCAAGGACGGTTTTGAACATAGTACTTTAAGTTTAGCTTTGTGGGAATGCAAGCAGAAAATCTTCTGGTCTAAGAATTTTACCTGACATCAGTGAGCTGAATCAAGGATATATTAATATAAAAAACCACAAGCCTGCCAATTTTAACAGAAAGGTTATAAAGTCTTATGTCTGCAGGTTGGAAAGCAATTGTCTGCATAATATATTTGTTAAGCTAGAATGACTCGGTTGCACGCCCGACTGTTTTTGTTTAGTAAGCCAGCTGTAAAGCTAAGCTGCAATAAGACGATGATCATAGTAATATAATTACTAGCACAAGGTTAGCCAAAGTGAATGTGTAGCCAAGAAAAATTAGATGTCTCAGTATGAGTCAATGCATTCATTTTCCAAACAGTTTGACTGTACAAGGTAGATAAAACAGTGCTTAAAACGTACTGGTAACAAGGTGGTTCCTAATAGCTTTCAAACTGCACTATCTTGTTCTGCCATACCATGATAAAGCAATAGAGGTAAACAAAGAATCAAGCTGAAGCCCCCATTGGAAAACAACCTTTGTGTCCTAATAATAAACGTTTCATAAAGCTAACTGACATTTGCTGTCTGTTAAATTAAATCCATATCAGGATGTAAAGTATCTGGATGTAAAGTATCAGGGCCATGAACACCACCCCCTGCAGTGGTTTAGCTGCCTGGGTTCAAGGCCAATTCTGACACAGCACAGCTGTGTAACTTCACATGCCGCTGACATGAAAAAAGCTGCATGAAGCCTCTTGCCCCTTTGCTTGGGAACTGCATTTAAGCTGAGACACTTGCCCTTGGTCCTTGACCAAGCCACACTGCAGCTATACCTGCGCCTGGCCACATGCTTCATCACTACAGACTTACCGCATAATCGCTGCCTGTTGGCTGACCCAGTTTACCATCACTGGACGCAATCCTGACCCTGACTTGACTTTCTCACCTTGATCTTGGACCTACCTCACCACCAGAGACTTGGTAACTGGTTACCCTCACTGGACCTGCTCTGCTTTTCTTGCCTGGGCACTGTGGGACTGCACTCCTTGCTGGTGAGGTCTCTGCCCCTGCCTGCCTTGCTGGCACCTTTAGCTCTGGTCTCGTCTTCCTTTACACAGTAGCTTGTGCTGCTCCTTGACACAAAAATCAGTTGTGAGCCCAGCAAAAGTAGCAACTATTATCTGGATCTAATGTCAATGTAATACAGAAATAAACATCAGTACTAAGTCACTCTATCATACCAGACAACATCAATTAAATGACAGGTCAAACCCATTTCATTTTACATCTTTCATTTAACTGTTTTACATGCTGTAGAGCACTCCTTCTCCATCTCCCTTGTCAATAATGCTCTGCTCAAATACTGAAACAAAACCTGCACGTTACTTTAAGCTATTAATTCAACCTGACCTTACAACATGGATTACATCACTCAGCTGGCTTTCAGCAGAGCTGCAGATGCTTAAATCAGTTCTGAACTAGATCCAAAGGTTAAAATGTGGCTAAGGGGCCTGTTTTTGGGAGAAATCTACTTATGCCAGTCTTAAGTTTCACTGAAAATTTGAGTAGTAGAGGTGAATGGAGGGGTGGAAGTGGGAGAAATCAGGCTCTTCCATGCATTTTTGAAAATAAGAGTTGGTTCAGATTGCAGAAAGTACCCCACGTGACTAGGAATCCGAATGACAGGCAGAATTTGTAGAATGAGCCCACTGATTTCCATGGGAACTTGGTACTTGCTTGTCTGGAAAATACGATTGGATATCAGCCCCTTCTTTAGATGCTGAAATACCTCTGAAAGTTAGTTCTCAGCATCTTAAGTTACCTGTGCAGTTTTGCAAGTGTTCTTCCCAAACCTGGTTCTCATTTATATTAGTGCATCCCACAGAGCGAAGTTGAGTACAGAATTTGACTGAACTAGGTTAAGAAAGAGACAGTAATATTAAATCTGAATTTCACTGCTTTCAAATTTTAGACAAGAACTCTAATGTAAAAATTTTAAAAAAGCTGCATTATAGTTACAATTCTTTCCAAGCACATCAGCTACAGTAACTACAGAGTTTCTAAACTTCCCCTCTGATTATTATTCAATTCAATTATTTATGTACATTAAAAATGGTCAGAGGAATTCTGGAAACCATGACAAGCGTTCCAGATCTCGACACCTATCATTGCCAAAACAAAGGACTTTAAAACAAGTTTCAAAGTATTCTACTCTGTCAAACATTGTGGTTTGTTCTTTGAGTATACATGTTTATATATAGATATTAGATAGTTTCACTGAGCAACACAGCTGCCAAATTACACTCCTTTAGTTTTAAACGTCAAAACATTCAAGTTTTTCTGCCTTCCTATGTGCAGAAGAAAAAAGAAAGGAGAGAAAACCTGTTCTAATTCAAAGACAAAAACCGGTGCTGTCAGAATGAATTTCAAGTAATCTTATAAATGGCTTGTATTTGATGGATGATGCTGATCTATTTTTCATTCTTAATTTTAATAATGAGTATTTCTGAAGAACTAAGAGCAAAGCTGCAGTACGAAGAAGTGGTAATAAAACATTATGGGTTATACCGATTCCGTTACTATAAACAGTGCCTTGTAAGTTTGGGCAGGTTTCCCCCCCCCAAGCAGCCTGTCAGTTAGTTTAGGTACCAGTTACCCCAGCTGCCAGCTAGTTTCTACAGGCCTCAGAACTCGAGCAAATTCTGAGCTGGTTAGCTTATGCTAATGACCACACCACATTGGCTAGCTGGCAGTAACGTGACTACGGGTGTATTTACTCGGTGATTTGGTGACAGCAGGACTACAGTGCAGATATACTCTGAGCTGTACTTGAGAGAAACCACATTACCAGGCCTTCGTCTTCATTACATTGGCTTCCGTGCAGCAAATATGGGAAATGACGAGGATACAACACAATCCAGCAATCACTTAGTGCACTGCAAGGAGTGAGTTAGCAAAGCTCAAGTATATTTCTGATGAGAAAGTGTCTGCATTTTAATAAGGGCTAACTGGAATCTGGTAGCACCTCCTGGCAGACTGAGAAAGAAGCAAGTCTGAAGACTAGAATCACAACCTTTACACCAGGGACTGAAGGAGCTAAGGGAACAGCTCTGTGCAGTCTATTCCAAAGCAGGCTGATAGAGGGGAAATTCACCCGTCAGTTTGTTAGTCCTGTACTTCTTGACAGTGATTAATCCAATGTGGGGAAAAAAATGAGCTTTTAATCTGCAGAAATATGGCATTCAGTTCATTACAAAACAAGCACATCCAAATGGTCCATTCCCGAGGTTAGGGCTGTAAGGTCTATCACCTTTTGTACTGACAAGAGAGCTTTGTTATTGCTACTGGCCCAGAAAAATCATCACAAAGTAATCACAGACAAGTTCTAGAGTTTATCTCCTCTTACCTTTTCAGCTAGCATTGCACCCACTGAAATCAGTGCAAGGATAAATTAAGACTACGTACACAAATCATCTCAGAAGGAAAAAGTACCCTGTCCTCTGAGCCATACTTTAGGTTTGGGGAAAAAAAAAATCAGGATTAATTTCATGCTCCCGTAATCAGAACTTCAGCCAAGAGCAAGATCTATTATTAAAATCACAATCCTCAACAACTACTTATTCACACACACCCACAAAACTGAAACAGTTTCTAGGGGCAAACAACCAGACAGGACTCAGAATAGGCTTTGCTTTAGAAGTACAACAGTGAAAGTGTTTCACTTTTTCTAAAGGTATTAAAAAAAAGTCTGGCTCCAGGGAAGTAAGTGACACTGAGCCCTCCGACTTCAAGTTAGGATTTCTGTTATGACCCCATACATCAAGTCTGGTGGGCAGCTGTACAGGGAACACTCCCCTTACAGGGAAGGAGAGTAAAACATAAGTAACGTGGGAGAAGAGCTGTAGGACTGCTCATCTATCCAGGTAGTGCTGCTCCACAGCAAACAGGTTTAAAATGATGTAATGAAAATGACTTTTCTTCTACAACCACTTCCACGTTTGGCCAGGAAGCCATTCCAAAATGGACAGTCCTGTGCTGAACTACTAACCATGTGGAACAAAACCGGTGTTTTCTCTGCCATGGGCTGCTTTCCAGTAACTGACTGATGAGGCTGCAATCTCTCCAGCTGCTCCTGGAATCTGTGTCTCCTGTGTTTCTCTTTCATCTGTTCTTCCTTTTGAGATAGTTCTATCTTACTTTCTTCTGTCCTGAAAAATATACACATTCTTTTTTGCTTTAACTTTTTACTTGGGAGAAAAGACATGCTTGTTCATCTGTTTGCATTTCTTATTCTTATGTTTATACCATACACTTGAGGGTGGATCATGACGTGAAAGGCTAAAATAGATTTAGAAAGCGCTTATGGTATTTGTGGGGGACACAGGAACTTGTCATTGGGTGAAATCATCTCTCTCTAAAATAACAAAGAAGAGGAGCAGACCTCAAACTTCTGATAAGCGGTGACAATCTGTTTGGAGACCAAAACATGCCATTTAGCAGAGGCTTGTTTGAGACTTCATTCCCTTTCTCCACACCAAAATACTCAGCCTTCCAGCCATTTCCTTTCCTATCTGCTATAATAGTGGCAAGTTCCCCCTGAAGCAAGACCTTCCATCTTTCTATATTTTGAGAAAGATTTCATCTGCCATTTCCACAGCAAACATGAAGTTCAATTTCTTCACAATCCTTCAAGCCCCAGGTGACTCAATTAGAATAGCAAGAAAGAAAACTGAAATATGTTAAAATCAACGTGAGCAACAATTCAGCAACAACAATAACCCAGATTCTTGCCAAGCTACAGTCTGCCATCTATGCGGCAGGCTAACAGGTAGACAAAATGGAGTTTTTATAGAACTGATGGAAGCAGTGAGCTTTAGTATCAGGAGCTTCTTGGAGGAATAACCCACAACCAACCATCTGCCATTTAAAACTAGTACATGCCAACTGAAGTGTTTAAGTGATAGGGTAGACAACTGAAAAAGTAATAGTCTCTGGAGCAGGCAGATTCTCCTTTTTTCCAAGGGCTCATATGTCAAAGTCAAAATGTTAAATTTCACCCTGAAAATAGCAGGCAGAATATAGCTTTTGATAAGTCAGTATAATGGAGTTCTCCCAAATAGCTGGGCACATGCACAAGGTGCCCACCTGATTTCACTTTTAAAATTAGATCTTACACAGAATACACTTCATTAAGCCTAAGGAGGCAGAAGCCCAAGTAACTGGAGAAAACTCTCCAATTTCCTCAATTGTTACCATTGTTATTTCTCTCTTCTAGCTTTCCAAGGAACTCCTGTGGTAAAAACAGCTCCTCATGGTTATACTTTGCCCCACTGAGCTCTTGCTCTTTTCTTGATGACAAAGTGAGAATTGCTTTGTTCAGGGGAAATAAAAAAAAGATACAGGAAAGGATTAGATGATAACTCTCCCAATATTGGTACAGGAAGACAGACCCTTCCTGACTTATTTTCTATGATGCTATGCACAGCAAATTTCAGCTTTGTTCTTCATACAGGCGATCAATACTGTTACTCTCCTACCTATAATCCAGACTAAAGAAAACGTCTAAATTCACCATGTCAGAAGTGCCACAGTAAACCATGTCTAATCCTAGGCCAATTCTCTGATCTACTAAGTCTGGCAGCCTCTAAAATGTTAAGCAACAGCTGCCAAGTTTGGCCATCTTTCTAGGTAAGAGAACCAGACATCCTTTTGCTCCAACTTACATACCAGATAAGCCATGTTCTTTAATCTTACACAATTAGATAAGCCCTAATCAAAACCACTGGTGACTTCTCTTGTGCGATACCTTGGCAATTCTGTCGTGGGTAGAGGAGACTCCAGAACGTTTCCTGAATGTTGAACGCTCTCAGCTTCCACTTGGCTTTTTCTTTCTATGTCAGCTCCATTGCTCCCCTGGCTTGACAAGGGGGCATTTCTGTTCTCTGGCTGCAGTCTCAATTTCCTAGAAATCACCTTGTTTGTCTCTTGTCTCAATTTACTATATTGTTTTTGACTGAGTTTAGAGGCACCCATCTCTTCCAGACTTTCTGGATCTTGTTTTGTGCCTCTGAGTCTTTCAGCTGGGGTAGCTGCGTCATGAAGAAGCTCTAAGGCTTTTTTACGGGCTGTACGGAGTTGTTGCAGTAGCAAGCTTTTCCCTGAGCAATTGCTCCTGCAGAGGAATAAAAAAATGATTTAATCAAGATAGAGCATTACATGAATAAATTTATGCTCTGAACAACTTCTCATGAGTAACAGCTCAAAACAAAGACTGGACATCTACACAGATTAATAGCTGTTGATAAAAACAGCACCAGCATGCAGGTAACAAACAGCACAGTGACAGAATGTGAATCCGATCTTACTGGGAATTTCTTACCTCTTCTGGATTTCGGGCAGAAGAGACAGCTAACTACTAGAAGAGCCCTGAATAAGTGTGATATTGGCATGGAAATCAGGTCTGCAGATTTTTGCCCTCTTCGGATATGGGTACCGGGACTCAAATACATAGAGGAAGCGTTCTGATAAAGTTCTGATAACTCTTAGGACTTGTGAGTGTTTAGCTTCATTTCACCTATGCCTCCAAGTTATTGTGACTGCCGTACTGTCAGTAGTACAATATTTTGATTGTATTCTGCTGTGAAATGTCCCCTCGTGACATCGTAAGCAGATATGGTTATTCTGTCTTGCAGTTCCATTCAGTGATGAGGCTCCCAGGTTATCTGCTACAGGAAGACTCCTCTGTAGCAAATATACCTTGTTTTAGTAGTAGCTGAACAGTACATGGACTAAGTGACAGATTACTCCAGTTAGATATTGATGTTGCAGTTAGCTGGTGTGTTTGAGTACACAGCATCATAGCACTCTACTAATCCAAACTAAACGTGCTTCTTGGAACAAAGAAAATCCAGATGGAGAGTATTCTTCCTCTGTAAGGATCTCACTTCTGCCATCACATCAACCAATCCAGAACCACCAGATCAACATTTACATTGACAGCTGTGATACTGGCACTGAAACATCTGACCACTCTGGCAATAAACCAACAGTGTATTTTCCATGCTAACAAAGTGCCTGGAGATCTTAAGACTATAAGATTATCCCTCCAAGGCCTTAACATGTAGGTATATTGTGCTACGGCATACATAGCCCTGTTTAGTAGCTCCATCCAGGTAAAAGTGAAAATGGCACTGAACCCATGCAAATGAGATCAAGATCTTGCACTGCTGAGACCACGAGGCTTTCTTATTTAGAAACAGAACTGAATAATGTTTGCCATGTTTCTTTTGTGTATTTACTTTAACACCATTAAAACAAATCAAAATCCACTCAGCTAAGCTCTGTTCTCCATCACAGCAGATTTACACTGATGCAACTTCTGCATTTGCCTCAGTGACAGCGAGTTCCCCAAGCATCATCTCATCCCCATTTTCTGATGGTTTTGGATTAGATGTCATAAGTTACGCTGAGTATTCAGCTCTGTTCCTTGCCAAGTCATTTATTCTTTTAGACTATTAAAAAAGAATAAGAGTAATTGGCTGGCACAACAATACAAAGTGTTCTGCCTGTCCTCTGTACTGCTATAAAGTGAACTTACATGCATCAGGTTTCTAAATATAATACAGAAGATAAATACAGTAAGATGTTTAAAACTTGACATACCTGTTTCACATTAAATGGATGTCTAAAAACCTATGGGTATGAATCAAGTCCTAAGTTTAGTAACAGGAAAAGGCTAGCATCTGTGCCTATTGAAGAATCTCCGGTTTAGGATTCCATGACTATATATATACACACACACCCCCCTAAACAATTAAGGAGAAATGTGAGCATCTGTGCCCACATAATGTATTCAATATTCCCTTTAAGTCAACATGCATTCTAGCCTATTTTATTACTGCTAAAAATAAAGGCTTGTCTGAGTCAATTTGCTATAACATTTTCAAAGTTTGCTTCTTTGCTTCCAAGTCATTTAAAAGCAGTTCTCATGTCACTTAAACGTGTCTGGAGAAAAAGCCATGTCTACTCTGTCTTTTATGCCACTGCCACACAGCTGTAAAGTAGCATGGTGCTATACCATCTCACACCAATCAGTTTCTAACTTCAATATCTTTACCATGCAACAGAGATCTGGGTCCAAACTGAAACACTTTTGTTATTAGGTTGGGCGCTTTTGCTGTGAAAATCAGGAATGGAGACATTTCAGTATGTGAGCTCTCGCTCTAATCACTCTTAGGGGAATTATTTTAATTTTGTAACACATGAATTAGGGTCAAGGTAAAGAATCTTACATTCTCCTTTCTGTCTGGTCCTTAATTGTCACAGTCTCTTCTTCTTCAGTGGAGCTGTCGCCTGCGCTATGAAATAAATTAGATAGCGTTACTTAACTTCATTCAAACTGCGTGTTAGATTTCAGTCAATTCTAAGATGCAAATTTAGAGCTGTTAGGAAAAACAGGACACTTATAGGGCAGACCTCTAGGTCTTATGGATAGCTCTTCACACTATTACTCCAGCAAGGCAAAAAAAAGCAAACACTCCTCAAGCAATTCTAGATCACAATGTGTTAGCTGCACTCTGCTGTTTATTAACAAGGTTTGTGGTGACTGTTTTCTTCAGTCTCTTGCTGCAGTAAGCATGCATCTTGAGAAGGAAGCAAGACACCGTTAGTTCTGAAGAAAGGACACATCTGCCAGAATCTGTTGCAGACTGAGAAGAACCAAGCCTCCTATAGACTATATAGAGCCCTCTTATCACACAGGAGACTGAGAAATCATCTACAGTTGCTTGCCAGGAATGTAGTCAAGGAAGTCCATTTCATACACAGTGCTGTCAAATGCTAGCCCAATTCCAACAGACAGCTGCAAGCATTGCTTTGCAATCACTGCCCACTCCTTCACAGATAGGAAGCTTTCTAAATGTTATTCCAGGGATGATTTGCATGTCCCTTCTGTGCTGCCTGCATCCCTACACCTTTACACGTTCTGAGACAAGTTATCCTCTCCTCAAAATACTTTCATGCTCAGCTATGGGCTATGCCTTCCTATTAAGGTCACAGAGGCGTGCAAGAAAACTTTAAAAGCTTATTTCTCAAGTATGAGGTGCAGAGAGAAGGTTCCTTCCAGCTTCCCACTTTGTTATTGACTTCAAACAGTAAAGCCAGAATTTACCTTTGGTTCTCATCATGGAACGTTACTGACTTCTGTGGTTTAGCATCTCTTAAATCAATGTACACAGTTTGAGGCTCTGGCAGGCACGGTAATCTCATCGTGTCCATCGTCAGAGAACTTGGTGAAGATGATAGGAAGGCAACATCCCTAAGTACAGAAAACATTGTTTTAACACATCCTCTCCCATATCCAGAGGGGAAATCCTGCAGGGCACAGATTATGATTGAAACTGGACTGTGAAAGAAGCTTTGTGCTTGGCTACTGCACCAATTCAAACTCTGCTTTTGCCTGCTATCCACCACCTTCCAGAGCTCAACTCAAAGATTCAGCTCCCCACCAGGAATACAGGTCACAGGCAGCATAATGAGGGATATTTAGTTCTTAAAAACTGATGTAGTCAAATTAACAACTGATGTTGTCAATTGACAGGCAGTTACTGTACCAAATAACTTACAAGATCCCAGTGTCAATCAGCAAAAACAGGCCCCTTTTTCCTCTCTGCCTCCTTCAGCAAGTCCATTTTATCCTTCAGAGCATAAAAAAATACAAGTAATCTTCATAGCTCTTCCTGCTGTCAGCAAGGAGACTTTTAGCGACATTAGTATTTAAATTAGTATTTTAGCTAAATCAGGACCAGTAAGAGAAACCGCAAGCCTTAAAATTAACCTAAATGACAAAAAAACATGGCCATGATCATTTGTTCAGCCTTGTTCCCCTTCCTTTCCCATCCACCTCAAGTCTGACAAGATCTAAACAGAACTGGTAGAGAAGGCTCAGGTGGCAGGATACCGCCTGTTAATTATTAAATGTACATGAATGGCCAAGTCTTTGTCTTTTAACGCCACTACAACATATTCCGACAACAACACAAGCTTTCTGCAGAGGCTACAGAGAAAAGCACCTAGAGAACACCATGAGTTTCCAAGCATCTCTACCGCCAATTGCAACTACCTGCTGTACATAACAATTGGAGTAAAGGACCTACTTCCTATTCTCTTGCTCTTCTTGAAAGGAGATCTTGGTTGATGGCCTCCTGCAGCATGAAGATGTTGTCCTGGACTGCCTGCCACACAGCTCTCCTAGTTTTTCCATGAGCTGATGTTCAGATCTACACCTGAAGGTCTCTATGAGACAACAACAACAAAAATCACCATTTGTGGTATATTGGGTGATCCAGTGGCAGAAGACCCTTTCCCCATTGTAACAGCACACCTTCCTCTACAGCCTGTCAGAACAGGAATGATAAAAATACTATTGATGTCTGCCTCTGACTAAATGCACTCCAAACCTTTATCTGTCTTGCCCCTGATTCACTCTTAGGCTATGAGAGGCTACAAAGCACTTTTTGCAAGCTACAAAAGCAAGACAATCTTAAGGGAAGCTAATTAGTTAAAAAAATAATATGTTTTAAAGAGGCATTCAAAAGGCTACCATGATCTCAACATTCAAGAAGATGCTGCAGGAATGACTTGAACATATGAAGCTAAGTTTTCTTTATTTGTACATGTTTTCAGCAAAGTTGGTACTAATTTAGCAGTATTACCATGATCTGCTGAGGAGATGGCAAATTCTGCATGAGTGCTATCTTTCTGCTGCTTCTGCTCCTCAAGAATCTTGTCTAGGTCCCATTTCTCAATATTCTGAAAGAAGAGAACCAAACTGTGATGGAAAATTCACCACCAAAAAATTGCTACTAAGTAAGAGTTCCTTTGACTCGCACACTTTGTGGTAACTCCCTCTGATTCTTCTGCCATACATTAACACAGAAGCGACACAGAATTTCACCGTACGTATCCCCAGCATTGCCCCACTGTCACCTGCTAGTAGATGAACCAGTGGGTCACTCTGGATACAGCTGCTTAAGCACGAGCCTCAACAGTCGGCATGACCGACAAAGAGACAGTCCTCTGTCCACCCCTCCAAGTACTATTTTCCTCTCCCTTTCAACCATCTTAGAAAGATGAGGTCCCTGACACTCCCCCTAACTTGCTTTGTTACACAGATCCACAAGGAAGTGCTGTAAAGAACAGGATGTATTTATCTCTTTGGATACTGCTTCTATTCAGCTGCCTCATCCACATCCGTTGAGGCTTCTTCTCTGAGAATCATGAATGCCTTTGATACAGGCTATAGAAAACCACTGTAGATAGTGAAACAGGCTAAAAGATGGTCTGACAAGGCCAGTCAGCATCAGCTGGGATCTCACAGCTGTTTATCCCAAACTGAAGACGGGATCATCAATTTTGTTAGCACAAATCACACGTACACTGGCTGAAGATACGCTCACTGTGCACACCGCTCACGTAGGTATGAGAACCAGTTTGTGATGACAAAGGCTCCCAGGCATTTCAGACACTGCCTGCTTTCCCCTCTGAATATTTAATGTAAAGTTTCATTTAAAATAAGATATGCCAATCTGGTCTGAAGCACCAGAACTCAAAAGTATTTCTAATTTTTTAAATTGTCATAATAGACAGCCAATTTCTTTTTATGTCACAACTACAATTAACGGGTGTTTTGTGTGACTGTTTATGGACTTTAGAAAAGCAGAACCAGCCTTGAAAACAGCTTCACCTTGTAAAAACCTCAGTCATTTGCCCCTCCCAATCAAGAGTCGATTCTCGCTCTTTCCAGAGCAAGAAATCTTCGTGCATAGCTGAACCATGATCAGATCTATTCTAATATTACAGGCCACAGCTGATGATAGCCACAGGCTTAAGTCTCTCACATCGCCATAAGCTAATCTTGGTTCAACACCAACATTGAGATGTATTGGTCTGGAAGAGTGACTGACTGACAGCGGAGCTCACTACCAAGAGAACCGCATCACGGTTCAGTACAGGTGCTGTTTTATCAGACAGCCTGGAGGGAGAGACCACACGTGCTTTTACGCTATGATGCAACTGATACTCAGCTTTTTCAACAATACTGCTTGAATATCAACTATTATAATAAAAAGACCACATTATCATCTAACTTGCAGTAGTAAATCTTTATCCTCCTAAGCTTTAATAAGAATGAGACTATCGTAAGGTATTGTAAGGGTACAGAACAGTAAGAAATGAAGATATACAGGATTAAATTCCAAACACAGAAACGGACTTAAATATTCATTAAGGAAGAAAAAAATATTTCTCAAATGAACTAATGGAATTTCTTCTGATTCCAAACATAGTAGTTTTAACTATTTTAATTGACAAATTGAGGTACCTTGCTGAGCTGGGAAGTAGCAATCAGACTTCAAATCTAAACATATACACCACGCATGCAAAGGATACAGCTTTGCCCTCACTGTTGTGAAGTGAGAATACACTGAGCCTGGTCTCAGAACACACACAAAAGCATCAGGCTTCAGTTCACTGATGTCAGTGATATCAAACATGTTCTGGAGGCAAAAACCACGCCTCTCCAAGTAACAGAGCAACTGACTTGCGCTAAGTGAGGTGGGAATTAAACCTAAAACCACTTGAAAAATAAAAAACCCTCCAATAATGGCATGATTAAATGATTCAGCACAATGCAGAAAGAAAGGTAAGCACTGTCACTCTTTGCCTGTACTAGCAGAGCTCCAACATCAAAAGGTTATGGTTTTGTTTTTTATTTTTTAAGAGTGAAGATCTCAGGAACCCTGACTGCTCTCTTCTCACCTGCAGCATTACCACACTGCTGCAGAAGAGACGAGATACTGGAAGGCCAGAAAGCTCACTGTTTTAACGTAAAGCCTGCAAACAGAAGAGATCCCTTGCCTCCCCAGGGACAGCTGCAGTGGCTGGTGTTCCTGAATGAGAGCTCAAACCATCCCGCTGACCAGTGACTTTTGCTACCATTACAGACGGTCAAGGGCAGCTCCACAAGACAAAGAGAAGCTTCTTAGCAGTTTGTATCGCATACGACCCAACAAAACTCAAATTCAGGACAACAGCAAAGAAAAATGCTGTGGCACGTGCAGAATTCAGCATTTTGGTTCTGTATTTTAGTAGGATTATGCAACCAATGCCCTAGCCCTTCTACCCCATGAACAGCACTCTGAAACCGCTCGCTTGGGCCGCTCACCTGCAAGGACAGATGGGTTTGTTCTTGAAGGTGGTCAGCTGTAGAAGTTTCTTCCTTAACACTTCTTTCTAGACTGTTGCTCATGCCATGGGAAGGAGGCTTGACATTTAGCTCTGGGTGGCCTGGTGATGGCTCTAGATATATTTTTGAGAGTATCTTTGTCTTTATCAGCTTTCTTCTCTCTTTTTTACTGCCCAGCTCTTCCACTAACGATGCTGTATTAAGCCAAGAGTTCACTCTTTCCTTGGCCTGTTGCCTGCCCAGCTCTTTCTCTTCAAGTCCATCTGTGGAATCTGAAAGAGGTTCTTCAAAAAAAACAGCTCCCTTTTGGCCTGGAATTTCTTCAGCGTGGCTGGCAAGACTGGAAGTCTCATCTTTAATCACCAGTACATGTTCTCTTTCACTAACTTGGGCACCATCTGTTTTTTTCTGAAAGCCAGAACTTTTCAGATCTCCATTCCAGATCTCCCATGGATATCTTTCTGTTTCCTTTACTTGCTACAGGTAGAGGAAATACACACATGCACAGTCATATCTCCCTGAGCTATAGAAGCTGACAATAAACCAAAACAAAGTGACTGGCAGATAGCAACTCCAACTCAGACACCATCTGGTAGCAGCACACACCACATCCATCACAGAAAACAGTAAGACTGTTTACTTTGCAAAGACTATAGCTTCAGGATGTGCTAAGCACCCTTGAAATTAACTTACCTTACATCTGCTCATTATATGCCACTTCTTACACCGAGATAAATGAATGGGGATAAAGCAGCACAGTAAGTTAGTCCTTCTGGGACAAGATAAGGTCAGCTGGCTCCTCTTCCAGCTTCTTATGACACCTAGTCTTCATCAGTGCAGATGCAATGTAATCATTTTATCTCAGAACACTGGTACAAGGGCTGAACTCCCTATTCACCCTCCTTAGTACACTGCCATTAGGAATTCCACTTTTTCTAGGTACTGGTGGCTGAAACCACTTCAAACTGTCTAAAACTTAGAAGCCATTACACAGCACTACTGTTAACACACAGCTGTGCTGTGGCTTCAGCTGAGCTGCAGGTAACATTCCAGTACTGAGCTTATTATAGACAAATCCACAGACTCAGCAAGCAGCATCGTCTGCCTTAAGGACTCTGTGTTATCGCCAACCCATAAATACTTGCATGGTCTTTCTGACTAGAAACTGGGCACCTGTTATCACGTGACAAACCATGCCTTCCCACGCCATATGCACCATGACGTACATTAACCATAACAAGATTCATTAGATTTAGAAGAGACTGAAAGATTTCTTGAGAGACAGGACCACAAGTAAAGAAAAGGCTGGTATTTTAACAAAGAAAAGATTGGATACACATCACTAGGATCTAAGGTGTGCCATAGTCTTAAAAAAAGATAAAAGGAAAATAATAAAAACGAGATGATGGGACCAAAAAAAAAAGTCTGAAAGCACACAAGCAGAGAAAGCTTAAAAGGGTCACTATATATGGAAAAAAAGACCTAATTTCCAATGGGAGAAGGTACTGGGGACTATGTTCTTCTGTCATACTATTCAGCCAAATAGGTCAGGTAACAGCAGCTGTCTACACTGGAGACGAGCAGAAGAGGAGGTTACAGTCATTCAGCCTGCTCACAACAGCCAACAACCTGTGTGTCAGAGTCTTCCAGGGAGAACTCCAGCAATTCTTCTGACAGGTCAGGAATTAAGTTGGGATGCTCTCGATGGAAGATAAAAAGCTCCTCATCACTCTCGCAACCAGACTGTCAACAGAGAAGTTAAATAAAAAATTAAACTTCACTTAAATGCTTTTTTTGTGGTCACAAATTCTATGTTGTCACCACCTGACTGAAGTTCAGAAACCACCAATTTCTCCTCAACCACATCTCTATTAGACAGCCTGACACTCAGCAACCTAGACTGTCTTACAATAGACTAACATTTGAGCAAGCTACAGTAGTAAAAATAAAAACAAACAAACAAAAAAAACAGATAAAACATTGAATTGCCACAGAGTGTGATAACTAATACTCCCCTTAGCAAAGTAATTAAAGCGGTGTGCAAGCCCTGAAGATCCTAAACGATTCTTTATACTGCCTTATTTACCCCTTAGGAAGCAGCAAGGGCAGAGCTACTCCCTAAAGGAGGATAAGCCAGAAATATAAGTACCTCACCGGCTAGGAGTCAGAACCACAGTACCTAAGAGGAGTAAGCAAGACAGGCTAGAGCTAGAAGCAGCAGCCATGTGGAGCCAAGAACCCATGCTATAAGGTCATGCTGCAGTAAGGCTGAATGCCTCAGGCCAAGTAAAGAAATCAATTCACAAGTCAAATCTTGGATCAAGGTAGAACTGTAGCTGAAGACCAACACTCTTCTAACAGAGCCCAGACTAAAAGCAAAGGCCCAGGGCTGAGTTTAAATAGAGCTGCTGGGCCAGTGGGTGTGGGTGGAAGCTCCAGGTGAGGCTGGTCAGGGCCATAAAGGCTTATTATTGCACTCAAGGCTCTGCCATTCACTGTTCAGAATGCAAATCACTACCTATACTTGGTGGGACAGAGTTTGAATAGTTTTGAAAATCTCTTTTCTGAACATGAGATGCATGTTTGACATGAATTCTTACGCACAGACAACAAAGAGAGAATAAGCAGCTTCCCTGCAGTTAAGACCCTGGCTTCCTGCTTGTCTCATTGTTTTGCAAGTGTCTATTTTCAGTAAGTCACATTTTAGAGAACTTTCTTTGGCATAATTAATTTTTCCTAACATAGACGAAAGTGCAACGTAACTTCTTTCCCCTTAATAAAATGCATACGAAGGTAATGAAAGTACTTCAGGGCATAAAACGCTATTTGTCAGTGCCACTTGCGATGCAGGAGCACAGCCTGTTGAGGTTACAGATCTCAGACACACAAATGCATCTTCCCGCAAGTGGAAACCACTCGGGCAAAGGTGCAGGAGGGAAACCACAGGCTCAGCAGGCTACTGGTTTACATTAAGCAGGAGAGGGATTATACAAGCAGATCCTTTGAATGTAAATTAAGGGTAGCATGTAAATGCCAAACAGACTGCAGCAGTTCCTTCAGCAGGAAATTTGTTCCACATGTGATAGAAACAAAGAATTTGGAGATTTTTTATGAGTAAAAAAATGGTCAACGTGATTTAGAGTTATAGACTGGTATTTGGCACAAAAATACAAAGGTATCTGCCATAACGTTATTGCACACTTATAGAACAAGAATGACTAGAAATCATTCCTGAGTGTTGATGTCTAATCTGTACTGCATAGACACATCTGAAAATGCAACAGTTGCTTTAAATAACTAACCCAGGATATAGGTAGGGAGGAACTGGGAAACAGTAAGGCCATATAACTTGTCCAACATATATGTTCCTGATAGAGCCAGGTGCAGAAAACAGGTCACGGAACCTATATCTACTCTTTATCCACTACATCACACTGCTTCTCATGACCCATTATTAACTGGCAATAAATAGCCCATGAAGGCACTTCTGACTCCTTCACAGCTCACAAGACTCCCTTTGTGTCATTAAGGGGCATGCTAAGTTGGAATAAAATTCCTAAATAAATTTCCTGAAGAGTTCAAAACCATTTTTTCAAAGTTACCTGCTTGACGATTAACAAAATATTTTGATTTGGACAAAAGGCCACTAATAATCAAGTCTTGAGACACACTATCACTTCAGAAAAGTCAATGCCAGAACCAGCATCTTGAACTAGAGAGGCAGGCACTTCTGTTTCCACCAGGCTGTCCTGTGAACTGCGATCTTAAGCTGCCCATAGGCAGCCTGTCCCAGACATTAAGACCCAGCAAGTAATAAACATGTAACGGTGAAGAATACTGCACAATATCTATGAATCTCATGCTTTACGTCAAAACAGTAGTGGCATTATGCTTCTTTGCAGGTAGAACTGAAGAACAGAAATCAACGTGGCTTTGTGAGAATTACAGGCAAGGAAAAAAGTAGAATCCAGGAATCAAATATCGGACAAATGCTTCTTCCAGTGGACCACAAAGGCTTCAGGAGTATGACTTTCCTGTGATCCTCATACATAGAAAAACTTTCTGTATGGGCCTACTGTCTGGCCAGTACATTATTAGAATGAGGAGCACAATACTCTCAAGGATAAAACCTTAGCATTTCATCTCGGATCAGTTGTATGATTCTTTCCTCTTGTATTTTTGACTGAACAAACTAAGCAGAAATGTGCGGTCATTCTGCAAGGTGTCCACTACCCACCTCTTCCCAACCTAGCAATATGAGCATCTGGAGAAATCAGTCCCACTTTGAGGTTCCAAAGAACACAGTGAGATGAGATAGCAATTACACCGACAATTAGAGGTAACGCTGTGGGTTAATGCACACTGTAACGATACTCAGAATGAACCCGTACACCATCAAGGATAACATACTAGCTATTAAAAAATGGCTGGCAAAGATGACCTTGATTTTGAGATTTTTTTCTAACAGACAGTGAGAAAGATAGGCAGGTTCCAGTGCTTACTGTGGAAGTGTCAGAGTCCAGAGATGGGAGCTGATCTTTCACTGCAGCAAGTATAGCTCCCCACTGAAAGGCTCTGTTACTCTGAGCAGGGACTGTAGGAGGCTCAGGTGGATGCTCTGTATCCTCGCCTTGCCCTTCTGAGGCCATTAGAACAGCTTCCCTTCAATCAAATGAAAGATGAACTTAAGTACACCTCAGGAAAGAAAGCAAGGGAACATCAGAACAGAGCAAGAACAAAGCGTGTGCGTTCAGGGTCGGCATAATTCTCAGCGCTCCCAGGGTTTTCACGGTCAGCAGTGAACATCAAGATCTGCGTTCTTGGAGTCGCTCCTTCCCACCTGAGCTCACTGGGCTCAGAGCTTTCTGCCCCACTCCCCATACACATGCATAACTGGGGCCTCGCCACGACCATTTTAGCCCCTCATTTATAAAGAATTTCCAGGATCGTTAGCTGGACTGGCTTGTCATTGTGTTCTTAGGAAAGCCTGTTCTCACTGCCTGTATTGAGAGGGAAGACAAGACTGACACCTCTGCTCTCAGCTGGTCTTTACTCCTTTTTCCTGTTTCTCCTCATGTTCCCCTCCTCACTGATCAAACAATAGATAAAATGATTTACGCTTGCTTTTTGTCACTGCATTTGTACAAAAATAGTTGAGAACAGGCACGCTCTTGGATTTTGACCTCTTACAGGATTTTTAAAGCAGACTCCTTCCTTGTGTTTTCCTTGATGTACAAGAGGAATTGAGACAACACAGTAGGGACTATTGCTGTGCTAGCAAGTTGAATAATTAATCCTCATGGAAAACCTTTGCTTTTTAAGTTTTTATGCCAAAATTGCACGGCTTCCTGGGGAATCAAAAGCAGGAATAAATCAGTACTGTTTGGCGAGAAAGGTTAAGAGGTCTGTGACTGTATGTTGCTCAGCAGAGAACTGTCCAGAGGATTCGACTGATATTTGCATTGGCATGGACTGACAATTCCTCTGAACATTACCTGAAACCCATCTTGTGCCCTGGCAAGTTTACAGCTCAAGAAAGGCCATTGCAACTATTTTATGTGCTGCTCACATACAGCGGCTCCAGTGTTCGTAAGCCTACGCTTGGATCTGATTTATGTACTGTGAGAGAAGTCACCAAGGCTGGAGTACCGCGTTCTGACAGCGAGCAGGAGCTCGCTAAGAGGACGGGGCTAAAACCAAACTGCCCGCTGCGGCTCCCTGCTGACAGAAGGCGGCTTTCCCAAACTTAAGGGCTCTGGACCCGGCTTCTCAGTTGCCGCATACTGCGTCCTCCCGGGGCACAAGCCCTGCTGTAGGCGTAGAACAGCCGTGGCCAGACCTAACACAACTTGTGCCTCCTGCAGAGCCTCGGCCACCTGAGGAGGCACCCCCGAGCTCCCCGCGCCACCACAGCCGACATTTTCTGTCACGCCCGCCTCGGCCGCCCGCCGTTCGGGGCGCGACCGCAGTCGGCGGCTGGAAACGCGAGGCGGGGCGGCACTCGTGGGCACGGGGCCCGATGGAGAACCGGCCCGAGCCGATCCCTGCCCGCGGCGCTTCCACACACTCCAGGGGGGACCGGGAGAAAGCCGGGCGGGCACGGACCCCAGCGGCCAAGATGGCGCCGGGGCGGCGACGCCCGCGCAACCCCGCCCCCGCCCGCCCGTCGCCATGGCAACGCGCCCCACGGCGCCCGCGCGGCCCCTCCCCTCCCGGCAGCGGCCCGGCCGCCCTTCCCCGCCACCGGCCTCGACCCGGGGGTCCCGGCAGGGGGAGAGGCGCGGGGGGCGTCGCTCGTGGGGCAGGGGGAGGCGGGCGCGAGGCCCCGGGGTCCCCGTCACCGCCGCGTCACCCCCGCGCCTGCCTCGCCGCCGCCCGCGCCGCAACGCCTGCCGAACCGCCCGCCCTTCCGCGGGGCTCGAGCCCCATTGGCGCTCGGCGCGCCGCCCCCTGGAGGGCGCCGCCACCTATTGGCTCTTTCCCGCAAGGGGGGCGGGGCTTGGCTCTGCCGCCGCGGGGGCTCTTGGGCTTTGTAGTCCCCAGGCGCTACGGGACGCTGCTTCCCGGCAGCCTCGGTGCTGGCTTCCGGGAGCGGAGCCTCACCGGGCGGCAGGTGGGGGGCGGCGGGGCTGGGGCAGGGGGTGCTCGGCCGGGGCTCGGCCCCTCAGCGGGGGCTTCTCCGGCTGCGGCCGCCCGGAGTCTGGCCGGGCCCCGCGGCAGCCGCCCGGGCCGCTTCCCCCGCCGGTGGGGGCAGGCCTGGGCCGCCCCGCGCGGGGCCTGGCCGAGGGGACCGGGGGCGGCGGGGCCGGACCCTTTGCCGGGCGGTGGCCATTTTCAGAATAACTTTACTAACTTATATCTCTTTTCCTGCGTTCTGGTTTTCTCACCTGCTCAAGCAACGAGCTCTGAGCGCGGGACAGCCCGCTCGCTGCTCGGCGTCTCCGGGGAGTGCTGATCTTGGTAAGCAGGTAGGTGGCGGCGGATGAGGAGTAATAATAAGGCAGCCTCGGGGGGCTGAGGAGGGCTTCTAGTGAGTGCCGAGTTAATCGCTTTGCCCCAAAGCAAGAGCAGTCTGCAAATGTTCTCGGGGTGTTTGTCTAGCTTATTGCTAATGAGCACATCTCCGCCGCTAATCCATCCTAGCGTACTTTTTTTTTGACTTACGCAAGGATTTCTGCGGTCTTTCGCCAAAATCTTGCATGCTACAACTTAACTCCGTTACATCTTGTCATATCCACTGTAGCCCCAAGGAACGGGTTATTACTGTCCTCTTTCTCTTTGCAGCAACCATTCGCGCACTTGAAGGCCATCACGCATCTCCTCCTGGCTCCTTCTCTTTAGTCTGGATAACCCAATTTAGTCAGTTTGCTCTTTTTAGTCTTTAGGGCTCTGATCACTTTCACTCTTCTCCTCTGTATTTTGTTCAGCTGTTCTCTGTATTTTCTTAGGTGTGTTCACAGCTGATATCATGTTCTAGTTTAGTCTGGGGTGAAACTTTTGCCTTTTTTAAACTCTCAAGATGTAGGTAGTTAGAGCAGAGTCAGGGTGGTAGCAGTGAGGTTGGGAGTCTTGAATATTCTGGAGTCAAGTGTTAAGTTAACCTTTCAGTTGTGTCAAAACTGCTCTGACAACTTGCTGAAGGTGTGTTTGTAACTTGTAACTGATGTGGGGCAGGTTCTGGTAAAGGCTAAACATCTGGGTTTCACGGTAAATGTACCCAATTAAAAAGGAGGTCTGCAGAGAGAGCAGCGAGCTCTGTTTTCATCTGAATGTGCACGTACAAACTGTCATGGACTTTACCTCTTAACTGACTGCAAACATGCCTTTTTGCCTTCCAGTGGAAGCTTTAGTTTGTTGCGGTGAGAAACACTACTACTTTTCCTGCTTACGTTTCACCTATCCACTTATATATTTATGTTTTGATTGTGAGGTGGTCAGGGTGTTTCTGGTCTTTCACTTGTGTTCACCTGTGCGTTCCTGCACGAGGCCCCTGCATTGCCAGTGTAATAGAAATTGCTATTATCAGGTGAAACAGGTGATGTCTTGAGAAGGGAATCACACATTACCAACGCATGCTGATTAGGTAGAATGGATGGTGCTTCTGTGGTCCTAGCAAGTTAAAGAAGGCAGAGGGGGAAGCAAGCTATGGGAGAAATACCCACTGGGGGAGAAAAGAGGTAGGAGTTAAAGTTGATTCCCTTATCTTGTAAGAAAAAGGGCTGGTGCTTGCGGGAAGAGGACTCCTCTTCTTGCATATTTATGCAAGTATATTTATGTTTTCTAATGTTACATCTGAGGCAACATAAAGACTAACTGCTGCTGAAAAGCACATTCTGTCTCTCCTTCGTTGTTGCCAAGTGTGGCACTTGCGTGACCCCCAAATGAATTAGTCTGAGGAGTTAAACTGGCAAGAAGCTTTCAAGAAGGAGAGAGTGCTTCTTGGTTAGCTCAGCTGCCCAACGTAGTACGTGGTGGGATCTGGCAAACCCTCGAAGTGCTGTATGGGAGGCAGTAAGACTAGAGGGATGGGAAAGCACTTCCCATTGGGTTGACCCAGATGTAGCCTGAAACCGCAGCTGAAGACCACAGCTGATAGATGCAGCTGTGTTGAAGAGCTTTTTATGAAGCACCAAATGAGAACGCTCTCCTGTGAGTAGTTAAAATGATTAATTTGCAATTGCTCCCCAAGGCTAGGGATGGAAAATAAACCTTTCAGACAGTCCTGAAACTGTGCTAGCTTTGTAATTAAGTTACTGTCTGCAGAGTGGTGGGTACAGCCAGATAACAAATGGGCAGGTGCGCGGCTGTTCAGAGCGTTTCAGCTATTTCCAAGATTCACAGCAATAGGACTAGGCTGCTGCTGAAGTGCTGAAACAGTGGAAACAATCTCCTTATAACCTGATGACATGATGAAGTGCGCACCTCACTCAGGTGATCTTAACTACTTTTGAGAGCAGTGTGCACTTGTCAGTATTAATGACCAAATTCTAGTTTAGGCAGGGCCATCCTGTGGTGCAAGACATGTTTCTGGTGCTTCTCCCGACACATCAATTTTTAATTCTCTCTGAATTATAAGACATGCAGACCAAGAATTACATCCTTTTGTTTAGCACTAAGCATGCTATCAGCACTTAAGTAGAAGTTTAAAGTCTTCTCTTGATGAAGCTATCCAAAGGTGCCTTAGGCATGTTTTGATCAGAAGGGGAGGAAATAAAGCCGGTGCTTCTGAAGTCTTAAAATGAGATTTGAAAGATGTTCTTAGCATTATTGGCTTTTATTTTCCTAGTGTATTCAAATCCCAGAGTCTCCTGCAGCAAGAAAGAACTGCCAGCGGAAACTCCTTGGCAAGTCTTATTGCTTCAGGCTACAGCAGGCTAAGAAGGCCATCAAAGTAAAGGTAGGAGTTTGAAACTCTGTGCCTCTGAGGTGACCTTGCCTCCAAGCCTTGGAGCTTCAGAGCTCCCCGGTGAGGCAGTACTCGGTGCAGGACAGAGATCAGCCAGCTCAGAGTTCTGCTTTGCTTTGGTTGCTCAGAGCGGGATGTCGGAGCTGAGTGATGAAGCCAGCGAGTCGGAGCTGCTGAGCCGCAGTCTCTCCATGTGGCATGGGGTCGGGCAGATGATTTGTCGGGAAGAACTGGATGTTCCTCTGGACTTGCACACGGCCTCCTCCATCGGCCAGTATGAAGTGGTGCAGGAGTGTATCCAGCGGTAAGGAGGGGCTGGAGAGGGCACAGCTCTCTTGTACTTAGTGACTTAACTTTTTTTTTCCTCTGGCTGCTGTACAGGTCCGCCTAACATGGCAAGAAGGGCACACCATGGAACTCCTGATGTGTTCTTAGGCACAAAGTTACAGGGGGCAATCCTGCTGGTTAAAAATGATCTCTTCGGTGATTTGGTGGATGTTGTTCTAGAGCTGGTAGGAATTCCCATGCAGGCTTCAGTGCTAGATTCTATTGTGTTTTTTTTTTCAGCATTCTTTGCATATGGTGGTGGTAGCAGAGACTGCTGGAATCTGCTGTGAGCTATATCTCCAGGCCAGTAGTTCAGCTGAATTATTTTCTGTTATTTAGTGGAGATCTGGATTTGAATAAGAGGAACTGTGGTGGCTGGACTCCACTGATGTATGCTTCCTATATTGGCCATGACACCATTGTGCACCTGCTGCTGGAAGCAGGAGTGAATGTGAACATCCCAACACCAGAAGGACAGACACCGCTCATGCTGGCCTCCAGCTGTGGAAATGAAAGTGTTGCTTACTTCCTCCTCCAGGTGTGTATCCTGTAATAAATAGGTAAAGCCACACTGCATGGTTTAAATGCACAGAATAGGATTCTCCATCAGTTGTGACCGAAGTTTGCAATTTGTTCTGTTGAGTCCAGCCTCCTGACAGGGATTTAAACTTTCTTGGTATCACACCACAGAGGGGCAGTGGCTAAGAGACCCAGCAGAGGGGATGCAGTAAAGAACATTCTCTGTTCTCTTGAAGCAAGGCGCAGAGCTGGAGATGAAAGATATTCATGGCTGGACTGCCTTATTTCACTGCACCAGTGCTGGACATCAGCAGATGGTCAAGTTCTTACTCGACAACGGGGCAAACGCCAACTGCAAGTAAGGAGGAATCTATCACTTCTCAAAAGATCTCTCATTTCAGATAGGAAAGCAACAGTTGATGTATGAATGCACTCAAACACAGACAGGAAGAAGATGCCTGCATTTATCTTCTATCCTGCGCTTTAGGAAGTATGGTACGCTGTTAGCTAGTACAAGGACAGGTGACTTGCAAACAGAACAGTGGAGGCTGCCCATGTTGCTATCGCTTATTTAAACAAGTACAAGAGAAATTAGATTGACTACTGGCTTAATTATGGGATAAACTCCAAAAGAAAACAAGTGCAACTGTTCCTGAACTCAAGTTTGGTTTCTACTTTTTGGAGTGTGCAGTGAAGTCCCGTGACTTAGGAACCACCTGTATGTTTGTGTATTGAATTGCCTAGGGACAGCAAGAGGTTCTTGGCTTTGCTAGTTCCTGAAAAACAGATTTCGCCAATGAAAGGCAGATAGGCAGCTGGAGGAGCAGCATGTTGCTGTGCAGAGTAACACTTTCTGCATCTGTTTTATTGAGATAGGCCAGAATGCAGCGTGTATATATATAGCCAATATACTGTATAGTTTGTGATCAGCTAAGGGTGGAGGCTGGAAGTGTCCTATTATGATATGGCAAGGAATGCAACGCGTTTTTGATTATTCTAATCCATGTGTATTTGTTCCCTTTCTAGGGAGCCTGTGTATGGATATACACCTCTGATGGAAGCAGCTGCTTCTGGCCATGAGATAATTGTTCAATACCTTCTCAATCATGTAAGTGTCTGGACAGTTCTCTGTAAAGCTCAAAATCTGTGGTTTGAGCCTTCAGAGAGGGAGAACCACAAGACTAATGCCATAACAGTTCTAAGTGTTGTTTAATCACTGACAGTCACTCTGATCTAAAGTAATGAATTCCAAGGGCTGTTCTAAAAATAGCTGTTTTCTGAAGGCTAGTACTCAGTGCACTGCTAGTCTTGCACAAGGAGGAGAAAGTCTGATGTGACTGAATATTGGCTGAATTAGGAAGCAGCTAATGCAGTAATCTGCATTGAGTTTACAGGCTTGCGTGCTTGGACTACTGGGCATCTTAAGTCTCTGTCCTAAAGCTTATCAAGAGACATGAATGCCAATGTTAAAGTTTTTAATATCCCACTCAGCTGGTCCAGCTTAATTCCAGAAGGAGGCAGCAATGCAAAACATTTCAGATAAAACTAAGTAGCTCCCAGTGGCAATGCACAAGAGCCATATGCCTCCTTGGCATTTGGGGATTGGGGAGACCAGATAGAAAGGCAACAAGGAATTCATAGTGCAGCTTGAACTATCAAAGGTGAGCCTGTATTTCTGATGGGCTTGGAGAAATGAAGACAATTCTTTAGCTTCCTTGAAGATATTTTTTGTGTAATACATATCTGCTATGAACACTTCAAATGCCTGCTTTTCTGTAGGGAGTGAAAGCAGATGTCAGAGATAACACTGGAGCCACGGCACGGACACTGGCTATGAAGTATGGACATACGAAGATTGTGGGGTTGATAGACTTGCATGCAGCCCCGGTACCCAAGGTCTTCTGCAGGGGTCCAGGTAAACAGGTTTTAGTTCCTTCATCTTAAGGTAGAACATGAAGATAGGTGCTTGATGTCTTGTAAGTATGGAATTACATATATGGGGTAATATTAGCCGGTCTCTCTTGGAAATTCCAGTATTTTTTTAGGATGTAAGAGGCACAGATCCAACACTTTTTTTCTTGCCTGCTGGCTCTTTTCTGACCTAGTTAAACTTTCACCCTCTCTTTCAACGCTTCCTTTTTTCTTTTCATTGCTTTTATAGGACCAGTAATAAATAAGTAGGTACATGAACTATCATGCTGCTAACAGTCTTTGTTCGGACTACAGGAAAATATGAAGAGCTGAGTTCTTCAGATGAGTCGTGTTCTGCTCCCCAGAGACAGAGACCTGTTCGTAGGACAAAGGGTCCCAGCATCCATGATGGGCCCCAGGCTTTGGCTAAGATAACAGCAGTTGGAATCGGGGGAAAGAAGCAGTCTCGCTATGGTGAGAATAGTTTGAAGCCTAACTGCGAGTCCTTCATGGTCTCAGGTGCTTTACAGCTATTTCTGTGCCAACAATTCTCTTTTCATTTGGGTTTTTCTATGCATGGCTTATACAGAAAGGAAAACAGTGAACTAACTCCCTCATACAAGGCTATAGAGCTTCTGGTTTAAAACCAAAGTCTATTGAATGCACTCGTGAGAGCTGGATATCGAGTGGAAAATTATCTGTAGAACAAACACTGCTCTTACTTCAATTACTGTTCCCCCTCACTCTTGAAAACAGTCCAGCTTCTCTTTTGAGGTGGGCTCAAAGGCTTGAGAGCCCTTCTCAGCTGATGACAAAGGAAGAGGTCACACAATCCAGGAAATAACTGATAATGAAAGTAAATTTGCTACACCTGGACCTGTCAGCTTTGTTTTCCTTGATGTTTGAAGTACTGCTTCAAAAAAAAAAGTTTAAGGCCTTTGTAGAAGGCTAGGAGAAAGATCATGGCAGTTCAGACATTGACCACTGGATGCAGTGGTATGAACTTGCCTTCTCATGCATGTGTTGTAGCTATAGGTATTCCTCAGGCTGATTACCTAGTTTTCTGAAATAGCCAATATGGGCTTAAAAGCATATTCAAAACTTGGTTCATTCTCTTAACACAGATGCACGCTACACCATGGGCAGTGACTGTATCAGCACAATAATCAGCTTCTGAAATGATAGTGGGATGTTAACACAGATGCGGAAGGGTTAGTTTTACATTGTGCTTGGCTGGGGGGGTGAAGTACAGTTGGCACTTTGCTGTCTTAAGCAGATGTTTTTCCACTTAGTGTGAGTGTGGAGATGGGAGGAAATGCTTGAAAGCTGCTCCATAAGTAAGGTACAGCTCTGCTATAAGGCTGTTTCCTCTGACTTTTCATCAATGCCATCATCTAAATAAAGTCTGTCTGTTTGTTTGTGTGAGGGAAACTGTAGACATACACACTTTCTCCCCTGTGCTTTTTAAAATGGATTCTGCTAGTTGAAGTGACAGTCTCTTGGTTATTTTGAAATCCCTGAATGAATGCTCTTTCTGCTGGAACCTCCCTGGTAACTTGAATCCTAATTGCAATGTTCCTTCTGCCTTTTTTGTGCACACAGAGCAGGTTCCTCCTCAGGGCTATGTTACCTTCAATGATGATGGCAGCTGTGAAGCAGATGGTATCCGGAACCGGGATGTTACCTCTCCAATTAATGAGCAGGATGTGGAGAGCAGCAGCAGCAGGGGTAAATCACTGTGTTGGAGAAAGAATCTACTTGCAAAGCTCACCTGGGTGTGGGACTGGCCCCTTGGCTTCCGTGTTCACTTTCCAATCTCCTTAGCTGTTAGGCAACTGTGGTCACTGGATCTTCACCTCTGACCTGAATCTGTAGTGTCGTAGTATTGTACCACTGGCCAGAACCAGGTTGTACTTGACCCTCCAAGCAGAGAGTGAGATGCCCCAGTGGGCAGGGAGAGGAAAGACCATTCTGAATGCTGCCTTCACCTCTGTCTTACTGTCTGTCAGTAAGACACCTCTGTCTACTGTCAGTAGTAGGGCTGACCTTGAGAAATCCCAGAACCTGGAGGGGCAGAAGGGCGGCATTCTGGAGCAAATAAGATATTCCCTTGGTAAAAGAGGTCCAGCAAATTGCCATTAATATGTTGACGGCTGAAGTATCTCCCTTCTGAGGAAAGGCTGAGAGGGCCCAGGTGGTTTAGTGTAAAGGAGAGAAGGCTCTGTGGGGATGTCAGTGTGTATAAATATCTGAACGGAGGGTGTGAAGAAGACGGAGCCAGGCTCTTCTCAGTGGTGTTCAGTGACAGAACAAGAGGTGGCAGGCACAAACTGAAATGGAGGAGATTGCCTCTGAACGTAAAGAAACAGTTTTTACTGTGAAGGTGACTGAACATTGGAACAGGATGCCTAGATGGGTGGAGACTCCCTTCTTGGAGATGTTGCCGTTACATGATTCTAGGTGACTAGCTTGAGCATGGTTTGTGACAAGATACCCTCCAGAGGTCCCTATGAACCTTGACCGTTCTATGATTCTGTGAAGCAGCACAAGGAAAGCATCTATGGGCGTTCCTAAACTAATGGAGGGTAATGTGGCACTGTGCTGGCCTTGCTCAAAGAGATTTTCCCTGGATTTCAGTAATGGGAGTGAGGGCTTATTGTAGGTAATAATTCACTTGTCCACCCTGTCACCAAGAGCCTCACAGAAACACACAAACACACACTTGGCCTTCCGGCTCTCTGAGATACTAAGCAGACTAGGAGAAAGACTAGTGCGTGGGATCAGACTTGGGACATGTCTGTCTCAGAACTGTCTTGTAATCATGAGTATTACAAGTGAAGGAGAAACCCAGAACAAGACTTCCTTTATGCCTTCCAGGAGACTTCCCTGATTGTTGTGCAGCAAAAACAGTCTTGAGTGTAATGAATCTCAACCTCAAGATTTTCTTTCCTGTTCCTTTCCAGAGGATAATGTTTTCCTCACCAACAACTTAGCAACCATCAGGAGCAGCAGCAGCAGTAGTGAATGCCTGACCAAAGCCCTGGGGGTCAGCAGTGAAGGCTCCTTGGAAAGCAATGAGGTGAGGTTGTCCTTTTTTCTTTCTCTGCCTTCAGTTTGGCCTGTGCTGTTACCCTTCCACAGCCTGCTACGATTCTACCTCCACAGAAGGCTGCACTACCAGGCTGGGTGAGAAAAGGTACAGGAAGGCACGCAAAACCAAGTTTCTGTATTTGAAGATTACACATCGGCTTGTTTGGTCTCTGGCTAGTAGCCAGCTATCGGAATATTCACTCAAGTAGATTTTTTTGATGTTGAGTGAATGGTTTTTAAGCTCTCTCTGTTGCTTCTGAACTCTTTCTTGAGCACCATCTATCTAGCAATCCGTAAAGGACATCACTTGCTAGAGCTGGGTCGATCCTTTAGCGTGGTGAGGTAATAGGCAATATTGTAAGATTTAGAGAAGCACAGTAATGCTATATTGTCACCCTGAAATACAGAAAAGGGAAGAGGTGGTTCAAGTCACAGCTCATGCTTCAGAGCCAGCTCTGGGCTGGTACGTAGAAGGGTTGTGAACACAGATCCTGTTTCTTGAGGTGCTTCTCACAAATGGGAACTCAGTGCGTTGTATTGGTCTGGGGAGGATTTGGTGCTGCTCTCTGCTCCCGCATGTTACTTCGTAGGCTGGAATTGCAAGAGCCTGTTAATTCCAGGCCAGTCTAGAGCAGTGCTATAACAAGGTGCTATCCTGACAGTGATTTGACTCAGCCCTTTCTAAAAAGGTTTCTAGTGATTATTGCTTATATTTGTAGACCATTGTCTGGATTTAGAGCTTTAGGCTTGGAGCCTGCACTTGTTAGACATAGTGCTCGTGGCACCTTTGCATGACTGTCCTTGACCTTTACATTCCCTGTTGCGTTCTTTCCTTTTTCAGGATTCTGACCACACAAACAGTCCTCCAAGTCGGAAACAAGCCAAAAGTTTTAAGGTCAAGAACCGCTACAGCAACAGTGATAACCAGTGGACCCACTGCCCAGGGAAAGCTGGAGGCTCTAGTCAGCACCTCATGCTTCCAGAGCCCCCTGCCTATACAGGACCCCAGGTAACTGAGGACAGAAAGCTATCTTTGAAGTGATGCAGACCACATCACTGTACCAAGCCTGGGAGGTTTCTTTGAAATTGTTCAAGCTGCTTTCTTGGCCTTCTCAGATAAAAGGAAAGCTTTCATCAAAATGTCTGTGATACCCACCCCCTGCCCAAATATAAATACTTGTGAAAGAGCAATTTCTTGTACAAAGAACTGCTTGTTTAGGTGTTGATGTTGCTTGGAGGGATATTACGGATCCTTCAGGGCTGTGGTGGGGACTAGGGCAAATGGTGGGGGGTTAGCTGTCTCTTCTGCAGTTGTTACAAGAGGTAGTAGCTGCAGTGCACAGGCCAGGACAAGTCATGACTTGCTGGAACCCAGGAAGGCATAACAATAACGAGAGGAAGCAGATGTTTATGGTGAAGAAGAGAGGTGATGCTTTTGTTTGTGAGAGCGTAAATAGTTTTTGTATGGGCTGCAGGACCTGGCAACGTTCCTTGAGCAGATTGGGTGCCTGAAGTACCTGCAAGTGTTTGAGGAGCAAGATGTTGACCTCAGGATTTTCCTGACCCTCACAGAGAGTGACCTGAAGGAAATAGGCATCACGTGAGTATCTGTCAGGTAGTTCTTATCTCTTCCCTTAAAACTACAAATGCAACCTGGTAAAGAAAGCTTAGCTGGTGAGTGCTTCTCTGTTTTGGTAGTCTCCCGCACAACTTTGATATCCCTTAGTTCCTGGCCACAACAAGCATTTGTTGTGGACGGTGCCCTTGGAGGAACCAGGAGGTAGCAAAGGTCCTGCAGGCATCCTGTTGGGCACGGGCACAGACAATGCTATGTTTGCTCCCTGACAGTTTGTCGTTCTCCCACCAGCCTGTTTGGACCCAAGAGGAAGATGACTTCTGCTATTGCCCGATGGCACAGCAATGCCCGGCCACCCAGTGATGCCCTGGAGCTGGCCTATGCAGATCGGCTGGAGGCTGAGATGCAGGAACTGGCCATTCAGCTGCACAAGGTAAGAAGTCTGCCAGGAGCTGCTCCGTGGCTTATCATGGTCTAATGAGTGACCGGTAGCGTGTTTCTATGTTCTGCCTCTAATGGACTGGGGTAAAGGAACAGGCGTAACTTCCAGAGGACACACTAGGCGTTGAGTAGATCGGTTAACCCCATAAATACAAATTTTCCCCTCTGCATTCACCTGAGAACTAAAATGAGGGGGTGAGGGGAACTGACTACCTGCCTTTTTTGGTAGTGTCACTTCACATGAAGTTGTGCAGCCATCTGCAAACGGGCTTCTACTGATTTAGGAAATTAGGTCTTCTGAATGTCTTTGGAAAAGGAGAACGAGAGGAAACTGTAACTTTGGGGCTGGTCTTGGTGTGGATAGAATCTCTGTTCAGTGTATAAATCTTGGGCAGTTTCATTTCTGCTGGTTTTGGCATGTTCCTGCAGGGACCCTCTGGCTGCCAAACCCATTAAAACAGCAGGAACGTGTCAGAGCAGGCATGTGTGAGAGTGATGTACAGTACTTGGAGTGATGTACAGTACTTGCAGTGTAGTCATCTGCGCTCTGTTCTGCTGTAGAGGTGTGAAGAGGTGGAGGTGATGAAGGGCCAGGTGTGCCAGGAGCAGAAGCTGCGTGCGGTGGCCGAGAGCTGTTTGATGGAGCGGGATGAGACCTGGAATGCCATCCAGTGCCAGCTCAGAGAGGCTCAGGCCATCACCAAGGATGCTGGGGTCTTACTGGATCAGATCAAGTAAGTTCTTCCCAGCAAATGTCACTGAAGCTAATGGGGAAAATGGGGATTTGGGCTATGCAGAGATCAGAGGTCATACTGTCACTCTTACAGGTGATACATAGGGTAAGGCAGGACAGCTCATGAGGCATCTGAACTCATTCTGGATCCTCTGTGGCTTTCTCTAGTGGAAAGTCATGGCCATGTGAGCAGATACGAAGCCTTGATTAGATGCATGAGTTATAAATGGGCTGTTTTTTTCAGTGCCGAGTGCTCCTATTCCAACTCAAAGATGAAGGGACTCAGCTCCTTTGGAACCAAAAGCCTAAGTGCTTATATGAGACCCAAGTACTAGGGGGCATGTGGCTTGGTGACTGCATGAATGCAGGAAAGAGTTTCTAACTTCCAAAGAGTATCAAAGGACTTCCAGTGTCCAATCCTGGCTAGTGAAGAATACTCTTTTTTAGCAGCTCTGATTGCTAACAGAGAAAAGCCTGCCCTGTTCATGCCCACCACTGCGTCTGAGTTCCGTCTTCCCCTACCTGCTGTTATGTCCTTTGCCTTTGGGGTACTCTTCTCCGTGCCCCAGCTGAGCCGCTGTTCTGTCACGGGCCCTGATCTGTCGGTTGATAGGACTGACGTGTCCTTGAAGATGACAGTAGTCCTACTGCTACAGTTTCTAGCCTAACAGGGGAGAAGGCTCAGCTCACGCCCAAGCCAGGGATTGGCTTCCAAAGGAGAGCAGAGTGATATTCCCAGAGCACTCTTCCCACTGAGGAGCTGAGGCTGCACTGTTTGAACTGATAGCATGATGATGTTAACCAGAGAACTTTATGCGTGCCCCTGATGACTGTCCTGAGGTAGCTTCATTTGCCCATTAGAAACATTGGACTGGGGTTGATTCTCATATAAACCAGATGCAGCCCCTGGCTTAGGCTTTCTCCTGCTCACCCCACCTCCTCCTTCTCTTCTCCCCCCGCAGCTCCTCTGTGGACAGGGGCAGAGATTGCTGTGGAGATGGGGCACAGTGGAGAGCGCCCTGAGCTTTGTCTGGGGCACGTCTTCCTCTTCCTGGGAAGGAACAAGGAGCAGTTTGTAACCCAGGGCGTTAGATGTGGTCCCTCGGCATCCCAAGCAGGTACTTGCAGGATGTAGGAGGGCACAGACCGGCATGCTGTTCCAGAAACCACCCTGTGCATTTCTGACTGGCTTTGTCTTGTTTGGCAGATCCTGTCAAGCAGAGCTGTCCTCCCGGCTAACCCAAGAGCAGGCAGCTGGCAGAGCACTGGACACAAAGGTGCAGCTGGGAACCGGTGAGAGTTGAGTAGTATGTCTGGGGAAGGAAGAGCTTATCGACCCAAAGAAACAGGAGCAGAGGGTGGGCAAACAGTGGGAGACCCTAGAGCAGGCCATGTGCTTGCTTTTCTCTGTTGAGAGGGAGAGGCTAGGTGTGATTTGGAATGCTAGATGAGCAGGTAAATGCTTACACTTAGTATAAAAAGTCTTGCTTGGGGAAAGCATCTGAAGTGTCCAAGGTGTTTGGGCTTTCACTGCAGCAGAGTTTCTCTGAAGCTCTTGATCCTTAGCAAGTCAGAAGTCCTGGGGTCTGGCAGGTGTTTCTGGCTAAAAACGTAGAGCTGTAGCACAGGCCCTCAGTGGCAGTCGTGCTTAAAGATCCTGTGGCTTCCCCTTCCTGCACTGCAGTGTGGGCCCCTCAGGTGTGTTACTGCACTGTGCGCTAGAGCAAGGTCTGAATCAGAACCAGTGGTGGTTCAGTGACCCAGTCTGGTGGATTGTGCTGCTCACGTAGTGAGGCAAACGGCCGTACATGGCTGGGTAGGGTTGGCTCTCCAGCTCCTGATCACAAGGAGCTAGCAAATGGCCATGCTGCCCTACGTGATGTGCTCTTCACTGCTTGTGTTTTAAAAGTGACGTAATCAGAGATGATGATTTCAGTCTGCTACACTTAATCTTTGAGATCTGTCTTACTGTGTGACCAAGCCAGTATTTCTGAGGGGGGGGGGCGGGGATCACAAGTGGTATAATTGGTGGGGGGAAAAAACTCAGTTTCTGCCATGGGCAGTTCCAGTTCCCTTCACATGTGACTCAGAACCCCCAACTGGAAGCACTTTGGGTGTAGACACCTCACAGCAACACCAAGCCCTTCTCTCTGTTCTGTTGCAGAGCATGCAGATTGACAAATGTGTGGTTTCTTTCTTGCAGGGCGGGAAGGATGGCCACTTTCCTTGAAGTCTCTGAGCTTGCCCGAGCTGTCAGCTGTTCTAGAGAAGTGTGTGGGAGAAATGGGTAAGGTGGGGGAGGACTCCGGTCATGTGAAGTGACTGTTGTGCTGGAGGGGAGGCATGGCGGGGCAGGCTTTTGATGGTTTGGCAGTGGTATGGGTTGGAGGGAGCTAACAATCCCCCCATCGTTGAGGGAAGTCTCCCAGCTATGAAGCTGTTGCTGGCATTTTCTTGCACTTACTCTCACTGCAGACGTTGGGCTCTGCCTTAGCCTCTGCTGACAGGTCCAGACTGAGAAGGGGATCCATAGCCCCCTGTGTCTTCCTTGCTGCTGTCCTCTCCTGCTGCTCAGTGATCAGAGCTGCATGTGAAGGGGTTCCCAAAGCGTGTGCCCTGCAGACAGGAACTTGTCCCAGCAATATGCACGGTTTTGTTCCATGGGTCCTGCAAGTTGCAAGGAAGAAGATGGCATAGAGGCAGGATAATGGTGGCTGAATGCAGTCTGCAGCCTGCTCTTTACCACTCGCTGGCCTATTGCTGACAATGATTTTTCCTTTTGGTTTGTCCTCAGGTAAAGCTCTGCAGACTGTGACTCAAAACCTCCAAAGGCTCCAGGCCCCAGGGCAGGGCGGGCAGAGCTGGCTAGAGCCGTAACAAAGCAGGATGGTGAGTGGGAACTAATGATAGCTAGAAAGGGCTGTGGAATTGAGGGAGCATCATTCCTTGCAGCAAGTAACAGCCATCTGTGGCTTGTGCCCAGTGTTTGCTCATAGCATCCCCCCGAGGCATTACTCCTGTCCTTATGTGCCCTTTGACTGGCTTTCTGTTTGGAAAAATCTGTCTTTGTGCCCCCTGGAAGGGTAACTGTCCTGTGTTTCCTGGTGGCTGCAGGAATACTGACGTCGGGTGACTGTTCCACCCGGAAGCTGAGTGTGCCTGGGAGAGTGAACGTGAGCACTGTGCTGGCAGCACCGCAGCTCTGCTGAGAGCTGGCCGACGTGTGGAAGAAGGTCTTGGCCATCAGAGAACGTGCCTGGGAGAATGAGGGACAGCAGAGGACGAGGACTCAGCAGCTGTATGGGCCTGACTGTTGTCTAGGTTCCCAGGAACATGTTGTCTGTACTGGAAGGTTAAGTTAAGAGGACAAGCACTGAGCCCAAAGGGTTTATCTGCCTTAAACTCCCTGTAGCCTTTGTCATTCAGAGCTGCGTGGTGTTAGAAAGCTGACAGCTACCTACAGCAATCAGTTATCCTTTTCAGAATCCGCTCCTGAAGGCCTCCAACACACATGGATTGGTAGTTGCTCAGGAGCTGACACAGAAAATGTATCTGAGGCAATAAGGAGGGCAGGCTTGTTGTGGATGACTAAAGTGAGCAGAGGTGGTGGTGTTTTGCAGTGAGCTCCAGAGAAGCTCACGCAGCCCTAGTCTGTAGCTGGAATGACTTCCCTACTGCTGTCTCAGATCTGTACTTCAAAACCTCTCCTAGCCAGCCCGCCTTGGTTCAATTCAGATTCTTGCCCACCCTCCGGGGTCGCTTTTGATCATGTTTTTCACTCCCAAATAACTGTTTTTTGTGGTAAATGCTTTGTGGCAGAGACTCCAGTGGTCAGGTTTGTCGGTGCCAAGATCCCAACTCTGGTAGTGGTTGCAAGGCAGATGTGCCCCTGGAAGGACATGAGAGAGAAGGAAAAGCTCAAGACTGTTTGATCTCCTTTGCCTCTGGCAAACAACAGAGTGCCAAGGCGGGCAGAACAAGAACAGAGGAATAGATCCGTCCCCACGCGGGAGGTGGATTTAAAAATAAAAATAAAATCATATCCCAGTTACAGATGTAGCTGCAGTGCAAAGCTTTAGTCCCCAGCTTTGCCTGCCTTTGGTTTCCAGGCTTCAGTGCTAGGAAATAGGGCTGCTGAGGCGTTCCAGTGTTGGCACTGGGGGTGTTTTCAAAGGGCAACCGCATGGCGCAGGAAGAGGCCCCCTCCTAAGGGGACTGCCCGGTCTCTTGGGGCTGGGCAAACAGCCACAGGGGCTCTGGTGACAGTTACATCGTATAAAATGGCTTCCAGCACTGTGCGGCAGCTCTGTTCCTTCGTATTGCTGAGTCCAAGGCAAGTGGGAGGTGGGGAGGGAATACCTGTGGTCTGACCGATGGCCTTAATGAGTCTGGAGAAGTCCCCTTCTCTTTGCTGAGAAGGGGAAGAAACTGTGTTCCTTCTGATTATTTTTTTAACCTTAATCACAAATGCTGAAACGCAAAAAAAACATCCCAGCTCCATCCTTAGCTAGTTATCCCCTTCTGATCAACTACCCAGGGCTATTTAGGCTTGAAAATGAGTCTGCATTTAGTGAAGGTGACATCCAGTTGGGCTGTCCCAGTGAATTGTCCCTGCACTTTGGGGGGCAGTCCTGGGGCACTGAGGCAGGTATGTACACCACTTGGCACACCTGCACTGCCGCAGCCTGTGTGCACTTGACAGCATGCTCAGCTGGGGAACGTTGCCTTCTATTCATGTTTAACTCTTGAAATGAAAAAGCTGCTGTTGTGCCCCTTGTTTGGGGAATGACATGGGTGTATGCAGGTGTCAAGTGCTGCAGGCAGTAGGACGAGGCTGCAGGAGCTTTCATGCTGAAGCACTATTGTTGTGGCAGAGGCAGCTATTCTGAGGCAGCATCCCTGAAAGCTGCTCAGAGTATTGAGGATGTGCTAGGAGCAGGATTTGGGGCCTTGTCCTTCGTTCCCCCCTACGGAACAGGGGTAGGCTGGAGACTCGCAGCCTGGAGGAGTAGACAGGAGACTTCACACCTACAGTGTGAAGAAAGCCCAACAGAAAAGGTTCTCTGGGAGCCCAGATGTAAAGGCTCAGAAGGGTGCTAGAGTGTCCCAAGGGGGACGCCAGGGAAGGGGCTTTATAGAACTCTGTTCCCTTGAGGAAGCAATCCCTTGAATGTGTGACTTGAAACAGTATTCAGTGCTGAAAGGGTGGCTGTGCAGGCAGCAGGGAGTCTGGTGCTACCCGTAGTCAAGCTGTCCAAATTAAATAGCGTTTGTTGACTTGGCTAAAACAATAAAAACTGAAAACCTGTTTCTGGTGTCTGGTGTGTGGGCTTCTTGGGAGGGAGCTGGTGTAGAATTGTGAATAACCTGACTGATTCATTTCAGGACCATCAGGAATACGTAGTGTTTCTAGCTTTCTCCCCCAGGTGGCTGCAGGGCTCTGGGGCTGCCTTGTCCATGGCTTCCCAGTCCCTGTCTGGCCCCTGTTGGAGGTGATGCCCTGACAGCGCTAGCTGGGTAGGTGGTGTGGGAACTCGTGTAGTCAGCAGTACCAGAGCTGCGGAGGAGGAGGAGTGTGCATAGGTAAGTGTGAGCCTTTTTACTTCCTAGCTGGGAACTGCCACTTTTACACCCAAAAGGTCCTAGCTGCTTGAGAAAGGTGGCGGTCTCTGCAGTAGCTCAGAAATGAGTTTAGGCCTTGTTGAGTTGCGTGCTGGGGTGTTCTTAAGACGAAATGCTGATCTTGGGCCCAGCTCTGGTCTGAGACTTGTGAGCTGTGGCAGTGTGACTGTGCTCTGCCAAACCCTCAGCCAAGCTCTGATCTGTCACTAGAGACAGGTGGGCAAGAGGAGCTACCATTCAGCAGCTGTAACATAAACCTTCTGTCTGGTAAGAAGTAAAGCTGCTGTGTTGAAACACAAACAAAGCTGACCTGTGGGCTGAACTGGTGGGAGTGGAGCAGAGAAGGCTCACACTTGGATCCCTGTGGTCCCTGTATCCTGCATCAGCCTGCCTGTGGGACAGTGTGCAACCAGGGCTGGTCCCATACCCAGTTCTGAAGCTGCTGGGAGAGAGCTGGCGCCAGCTTCCCTTTCATGCTGCCTTTTTTAAGGTCCATGGTGTTGAAAACTGCTACTTGTCTCTTCTCAGCTTCATCTTGCACACAGCAGCACTTGGGAGAAGAGTACAGGGAACCCAGGGGCCAGTGTTTGGGGGGGGCAACTAGCTGATCTCAGGAGGAGGGCTAGCTCTTCCCCCGGCAGTGTGTCTCTGCAGGCCCAGCAGCAGCTCCTGGGGCCATTCCCTGCTGGGACTGGCAGCACCCAGCGAAGGGCAAAGAATCCAGGCTGCAATCCAGCTCCTGGCCGGGAGAAACTACCTGCTTCCTTGTTCTGCGTGTGACTCGGCTCTCCTGGTACCAGAGCTGGCATGGAATTGTGGTAGCTGTTTGTATTATTTATCACCACGTTGACTTATTTTGCTGTTTTTGTCCTTGTGCACCCTGTAATGTAATCCCAGGGTGGGGAACACGGTGCTATCTTGAGCCAGGGGCTCTTGGTGCCTGTTTAGTAACCAATAGTGAGGAGTGTGTGTGCATAAGTGCACATCAGTGCTCTTACATATACAGCTGCCTTTACCTTGGTGTCTGAGAGCCATTTCCCTCCCTCAGAGCAGACACGTGGCATGCTCTGCTTGCTGAAAAATAAACATTTATTTACATCTGAAAAGAGTCAATGTGCAAAATGGTCTCACAGGGGTTACATCTGTCCAGCAACACTCCTGCTTGGCCCTCCAGCTTCACATGCCACTGGGGCTGAGCTCTGTCCTTCCCGTGCTCAAGGCAGCTCTCCTCGAGCCACTGTGTTTGCAAGAGGCTCAGCCCATGAGCCCGGGGGCTGTGCGAGCCCCTTGCTCTGTGCTGGAGCACCACCTGTGTCCACTTGCATGCAGCGGGGAGTAAGAGCTGCTTCCTCCCTCCTGATGGAGCGGCCGTTGCAAGGCAAAGCGTTGTGCAGCAGGAGTTAGGGACTAACTGTCTGTCCTGCTGCTGAAGGCAAGAGCAAGGGGGCTGGGGTGGTGCTGGCGGCCGTTGCTGTGCTCAGCCCTCACGGGAGCACCAGGACCACTCCTGGACACAGCTCTCGGCTGCAGCCAGCCAGGTGCACGCGGCTGGGCTCTGCTGGGCTTCCAAGGCGAGGTGCGGAGACGCTGCTGGAGGCTCTTCTGTGGTTTGGGTGCTCTGGGGCTGGGGTCCCCATCCCAGCGGGGGTGCCGAGCTGGGCCACAGCAGCAGAGACTGGGCTCCCGACAGGCTACTTGGTGGCGAGGGTGTACAGCAAGTGCTCGGCCCCCTCCTGGAAAGCAAAGCTCTTCACAGGCAGCTGCTGCATAGTGGGGCCCCAAAATACCCAGCCTTTTGCCAGCCTTCTCTTCCCGAGCCTGCGGCATTTCCTGTGCAGGGCTTTACAGCGCTCACTGCGGAGGAGGAGGTGGCTGGGCCTGGGGGGGCCGGGGCTCAGCTTCCCCCCCCCCTGCTGTGGGCAGGCCGGGGTCCGAGTCCTTCGCTCTCCCCTGCAGTGGTTTTCCCCGGCCCCACCAGAGAAGCAGCGCTGTCCTTCCTACAGGGCAGGATTAACACAAGTTCAAGTGCTCAAGCGCTGCGCTAAGCTGCGTGTGTGCCACTCAGCTGGTGCCGGGGGGCTCCGGGGGGGGGCTCTGCCATGGGAGGAGGTTGCAGAGAGGAGGAAAGGGGGCGGCTGGAGAGCAGCGAGGAGGGAGGCAGATGCCGATGCCATGGTCTGCGGCGGGCGGTGAGGAGGTGAAGAACTTTGCAGGATGACCCCAGGACAGGTGTCTCGGGGTGGCGGCGAGGGCCCTCGCTTAGGCAAGGAGCGGATGCCCTGGAGGGCCCGGCATCCATCCTGCTCCCAGCAGGAGCCTGCATCCTGCTTCAGCTGGGCCTCTCCTGCGGCCGGCATCATCTGGTGGTGCCAGCAGAGGTAGGTGATGGCGTGGGGTCAGGGAGTGGCAGGCTCAGCTCCTCGCGCCGCTCGCCCGCTCTGCACAAGCACGAGGGGCTGGCAGTGTCTGAGCAGCGCCCAGGGCCCTACCTCCACCCAGGGACCCTCACTGCGTGCAGCAGAGCGCCGGGTGGTCGAGCTTCCAGAGCTGCCACTTCTTCTTCATCTCGGACTTCACCTGGCAGGGGCGGCAGGCTTAGGGTTCGGCTTTTTGTGTCCTCCCCAGACCAAGCGATGCGAGAGGCAGATTCGCAAAGCCTGCGGCTGGCATGACCCAAGCCCAGCTCCCAGCACCCACCCCAATAAAGCCAAGGTTAAAGCAAGGTTAAGGGGTTTTACTGGCTTCTGTGGGGCAGCAGCCAGCGCCACAGCATTAAACTGGTGCTCTGGGGCCAGTAGGGCTGGCTGGTGGCAGAGGCAGGGCTTGGGAGGGCAGGGTACGTACCTCCTTGTTGGCAAAGCAATACAGCACAGCCACCAGGAAGCCCTGTGGAGAGAGCACGGACCTGAGTCCCACGTCAGGGTGTGGGACTGGCTCTGTCTCACCTCCCTTGTGCTTTTCGGGCCACCCCAGAGCATCCCCAACACACGTGTGCATCAACTCCTCAGCCACCATCACACACTCGACAGGGCTTGGGCAGGAGGCTGGCGTCCCCGTCCCCCAGCTCGTGCAGGGGCTGGGGCAGCACAGGGGCAGCCAGCTGGAGGAGGGGGCCCTAATTCTCACCCCGTGGTGCGAGGACGCGCCGTGCTCTCGCCTCACCTGGAAGGAGTTGAGGAAGAGGGTGAAGAACACCTTGACGTAGCGCAGGATGCCCGTAGTTTGCTCATCGGTGGCAAAGATGAAGACAACTTCGTGGATCCCAAAGAGGGGGATGAGCGTCAGCGTGGCTTTGGCCAGCCTGAAAAGAGCACAAGGGGGGCAGGGCCCTTTTGTGAGCAGGGACGAGCTCTCATTTAACCTGAGTGGTCATTTAATGAGGCACGGGATGGGGGAGCTGGCAAGGGCAGCCCCGCTCACCGCAGCTTGTAGTCGGCATAGCCCTTCTGGTTGGCGCGCAGCTTTGCCAGGATCACCTTGAGGATCCGCATGAAGATCAGCAGGTTGATCTGGGGGGGTGACAGTGGGGGGGAAGGGGGGCACCCATGGACCAGTCCTGCCCTGGGGCCAGCCCTCCCTCCCACCGTCCCCAAACCCCAGCCGGGAGCCGGCCCCAGCCCCTGGGAACGGCTCTGGGGGTCGCTGGGGCCCCCCTACCAGGGAGGCGAGCAGGATGGGGATGCGGATGATCCACCAGTAAGCCATGTTCTCATTCAGCGCCCAGCACCTGCCCGGGAAGACACACACAGCAGCCCGGTCATGACGTGCTGGGGGTGCAGGATGAGGCCATGCCCAGCTCTCTACGCAGCCACTCACTCCGCGTTCTCCTTCAGGTACTTGGCAGCCATCCAGGGCACCACGAACACCACGGGAGTCCCTGCAAGTCACACAGCAAACCCTGTAAAACCAAGCACCCGCCTGAGCTGAGAAACCGCCCCCAGGCTGGGGACGTCGCGGGGTGGCAGCTTGGCCCAGGGCCCGTCCCCCCCATCACCGGGCGCCCGGGTGGCCCCTACCCCAGCCCAGGTACAGGTAGAGCCTGTAGTAATTCTTCTCGGAGAAGACGGCACCGATCAGCAGTTTGTAGAGGTAGACGGCTTCCACCAGGAACCAGTAGTGGTTGGCCAGGATGCAGTACTGCATCAGCACCTGTGCCGCACGGCAGCCCAGCGCCGCCTGCCAGAGGACACCCACCATGGGGCTGAGAGCTTGCCCACAGGGTGCACAAGTGCACCAAGAGCTCGCCCACAGGGTGCACAGGTGCTCCAAGAGCTTGCCCACGGGGTGCATGGGCACCCCGTGAGCACAACCACCAGGCGCATGTGCACCCTGCGAGCTCACCCACTCGGTACACGGGTTGCGTGGGCACCGGCACCCAGCCGCACGCCCTCCCCAGGGTCAGCGTCCCCCCGGGCTCAGTGTCACCCCCCCCGGCCGCGCTTGCCTCGTGGCTCAGCAGGGCCTGCCAGTCGGCCACCTGCACCACCTCCATGCCCCAGCGCCTCTCCAGCAGCGCATCCTTCACCATCACCGAGGTCGCCCGTAGCCCGAAGGAGGCGAAGAGGTTGGCGTGGATATAGTTTCTGGTGCAGTGGAGCTTCCTGGTGAGAGCAAGGGGGTCAGGGGACACCCCTTGGCCATGGCTGGCAGCCACGGACAAGGGGCCATGTGCGGCAGGGGTCATGGCCCTGCTGGGGCTGACCCCCGGTGCATGGCAGGACCGCAGCCCCCAGCCTGTCCTACCTGAAGACGGTGAGCACAAGCAGGGCAGAGACAAGGGTCAGCAGTGACAGCGAGTAACCCACGGTGTAGAGCACTTTGAAGCTCACCATCAGCCTGCGGGCACCCTCCTGCACACAAGCACCACTCCACTGAGCCCGGCTGAGCAGCACCCACCGCGCACCCTGGGGTGCCCCCGCCCCCGCCAGGGCTCCCACCTCCTCCATGGTGGACTCCATCTCCTCCTCGCACTGCGAGTAGTCCCGCCAGGGCTGGCTGCCGTTCACCGTCACCCACTGCCCATCCACACCGCACTTGCGGCTCACCAGCCCGTGTTTCACTGCGGGCACAAAGCAGCAGAGGCTTCCTTCGGGCTGCCGGGGGCCCCAAACCCCGACCCCATGATGGAACCATGGCTCTCTGCAGGGGCACCGGGGCACGCAGCCATGGCTCACACCCACAGGGCTGCCTCTGCTCTGCCCTCCCCATGCCACGCGTGTCCCAAGGCTGTGGGACCCCGCTCACCCCCAAGCCCCCAGACCTGCCGTGGGCCAGCACCAGATCCCGCTTCCCCACGGGGTCCGGGATGGCCGAGGCTCATCGTCACCTTTCTCAAACCAGGGCAGGTAGAAGGGGCAGGAGACGTTGACCGCGGTGCCGGGGCTCCCGTCAGGCCAGCAGGCGTACATGTCAAATGTGCGGTTGCAGAAGAGCCCTTCCGTCGGCAGCACCACGCCGGGGAGAAGACGATGGTCGGACACAGGCGGCACGGCCAAGCCTGGTCCCGCTGTCCCCACACCTCAGCCCCCCGGTACCCCAGCCCTTGGGTGCCCCCCATGGAGACACCCGGTCCTGGCTCAGGAGCCCTCTGCGGGTGACCGGTGTCACCAGGAGGCTAAGTCCCAGCCCTGGATGTCACCCAGCCCCGCGCCCCGCGCACAGCCGGCTACCTGCTGGGTACGGCTCGCTTGCCATCCTCCTCAGGCACTCGTCTCGGTACCGCATCCACTCCTCGAAGGTCCTCTCCAGCACCTTGGCCCCGCCGTGCTGCAAGCCCAGAGCCCGGTTTGGAGCTGCCAGCCCCGCACGCTGGGGGCACGGAGCCCGCAGGGGCCTGAAGCAACCCCTCGGCACGCACCGGCCCCGCAGCCCCGGCTTGCACCTTACCGGCACGGAGGAGAAGAGGCACATCCAGGCGAGGTGGACGAGGCTCCGCCGGTACGCGGGTGCCATCACGTCCCTCATGGCTGTCCCCGCTGGCCCGCGGCACCCCAGTCCTGGGCGAGAGGTGGCTGCTGAGGGCGGCACGGCCGAGGGCTGCGCTCCCCGGGGCAGAACCGGGCTGCGAGCGCACCAGTGGCTGGGGTGAGAGCAAAAGCCGCTTGGGGTAACCAAGTGCCAGCCTGGTGCCACCGGGCTGGGAGCTGGCGGGGGGCGAAGGGACGGCCCGGGGGGTGCCGGCATCCCAGCGAGGGTGGCACCGGGCTGCCACAGCCCTGGGAAAGGGTCAGGGCTGGAGCCCCCACGGGGCTCCCCCTTGCAAAGGGGCGCTCCCCGCGTTCCCCGGCCCAGCCTCGCCCGGGGGCTCCCGGAGCTCCGCACGGCCCCCGGGCCCCCCGCCCCGCTCCCCCAGGGCCGTGCCCACGGAGGGGGGGGTCCCCCGCCGCGCAGCCCCTCACCGCCCCCCCAGCCCCTCGCCGCCCCCACCCCGTGGCGACCCCAGCCCCGTACCGGCTCCGCGACGTGAGCGCGGCGGCGAACGAGCGGCGTCTGCGGCGCGGGCACCTCCCGCCAGCGCCGTGCCCCGACGGGGGGGGCGGAGGCGGCGCCGCCTCCCGGGGCTCGGGGCCGCCCCGCGGAGCTCCCGGCCCGGCCCGGCCCCCCCCGGGCCACCGGGGGCCGGGGGCGTGCGGCGGCCCCGCGCGGGGGCCCCCTTTGGGGCGCTGTCGGGGGGGCCCTGAGCCCCACACAGGGGCGTGTAGGGGGAGTGCGGACCCCGCTGGTGCCCCCCAGAGCCCCCCCGTGCAGCCCAGGGGAGGTTATGGGGCGCCCTGCGCTCGAGGGGGGGTTTGGAAGCGCGGTGGGGCGGCCGGGCTGCGCCCCGAAACGCAGCTGGCTGACCCCGCCAGAAAACCTCGCATTTATTTCACAAAATCGAGATGTTTGCCCCTAAAACCGGCCCGGTGGGCTCATGGCAGAGAAGGCGGCCGGGAGCAGCGGGGAGCTGTGCCTGTCGCTGCAGCAAAGGGAGCGGGGTCTGGTTTTGTGGAACGGGCATCCCGCTGGTGGGGCTGGCAGAGGCGATGCGCTATGGTGCGGGACCCTCATCCCTCCCCGTCTGTTTCGGGGGGAGCCGTGCCCTCGGGATGCCTTTCCCAGCACGAGGTGGCACCGGGCCTTTCCTCGGGCTTCCCTGCCCCGTGCTTTTTGCTTTTTGCTGATTGCTTCGGTGAGCCCGGGCAGTGCGCTGATGGAAACCTGGAACTAAGGCACGAGATGTAAAGAGCGGAGCCGGGGCAGGGTCTGGCACCTGATGCTGGAGGGCCCTGGGCCTGGGGTCCCAGCCGTGCTGGTTCATGCTGGGAGGGAGGCACTGGGGCTGCTTAATGCTCCAGAACCATTACTCCTTACTGAGCAGCCCCGGTGCCATGTGCTAACCCTTTATTTCTAGGTAGACCCCGTGCTGATGGGCAGGTGGGTCCTGCACACCAGCGTCTCGGGAAAAGCAGCCTGGCGGGCACCAGGGGCCCGGTCCTGGCGGCAGCGATGCAGACACACACACACAGAGCTTGTGGGGCAGAGCTTGGCGTGAGGCGGGGAAGCAGCGCTGGGAGGCAGCCAACGTCTCACCCGGGAGCGAGGGCACCCAGGGCAGGGCAGAGCAGCGCTGCTGAGGCAGAGGTGAGGGGATCGCGGGGTGACCCTGGCTGCGGACGTCGGGGGTAAGGCTGGCAATGGAAGTTGGGCTGTGACTGAAATCTCCAAAGCCTCCAGACAGCAGAGGATCCAAAGGAAGAGGGTTTCCAGTGGGGTTTCTCTGCTTGAGCATCACCGAGCACGTGGAACGGGGCACAGCACCATGCCCTGCTGCCCACCAAGCCACCGGGGAAAGCTGTGAACCCCCAAGTGGGTGAGCACGTGCACCCGCAGGCAGCTTCAGCCCAAACAGAGATGCTCTTCCCCCCAGAACAGCCTTGCTGGAGGACGAAGGAGTGACTCAGAGCACAGCCAGCACAGCTCCTTACCGCTGGTGGTGGCTGAGGCGCAGAAGAGGTACGTGGCCTTGGAGATGTCACTGCAGCCTCGCTGCTGAAGCCCTTTCCCTGCGGGTTCTGCCGTTCTCCCCCTTGGCGGACAGTTAACTTTGCCTCAGGGTGACAAATGCTGCCTGCACAAGCATGTAATGCCCAAACAGCCACCGGGAAGTGGCCTTGCCAGACGCCCGGGGCGCAGCAGAGCACCAGGGCACACATCTGCGGGTGGAGCGGGACATGCCCGCCACTCCTTGCACAGGAACCTGAGGGCTGCACCCACCCGTGCCCCTCGCTCCAGCCTCTCCCTAGGACATCTGCAGCAGAGCAGAGCATCTGGGCATGGGTTCCCTTCCAAACCAGAGCAGGAAGCCCCAACATCCCCCCATGGTGACCCAGCTGGGGCATGGAGCCGACCCCTGCCGCAGCGGGGCGCGGGCTGCAGCCTGGCTGGGAGCCTCCCACAGACAGCAGCACCTGGGTTTGCTGCTCCGCTGCGGTACCTCCGTAACGGGCGGCAGCCGAGCGTGACCCTCAGGAGCACGGCGCCTCGCTCAGCACCACACGGTCTTCCCGTCCCGCCCTGCTCTGCTCCTCACCCTCATTGCTGCAGGTGAAGAACTGCTCCTCCTCCCCCTCTTCTTCCTCCTCCTCTGCTGCCCATTAGCCCTGGTCATGGGATGATGTTGCCACACGGCAGCTTTAATGCCCAAGGGGAAAATGGGGGCTCTGGGGGCAAAGCATCAGCATGCTGGTGTGGTCCCCCTGCTGCCAACTGCTCAGCAGTGTAGGGCTTTGCTCTTGTGAGAAGCACCCTGGCTGCGGGAGGGCTCCTCACCGGGGTGAACCAATTCAGGTCACCCTCACAGGGCCCCGGCTCTCCCGGGGTCACATCCTGCCTGCAGGGCAAGCTCAGCACTCCGGCCAGGATGCTGATGTGCCTTTGGAATTCCCATCAACGGTACCATAGGAAATTAATACACCCTGATCTTGGGTTGACATAAGCAGTTTGTTAGCGTGCATGCACAGATGTGCTCAGGGAGACGTCTGAACGGGAAGAAAGGTGTTTTTTCCTCAAGGTTTGGTAAATGAAATCCTTTGGCAATGATGGCCATTCGCGGGGACCGTGTCTGCCCCCCACACAACCTGAGCCCCTCTCCACCGCCGCAGTGGACCCAGTGGGGCCAGTGCCTTGAACGGGGATGTGAGGAACGCGCTGTTCCTCTCCATATTGATGCATCTCGGGCAGAGTCTCCATAGCGACTGCAGCGCCTGCAGCTCGGCAGGGCCGGATCCTGACCCACCGGGCGCCGCAGAGCCCGGATGCCGTGAGTGTGGCCGGGCTGGAGGTGGCAGCTCTGCTGTCCCCTGCCCCTTGCCGCTGCCCGGCCTTTTTGGGTCTGCGCAGGCACTTCCCATGTCCGCCCCACCTGTCCTGCGGCCGGGCCGTGCTCACCACGTCCTCCTCTCGGTTGTGGCCCTGGCAGCCCCGCACGTGGTGCGTGGGGCAGGTCCCAGCACCTGCAGCCACTGCTCCAGCAGCTCTGCGAGAGATACAGATGCCTGAACCCCCTTCCCACCTCCTCCCCCACTGGGGAGACCCCATGGGACCACCACGGCCCCGCTCCCCAGCACCTCTTGAAAGCAGGCTGCACTTCATGTAGCCACTGCAGGCAGGGAAAGTCATACGTGTGTCTTACTGCCGACTTTGCTAATCACAATGTGTTGCTTCTCGCAGAAATGCTAATCAACACACCCTGACTTGCAATTATTCAGCGAACTTCTCAGAAAAGGCTGCCGGAGCAGTACTGGGTAGGGAAATTCATCAGGCAGTGAGCGCGGCGCGGGCGGGAGCTGGGCAGGACGATGCTCGATGCCGCGCTTCCATCCTGCCCTGCTCAGGCGCACCAAAGGCTTTTGTATAGCTAAAAAGCAAAGTATGTTTAATATCAGCAGATGGTGCTATTAAAGATAGCTGCAAAAGCGCAGCCTGACAACACGCGGAGGCAGACCCATGCGAGCGGTGAGCCGCTTGCCCCAGACTTTGCTCTTTTCAGAAGCTGTTGTGTGCGTATGGGAAAAATTTGTTTCGTGCTTGAATCTCTCTGATTCGGCAAGGGATGGATCCTGAAAACAAGACACCGGAGCCAACAGCAACCCAGTGCCAGGCTAAGTGCTGCAGCTGCCCCTAAGCAGTGTGCTCTCCATGCATTGCCTTCAGACTCTATGTCTCAACCCTAAAATGACCCCGAGCTTTGCCCAGCCACAAAGTGCTTCCTCTTCCTGCAGGGCTGTGGCTTGGGGTGGCTCTTGCACAAAGCGACATCTTAATTATCCTCTGGGGAGCACCAGGTCACCACAGCCAACAAGGACATGGCCACGGACTTCACGGGCCAGCCCGTTGCCCTCACCTCCATCCCCTGGGGCAGCGGTGGCCGGGGACGCCGGCACAGTCACCGCTCTGCAGCAAAGGTCACTTCCAAGCTGGTGCTTCAGCGCCGCATTGCCACATGCTCGTGATAAATGACTGTTCCCAGCTCATAAAGCCATTATCGAATTTGGCACTCTCTCAGAGAAGCCCTCAGCAGACGCCTTCCTACCGGAGCACCCTGGGCACGCGGCTTGCTGGGCCTGCCCTCAGAGCTGACCGAGCCCCTCGCGCTTCCGTTGTGCTTCTCGCCTTATTCAAGCAGGAAGGCTGAACGATAAGATCAAGAACTTCTCTGGAAATCATCTATATTCACATCCTGCCCTGGAGCTGGACTCTTTGTACCCGTCCTCTGCTGAAGGGCACAGCTTGCCCTCCTCCATATGTAACGGCTTGGCAGGCGGCGCGGCAGCCGTATTGCAGGGCAGGGTCGCTATACCCCTGGCATCCATAATTCAAGGAGCAGATAAGAGGCTGCAGCTTTTATTTCACTCCTGCCCATTAGGAGGCTGGCTGCAACTTCTTCTATTACCACCTATTTTGACAGAATCGCATCCAACAGATCACTGCCCTGTCCTCTCTCCCAGGACAGAGAAGCCAAATCCAGAAGTTTTCTCCCGATGGAATAATTTTAAATCACATGCTGAGATCGGTTTCAGGTCTCTCCATAGCCCTGTGTTTGCATTTCACCATCTTTCTTTTTCTCACTCCCTTTGACACCGCCTGGGTGCAGCCGTCGGTGACTCGGCGCCGTGCCCCAGCTGCGCCATGGCAGCGCCTGCGGTGGGACCTGCCCATCCCCGGGGCGGCCACAAAGCGGTGGCACTCGTGGCACCCGGCGCTCCCGAAGAAGTGTGTGATTCAACGCGCTCTGCAAATGCTGTGTCTGCATCTGCACGTTGTTCTCCCAAACCTCTTAGCACTCGATTTGTTGTTATACACTCAAGTCATGTTATTTTATCTTTCCCCCCAAGCTGGGATGAAAATTGACAGTGTTTGGCCTTTCCCACCAGAGAGAAATACCGACCTGGGCAGCCACCAACCTGGGCAAGGAGTCCCTGACCTCTCCCCAACGCTTGTCCCATGGCACCACCCCGCCAGCCCCAGCAGCATCTTTGCTGCAGCTGAGCCAGCGCCGCGGGATGCATTTTGCAGCTCGGTCTCTGCTGCACCCGCCGTGGACAGGAGCACGTGGACGAAGTCACGCTCCTTGCAGCAGTGGCTCTGGACAGCCTGTCCCCTGAGGTCACCCAGCTGGAGGGCTGAGGCTCAGTGCATCACAAAAAACCCGCAGGGATGTTGCTTTTATTAGTGATGGGAAGATAATGGGGTATCTACTCAGCACAGGACATGGCTGTGTCTGTCCTTGCTGTCCCAGGAAAATGGGTCTCACTTCAAAATGCCACCGTGAGGCCTCAGCTGCAGACATTTAGCCTGTAGCATTGAAGGTACCTGCCCCCAGCTCCAGGTGGAACCACAGCTGGTTGCTCTTGAGCTCAGCCTGTGTACGGCTCTGGGCTGAGCCCAGGTGCCAGGCCTTAACAGGCATCGTCCTCAGAGCGCCCCACTGACTGTTTAGGTGCATCCGAGGCTGAAGGAACTGCTTTGCCAGATCTGGGCAGGAGATAAGAGGTGGTAATTTGCTCCCTAAAAGTCTTCAGGTGGATACTGAGCAGCCTGAAAGAGTTCCTTTGCTCCTCGCTGAAATGCACGCTGGCTGCTGCTCGATGAATGGCAGCTGGGTCCTGCTGCAGGGCACATCGCTGGCACTAATGTGGGAGCAGAGGTGGGTGTGCTGCTGCTTTGGGTTCCTTTGTGTCTCTCTCCGGTAGATCTGAGGGCTTAAGAAAAACAACAGAATAGTGCCCCTCCACCCGGGGTATCAGACATAGCTTACAGCCGGAGGAAGCAGCAGGCAGCTGGAGGCAGGGCCCTGCAAGCCCCACTCTGGTTGAGCTGCATCTGCTCCAGCCTCCCGGTGTGGGAATTGCCTGAAGCTGCTGTTTGGCTCAGGATCGCTGTCAAAATCCTCCCCTTTTCCTCCCTTTGGGGAAATCGAAGCAAGAACGAGACTTCCTGATTTCTTCCCTTCGTAGCTGTTCTTTGTGTGTGTTACCATGCCAAGCTCCTAGTTTGGGCTGGGCTGGGCTGGGACTGGGCTTTGCTGTGCTGCTGGTGTGGGGCTCTGCTGTGTGCCAGGGATGGCTCCGGCTGAACCTCAGCATCTGCTGCCCTGATGCCCTCTGCGGCTTGGCACAACCGGCAGGTGCTGCTGCTCTGGGATCTTTCCCCTGGCATTGCTGGCACCAGAGTTTGCAGCACGCACGAGGAGGGTCCTGCAGGCGGTGCCAGGTGTCAGCAGCCCTGGAGCCTCCTGCGACTCCACATGCTTTGGGTGAGGTTTTGAGGGGTTTTCACTTCTCTTAGTGAATGAAAGCTGGAGATGGGCCCTGGGCTCACTGGCACCATCGTACATTTTCTGGAGCTCCCCCAAAGGGAGGTTTCTGGGTACACGTGTCCTCTCTGCTCAAGGAGGTGCAGACATGCCCACCATGAGCTTCTCCTGATGTCACTGCAGATCTTCCAACAGCTTAACTGCAGAGGAAACAATGTCACCTGCCCAGGAAACCTGAGATCTTCACTACCTCGCCAATAACTCCCCAAATCCCTCAGTATCTCCAGTGCAACAGCTTTTGCTTCAACTGCAGAAAGGTTACAAGGGCTCCCCCCATCCGCTGTGTGCTTCGGACAGAGGCAGGTGAGGACTGCGGTGCAGCCAGCTGCTGGAATGATGTTGCGTTGATACAAGAGCAATCACTTCCTCCATGGGCAATTTCACAGCTGAGTGGATTTTTGCGATAGGAAAAGGCACTAAGGACAGACAGGATGCATCTGGGCTGCTTCCAGATGAGGCATGACCCTGCTATTGCTCATCTCTTCCTTACAATCGTTCTCGCACATGGGCTGGGTCTGCCCAGTGTCCCATCCGCAGAGATCAGGAGCCAAAATATTGACTGTACAGAAGAGACACAAAACTTTTCACAAGTGAGCCATGATTTTGGATCCCTTTGCCTAGTAGTAATGATGATCTGGACTTTCGGCCCCACGTAGTCTATAAATCAAGCTGTGCCAAGCCATCTGAATTCAGACACCCCAAGATTAGGGGGATTTGGGGGAGATAAGTGCTTACAGCTGGCTTCAGGCAGGCCACGTGGCACTCAGCTTTGAAGGGAGCTGCTAGAGAGTGGAAATATCGTCTTGTTTTTCACTGCATATAGATGAGAACCCAGTCCCTCCTCTCCTGACCTGTCAGACAAAGTCTGAGATAGATCTGGAAATCTATTTGCTTGGGGATGTTTTTTCATCCTAAGTAGCTTCTCTTGCTTATCTGCTGAGTGATCAAACAGTGGCGGTTGATTTATTACCCCTTCTGCATGATACATGGGCTGCTGCTCATCCTGGGCACTGCACTCTGCTCTCCAGACTCCCTTAATGCCAGCACATTAGCAGGAGGGAGCAGCTGTGCAATGTAATTACAGGGAACGTGACATTCCTGGATGCTTCCCTTCCCCAGGCACAAAGCATCACATCTCCGGGGTTCCTTGGCACAGCCCCGTGGCTCCCACCAGTGGTCTCCAGCCGTCCCCTGTCCTCCCCTACCTAGAAATAGCAGTCGCTGTCCTGTCCTCGCTTCTGGAGCGATGAGGAGACGGTAAACAAGTGGGAAGGGTGGGGGCTGCTCCTGAAACTCTCTTCCATGCTCAGCAGCGAGCAGAAACCCCACATTGTGTGGATGGGGCAGCGAAGGTGGCAGCACATGGCACAAAACAGCCTTCAGGTGACAGCGAATCTGCCCCGGCTGTGAGCTGGGGGAGGCTCAGAAGCCAGGCACTAGAAGTGGGGTGCAGAAACCTGAATGTGAAGCATCTGTGTGACACTCACATATACCAGCCAAATGAAAGCCTTTTTTTCCCACCCTGCCTTTTCTTTTCTCACCAGCTTCTCCCTGAGTGAATTCCTCTGGCAGATTCCCTTCCCAGCCCTTCAGGCCGTAAGGGGTCTGCCCATAGAGCTGACGCTCTCCTGCAGCATTTATCTCACAGATAGCTCAGGAAGCAACACAGCAGAAGCAGTATTTATTTTCTCAGCCATCAAGGCAACCACGTTCTCATTTTGCGGTGCCTGAGAGGTGGCTTGGAGCAGGCTGATGCCTGCAGCGACTTCACACGGAGCTCTTCTGGGATGTACAAGAAGTGTGAGGCCTTTTTACTCCTTTTTCCCATCAGGGAGGGCACAGATGAGTGTTTGTTGCTTTGTGCTCGAGGAATCCCAAGAATCCTCGATCATCTCAAGACTTTCTACTTCTCGTTTTAAAAAAACATTAGAGAAATCAGAATAAAAATTGCTGGCTTTCTCACATGGTCATATTTTCAACAGCAGAGTTTATCCCAGCCCTGCCAAGAGCTCTGGCCATGCCAGCCCTGGGATCAAGGACTGAATCTGCAGTGCAAGAAGAGCCACACAAGACAAGGAGACAACATCAGGGGAAAAAAAAGTAGGTGAAGCCTGCAGCTCTTCTCCCTGCTTGGCAGGTCAGTGAGCAGCAAGGCTCTGGGATGTGGCAGGGATCAGCTGCTGCTGGAGGGAGGCTGCGCTCAGGCTCTCAGAAGTTTGTTTTAGCTAGAAAAAGTTCTTCTTTCACTTTTAGATATGTGGGTTTCTAGGTGGGGTGCAGTTCTGAAACAGGGGCACAGAGGAGCGTGGGCACAGTGGCTCAGCCTGCCCCTGGGAAGGGCGCTGTGATGCAATGCCACCACCTGCCCTTGCGCTCCCCAGACCGCCCCGTGCTGCTCACCTGCCCGCCAAGCGCAGCTTATTTGGGATTTTAGAGCATCAGGAAAACTCCATTTCAATGAGCTGGTAGAGGCACTGTGGCCACTCCTTCTGCATGTGAGCTGGAAGAAGCCTCCGTGGCAGCCCCTGTCTGCCTCTGCACCCGTGAGCACGGGCAGATGCCGCCAGGGATGCGCGGCGAGCGGCCAGGTCAGCCCGGCTGTCAGCAGCAGTCCCCCGTGGGAACAGCACAGAAGAACAGTTCTCCACCAAGTGTTATGGAAAAAACACTTTAGGACGATCTGCCAGGTGTTGTGATGTAGAGGTGTGAGAATTTGGCTAGAAACGTGCCATAGCAACTTTAATGTTGAGTGCTGCCAAAAGAACAACCTTAGGAAAGAACAGCAGAATGCTAAAAATGAAAAATAAGTTTAAAAAAAAAAAAAGCCTTCATCTACAGGAAACTGGCAACAAGAGTTCAGATGGCTGAAAGAAGGAAAGATTACTAGAGCTGGTTATTTGTGTGCTGGGAATCTGGCAGATGGGGGTAGTGTTTGGATGCGACGGGACTGTGTGGAGCCTGGGATGGGAGATTCCGGAGGGGAACTGGAAAGTGTCAGCTGATGGCCAGGAGAATCGGAGCACCAGGTCAGCAGGGCTGCTCTGGTTGCAAGGAGCACCTGGGGAACACCGAGAAATAGGCAAGCCACGAGACTCTTTCTCTGTTCTCAGATGACGATGTGGTAGGCAGATGTGACCTTGTTTGGGCAGATGTGACCAAATAGTTCTTCCTTCCTAAGGGCTCTGAAAACAGCTCTTGTGAGCAAGCAGAGACTGGTAGGTGTCATGAGGTCTGGCTGCCCTTGTGAGGTTCAAGGTTCAAGGCAAGTCACCTAAAGCAGGCTGCTCAGGACCATGTCCAGACAGCTTTTCAGCATCTCCAGGGATGGAAAATCACAAACGTCTCTGGGCCTAGTCACCCTCATAGTAAAAAGAGTGTTTCCTGGCATTCAGAGGGAACCCCTGTGTTTCAGGCTGTGCTCATTGCCACTCGTCCTGTCACGGGGTACCACTGAAATGAGCCTCACTCCGTCTTCTTTACAGTCTCCTTTACATACAGTTTTTCATGAATAGTCAAGAAGTGCTAGATGTTCTTCAGCAGCTAGTTGGAAGTCATCCTACATAGCTAAATACAAGATACTATAATGATACTTTATCTGTTGACAGCTTCACAGAATGGCTGAGGTTAGAAGGGTCATCTGGTCGAACCTTGTGAGACTGCTTCTCCTTCCCTGCCTGCCACCTCTCAGATCGCAGAGCTTGTCTCCGGCCCTGCTGCAGAAACTGTGCTTCTTGCAGAGGCACGGCAGTTCGCACAGCAGCCTCTGGCACTAAGTCAGGAGCTGACACAGACATCAGGCTGTCTGATGGCATATTTGAATGATGTACTATTTAAAAGCACATTCTGCTAAACACTTGCAGCAGTTAAAAGGGACCGGATGGCATGCAGCCTGGATCAATGATGTTCAGCTGCTCAGGTCAGTGGTTTCTTGGTGAAACCACTGACTGATGGATGCTCATGAGCCAACGGATGGCTCTACTCCAGTGGTATGGAGCCAGAGAAATGGCTAAAAGGTGTTGGCACAGCCCTGAAGTCAAAACAGAAGGACATAAGTGGGATGAGGTGATACAAACAGGGCCTGGGCTGTGGAAGGGGTTGCCCGGCCCCAGTTGTAGCACACATGGTGCTTATCAGCCCTGAAGTGATTTGGGGAGCCCCAAAATTCACGTGTACAACATGTGAAACAAGCAGATAAGAAAATTTTTCCATGAGGATTTAAATAATAAGCTGTTACTGATGGTCTCTTCTGTTATCCCCAACTGCATCTCACAGCGTTGCCATTCATAGCAGGGGCTGCTAATTCCTTATCACCAGTGGTCTGGGCTGAGTGGTGCAGCCACCACCTTCCACCAGGCACCGGTCTGCTTGTGCCTGAGGGGCCATCAGTGTCCTGCGTGCTCACAAAATGCTTGGGCGGTGTTCATCACCCCTGCCTGGCTTCCTCCTACACCTTCACCAGGCCCCCAGCAGAGGTTGAGGTTTCCCACAGCCCTAATGGAATGAAATTGCATTTAGATGAAATTAGAGGCTTGGATGGAGACCAGTTGCTGCAGGTGTACAGTAAAGATATTATCAACTCAGAAATCTGCAATGTTGTCACATAGTTCACCCATTGCTGCAGGAAATCTGCACCAGAAGTTTAGGTTTTCCTTCCGTTCCAACAAAATGTCCAGCTTTTGTAGTGGTGAAGGGAAGAAAAAAAACCCAACGCAACATTAAAGTGTGAACTGGGCTGTGGAATGAGGAGTAGTTTACGTGGAGGCTAGTTCATGTCTGGGGGTATGATCACAAATGTATAGCACTTTTCTTTTGGGTCAGAGTTTCTGGGGATGGGAACATGACAGGGAGAAAGGTTTGGCCCCATGCTGCAGGTTCCTGTCAGTTATATGGCCGCAGTTTGCTCCTGGCCCTTTTACTTCAAAGCTGCATTCACTCCAGTGACATTCATGCTGCCTAATGTTCATCTATGAATATGAAGTGAAGAGCTGAGTTAAACAATATGGTGACCTTTTATTTCATTTATTTTATTTTATTTTGCCCATCAATGTGGTACAGCAGGGGAATGATTCCTTCCTTCTCTGGTTTTCCCTGCACAAGTTATTGGATGGCTGATAAGCTCTTGAACTAATGAATTATTTAAGGTTTTCTATCTTACGGCTTTCTGGCATTAGGAACCCAACCTCTAATCATGTATCCTGTTTTTTAATGTAACTACTTATTTTCAATTTTTATCTTTATAGGACTCATTGTTATTTCCTTGCTTTTGATTGCTCTTTCAATCATGTAGATAGGGGGCTGCTCAACAGAGTTTGTGTGTGCATGTGTTACATATGCTTGAGCAGTTGGAACTGGTAAACTGAGGACTGTTCACAAAATGTACTGAGGCATCCATAGATCAGCCTGACATCTAGATTATTTTCAGCTCGTTCTGCCCCGCAATATTGATGGCCCTGTCAGTAAGAGCTGTGGCCACTCTGCCCGGTGCTTCCACAGTCCCGTGGTCAGAGCTCCCGTTCCTTTAGGACATCTGAAACAACAAAGTGTTGGCGGAAAAACTGTCACGTTGTCCTTACTTGATTCATCAACATTAGAACTCCTGTTGGCTATGTCTGTAGGGGCAAACTCGGGACACCGATAGCCTTTGAGTAGTTTGTTATGAAACCCCGCTGACAGGATCAGTCAGAGTCAGTCGTGGGCAGGAGCTGAGGGGTGGCAGGGAGCGAGGGGCTGGCCTGGGGACATGGCTGTTCTTGGGTGTCGTGAGGATGGACAGCGAACATGGAAGTATTTGCTGGAGGTGTTTGCTCATCGCAAGCGTCTGCGCTGCTGCATGTGGCATAGGCTGCTCCTGGGGCTGCCCGTGCGTTTCGGTGAGCGGGGCACGTCCTGCCGGCACCGTTGGTGGCACACCCCGACCACCCGCCGGAGATGTGTGACCGTGTGGAGCGAAGCGTTCCTGCCCGTCCTCGAGCTCAGCCCCCTCCAGCGTGCGGGCAGAGCTGCGTGCCCCCGTCTCGCCGACATCCCAGCCCCCTGCCCTCCCACAGGACCCGAGGCAGGATGCGGCCCTCCTCGGCGCTTCGCTTCCCGATGAAGTTCGGCCCGGCCGCTGCGCCGTAGGGCGGTTGCTGTAGCGACGAGCGGCGCGGCCTGGTGCGGCGCAGCTCCCGATGTCGTTCCGCGACCTGCGCAGTGAGCGCGGCCACGGGTCCCCTCGTGTCCCCCCGGCGTTCCCCCGTGTCCCCCCTCGTCCCCCGTCGGGTCCCCGGGCTGGTGCAAAGGGCGCCCGGGCCGGGCTCGGAGCCGCGCCGTGCTCCGTTAGGGGCGCCGCGGTGGCGGCCGGGCCCCGGCTCCTCACGGGGGGCTCGGGGTCGGTGCTCGCGGCAGCCCCCGGACGCGCGGTCTCGGCTGTTTTTCAGATTTCACCGAGATGATGAGGGCGCTGGGGTATCCCCGGCTCATCTCGATGGAGAACTTCCACGCCCCGAACTTCATGCTGGTTGCCGAAGTGCTGCTGTGGCTGGTGAAGAGGTGGGTGGGTGGTCGCTGCCGTGGGGCCGTGAGCCTCGGACCGACGGAGAAACTTAACGCGACCCGGCCGTTCTCTGACATCTCCCCTCCGCATCACGTAGAACATGCAGTAATTAAGTTTGTGGCTTTGGAGTGTAATTATAGAAGCTAACAATGTGTTTTGGTAACTGAAGTAGAGAATAATGCCCGAGTCCTGTCAGAGACGGCACCCTGAAGTTGGGTGTGCTTAAAGGTGCTTTTATCTTTCACGTATTCCACAAGCTGTACTGCTGGCCTTGCACCCCAACCAGGGCGATGTGCAGTCAGAACTGCTCGAGATCCAGTTAGTTTTTATCTTGTTACAGCTCTTACTGGTTCAGCTTGGGCTTGTCTAGCATCCGTGCTGCATTGTAAAACTGTGTGCATATAAACACAGTATTCACCTACCGCTATCCAGTTACGGTTTTGCACCCACCTAACCCATTGACAGACTTTGTTTAAATGTTTATGAAACTTGACCTGCTAATACATACTCTTCTTTCCCTCACATATGTGAAAAAATAAAACAAGCTACTCCCCACGTCGAATATTCCAATGGAAAATAGTGATCTGTTTGCCCGATGGCTGTTTCTTTGGCCTGGATTTGTAATTGATATAATAGCTGGGAAATTAAATTGAATGGATGTTTCCTGAATGCTGTCGCAATTGTAATAAAGTAGGGGAATACTTAAAAATGATTCAAAAGTACTTGAAATGAGTTACCCAAATATTCTTTAAACTACTGCTATTACACAGAGGGTCTAAGTTACTTGTTGTTGCCACCTCATGTTTAAGAGTGTAAATCAGTGTCCCCCCCACAGCGACACAACAGGGTTGCTGTGAAAATAAAGAAAATAAAAATATCATTTTAAAAATAGTATTTCTAAAAATAGTAAAAATAATAAAATACAATTTTAAAAAATAGTATGTCTCTAATTAAAAGCTTAAACTTCAATACTGTGAGATAACTGGGAGCTCTGTGCCTGTTAGGGAAGTGCTTTACTTTCAGACCAAACAGCAACTGAATGCAAGCATCCTTCTCTGTTATGAGTCAGATTTACACTTGACACTGACAAGCAGCTTTTCCTCTCAAGAAGCCTTTTGATTACACTTTAAAGCAGAGAGGCTACTTTACACATGCCTTGCTCTTAATTGCAAATGTGACTTGAAAGGGAAGATGCTTTTTTTTTTTTTTGCCTGTCTGAATGGTGAAAATCTCAAAGCCCGGGAATAACTCCAGGAATTTACTTTTTTTTCTTCCTTGGTTCCTGTAGGCTGGTGACTTCTGGAAGTTTCTGCACTTCACTAGTCCTTTTTAAAAAGCAGTTCACAATCTTTCCGTCTGCTTTTTCATGTTCATTTAATTCTAAAAGTAATATGTGTGAAAGGATGGCTGTGAGCATGTACTTTTCTTATGTATTTTGAGAGTGTGGAAACATGTATGGTAACGTTTTAAAAGATGACATGGCTCTTTTTGTTACTGCCATCAGTAGTAATCTAGCACACAACATTTTAACATACCGCCTAAAAGGCTGAGAAGATGAGCTCTGTCATATGCCAGGTGTTTTAAATTTTGAAGCCACGTGTGATCGAGTTTAGTTTGATTTACAGAAGCAGCTTGTGATTTAAGTAGTAAGTTATTGCTGAGTATAAGTATTTTACAGATTTGATCAAGTCAGCTAAATTTTTCTCCTTTCCAAAACCCTGAGTGAAAAGATGTACTCTGGATCCCGAAGTAACAATTCCTGCTGGAGAAGTATCTTGAGTTTCGTAGCTTTTGCAGTTTGTACACAAACCCCTCAATGCATTCCAGGGCTTGGATCCCTGTATCTGCCATAGGAGCTAAATAGTTATTTTTAGTTTTGTACGTGTGTTCTTTTTTCTTTTTGATTTTGCCTCATGAATGAAAGAGTCTCCTCAATACTGCGTATTTATTTCAGAATTGATACATGCTTCTTTCCACAGGTACGAGCCTCAGACTGACATTCCTCCTGATGTTGAGACGGAACAGGACCGCGTTTTCTTCGTTAAGGCTGTAGCTCAGTTTATGGTATGTCTGTTTATTTCACATTGAAATACGTGTTCTGGGTTAGCTTTAATGGTTTCCCTCTTAATCCCTTATGATTTCCGTCTGATGGGTGGCTGAGTATGTACTGTACTCTTGTGATGTATGTCAAATTGCAGGTCAGCTTTGTTTTCTCTCTGAAATAATAATTTAGGCTATATAATTTACTGGGGAATTCTGCTCAGGATCAAAAATACAAATTAAAAAATAGTAAGACAATGAAGAGGAAGGGAGAGAGAGGTTCATTTTAGAACTTACTACTAATAAAGCTTCAGCTATTGCAATGATATAAGCATAACTGCTTACCTGATACTTTAAGTAGCTTCATTTGAGTCACGCTAGTGAAGTCAAGTAGAAGTATTCTTCCTTGGTTCATAGGTTCTTTGGGCCTTGAGTGTTATTTTTGGCTTGTATTTGCACGGATCCAAAACAAGTGGTGACCTTGTCCGTGACTTGGGATCCTGATATAACAGCTGTTAAACTTGAGCAGCCCAGGGTATGCTGTTACTGAAATCATGTAGAGTTATATCTGTGACTTCACAGAATTGGAATCTAAACATCTAATGATAAAACAAAATTCATCTTTATCTCTTAATATTGGGGGGGTCGGAGTAAGAGTGAAAGATATATCTGTAGATAGGACATTTGTGAAGCCCTTTAAATGGGTTTAGAAGAGATTCTGTCTTATGTACTACTAACTTTGGATGCCTAATTAATTCATATGCTTGAGTAGTTATAACCTCTGATGTGCTCTATAGAATTGTACACTGGTATTCTGTCATATGAGCCTTCTCGCTGATTGGGCTGAGGCACATTTTTCTCAGAGCCAATCTTTTACCACCTTATTCTTAACCATACTTGAATTAGGTTATCAACTTCTGTAGTCTCATGCGATAAGAACACAGTCCTTCACATCATCCTTATTACTTTGATGTATGTGGCATGAGTCTTTGCTGTTATGACACACCTGTGCACAACTTTAATCAGGTGGAAAAAACTTAATGGTTAAAACTTACAGATGGGTTTGGAAACAGTGGAATTCCTTATGCTAGAGCCAAAGATTAATTTCTTATAAAACTTCTCTGATTTTTAAAATATGTTAAAATGATATTCTAATCAGGATGACTTTTGTCTTCAGATTTGTGATGGTGTCCACCATAAGTTTCCTTGATTCTTAATTTTACGTTGTTCAGAATATGATTCACATCTGTGCATACCAGAATGTACTTCTGAGCCCTGGAGCATCATAAGATGAAGTGAACAGATGTATTTTGTTGGGAGGGATTTCTTCCCTCCAAACCAAGCATGTCTTGAAATGACAAGATGGAGTCATTAGTAATGTTATTAATACATTTTCCTTTCACTACCTGATTTCACGGAAGATATCCCTAAAGATTTTGAAGAATTACTTGATTCAGAAAATGAAATGAATTGAAATTTCTTTAATCATCCTATGCTTAGTTAATATTACAAAATAATGTGGGGATTATTGTAGTTCTTCAGCATTTTCAGAATGAGAAAAGCTTGTAGACATTTCCTTAATAACTCAACGTCTGTGGAATCCACAGTTATCTTGTCTAGTAGCTGGGAGCTTTATGCGTCCGTAGCCAGAGGTGAGATGTGATAGAGACAGATTTATTTTAGGGAATATCGGGATGGATTAATCACCATGAAATATATCTAGAATATTCCTTTCCTTTCCCAGACAAGGAGTATAAATGTGTTTTTACTCAAACAATGCATTGCCCTGTGTTACTGGGTTTAGATACTACCAAGACTGTGCTGTTGTACAGGAAAGAATGCGAAATGCTTGGGCCAGCTGGGATAAAGACTGGGTCTGCAACTGAATGGCTGGAGCGCACAGCTGGGACTTCTCGTGGTTCTTCCCTGAGCTGTTTTTGCTTTCCCATCACACAGTATTTGGCTAATTAACTGATTACAAGAACTGAAACCTGTGTCTGGCGTAGGCACAAATCCTGCTCTTGGTACTGCCTGGGCTGTGTGCTTTACAGCTGTGTCAGGGTTCCAAAAAAGCCAAATGTCAGCAGCAAGGATCGCTGCAGAAACCAACCAAGGATCTCAGGGCCCGAACTATTACTGTCTTTGGATGCTGTATTGGTAATTTGCAGAGAGCTTTTAGGAGCACAGGAGTGTGTTAGTAGTGAGCCATGGGGTAGAGGAAATAAATTGCAGGGCTTGTTGCTTCGCACAGCAAGGCCCTGTGTTTGTGGCATGTCCATAGCTCTGTGTCCTGGGACTGCCCTCACTGCTGGAATTAATGTTTGTTGTCAGATTCGGGACCTAGTGGTTTTGTGGGGTTTGGAGGAGGGTTACGATGCATGTGACCTCATGTAATTAGGATATCCGTTTCATCTGTCCTGTCTCATAGGAATGTAAATTCTTCCTGCTTGCGGTTATCTCTTACTGAATTACTGAATTGACAGATAGAAAGTTTTAACATAACAGGAAAGGTGTAGACTGTTTGGAGAAGCAAGGACAAAGGTACTGAGCCCACCACCCTTTGGTTTAAATGGTATGGCATAGCATCCCCTCCTACACAGCACAGAGGAAAGTAAGATGGGACTGGAAAAATCCACCAGCCACTTCAATCCCCCAGGAAGGGGACTTGCAGCACAGTGGCAGTGACACGGTGCCGTGCTGCTCTGTGGGTCAGGCAGGAACCTTTCGCGTTCCCGCTTCTCTGAGTGTCTTTACTGAGGCTCTGCCTTGGGTTCGCAATTTGGCTCCATGATAATAATGAAGCAGGTTTTAAAGTAGAGCAAATTTTCTGGCTGTTGATTCCATTCTTGCAGTAAATTTTTATTTCTTTCCTATTGCATTGTAATAATTGGATTTTCAGGATAGATGGAAGTGATTCTTGATGATACTTTAAAACTATTTGGAGTTGTTAGAAAATAGGTGACTGAATCTCGAGCTTTCCAAACATGAAGTTTGCTTGCTTGAATAGGCAGTGCAATTATGTCAATCTGAAAAATATATGTAGTTTTATGTGTTTTTCCTCTTTTTTTTTTCTAAGTAGCCTTTGAGTGCAAAACATTTTTTTCCTTTTACTAGACATTGATTTTTCTTTCTTGAGGTTGAATGGAACTGAAATTGGAATTCCTGTCTCTAACCATGTCCTTCATGATGTGGTGTATTAGTCTTCTTTGTGTAGTGGATGTTTAACAGATTCTGTCAATTTAATGGCATACTTCTCTTAAAATTTAATACCTACTGTTTCTACGGTTTAGTTTTTTAGATTCCTTGTACACAAAGAGATGGAAGAACACATCTGGCTTTCTGCTTTGTGTGTTGGTTCATTTGAGGTCACATTGGCCAAAATTTTCAAAAGCGGTTCGGGGTTTTTGTACTGTAAGCCTCATACTGCCCCTGATCAGGGTGTGCAACATCAGTAACCTGTTCTGGAAAGTGTGACTTCACTTTTAGCTGTGTTCCTGCATGCAGGAAGTGGGTGTAGAGTCACTGTGCTGTGTTGTGACTTCGTGAAGAAAGAGGCAAGATGCAAGCACCACCGAGAAATCTGGTTGTAAAGTCATGAAGCTTGGCCGGAATCAGATGACAAAACGTTGATCAACAGCTGTTTGCTTTGTTTTCTTTGCTCCCTGAAAAGTTGGAGCTAGGTCCGTGGTTTGAGATGCAGTCCTTTCTCCCTTTCGTTTCACGTGAAACTTTCCTGCGTTGAAGTATTTGGAGAAGCCCAGTGCAGAGTGGGCAAAGCTAGTACCAACCGTTCTGGTGTTCGAGTCGTGTATCCCAAGGCTGAAGATATTGCACTGCTAGGCATCCGTAAGAGGATGTTAAGTTAAAACTTAGCTGTATTTGTATTTGTAGAACTAGAAGGCAAACAGTTTTCCTTTGCTTGTCTGTTTAGTCAGGCCATCAGCAAGAGTGCCTCAAAACTTAACCTGGAGTTTGGCGTTAGCTCCTTGTGGCTGTTTGTTTGTAACATAATCTTGTTAGGAATTTCAAGAACTCCGTTTGTGTCCTTTCTGCAACAGATGTGCAGCATCTATGAAGCTCACTTTTTCCCTTTGGTGTTTTGAATTAAAAAATGATAACGTTATAGTTTTTGGTGTTTTTTTTCCTTACTGGTCTGTCCGTACTTTTCAGAGATGGAAGACAAGGGAATAAAGTTGGTAATACTGTAGCAGGGAATAATTTGAGAGAAACAATAAAATATTCTGAAGGTACTGCTGAAAGAGAAGACAGTTAAATTAGGATAATTGATCTTATTCTTGTAACTCATTAAGGGTGAAATTTACCTCTCTGCAGCATCATCACAAGACCTGGGCAGCACTTACATTCCACTTAAACTTAATTTGAATTTAAGTGGTGCACAGGGTTTTTGCTGATCTTCGCAGAGGGAAGAATTAATGGAGAGTCTGAGGTTTTTTTATTCTGGTAATTATCTGCAAATGTTCTGACATGCTAAAAGTGCACATATTTCAGAAAGATTTCTTTTAGAAACATCAGCAATACGGTGAGGCAAATTTGTTTCCAAACAGGAAGATTTATTCTCATAAAGCAGAGGATGGTGCCCACAAAAAGAGCTTTAGAGTGAAGTGTGAAAAGGTAACGATTTTATTCTTTGTTACATGATAAATTCTTTCTTCCCAAAGGCTACCAAGGCTCACATAAAGCTCAACACGAAGAAGCTTTACCAGGCAGACGGCTATGCAGTGAAGGAACTGCTGAAAGTCACCTCTGTGCTTTATGGTGCTATGAACACCAAGGGAGTGGAGCGCACAGACGTGAGTGAGGAAGACAGCAGCAAATTCAAGTTTGATCTTGGCTCAAGAGTAAGGAAAACTTGTAGTCTTGTTTTTTATTAATCTGTGGAAAAAAAAAACATTTTCTGGCTGAAACTTAAGTAGAGAATGTTCTCTAAAGGAAGTTTATATGCCTTTATCTCAGACTTTCTGTGGCTGAAGTTACACACTATGGCTTGTTTTTAATTTGTGTGTTCTTAAGCAGAAGTAGAGGCAACAGAGGCACAAAATTGGTTATCTTTGTTTTGCATTGCTATTGAAATTGCAGAGCTATTGGAGTAGGCCAGAATAAAGACTTATTTTCTCTATCTTAATCTCATTGCAACAAGGGAGCTTCCAAACCACTGACTGATAGTTGGGTTTTGAGCCAATTTGGGTTGAGTGAAAGGGGAATCTTCCTATCATCTTAACGGACATCAAAGTTGTTCAAGCCCTTAAAATAAACGCCTTCTCTAGATATTTCATTAAAAAAAAAAGGCAACCAACAAAACTGTGTTAAATAAAAGGAGTTCTTGTTGCTGCTTTTTTGTTACTTTTATCACCTCTTTATATTCTGGTATCTTTAGTCTTTGATTCTATTATAGCTGTGCTATGTCAGATCTGCTAAGAAAGTACCTAGAAGAAATCATGAAAAAGCACTTCTAGATGATCAGTATTTGCTATCTATGCACCGTGCTAGTCATGTACCTTCTATTATATGCACTTTCTACTTTTGCATGTGGAAAAAGGTATTTTCCCTTTGCCCTGGGCAGCACATGAAGCAACAACAGGCAGAGTCAGTTTTGAGGAGTGTTTTTTGTTGGCCTGAGGTGTCTGGGGTTTTACTGATGTGTAAATGGAGGCTAATCTAGACCATGTGAAAGCCAAGAGACAGGCTCACTGTGATTCCGGTGGGGAGCTTCAGTGCTACAGTAGAGATTCAGCCTCTGTGCTGGCCTCCCATGCATTTTTAACATAAAATGGGAAAAATCTGTGGATCTTCTGTGTGATATTGTGGATTCTCTTTTGCCATTGAGTGCTGTTGCTCTGTTTCCAGATTGCTGACTTGAAGGCAGCTAGACAGCTTGCTTCTGAAATCACCTCCAAAGGAGCAAGTCTGTATGACTTACTTGGCAAAGAAGTTGAGCTAAGGGTAAGTAAACCCTGGAGAGTGTACAAGAACTTTTGTTCGCTGGGTGCTGCAAAGGAAAAAAGGTGGAAAAAGTATGTAGCTGTTTTTAACAGCTGCATCTAAAATGAATATCCTGTTATTTGTAGGATTGGGTCAGAAAGTTTGCATTTTCTTCCCACTCATATTAACACCTGGATTGCAATGAAAGTGAGAGAACAGTTTGGCACTTTCTCTTCAGAAGAAAACTGAAATAGTCTCTGGAGAACTATTTGGGGATATTGACTTCATGTGTATGTTTTAGCAGTGGTGGTGAATGTGTTCTGAAAGATGAATGATTAATGCCTTTAGTTATCCAAGTGCAAGGCTCATTATTTCTGTTACAGTAATTGAAAGCCCCACAAGCCTGCAGGGTACATATTCTTTAGCTTTGTTGTAAAATCACAAGCATTGCATGAAGTCACGGAAGTGTCATCAAACACTTTGCCAATAAGTCTTTCAATATTTTCTTTAATGCTTTCATCTGTAATGCTGTAGATTATTTGTTTGCTGATAACAGACATTTAAGCAAGGCAAGCCTGGAATATTCTAGTATTATTTTTGATAATCTTCAGATTTGTAATATCTGAGCTGTGGGAAGCGCATCCTGTAAGAGCAGTAGACTGCGTGCCTTGACAACTAATGCTCCCGGGTCCTCGTTTGATGGAGTGCGAGTGTTTCAAAGGATGGATGATGTACAGGGAAGATTACCTGTGGAGCGTTGTCTTTTCTTCTAGATACATTAGCATGGTGTACAGCTGTGTGAAAGACATTAGTATCTTAGAAGGGAGAGAGAAGTGATAACCAGTTTAATTCAACATACACAAGTCTTACAAAACTGTTAATCAGTCACTTCTCATCTTGTACTTTTTGCTTAATTTGCTGGCTTTGACATTTTCACATTTTCATGTGAGTACTGCCTAACGTGCTAATGCTTGCTTTAGAGCATTAAACTATTTTTTTCTGTATATGGCATCTCTTAGAGCTCAGCTAAAAAGTCAAGTATAGGTCAGTGTAAGTCAGCATTTTTAGAAAGTACTTAAGCATTGCTTTGAAATTGGTCATTGTTTGATCACTTTAAATCAAGGCTTTTAGGAGTCCAACTGACTTTAGAACTGGGCCTTAAAATAGGGACTTACACAAGTGCCAAGTGCTGAAAGTGTGAAATGAAAAATCAAGAGATGGGTAAGTGCTTCATCGCAGCCACTTCTCGTTGCACCCATTAAGAGACCTTCAATGGTAGTCTGTTTAAGGGTGCAATTTGTAAAAGGATAGAATTTATTATATACTGTAGAGAGCGTATGTTTCTTGTGGTGTAATGACCGAGTGCACAAGCTGGGGCTAACTGATCTTACAGAGGTACGCAGTTTGTATTTTGCAAAAAGGTTTGACAGACTGAATTTGTTATCTTCAAGAAATCCTGTCCTAGGAAAGATGACCTTTGCTTCTGTCTCATTAGCTACAAGTTTATATCTTTAAAGCACAACATGACACTATGCCAGTGCAGTGAGTACCTCGAGAGCAACAAAGAAACTTTCTTGCTCTGTTCCTTTTCATTTGATACTGGTTCCAGCCTTCTGAGTGATTTGTTAAAACTGGAGGAAAAAAAAAATGGCTTGGGTCTTAAATGCCAAGTTTGGTATGTAATTGTGTACGAGTTTGAGATTTAAGCATTTAGCAAAGGAAATAATTTTCAGGTTAAAAAGGCATGAGGTTGCAATAAGCAGTTTTCTGGTGGAGTTTGTCAAGTTTGTTTGTTTTAATTATAAGCAGAGTTATTTTTTTACTTCATGGCTTTTTCTTCTACAAAGACTGCTAGCATGGTGATGGTGATTACTTGGCTTTTTGCTTTCAATTAGTAATGGAAAGTTTATGACTAGACACCTGTTGCTGCCATTTTTTACAAAATTGCAGTTTAGATACTGTAAAAATTATTTCCAGTCCGTGCACCAGAAAAAGTTATATCCTAAAAATGAGCTGAACTTAATGTGTTGTTCTGAGTAGTTTACAGATCACTTATACCAGGAAATGACCAAAGCGCTGGGCAGCTTTATTGGTTTTGGCACTGTCATGCCTCTTGTTGCTTGGAGAGATGATGGAGGCCAGCACAGCGCCTTTGGGAGAGCTTAGAAAACATAAGGTGAAGTGAGACTAAATACAAGCGAATTCCCCTGGCTCTTGTCCTTTCCATCTTTTCAGGAGTCACAAAGCAAAACCTTTACCCTCAAATTGGTACTGGGGTCACTTCAGTTTACCTCTTTGCAAAGTAGATAGGGTAACTTTCTCTTCCTCTGTGAAGCTTAACTAATAATATGGGAAGTGTTGTCTTGGGCTTTTCTGTTAGAATCTGCAATACAATTGTGAATGATTATAGCTGGGATTCGACTCAGGAGTGATAACCTTCCTTTCGGCAGCTACCAAGATCTTTGTGACAGAACCTGAGACCCTCGCTCTGTACTTTAGGAAGCAGATGGAAAAGGGAAATCCAGAAATAACGTGTAGGTGGGAGATAAATCTTACCGCTCCCTGAAGCTGGAATTCAGCTGAATGTGCAGCTGGGTCACTGGCTCACCGCTCCATTGTGCAGTTTGAGCCCTGTTTGGTGGTGCTGTGGGGTGTGCGCATCAACGCAGTCCATCCCAGGGAAAACCAGCAGCATCTGCCTGTGTTGCTGGGATGCAGGATACTACCCAGCTTCACTGCGTGTGATGCAGCTGCGTCATGAGACCTTTTAAAGCTGTTGGGGCACCACAGATTTTGCACTTTAGTTCCTGTAGAACTTATCTACCTTGAGACTTCATGGCTTTGGTCCTGTTTCCACAATGAGCCTCTGTAAATAAGTGCCCTTGCTTCCTTTTCAGTTGGTGGTAACCTAGACGTTTCAGCAGTGGAGTCGGGGGTGTGATTTGTCACCCCTAAAGTTCACGTGTATGTAGGAGCAGCAGAACTGCACCGTGTGCATTCATGTTTCGGTAGAGTGTAAAGGGAACTCGGTGTGGATGGCACAAACGAGAGACACCTGCAGCTTGGTGAGATGGCTTTCCCCTTTCACCTGCCGGTGCAGCCCTTGGTCGAAGATCTTGACTGGGTGCACCAGGTGATCCTGCAATCACAGATATGAACACCTGAGTGTGTGTGGTGTAAGACAGTTGATGTGCTGCCCGGCACTGCCCAGCTTGAGGGCTTTTGTGGGCCTCGAACTCTTGGCAGCAGCAGCTCCAGCCTCGCTGCAGGCTATCCCAGCTGGGGGAGCAGAATCCTCAGGGCTGCGGGGTTTTCCTACACAAAGTTTACGGCAGGGAGGGAGGATGTCTCTGGGGGGAAAAGAGGGATGTATGGTAACCTTTAGAAGATTTCATCATCCTAATTTTTCCTCCCAAATATTTCAAAATAATTGGGCTACATGAGCTCACTTGAGTATGAAATGAACTCATCGAGTGAGAGGCAGAGAGCCAAATGCTGCTGTTTTCTGCCATTGCCATTAAGTCTGATAATGCCTATGGAAGTCAGTGGCGTTGTAGTTATTTCCAAACAGCCAGTGTGGAGCGCAGTAAGGAATTGCCCGTCATCATTTCACACCATCTCCCTGGATTCTTCACAGACTCGGTGAGGTGCTCTGAAGCTGACGGGGTGGCATCCTGTGCCTGCCCTTCCCACCCCGTTCCAGGTGGGCAGGAGAAGTGCTGGGAATTCTGCCTTCATGTGGAGAGCTAGAGCTTTGTCCGTACATATCAAACTAGCTGCCATTAATCTAAGGTTACTTTTAGTATTTTTTTTAATGTGTTGTTTATTGATTTCCATTGCTTATTTTCTTTTGACATTGCGTGGCTAAGTAACGCACACAATAAATTGCACTGGAGGAGAGACCGCGCTATTGAAGGGCAGTAGGAGAGCAGTATGGTTTATTTGTTAATTACGTTTTATGTCCTGAAACCTGTTGCATATATTAAAATGCATCGACAGTTCTGATATTGTTTTAATGAATTTGAGAACATGGTTGTTTTATTTTCCCCGAACTCCCTCCCCCTTCCCTTCCAATTCATCCATCTCCAAATATCCAATTGGAGGATCTTGCTACCAAGGCTTAGTTAAGCTGAGGATCTTGTTTCTATCCTAAGCAAAGACTGCTTCATTTTCATGTAACTGTAAAAGAAATGCCAGCGTTTGTCGTTAATGGGTTGAATAGATCTGTTTTCATTGTCTAAGCCCCTTTTGGGGAAAGATCACTGGGAAAAGTGAAGTAAAACTCGTTTTTATTTCCTGTAGAAATGTTGACTATAATTTGTGTCACAACCTTTATTTTCTTTATTGGAGCTCTTCTTGCACATAATTTGTATAGAAGCTATGTAGAAAATCCTTATGCATAAGATAAACCTTATTGATCCAAGTCATGGGTCACTTTCGTAAATTACTTTCTGAATGAAAACAAATTTCAGCCAGAGAAAGGAAGGGCTTATTAAGGGAAAATTTATATCAGATGTGTTGTAGGTACGTATTGATGTAAATGCATCTGTATTAATTTGGTAGAGTATTTGTGTTCATGGAAATGTGGTACTGTGCCTTTGTAATGCCTTTATAAATCCATGATTTCCTCATTGAATTTCTGATATATTTGTAAACTGCTTTTAGAATTAATCTATAATGTTCAAACAACAAAAAAAACCCACAACCAATAAACATCACTCAAACCTTTAATTTAGGAATACCGGAGGAAGCAAAACCTACAGGTACTCATTTGCTTAATTCAGACTAGGGTGCTGTTGGTAATTGTTTTGGTCAGAATCTTAACTAAAAGCTGTGCTTATCTCATCAGATGAAAATCACAAATGTCGTTTTTGGTTTAAATAAGAAATCAGATTTTATATTTGAGCAGAACAGGAAGGCATTTCCCGATAAACAGCCCTACAGCAGCAGAAAGCTAAAATGTGAGGAGAAGCCGCTGGGTTCCAGCCCTGCAGACGGGTCAGGAGATTTCCTTTCCTGCTCTCCCACCTCGTGCGTCGGGCTGCGGGGCGCAAGGTGTGGGTGGGGAGAAGTGCAGGCGCTGCCTTTGCCCTGTTCCAGCTGGGACACCGGTGCTGCCAGGTAACTGCCAGGGGGGAGCTTGGCACAGTTCAGCGCTAAGGGGGAGAGAGACGGAAAGCTGTACTTCATCAGGGGATCTTTGGAGTTCAGTGCTGGAGTCCACTGAAGCTGCTGGGATGCTGTGCTTCAAGAACAGCTGTTGGTGAGCACAGCATAGGTTGGTGTCCTGTGGCAGTGCGCTGGGGGAGGGACAGGCTTCTTGTTTTAAAATGGATTTAGCCCTTATATTTGCAGATAGTTTGCAGTTTCCAGTCTTACTGGTCCAAGTATAGAAATTGGAAAGTTGGAGTTCGTAGAGTCTGTTTTTAAATATGCTGGTTCCTAGCGCTCAGTAATTGTTTCTTCATGCGTGGAATCATTGTAATCTTGATGTATGTTAGGACTGTAGCGGAGCTGATGAATGAGCTCTGGTGCAACACAGTGAGTTCCCCAGCTGAAAAGCAAATTCTGTGCACGGAGATGCATGTATTTATCTTCATTGCCTCCTTTACTGCCAATGGGACTTCCTCTGCATTGCATGACTATGTGGCCTTAATTTTCAGAGTATTTATATCCAGCTTTGGAAGAGTAACTAGACACTGAGTTCTCGTTTCCTAGCACTCCCTCCACGCCCCCCGCTCCCTCCCCCCTCAGATGAGGAAATGTGGGGGTCGATTTGAGTTTGGGGTAGGGATGGAGAGATTTGATTTATATTTCTCCCTCTCTCCATCCCTCTTTCTCTCTCTCTCTCTGCATACGCTGTTTTCTACGCTTAGGAGGACCAAAAGAAGTAGAAGTTGAAACTACCGGTGCTGTGATCAAGCTTGTCAAGCCCCAAATCAAGAAAAGCACCAGAGTAATTAATGTTGGTGCTCAGGCAAAATGCAGCGCCACTTCATTGTGCATTCAGTTCAGTTTTCACATGGGTCGGCTGACTCTGGACCTACACAGCTAACTGCTACGGTCTTGTAAATGGCCCAGAGACCTTAGAAAAGCCAGTGGTCCTCTGTGTCATGTAACAGCTGGTTACCGACAGGTCGTTCGTGGGGAAGATGGCAAGATGAGTCTTTACTGGGAGGGAGGGCTGATGAGGTGACCCAAAAAATTCTTTAGCATAAAGCAGTAACGACTTTCAAGGTCAATTGTGATCAATTGAGGAAGGATGCTCCTGAGTTGTCATACGTTGAACATCCAAAAGGAAAAATTCATGGCTATTTATAACACTTGGGCGAAGCTGACTGTCTCTGAGAGGCTGCCACTTTGCATCTGCCAGAGGTCCCGTGGACGTGTTAGCAGGAGCCTGTCAAGTAGCTGCCTTGCTTAGGCTTGCTGACTTATTAGACGCAGTAAGATAATGAAGCAAAAAAATTCCAAAATAAAACTGCCTCTGTGCTGGTGGCAGGCGTAAAGATTTCTGACCTTCTCAAGGTTGTTTTCATTTTATTTACCTCTTAATTAACTCCAAGCCATGTAAAACTGAAGAAAGGTGAAAATAATCTCTCTTGTGATGTACTTTGCTTGTGCTGAAGATGGGCAGCACCCTGGGTCAGTATTCTCACGTTCCTCTTGGCTCTTACTCAATCTGCAACCTTGAACAAACCATTTAGTCCCTGTGTATTCTCTTGCGTAAATAAAGTAATTTCTGTAATTTTGTAGATCAAAGTTTTTAACAGCCAGATAGCGTTTCCAAGCCTGCGGAAGATGAATTTTGAAGTACAGGGTGTTGGTACGAGTGTTCCTGTTATGTATGCACACAGTATAAGCTTATTCCAAAATTGATGGAAGCCATTGAGAATCTCTTTGCTGACTTCAGTTTGTGACATGCTTGAATTAAACTCTCAGGAGAGCCAAAGGCATTTAGATCCAGCTGCGGAACTGAAATGGCATTAGTTACAACATAAAGAGATGCCACTGAAGACATTTAACTGGATCTCTTCATTCCCTGCTTCTTGATTAAAGATTCCCTCTCCCCTGCCTCCCCCTGCTCGTTCTGTTGCAGTTTGCTGCCTGCCCCTTTCCGTCGAGGGAGAGGTGGGTCAGCTTGGAGTGACAGCTGCATTCTTGAAAGGTAACTACAAGAAATTATTTTACCTGTAATGTTGGAAACGTTTTCCATCTGCCAAATGTTAGTTCTGGGTGCTAGATATTGCCTAGGGGAGGCTGATAAACTCATTTCTCTCTTTCCCGTGCCTTGGCTACAAAGTTGCCATGCACATCACAGGGGTAAAAATGATTTCTAGTGGGAACTTGTAATTCCAAGTTCCCAGAACTCCAGAGAATTACGTAGTTTGCTTCAAATTCTTTGAGCTGTGCTGCTTCAAACCAAAACCTAACTTACCAGTTTTGAAGAAGAGGGATTATTGCAAGGTGGGAAGCCAAAATTAAACCTTGAAATTGTGAGAAGTTGAATCAATACTGTCCTATACTTTGGATTGCTTTAACCATAGGCATGGTTATATGTTCACGTGACAAATGATTTTCTAGTGAGCTTTGCATTAGTATTTGGCTTGGAGACATAGCATCGTCTATAAATTGCAAGGGGGCGTGTTTCCTGTTGCAGTTTGGGGCCAGTTGTTTCAGTGCAGTGACGATTTTGTCAACCATCTGGAAGACTTGCATGCTTGTAGCTCAGTTCTAGACTGTTTTGAAAAGCCATTCTAGCTTAGCTGGGAAGAAAATCACATCCAAACCATCTTCTGTATGTCACAGCACTTGTCAAAAACTGCATGACTCTGCAAGAAGGTTCGCTTAATAATTGGGCTACATCAGAAGCGTTGTGTTCTGAATATCTGGTGAGGCTTCAGTTGCTCATTATTCCTAACCTTCCTTCATTAGAGACAAAGTATAGCCATGTCAAAATTTTAGTTACATAAGAGGAAAATGTGCTGACGTAAATTGCCTTTGTTTCTGCCGAAGAGCCGCCCTGTATTTCTGTCACTGGAGCACACCAGCCACTCTGCTTCTTGCTGGTTAAGCTTTGTTGGGAATGGAAACCCAAGCTGCGTGGCAATGTTTGCGGAATCGAGGGCTCGATGCGAGTTAAAAAGTTTAAACTGTCTCTCGGGTGGTATTGCTGCATACCCAGTGCCTGTTCCTGCTTTTACTGCAGCTTTGCATGGTGTCATAGCATGTTTTTGAGGACTGAAAGATGCTGCTGAACAAAACACGCTTTTTGTTGATGCTTCTTTTTCGTTCTGAGGAAATCATAACCCTTCCTGAAGCTTTCCTTTTATTTTTGTCGAGTAGGGAAAGGAAATACTTTTAAAAACATTTGTTACAGAAGGATGTGGATAAAAGGAGATATTGAAGTAACTTCTGGCCTGACCAGGTGCCTTGCCTTTTTGATGACCCTGCTGTTTTTTCCTTTAAAAAACAAAAAGCATGCTTCCAACTGTCCGTGCTGCCCAAGGCCAATTTCATCTGTTTGTAGTAGGAAATCCACTCACAAACACAGCTTCCGCTGTGCTGGCAGACATACGTTCGTTGTCTTCTTGCCAGACTGTGGAAGAGACATCACAAGCTGCCGCCTGCATCAGGACCCCCGGTCCAAGCAGGACCCTGCAGCCCTGTGGACTAATCCAAACTTTACCAATGCAATGTGCCGTGAAACCCGTCAAGTATTAAATTAAAGGTGAGGGTTCTAAGGATGCAGGAAGACACCAGTAAGCACATGCTGGGGTTTGTGAACGGAAGGTAATTCAGTGGAAACAGCTCTTGAGCTAGAAGACCCGCGGACCACCTGGAGGTGGGTGTGGGGAGGGGAGAGCAGTGTAACTACGTGCCTGTCAGAAAGCTTTACAATCCTTCTTCTTGCCTCACAGTTCAGCAGTCTGGATGCTAATGTTTGCAAGGGGTTTCTTCTGTCATAAGGCATATGTTCAGATTACATCTTATCTGGCTAGGCAGACTGCCTGATTCTTTTTGGTCTGCAGAAAATTATGCTTTCCAGCTGGTTCTTTAGCTCAGATCCCCTTCTCGTGCCATGCTTTTTAAACATTGCAATAGCTACTGGGGCTTCAGACAGTAGCTTTGGTTGAGGGCTCTGCATTGCTGAGTAGGCAGATGTCTCTGTGGATTTACTTTGTGGACTGCTGAGATGAGCATACAAGACAGCAGCTTCCTGGGAGCCTGGAAGCAGCAAAAATCTCGATTAACTTGAGCTTTAATCTCCTGGGGAAGAAAGTAGGCTGTTAGAAGTATCAGGTTCCTTCAGAAGGTCTTGATTATTATAGAATCATAGAATATCCCAAGTGAGAAGGGACCCGTAAGGATCATCGAGTCCAACTCCTGGCACCGCACAGGTCTGCCCAAAAGTTTAGACCATGTGACTCAGTGCACAGTCCAAACGCTTCTTAAATTCAGACAGGCTTGGTGCAGTGACTACTTCCCTGGGGAGCCTGTTCCAGTGTGCGACCACCCTCTCGGTCAAGAACCTCTTCCTGATGCCCAGCCTAAACTTCCCCTGCCTCAGCTTAACACCATTCCCTCAGGTCCTATCCCTGGTCACAAAAGAGAATAGATCGGCGCCTGTCCCTCCACTCCCCCTCGTGAGGAAGCTGTAGACTGCGACGAGGTCCCCCCTCAGCCTCCTCTTCTCCAGGCTGAACAGGCCAAGTGACCTCAGCCGCTCCTCATATGTCTTCCCCTCTGGGCCCTTCACCATCTTCGTCGCCCTCCTCTGGACACTCTCCAACAGTTTCATGTCCTTTTTGTACCGTGGTGCCCAGAACTGCACACAGTACTCGAGGTGAGGCCGCACCAGCGCAGAGCAGAGCGGGACAATCACTTCCCTCGACCGACTAGCGACGCCGTGCTTGATGCGCCCCAGGATACGGTTGGCCCTCCTGGCTGCCAGGGCACACTGCTGGCTCATATTCAACTTGCTGTCAACCACAACCCCCAGATCCCTCTCTGTGGGGCTGTTCTCCAGTGTCTCGTCCCCCAGTCTGTACATATAGCCAGGGTTGCCCCATCCCAGGTGCAGGACCTGGCACTTGCTCTTGTTAAACTTCATGCGGTTGGTGATCGCCCAGCTCTCCAGTCTGTCCAGATCTCTCTGCAAGGCCTTTCCATCCTCAGCAGAGTCTACAACTTCTCCAAGTTTGGTGTTGTCGGCAAATTTGCTCAAAACACATTCTAGTCCTGACTATTTTTAATTTCCATCCTGTACCTTCCTGTTCATGTATAACTGTGCCTAATAATCCATTCCATTTTGGCCAAATGTGATCACAGTGTATGTTAATTAGTTTCCTGAACAGTAAACTCTCCAAAAGTAGAGTTTTATTACCTGCATGGACAGCTGTAGTTACAAAAACCCTGTTTGCAGTGAGTATGGGATGTAATGCTTCCTGGAGTAAGACTGAAGGCAGCAGAGAGTGGCAGTGAGAAGGTAACTCGCATGTGCTCCTGAGAGAGGAGCAAAGATTTAATCTGTGGTCAAAAAATCTTATGTGCAAAGTCTACTGTAGTGGAGAAAAGCTTTTGTGTCCGGTCCTTAAGACAAAAAAAGGAAAGATCTAGAAACCTCCGTTAGACCTCTGCACATCAGTATATACCTATAATATACAACAGTTATCATGAGTGACCTGTATGCTAGTCGTGCACCCATTACTGCGCTTCAGAAGATACGTGCATCCATTTATTGCACATATCGGGCGTGCAGGAAGCTAGCTTAGCTGGTTTTGATTCAGCATGATGGAAAACAATAGCTAGTTGGAAATTCTTCACTGGGCATGTTTGTAGACTGTTTTTTGCATTAGTGACTTTTCATTTTTAACCAAATATAAAACTCCTAGAGGGAAAAATTCTTAGTAAAGGAAGCGGTGGGGGGCTTTTGCAGGAATGGCAGCAACTTCCTGGCCCCACGTTGTGTGCATAGTAGGTGCATTTGCCTTTTCTGCATGCTGACATTACTTTGTGGCCAGGCAGCCTGTGAATTTAGGATGACTTTAAGTGTTCCTTGTTGTCACTGCAGCACCCAGGGAAACAAATCAACAGGAGCATAGTGCAGTGGGAATGGCCTGCCTTGCTCAGTGGCATCGCTCTTGCATGTCAGCGTATCTGCTCAGCAAGACAACGCGAAGTAGCACAGGTACACTCAAAATCCACCACCTTAGTTCTGTTTGCAGGAACTTCCTGTGCAGACAAGCGCCAGCATTGCCGCTGTACTCAGAGTCCGCTGACTTTAATAGAAGCTCTTCAGGTTGTGGTGGAAGGCTGAGAAATTGTACAGCTATTTCCCACTCTAGGTCTGAAATGCAAGCCAAATGAGCCACGCTGCAGCTGAGTCCATGTAAGTGCTTCTCGATTTCGCAATGGGCTCACAACATTGCCCTTCATGTAAGGGTTCTGAATCAGATTATAACACCTCTTGCATAATGGAAAGCTAAAATGTACCTTGGAAGTGCTGCTGCTGGTTTCTGCTAAGGCCATGATCCCATGTACTTTCAGAAGATGCTGGGAGCAGTATCTTGACCCTCTGCCAGTAATTGCTCTGTGGAGCCCATATGACATTTGACAACAAACCAGTTCCTTCTGTAGTGTTTGCTACTGAATCTTGTGCTTTGGGAGAGTTTTGTGTTTTTTTCTTGACAATTTCAGTTGACTGCGTGGAATATTTCTTATAATTGATGTGTAAGGGGGCTGAAGTCCAAACTTACAGGAGCTTTTATCTGGCTTTTATTTTGCTTTTCATTCAGGAAGATGACAAAGCCATACTGTGTTTTTTTTGTTTGTTTTGCTTTTTAATTTGCAGTGCAGGTGCCCAAATCTAGCCATCTAAGCCCGTCTCGGATGGCTGAAGTTGACCAAGACATCTGAAAATGGCTGGCAAATATAATACAGGACTTAGGGCGTACCTGGAAGATGAGTGACATCTTTGTTCGGGCACCGGAGTCCCCTGCATGTTAGCATTTATTTCAGAGATCCTGTATATACCTGAAGGGAAACTTTGCTTTGAATAAAAGATAAGTATTCCCTAATGGTCTTAGAGATCCATGTTTTTCCACATCCAGGAAGTTTATCTGTAGAGCTTTGTGGAACAGGTCTTCAGTGACAGGAAAGGCAGGTCCTGTGCTGCTTTTCTGCATTTTATATTTCAAACGGCCTTTGTACGTTAGCTGAGTATTTGGCAGTGAAGCTGAAAGAGGGTTTGATAAAATTACTGTCCCTGTATTTGTATCCTACAGGATGCTTTTTTGATGAGTGCTGCAGAACTCCTGGTGCAATGAACGAGTTGCTTCCTTGTCCTTTGGCAGAAAGAAGCTGTACTGTGACACCAAACTGAGTGTTGTGACTGTAACGACAGTTTGTGGTCCTGTGTTAGGCAGACATCTCCAATAGGAGCCAAAAGGTGGCTGCTGGGGTAGATGACCAGAACCACAGCTTGTCGCAGCTTCTGGAGGGCCAGCTGCTGGTGTGGTTTCTGTCGACAGAACCTCAGGCATCTGCTGTGAGGATCTGCTGTGGCCTTCTCCTTTGCTGGTTTTTGACCCAGGGGACCGTCACTCAGCAGCGGTGCACACGTGAGACTAGTAATTTCTTTAGACGGATGGAGTTTTGAAGGCTTTAAGCTCAGTGTTACTTCCTGAAACGACGGCAGTACAGTTTTGCTCTAAGGAAATCTATCTTCACTTTTGATGCCAAAACTGGTGCAACTTGGGTGGAGCTGGCTTCGCTGTTAGCTTTCTGCATCCTGCAGGGATTGTTCTGTCAGGCTGTGCTCTGTTCTGCTTGATTGGGCAGTCAGCTGGCCTTTGATTAGAGATCTTTCTAACTTTGTAATGAAATTCTCATTTCCAAAGAAAACAAAATTTTTGAGTCTAAACCAGCCAACTAATTTGATAGTACATTCAGTTGGCTTTGTCCAAAGTGAGATGCAAAACTTGCAGAACTAACATCTCAGCCTTTCCGTGCAGCACCAGATACTGGTTGAACCAGAGTGGGTAAAAAATGCCAGCAAATGGTGTCTCTTGTGTACTTTTGTGTGTTTTCTTTAATAATTGTCAGCTTTAGTTCATCAAAAATGATTTTACGCTTGGCTTCCCTGATTTTTAATTAGTATTTATCATGTAAAAGTATAGCCGGGGAGCTCTTTGAACACTTTGAACAGGAAGCACTGGTAAGTGGTAAACAATCAGCTTGTTCATGAATACCTCTCTGTTTTTGTATGTGTTTGTCTTCTTAAGTTGTAATTACTAGGCATAGTCCTAAATTGTTCAGCTTCTTCCCTCCTCTTGCCTTGATAATTTTTTCTATATTTTCCACCTCTCCTGAGAACTCTGTTTTTAATGGTTAATTTAAAGGAAGCCTCTTGTGTATTATAATGTGCATTCTGATTAGTACACCTAGTTGCAAAGAGTACATTACTTCAAAAGAAAATGAAGAAAGACACATTTTGCAGCTTGGTTTCATTTGCACACCTTTTTTGAGCACGTGGAATTGTGAGTACAGCCAGTAGCAATGTAATACCTGGTATTTGGGCAAATTCAGAATATTGGTTTGCCTTCAGGTGTACAGCCTGTTTGTAGCCACAGATTTAAGCACAAACAGGCAGCTTTTGTGCCAAGTCAGGTTTTAAAAATCTCAGTTGTCATCTTACTGCATATTTTATACCAGGTAAGAAATGCTATTGATGACAAGTTGGGCTGGCAGGAAAACATGGTTTATTTGCTCGTGTGGAGAGTCAGAGATTGTCAAAGTGGTCGTGTGAACTTAAATTCATTTTCTTTCATTTGCTAATGGCTTAATAATGTTTAAATTAGTCAACTCTGGTATTTTAAATACTTTTCATAACATCTCCATAGTCTTTGTGGGGTATTTTATTTTTCTTCATGCACATTAATGTGAGCCATCTTCTTTTTATGGCCAGTTGCAGGGTCCTTCCTCAAAAGAGGTACTGAAAGTAAAAGCTTTTTCTTCAAGAGTTTTCATGGGGTGACAGGAAATGTCCCGCTGACAGATATCCATGGGAGCCTTTACAAACATCCATTAACAAATTCATTGACCATTTTCATTTTCTCAAAGTGTATTTATTTTTCTGTTATGATTTAGTGCCCACTTATATTTACTGCTCTGAAGCGCCACAGGTTAATGGCACTGTTTGTAGCAGTGAAGTGAAAAATGGGAATGCAAACGTAGACCCTTAGGGAGGAGCTGTGTGCCCATGGAAGCTGCAATGGTGCACCTGGGTTCACCTCTCGGTCTGCTGGAGCACAAGGAGGACGTTCATGACACTGACTGCCTTCGTTTCGGTTAAGCTGTGGTTCAGTAATCAAGTCTGAAAATACAAATTGCTGCCTTAACTCTGCTCTTCATTGGCCTGACAAATTTTTCCAAGCAGGCATGACTTCAGGACTGAACCTCGTTCTGGACATTGATGCGGATTTCTCCATGAAGACTGTACATAAAACTTCCACGGGTGGTAGAGGGAAGGTAGAAGGAGAGACATCAAACTTGTAGAGATGATTCCAACTTGAAATGGTGGCTCCTCAAAGGTATATCTGAAACCCATCAGTTACCCTGATCTGACAAAGGTCAGAATGACTTGTGTGTTATCTGTGGGTGCTTCACCAGGCTACTAAAAGGAAATTGGTAAGGGAGTTGGGTGTAATTAAAACCTAAGGTCCTTGCTGTTTCTTTTATCTCGTTTGAAAATGGAAAGGAAAATCATTTCCTTCCTCCTGCTGAGTGATAAACTATTTTGTTGGAAATACAGTCGCTTTGTAGCAGAGATCTCACTGTTGCCATCAGGAGAGCTGAGTGCACTTGGCAGGGCAGTGTTTCCAGCAGCTGATCTGGCTTCCTTTTCAGCTTCTGTGCATCTTGGCTCAGGCGGAGTCTTCACAAATGAACAGGCATTTTGTTGAGCTTGTGGATGCAGAATGGTCTCATAATAGCTACTGAGCTACGTTATTCCTATCCGGCCTTCCTCCAAAAGCGTCTACCTGTGGAGTTATTCAGGAATATGTACTGTGCAGACTCTTCGCATCTTATATTCAACCAGACTGACTTTCTGCTGCTTGGCGCTTGTATTTCTGTGTGGGCAGGGGAATGTTCATAAGCACCTTAGGCAGCGTAAGCTGTCACTGCCACTAACAGATGTAGCTCTTGTCATTCCCCAACAGGATATTTCCCCTACTTCTCTTGTGCCCCCCCAAAAATAACAAAAACCCTCCACACAGCATGTGGCAGGCTGATTCAGGGAGCTGATCCAGCAGAGGAATAAGCTCTGCACGAAAAGCAGCTTTTTTTGTCTGGGTGAGCTCCCCGATTGGATTCATTGTGCAACTCTCTGAGTTTGAGTTGGTGAGGCAGCAGGATGGAGTTGGGCTGCCTCCACCAGTACGTGCTTACGCAAGCTGGAGTATCTGGCCTGGTAACGTAACGGAGTAATTGTATCTGCTTCCAGCATCTGTCCTGTAGTAGGCTGGGTGCAGCCTGTTGCGATGTGTATAACGTGTTTTCAGGGTCTTAGTCAGATGTTCTCTAGAGAGATGCTATTTCTGTCTTTATCCACCTGCTTCCAAATGGTTTGCCGACATAAGATGATTTTAAGGACTTTTGGCTGGAAAAATCTCCCTCTTCTCCCAATCAAGCAACCAATCCAGTGTTTTTGTGTAATGACCTGGTCAGTTTTGTAAGACATCATACAGACGAGGGCATGCTGAATACTCCTAAGCCCGTCTGTCCCCAAAACTGCTGTATGCAGAAGAGGTTTTTGGGGGGATATAAACAAGGAATGCAGTTTTGATGAGGAGTCTGAATCACTTGGTTACCTGAATCAGAGAAGCCCATACATCTGCGTCAGCTCATTTCATATGGGTCTGCACCCACATGGGAGGCGCTTACGGACTGTCCCAACTGCCTGGCTTGGTTAGGTGGGTTCACACTGCTTGTGTCTCTGCGAATTTTTGACACTGGGCTCATCTGCCTGCACTGCTGTTTATGTGAGCTGCATTGTAATGATGAAATCTTCTGTGTAATGTTGCACACTTTGCTTAATGTGTAATAACCTGTGCAGTTTCCAGAAAATGTTCATTCATGAATAGTTGCAGTTCAAATGATAACACTTACCTTGTTTTGAAAAGTTACCTTAATTGCTCCATGTTGATCCCAGCCTCACTTAACTGACATTTTCATAACCTCCCATTCTTTTAATTGTTTGAGCCCTGGTGCATAAATACTAAATCCTATGCCATTTGTTATGCAGATGATTATGTTGTTGTTGCTTGACCGTCCTCTGTTCTGCAAATACTAATTTCTTAGTGTACTGTTTAAATTTATTTATGTACTTTTGTTTCATAGGAAGCAAGAACAGAATCTATTGCCAGACCTTTGGAGATAAATGAGGCTGAGAAGATGATGAAAATTGCCATTGACTGTGTTCTGGTAAGCAAATTGATATTTAATTGCAAAATCATCATTCCTCTCCTGCAAGAAGAACGTAGTTGTTCTTATCAACAGCCTAGGGTTAAGCTGTAACACACACATCACCTTCAACTGACTGGGCCAAGTAATGCTCTGCCTGGTTAGTTAACAGGTAATGTGAAACTTCAACTAATGGCTAATGCAAGTTTTGGTCTTTGTGTTCACACGTTTAATGTTACCTATGTTCATCAAGGGAGAGAGCAGTCTGTGATGACTCCTTGCATCGTGGCAATGAATATAGTGATGATCTTTATGATTTCTGTGGAAAATCTGTTGTGTTCAAAGTGAACAGCCCTGTTAACTGTAACTGGTAGCTTTTCTTGGCAGAGTAAAAGAGGTGTCTGCACAGTGATGATTATGAGCTGGCAGTCAGAAATCACAGCCTGCAGCAGAACGGATAAACTATGTTAGCAGCAGCACCTTGGAGAACATGTTAAGAACAACTCTGCTGCCAGACTGTTGCGCTGTATGGCCGTGTTGGTTTAATGTGCAGAAATATTCTCCCAGCTGAACTGACTTTGGTAACAAACCTATGGTGTTGCTGTCAATACAGCTGTGTCAAAGAACGGCTTCCCTTGGCCTCTATCTTGGGAGAAAACAACAGAAAACCCCTCCGTGGTTTAGTCGTAATCCCTGCTTCTGGTAGGGGCTCAGCAGTAGTCCCAGAATCTCTACAGGAATGATCGACTGCATCAGCACAGAAATCTGCAAGCCACCTCCAATGTTTAAGCTGTGTCAATTTTACAGTCCGGGCTGCAAGGGGCATACTTGGTAACTCAAAATGTGTTGCTACGTCTGGGGTCGTGAAGGTGGGCTCTGGAAAAAGGATAGCTGAACTGAGAAAGGGGTGAGAAGAACTTGCACTGTGCTTATTAGTGGCATGCCAGTGCATCGTTACAGTTCTAGTTTCAGAAGTCCCTTGTCCTGGTCTCGGGAACATTGTCCTTGCTCCAGTGCTTGGGTTCCTGTATCTCTGAATCATTAGCTGCCCTGAGAGGCAAGTATGGTGGTTAATTAAATCCTAGTGAATACTGTAAGTTATTTAACTGCAAACTGTATCCAGTCCAATTGTATAATTACAAGGAGTGGAGTTCCAGGTTTTAAACAGCCAGCGCATAATCAATAGATACTCCTGACGATCTTTCTTTGTTTCTGCTCCTACTTGCAGTCCATATCAACTCTAAATGTTGTTAATGTGCATTGATATTCCAGGCAGTAGTGCTAATAAACTAACAGGAAAATATTAGAGCAATTGAGGAATACCAATAACACATACCTCATCTGGTTTAGTTCTGGGCCAGTTAATGAAACGACCTATTATAGCTGTACAGCATGTAACAATTACTGCTAGAATTTGAGCAACTGTGGAGTCCTTCTTCCCTTTCACTCAAGCAAGATTCAGAGTTTCTAGAGCATGAGCACCCTGAATGCACTCAGTTGTTCTAAAAAGCTTTCCCCTCCTTATTCCTGTAATGCGTTACAAATTTTGGGATGCTTCCCGGATTTTGAAAAGATGGATGCAGTAAGACTCAGAAGAGTATGAAAGTATTGGGATAGATTAACTTCTTTTCAAAAGTAACATTTATCAGGAAGAAAAAGAATGTTGATAAAAGCCTAGATATTCCCTAAAATAGCGCCAAGAAATAAATACATTTCTCATCTGTGTTTGTTCAGATGCCTACCTGTTAAAAGATGACTTTCTATATCCTTTCAGATTTTTGGAGGGGGCTTCTTTCCTTCCCATCTTTTAGTACCATTTTGATGAAAAAGAAAGTAAGAAAGTTAAAGCTCAGGACAACTTTTTTTTTTCTTTAAGAATGCATGGGGAAAAAATAGGTATTTTAAATTTCTAAATGTATAGCTAGTTCATTATCCCGGTCATGGTCACACAAAAAAAAAATCATTCTCATTGCCTGGCTTGTTCTAGCTCACTGTTATAAAGTTTTATGAAAACATGTTATATGAGATAATACAGAAGTATGTTTAGCATCTAAAAGACAATTCTAATTATTCTAGCGCATGCTATGGTTTATCATCCTTCTCCTTTAGGAACAAGTCCAAAAGACTAAAGACATGTTGAATAATGTGGCTTTGGATGAAGCCAATTTGGAAGCCAAGATTGAAAAAAGAAAATTGGAGCTGGAAAGAAGCCAGAAGAGGCTACAGACCCTACAGAGTGTTCGGTAAAGATTATGAACCGATTACCTACTGCATAAATGAGTGCTAGCATAAATGATGGTATTGTGTGTTCTTAATGCTTAGAGCAGCGAGGAGTGAAGTCTGTTAATGAGACTGAGATGATGGCCTGTGGGAGAAGGATTTTCATCTCTAGAGATGCCCAATCTGGATTGTAGTTGTTTTTTTGGTTATTTTGTATTTGAAATCAGATAATCAGGGCTGTTAAAAGCCCCCAGAACATTATTTGGTGGGCTGCCTAGTTGCTGCTTGAGCTGTACAAAATGGTCAGGTAGTATGTCTTTTTTCCTTTATCATTAAACGTAAATGGAGACATGTACTTCCACTGAAAATGACATGTGGTGCAAGCATTCCCTTTGTTCCAGAGGCTTCCAGCATTCCCAGCCACCAAAGTAATTAGGCATCCCTTGTTGGGATAGGTTCCTCTGGGCAGTGACCCAGCTTGCCATAAAATCAAAATGTTCAGGTCCATGGTTTAGCTTGGTTAAATTAACCATGCCCCCTTGGCTAAATTGCAGATTTATGCAATCTATAAGATCATTCTCTATTTTTGAACCTCGTATGAAGAAAGAAGAATATAAATACGAGAAAAATGAGTGGTGGGAAGAATAACATTGGATTCATATACACGTTGTGATCCAGAACACTTCAGTTGGTAGATGTGAAGCACTGAACAGGAGTAGCATTCTGTGGGGCACAGCAGTAGGCACTGTAGTAAAAGGCCTCATCACTTACTTGTATCGGGACTAGTTATGCTTCTAACAACACAGTACAGTTTTGTTGCAGATAAGCCTCCAGTAAAGTAGGTGGCTTACCATCCATGCAACAAGCTGATTTTTTTTTTATTTTTTTTTTTGGAGTTAAGGAACAGCAAGCTGATTAATTTAGATTTGTCTGCTAAAGAGGCCAAAATGCTGCCTTCTGTTTGTTTGGAAAGGAACAGTAGTGGATATGCAGTAATGTTTCCTTTGCTATGTGTAATTTTCATAGGATAGCGTAGTATTTCTTTGCCTCGTGCTTTTAGTCTCTGAAGTAGCGTGGAACCTTGGAAGAGAAGGTCCTTATAGAGTAGTACAGTAGACATGGAAAAGCAGCTGCAAAAACAAGAATGCTGCTTCACATTTCTGCATGTACAGGTCTATGTTTCTCTGAGTAGTTTGTTCTTGTTGTCTGCAGTCCTGCTTTTATGGATGAGTATGAGAAGATAGAGGAGCAACTGCAGAAACAATACAGTAGTTACCTAGAAAAATTCCGTAATCTAACCTACTTGGAGCAGCTCCTGGATGATCATCGTCGGACAGAGCAAGAGATGTTTGAGGTAAAACAGTTTAGAAATGCTCATCAAGACTCTCTGTACTGTAGTCCTTGGCCTTATAACAGAAAATGTCATAATACCCCTTTGCCAAAGCAGCCTGTTGCTCGTAGTACCAGCTCCAAATGACCGGCAGTTTACTGATGCGCTGTAAAGTATGATTGGTGTTGGACAAACGTGATAATAGAGCTTTCTATTTTCAGTTAGTGAACTTAAACCAATGTAGTGATACCCCTTTCCAGACTAACTTTTCTTGATTCATTCTTTCTCAATTGATGCCTTTTATTGTGTGGAATATTTTCAGTATTTCTAATCTTCCACTTGCTACATACAGTGTATGTGCTAAGAGTTTTAGACAGTTATTTTTGTTGTCTGCCAACAACTGATTTATAAGGGCTTCTTAGCACAAGGCTCTTCAATTTCCTCATAGTTGTTCTCTTCAATGAAAACATCGCAAAAAGTAGCAGTGAAAAAATCAGATATGCTGGAATCCTCTCTCACAAAGACTTCACTTTATTTTGGCAGAAATTCTATTTTCTGTTGACTTACTGAATTGTATCAGTTCAGGGTGATTCTTGATTATCCAACAGGATAGAAAATATGCATCTCTATCTCATCTTACTTCATCCTTTCCTTTCCTTTGGGTGTTTACTGGACTGCAGCACTTTCAGCCAGCCTTTTATTCAGCTTCCTGTAGCTTCGTGGTTTACTGATATTATTGGCTTTTCATCCTTCTTGCAATCTTTACCCAGTACATTTTCTGTCTGCGTTGAAAAGAGATGTTTCAGTGAATGATCTCCCCTTGGGCCTTAATCTTGGTGGGTGTGCTATACCTTGTTTCAGTGAAACAGTGCTTCCACTTTCTGGTCTCCTACCTTTCATATGCAGATAGTGTTTTATTTTGTCAACACAACTCACTCTTGTTCTTGGCAGAAGTATGGGAGAGCTGCAAGTAACGTTCCTTGTGTCTGGTCTACAACTGCACATTTTGCTTTTGTCATATCTGTATGAGCCTACTGATTTGGGGAAGAAAAAAAAAACAACAGTTAAGTCATTTACCCCCAAGTTTAGTTAGAGTAAGATTTTGTGACCTGTGCTTAGGCTAGAAATAAGATAAGGTAACGTTATCGTCCCTCTTTTTCCATGATGTCTCTCTTGAGCTGGTGAGATTGTATCTTTTTAGAAAGCTTTGCAATTCTGTAGAACTGATTGTGTCAAGAAACCTCCGCTTTGAGTATTGTCTGCACTCTTTCTGTGCATCTGAGCTGTACAACATGATGTACAGAGGGCTTCATAACCAGGCTCTCAGTTCTTTTTGCTGTCTAGAGAAAATACAGTAATGCTCATCACCTCTGGGACACAGGAAAAGGATGCTCTATTTTGTTCAGAAGGCTCAAATATTTTACTGCATTATTTGCCTGAGGAGAAAGTCAATCTGTATTTTAAAAGATAGCATGGGCATTTGACAACTTGTTAATTGTTGTGAACCAACTTCCTATTAATCTCCCTTTTTATAAGCTATCTATCTCTGTAGAAACTGTCACATATTTCTAACCAGTAGCGAGCTTCATATTTTCATGTGTCTTGTTTAATAATACTCTAGTTCTTCCCCATCTCTTTGGAAGAAAAAAACCCTCCTCAATTAAATCATACTCTTGAAATGAAGCCTAAAATCTGATTTATTCTTTTCCCTTCTGTTCAAATGTCATTGAGACTTAATACCAGAGGTAGAAATGATTTGAATTTGACTACCTGGAACTGTTTATAAATTCATGCACAGAAGTTAGTAATGAGTTGGCTTACAGCTCTTGAGAGGATTTTTGTTAAAAGATAATAAGATGAAGGAAAAGCCTTTGCCATTCAGGAATGTTCCTGTGCTTAGAATATGGAGAGCACTTTTTATTTTCCTTCTTCTTTCTGTGAGGTGCCTGGAGAATCCATATAGATTCTTTGGCTTTTAATTTAGTAGGCTAAGCAGATAGTGATATTTCAACATTGTGCAGAATTAAAGAGTATTAAAGGCTGTGAAAAAAAGATGTCTTTCTCTGCATACTTCTGTTACTTGTTATACGTGGTACACATTAGCAAACATCAGAACTGGAAACTTCTTAAACGTGTGTTTTATGTTAACATTAAAATAGCATCAAGTCTTCTGCATTTGGAATGTGCTCTTGCCATGGCTGAGTGTTCCTAACAATGATCTCAAGCGATCAAGTTACCTTGCTTAAACCATCTGTAAAATGCATTGTGTTAGCTTAAACCAGCAGTTTACCTGTCTAGTTCCATAGCTAGAGCTAAACCCTGAAAAGACCCTGAGACCATTTCATTTCACTTCCCATAGGTTAATGTCGGTTAAATCTTTTCCCGAGGCAATGTTTGAGAATACTGTCCCATTCCTCCCCCCCAAAAAAAACAAACAAACAAACAAACAAAAAAAAACAAACCACAAAACAAAAAAGACAAACAACAAGGGAGAAAAAAAGGTACCTTTGACAGTTTTTCTTCAGACTGAGGAAAACAGCATGGGGATCAAGAATAGAAAACTAGAGTATCTAAAATACTTAGAATGTTTAAAGAGTGAGGCTCTAAACATCCCTTTGTGGGCAGCAATCCAGTGACTCAAGTAGCGATGACTGCTTTGTTGCAGAAGCTGTTGCTTTGGTAAAAGAAGAGGTTGTGCGTCTTTTACAGCCAGATTCTCAGGAGTGCTGGAGTCCAAGCTAGTATATGAAGTCATGAGATGTCAGTGCTTGAAATCAGGCTCCAGGACTTGGTAACTGAAAGAGAATGAAGAATCTGGGTCCTGACTAGGCCAAGAGACTTGCTGGCACACTCCTAGCTCCAAACTGGTGGGAGGGTATTTTTATTTTTAAAAGTGCGGTGTTTAATCCATTTCATGTTAGTCTCTCACCAAGCTGGAACACCAGGGCATTTTTCTGACTTCTTGGTGTGCTTTTCAGGTAGTGTTTCTTCACCTTTGGTATGTGTTGGTGAAGCAAAACAGTGGGTGGTTTTCTTACATGCTTGAAAAAAGGAATTTGCTCCAAACTGATGCTGAATGCTGTCTTAGAGTTTATCATCTCTGTATCACTTTTAGAATCAACAGAGGAAAAATAACTGAGATAATTGCATTTAATCCATTTTAATATGCAGTCTCTTGAACTGTCAAAAATACTGAAAATTGTGTTGATTTTAACTGTGATTTGTCTTTTGTTCCACCAAACAAATCTTAATTATCTTGTGTGGTAGAAGTGAGAGTCAACTCTTTTATCGTTGCTGTGTATTTTGTTAAATAGCTTGCTAGGAAAAGCAACAGCAACGTAATTAGATTAATCCAGCACTCTGTGTGCTGTTCAGTACTGAGGGCTGTTTCCTGGATCACTTTCCTTGACTGGTTGCATGTCTTAAAGAGGAATTTTTGTTCTAATTGAGAGACTGTTGCTGAATAACGAGACTAATCTCTAGCGTGCTTAGACTCAAAGCCGTTTTGGTAGCCTGCTGACGTAGCATGGCTAATGACATAGGCCAGAGTGCATTTCCTAATTAGAAAAGTGATTTAAAGATTGTACCCAAGCACACAGATTTAATTAAGTGACATTGAGCAGTGGAAGCACTCCAGCCTTTCCAAACCGCGGTGCTGGTTGTTTGTGTGGATTTTTTGGTTTGTTCTTTCAAGCGGGAGGTGTGCGGCTGCTCGGAGAGCTGTGCTCCGGAGCTCACGCCGCTGCGGCCTCGAGCTTCCCGTTCCTTTTTTTTTGCCACCCGGTGTCTGTGATAACAGGGAGCAGCGTTTGGAGGACAATTGGCGGTAGTCTCCTGCCAAGCACCGGACTGAGAAATATCCCTCGGTGTTAAAAGGAACTTGAAGGCTTGCTATTGAGTCTCAACTTAAAGAATTGGCAGAACTGAACAGTTAATTGATGATGAAATTACCACCTGCAGAGTGCCTGCCTGTTTGATGTGGAAACCCTTTGAAATGTATGAAAAATACGAAATTATTTGTCTGTTATCAACTCTCGTTTGTGGAAATGTCAGAAGTCCTTACATGACTCCTCTTTTGAGTGAGTTTCTCACATTTATTGACAAACTGTCATGCACTATTTATTATTGGATCCAAGGAATTTAAATAAGGGTATTTTGTCTTTGTGGTTTCCTTAGCCATTTTTTCATTTTCAGTCACCTCTTTTATTCTGTTTCCGTTCTCTTGTGCTGCTTGTGGCACTAATCCATCTTCTCGCATGTCCGCACAGAAGCGGGGATTTATGTTCCGTGTCTTCTGAAAGATTTGTTCTTATTTTTCTACTATGTAAAAAGAGTCGATGCTCTTCATTAATTTTTATCCTATTTTTAAGACAAAATTGGTTCTGATGTTTAGCCATTAAAGTTATTAGAACTTTGGCTGCTGTAAAATTCAAAGTTTCAGGGGTTTTCAGATTGGGGACTGAATTTTTGGACTGTAATAGATGCCTGTCCTTTAAAGGACAGCCCAGGCTAATACAGTTAGAAAGGCATTTTTGAAACTAGTTTGTGTAATGCCAGAATAACATGGCAATATCCTTTAGCATTTGCTGGCCTTTTTTTTAGACAGAATATACTTATGTTTCTTTTGTGCTTTGCGAGGGCATGCTTGAAGTGTTTTCTTCAGCTACTTCCTACTGACGTGTTTTAAGACTGCTTTTATGATGGTACTGTGAAATCTCAACTAAGAAATGCCATGGAGTGGTGGACATGGAAAAAGATGTTCTAAGCTACTCTGTCATTATCTTTGGTTTGGGATTGCTTAAACCATTTTTCTTTTCACCGTTCTGATATTACTTTCAATAAGCAGTCCATTATGATGAAAGGTTAAGCAAGGGAAAAAACAAACTGCATCGTGACTTTCTCTTCGTAACCCACGCTACTCAGATAAAATCCTGTCTTCATTTACCTGACGCTTTCCTATCAGAGCTCCATACCTGAAGCAGGCGCTTTATTCTGAACATGTACGTATCAGGGATATCTGAGTTCTGCTGCTCTCCAAGATAATCTTTGGTTCTGCTGCTTTGCTTTTTGTCTTTTGCCTTGCACTATCCCTTTGAAATATTAAATCTAGACATTCCCATTGCAATGTCTGCTTACTGAAATAGCCAGACAGAAGGTTAATATGAAAAGCGTTTGGTTACAGACTTTAATCTTGTAGCTAATGTGCACTTGAATTATGGCTGTTTGGTAATATTTTTATAGGTATCAGGAGAGCACTCCTGGTCCAGCATAGCTAAATTATATTGAATATCAGATGTAAAAGTAAGCACAGGCATCTTAATTGTTGATTGCTTCTGTTCTGGCATTTAGTCCAGTCTACAAGTACGACAGTGATGGTGGGCTGAGACACAGAAATCCCATAATGGAGAAATGTGGAAAAAAACAGAAGAGGAGGAAGGGATCGCATAGGCAGAGAATGAGGGCAATGGAGCATTGGAGGAAAAGACATAGGAAACTGCTGGCCTGAGAAATTACGGTCACAGTAGGAGATGGTGGAGACAAAGAAAAGGTGGGAGGGCATGTGAAGAGCAAGCTAGAAAAGATGGAGGTTACAGGGAGCTTTTGCTGCACACGTTCTTTCCACTGAAGCAAAAATCTGCAATCCCCTACCAATACCATGGCAACTGGAGCTGGAGTCTCAGAGGTACCTCAAACTGCCCTGAAGTGGTTGTGTGCTCCTGGTGCTTTATTGACACTGTCTCACCTTAAAAACCTTAGCATAAACTTTTTGGGAAATGAAAACAATTGAGATGTGTGTTTCCCAGTGCTCAAAGGTCCACATATTTGTTACAATTCTCTGGACATGTGATGTGCCATATGGGCAAACAAGCTTGCGTTTGTCTCCTGGATTTGGCGTCATTTGACTCAAGGCTTTGTGTTCCTTTTATTCAACAGACTCTAGAACTTTTTGCAGACTCAGATCAAACAACAGTTGATTAAAACCCTAACAATACCACTTAAAACTCACTGTATCTAGTGCACGATAACCCCTAGTTTGGCTTTGGGAGAATAAAACTGTGATATATGAAAAGCCCTAACTGTTTTCTGGTGGCTCAGGAGGTACAAGTACAGAACTGCAACTCTGTATTGAGAACATTGTTTTCACTACACTCGCTAAATTAAAAAGGGAGCCAAGATGAGATTTAAAATATTTCAGTGAGCTAGGGATATGTGGGAGAGCAGAGAGGTTTTTGAATAGGCCAATACGCATCTGGCAATAGAGAAAAAGCCAAGACTGCTGGGGCTTGGTAAGAGGAGAATGATGCAGGAATGCAGGTCATCTCTGCTCTCACATCAAATTCTGACACAACCTGAAGTGGGATTCATTAAAATAATTGAGGGGGTGGCAGGACTGAAGATGACTTCCCAGAGTGGCTGCTAAATTGTCTTGCGCTTGTTACTGCTGTCAATTTTTGGAAGGAGCTACTCAGTACAGGTTCATCACTTAGAGGTTTTTTTCTGAACAACAACAATGTTCATATTCTGCCCTCAGCAGCCCACGAACTCCTCAGCAGTAAGAGGTGGAGAGGATCCTTGTGCATCTGGGCTTGGTGCTGTGCTGGATACGAACCCCCTGCATAGGCTGCTCCAGGCTAGTTCTTTGCTGCTGCTGCAAACCCGCTGTCATCCTGTTAGATAGGAAATGCTCTGCAGCTGGGGAAGGAAGATAGGGACAGTGTCCACTAAGTACTGCACTGTAGTAATTCGCAGGTAACTTCTCTGTCGTGCCAGCAATTGTTTCCATAAAGCACGAGATGTAACAGCTTGCAGTGATAGCTTAGCTTGGAAATCCACGAATGCTGCTAGAGATCAGAGACTGTGCAGCCTCTTAAGTTCTTAGGTTGTCTTGCTGAATTTCTTCTGCAGTGACCCCATTCCTGAAGAAACATTAGAGGATAATGGTGTCTTTTGTGTGTTCAGAATGCACTGCCTTTTAGTTTTTAAGTATTCTCTTATCTGATCTTATTTGGCAAGAAAATAGGATAAGAGGATTGTTCACGTGGCGGTCTTTCTGCCTTCCCTGTATGTCTGAGTTATGCTTTTGAATATTCACAAGTATTTTAAATGAGTGACTTATATAACGGAAATCTAGCTAAGTAAAAGACAAAGCAGAAAACAATCATAGATCACTTGAAGCAACACTGATCAAGTGGATCAAGTTTCTTTTTGTTCCAGCCTTCCCCCCCGCCCCCCAAGATCAACACAAATAAAAAAAAAATCATTACAAGAAACCTTTTAATAAGTGGTTACAAGCCCAGGAATTGGTTGAAAGAAAAAGCCCAAATAAGAGTTATTTGGGGACTGACATAAGTAGGTAATGTTAAAATGATGTGAGCAGCAGAGGCAGGTAGCTATGAAACACTGGCATTTTGATTCACACAAACATGCATAATCTCAATGTGAGAAACAGGTTGTTTTTTATATAATGTTAAATAGTAGAGTAATTCTCAGATTTCCAGCTGTGTAGAAACAATTTCTAGTTATGTGAAATATATGAAAATGAAAGACTGTGCAAGTATGAACAGAACAAGAAGCCTTGTGTCAGACACCCACCTAGCACACGGGCTGGTGGTAGGAGATACGGCACCTCCCAGAGTCCTTCCCTTCCTCCTCTGAATGCTCCAGAATGCTGTTGGGGTTCACAGAAGTTGGTTCTGGTGTTGAGATGGATACCAGCACTCTAAATTGGGAGCTGTACCAGTTCAGAAGCATTCCAAGAGGATCAAGCATTGGGATTAAGGAAAGGTAAGAAATGCTAGGACATCTTTCTGCCCAGGGACTATGGGTCATATTTGTATTGCCAGGATTCCATATTCATTCTCACTTGGCCTTGTTTCGAGCACAATATAGTCCTGAAATCAACGGGAACCAACATTTTAAGGCCACTAGATTCTCCGAGGGCCTTCTCTTTTAAATCTGTCGAGCTGTGGAGCTGTGTGCCTTTCTCTTGCTCAAGCTCTGTTGCATCTTTGAGAGGTCAGCCTGTTAAGCAGGGTCTAAATCCCTTTGACAGTTTTCATTCGCTTGAAATACTTGGTGGTGGCCATCTTTTAACAAGAAACAAGAGTATCATATAGCGCATCCTACATCTCAATTTCTTCTCAGCACAAGGAGATTTAAATTAACAGTGCCTGTTTCTTAATCTGCACACTAGGCTGGAATGAAGCTACCCTGAAATGAGGTAAGAGCTTATGTGGTGAAGAACACAGAATTACTGAAAAGTAGAGAAGAATGTGTAAGGTGAAACCTGATGTTTTTGTAGATCAGTGGTTGCCCAGAAATTATTACTTATTTTGTGTTAAAGAATAATAGCCTGATGTATGTGAACAGTCCTAGAAATAGTGTTTGCTATTCCTTTCAACAGAGATTTGTCTGCGTCCTAAGTCTTGTCTACTTTATTCTTCTCTAGCTCATCACAATGAGAAATTAAAAAAAAAAAAAAAAAAAGGCCTTATCTCTGTCTTCTAACGTTGTAGCTAGAGCACTGTCTTAGTGAGCAGGAACTAGGAGCTCAAATATTGTCAGGCAGGAGAAGTTGTAAAACCTAGGTCTCTAAGTCCTGTGCTAGGGTTCTAACAACAGTGCTGTTAAGACAGAGGCTTGCTGGTGCTGCCTCTTAATTTGAGGCTTGACTGGTGGGAATGAAAAAATAAACTGAAGTGAGTGTCAGCCACCTGTAGAAGAGATTCTTTGCTGTAAGAAACATGGGCTGTACTGGAACTAATTGATCTCAAGATGAAAGCAGATTCTGTTGTCAATTCCTGGAACCATTGAGTTCAACAAGAATTACTACCCTGTAATATAATAAATGCTATCCTTGAAAAGAGCAAGTGATCCTGGCTCCCCTTGGAATGCTTAAAGGTTTGTGCTACCTGTGACACAGGGAGAGGATAATTCTGCTGTTAGATTTTAGTGGTGATGGGACAGTGACTGCTTGATGGTGGTAAACAAGATACAGCTGTGACTACTAACTTCCAATCAATACTAATTTGGATGATAATTTCTTCACACAGTGCAAACTGACCTCAGGTTTACATTGCAGAATTGTACATTAATTCAAATAAATCATACATCTAACCAATATAGCTTGTAAGCTAGTACAATAAAAATGTAATACATGGAGGGAATGCTCAATGAGCTGTTATTGAGTCATTATAATTCACGTCTTCCACAAAAGCGAATTGGAAAAATAGAGAGGAGCCGTCGTGATGGTAAACTTGCACTAAATCTGATGATGACTACATTTGAGTCGCAGGATAAAGTCCATCCTCTGTGACACAATTTCAGGTAGTAGTGAATTCCTGAGTGTTAGTGCTGATTTGAAGCTTGTATGAAAGCATTTTAACTGGAAAATTCTGGGCAGAAAATGTTAGTCTGGGATTTCCACCCCCGCCCTTTTTTTTTTCCTCAGTTCTGTTTGGATTCTATCACTCAGCACTAGAGGATGATTTAGAGGCCTGTGATCTCACCCAGTCTCACGATGCATTCTGACTGCTTCCCTTCCAACCCTTTTCTCTTCTGTCTCTTCCTGATCCTCTTGAGCTATGCCCTGTCGTAGGTGGTCACAGAAATCCTCAGCGACCCAGTGCTGTATTACCTGTAACGTTCTGCTCCCTCAACTCTGATCTGTGGTTCTTGGATGGTTCAGGAGTATTTCTTGTATCCTCTTGGGGCCTTTAACTTCAGACCTTTAGTCAGCTTTATTGAACCTGGATCTTTATGTGGAAGAGGAAACTAAGCCTAGTATAAGCATGCTAGACTTACCTGTAGGCAGCATCCCTGTGCTTCTTTAACCGACTGAAAAAAAGCGTTCAAGCTTGTACTTACCCTGGTGAATCATGACATTGCACCATTCCTTGTTTCCAAATGGCCCAATTTATGTGAATAATGAGATGGCTCTGGCTGGTGGCACAACAAAGTGTGCTCTGGGAGTAGTGTTGGAAAAGCAGTTCAGCAGAAACATTTGGCATAAATGTCATCTGTGTGTTTTATGAAGGCTTCTCCACATTTATGATGCCTCTTTCCCTTTATTATTGAACGAATGGAGGTAGTCAAGGGAAAATTTACATCAATCTGCAAAGTGACCCATGCTGTATAAAATGCACACGTAGATGTAGGGGGAAACTGGCTGCCCCAAGAAGTAATGAAAATAGGGTGCATGTGTGCATATAAGAAGGGATCCTGATCACTGAAGCCTCAAAAAGAGGGGAGGAAAGGTCATGAAATAAAGGAAGATTTGAAGCGTCAAGTTCATAGGAGCCAGCGTTGACTTCAGAAGTGGCAGAGCTCGTAATGAAGGAGATAAAATTATAGAGAGCTCAACTGCCATCCTTCTCAGGAGCCTTCAGGTAGCTTATGTCAAATTCTTTGAATTGCCATCCATCATAATATATAGCACAAAACAAGTACAGTACAGCAGTGGGGATGACTATCTGGGGTAGTTTGTTGTGGTTTTTTTGTTTGTTTTTAATAGAAAAATAGTCAAAAGAGGTAAATAACGTTTAAGCCTGCTTCACACTGATCACTGATTCACAGATTAATTCTGGTTGGAGAGGACTTTGTGAGGTCTCCAGCCAAACCTGCTGCTCAAAGAAAGGTCAGCTATGGCATCGGACCGCGCTGCTCAAGACTCTATCCATACGGGTCTTGAAAGCCTCCAAGGACAACGACTGCACGGCCTCCCTGGGCAAGCTGTTCACTGTTTGACCATTTGGATGAAAAACGTAATGTGTATGTGGCAGAGACGGTGGAGTAAGCTGTGCAGAAAGATTTTATCTTGATGCACAGTGCATCAAGAAACCTGCCACTAGGAGAATAACTAATTTACTTCATAAGGACAAGAGGGGGGAGCTGTAGGGGGAAGCAGAGGTTTACATGCAGCTTAAACGTGGCCCTCCAGTCTATAGGGCAAATCGTGAAACCCAACCAGTAGTGCAAGAGCAAACGCTTACCAAGGTGGAATTTGTCACCCTGAGCTAATTTGCTCTTTCTATTTAGTCCCATCCTTTTGAGTTCCTGAGGGGAAAGCATTAATTTCAAGGTGAGACCTTCATGCACAGTTTGCTTATTCAAGAGGGTGAGTAACTGATCCGCTGAAAGTCTCAGGACACCACCTCTCAACTTCACTTTATGAAGTGTGCTGTTCAGTTTCAATTCCAATTTATCTGTTCCGCGAAAAGTGGTTATTGCAGTGCTTGTGAGTTGGAAGTACTGAAGTCAAAACTGCTCAGTAATTATGGGAGTTTTAGGAAGAAGTATGTGAGAAACATTAAAACAATATAATTTCAAAATGCTTCCTATGGGTTATGTTTCATCCTGTTATGTTTAGTGGGTTTTTTGAATGTACTTTACAGGTTGTGGCCTGAGCTTGGTAGCATTAAGAGCTGCTGTGGTGGAATAGCATTAGTGTAGGTAGTTTAGGCTGTAAATCACAGCTTTCTCTCTCTCTGCGTTCTGCTGTTCAGGTGACATCCTGCAAAGGCACAGCCGGGCAGCTTGGTACTGGCTTCACTTTCCCACAGATCCTTGACAGCAGCTTGCCTTCCTAAAGACATTCTCCAAAACGGTCATCATGAGAGCTCATGATGATATTTTAATACTATGCTATCTTTCCTTTATGATAAATTTAATTACATTAGAAAACATTTTAGTCTTTTTCTCCCTTTTATGATAGCATGAATGGCATTTGGTTAATTGTCATGTGTTTCCTTGTAAAGATAAACGGTTCAAGAAAATTTCAAGTCTTTTTGCATCTTCGGTTGATGGAAGTGCGCTTTGGTAGTGACCTATCAGATCTAATTATTTTGCTAAATGTGGTCGCTGGAGTTTGTCTTGGGGAGGATGCAGTGTTCTCCATGTACTGTGAAGCAATGAACATGAACGTTTTTGTGATTCTGCCAAGCTCCTTTCAGTACAAAGTTGGTGCTTCACTTGGATAAGTATTATTCTGTCAGCTTTAGTGACTAATACTCTTCTGCCCCATTTATTCAAGTACCTTTAGTGTGTCTATTACAGTACTCCCTGTGAACACCTCTTCTACCACAAAAAGCAGCAAAACATAAGGCTAGCAGGATTTAAGACAGGAAAAGAGCAGACTGGAAAGACCAAATCATGTTGTAAAGTAGTGTAAGATTTGCTGTTTTTTCAAAAAAAAAAATTATTCTAGATAGATATATCAACGACGGGTATTTGTAATGGCTAGCTGGGACAGAAGAATAGTTTCAAGGTAAACAATTTTCTCTGAAGAAGGACAATGAATCAAATTCATTATTTAAAATAATGACACTGGGAGAAATGAGCTGCTCCCCCTTTTCCACCATCGCTGTAGGGACAGTGTTATGATAACAGTTGGTGAATTTCTGTTGAGTATCAGTTAAGCGTATAAAATACTCTCAAGTATGCTTTATGTGTGTTTCAATAGAAATGATTACTGTAAAAATGGCTGTTAATGATGAGAGGCAATGACTGTTTCAGGACATAAAATTGAGGGAGAAGATGGGAATAATGAGACCAGGGAGGAGACAGATGGTCCTGTAATAGGGGCTGGTGATTTTCAATTCATTCAGTGTGTGCCCATCCACTGGAAGGATGACCTCTCTTAAAAAAAATAAAAATAAAAAATGGCCAGAGGTGGTGATTTTCAGACACGCCTCAGGCCAAAATGGTAGAGGTATACATGTACGTAAAAGTTACCTATTAGTGTGAACTTAGAGTGATCCAGAGAATCTGCTAGGACAAGGTTGTGTTTTCTTTCTGATGCAGAGCTCTGTGTTTGAAGCAGTGACTCGCTTGTTGGAGGCCCCAATCTCCAAAGCACCGTCCTTGATTTAATACCAGGACGGAGGGAGGTTGTGGCTTTTGTGTTCATCAGGAAGCTACCTCCCAGTGATAGCAGTTCACAGGTACTGAGGTGGTGGCATCAAAGGAAAGCAACCTCTCAACCTCTAGATGCAAAGTCTGTCTTCCAGCCAGGGTGCCGGGGACCTGATTTATTGCCAGCTTTAAGCACTGCAAGCCAGCTCCACTGTGGTTCTGTGCTGTTCACCGAGTGCAATACCATGTGGTATGGAGAGGAGTATTTTTTTTTTTTTTTGACTTTTCAGATTTGGTAGCTTCTATAGGAAAGTGAATTTATCCAATGACTGCAGGTGAGATGGGAAACCAGAGAAACCCAGCTGTGCCCTTGGTTTCTTTGTTGTTTCTTTTACTGAAATGATATGATGTGCTAAGAATGTGACTTAAGCAGCTCAAAGTTTGAGGTTAAAATGAACATTAGCTTATGCAGCGTGATCTGTGTTGGCCAGTGCTTTGTCCTCTGATCTGTAACCATAAGCTCTCACCAGGCTCAGCGCCTAATGCAAGGCGATTCAGTGCATTCAAGCTGCTCCTTTGCGGAGAGAACAGCCCCTCCTCATCCTCCTCTCCCAGCCTGTCTTTTCTGGAGTGCCTGTATCCATCTCTTGCAATGCTCTGAGGCTGCAAACTTTCTCACCGTGGTTCTGTAATCCCAGTGGGTTCAAAGCTCTGCACCTGTGTACCTCTTAATGCCTCCAGTCTCATTCTCTGTGCCATGCGCGTTTGTGTACAGGACTAGAGATGGGCTTCCATGCATTGGTTAATTAATTTGGGGTGAGGTAATTATAAGCAGTTCAGCATGATCGGGAGCATTGTCTTCAGTTCTTATAGAACGGCTCTGGGTAGGTTGGCACCTCATGCTGTCGTGAGCTTCAGCTGTGCGGCCTTGGTGTTGTGTTCCCTATGTTTCTGTTGTACCTAGCAGGCTTCCTCCTGCTAAGAGTGCGGTCACGTTCCCTGCTCAGGCACTGTGCAATTTCTCCTGGTCCTTATATCTCATCACCCCCGCTGAATGAGTGGCAACACTCTATTATGAAAAACAAATCCCATTGCATGAGTGTAGCAAGAGCTAATCTCAGCTGCTTTGTTCTCTAACAAAGCAAGAAACAGCTGCTGAGATTAACAGGCAAGGTGAAGATGAGGTGGCTCAATTCATCTTCAAATCGCTTCACTTCAAGTGTACTACAGAGCAGGAGGATTACCAGGATGCTCTAGCAAATCGCCAGGAAAAAAAAAAAAGAAACATTATTTTCTCTTAGTAAGATGAAAAGGTTATACATAGAGAGAGAGGTTGAGAGATTTCTGGGATTTGGAGGGTGTCTGACAGCAGAAGAAATAATGAAGGCAAAAATTGAAATGTTAGCATCTGAACAAAAAGTCAGCTATCTCCAGTTGTTGTCTTGTCATTCTTTCACACTTATCCCCTTCTTATTTTCTTCACTTCTTTCCTTTGCCTTTCTGCTTAGCGGTAACCATATTGTCTGCCAGCTGGCTCCAGGGCACATACTTTTGGTATTCAAAATCCCGCTGACATTTTCTCCACGCCTTTCCCAACAAAATTTTGACGTTAACTTTTTTTTTAAAAAAAAAAGCCTTAAATGATTAAATACTGCATCATTTTTGGTTTTATTTTCTTGAGCCTAGATTTGCCACTTTTCATTCTGAAGGGACGTGGAGATGTCTTCAGTTACATGATTTCAGCAACTCGATTTTATTGTTTAAAACAATGCTCAGCAGCATTAGTTATATCATAAGGGACTGGCTGTCAAGAAATCATGTGGCTTATTCAAATCATGGATCACTTCCCTCAGTCAAACAATGAGCTGGTGGCAGAGCTTGTGTGATCTGGGGGTCAGCTGCTGGAGGATATTCTGCATGGTGGCATATTGGTCTGTTTAAAAACAACCAGAAAAAAACAAACCCAAACAATCTGCCCCGCACCCAGGCCCTGCTCATAGCTGTGTATAGTTTGCAAGTGGTTGTAATGGCATGTTTTTTAGCAATGCCTCTCAGAGAAATTATAATTCATATTAAATAAGAAACTGATAAATGAAAAAGCATTTCTTGGGATTTGCTTTCATGTAGCTTTCTGTAAAAGGATTTTCAAAGCCAACTCCTGCTCTCTCTGCTGTAGGAATTGTAGATGACGCCCTACTTGTCTGTAGGGTAGTAAGTTAGATTATAGTAAAACATTCTGCCAAACAGACATGTTTTGTCTCTGCTGTTTTTCAAAGGCTTTCATAGCCAGACGTGAGAGGTAAAGCCATTTACTTTGCCAGTTAAAGTAGATGCAGATGCAGGGTATCTGTATTGTGCTCCTCTAGTCCCCGTTCCGTGAAGAACGTATGCCTGTCTCGCAATAGCGTTTGGCCAGCTGGACAGATGGGTAACATTGATGCTGAATTGGACAGTCTTGAAGAAATAAGCACGAAAAAGCTCACAGAAGCAGCCAGCATAAAACTGGAAGCCATCTCTGATTAGCATGGTCTTGTTTTCACCAAGCTGGTGTAAGTCACGTCTGTTAGATAATGTGAAGTCTGGGGAGCGGTGTTTGGGGCGAAGGTGGAGCCCAGCTGGGGCAGAAAATACAGCCTGGTGACTGCAGGCACTGAAAGCAGCAGGGAGAAAGAGGGAAACTGAAGCTACCACTGATGCAGCTGTTTAAAAGTTGACGTGATTTAAGATTTCGGCGTTAAAAACAAATGAAGCTGTTGCATTTTTTTCACTAATTTAACGTCTCCTTCAGATTCTTTTAAGTGAGAATGTGACAAAAAAACCTGAACCATGGTAAATATAATTCACTTTCTAAATACGTAAATGGCTACTGCTTCTGCCTTCTCCTTTGAAGATCTTGCTTGTTCAGAAGTACTACAGCCAGCACATAATGATGCTGTCCTGGTTCCAACTGGTTTGAGGCTGCCCTTTTGAAACAAATTTGTTTTGCTGCAGTTTTTGGTAAGCTTTTGTAGGATGTAGCCTGGCAGCACAGCTAAATTGATGCAGTGATGGGCTGTTGTTGAAAGGGATGGTGTTGTACAGTCTCAACAGCTCCCTTGGGCTGACTGCAGCGTTTATCTGACCATGCTTGAAGCTATTCAGAAATCTAAACCGTAGAAAAATCAACATTTTTTTTCTGCCAGTGAGCTCTGTGCTGGCTCGCTACGAGGTCAGCTGAGATGCTGCTGCCAGCACAAGGAAGAGGCTACAGGAAAGGGGGAGAAGTCTCAGCTGCATGGTCAAATCATTTTCTTAGACTCCACTTCTCTTATATTTTAAGCACGGGAATCAGCACTGAAGCTGAAAGCAACACTGCTCCCTCTTCTTACCCTCACGGTTTTTCCTGCAACGGCAATGCCCTGTCCTCCATGTGCAAGTTGAGACTTTGTGCAGCATCATGCTGAACTGCACTGGAGAATTTGTCTGGTTTAATTTTATTTTGATGGATTAGTAGTTTTCACCTGGGTTTCTTTTGTGTAGCTGTACAAATGCTTGCACCAGAGTAGGAGTGAAGGAGCAAGTGGCTGAGGGTGCGGGGCAGGTGAGGCTGCTTATTTGATTGAATTTGGATTGCCTTCAGCAGTCTTAACAGATACATGGAATTACACTATTAGGCAATGATTATGTCTATTATTATTTCAATGGTCCGTGAATAGATGTATTTTAAAAATGTTTTCCAGGTTTATGAATTTGTCCCCATGATATCTGGGAAATGTCCGTTCTTTTTCTACCTCCCTGTTGGCCTTTGCCATGTGCACTGCGTAGGCTGCAGCAGTCACAGGGGTTGAGATTCAGACGGTTGACGGATCCCTTCATTTGCGCCCGTCATCCCAAGGACACAGCAAGTATTGTAAATGTTTGCTGGGGCGGGGAAAGGCTTGTTTAAATCAGTTTCTATACCTTCAATGACCATCTCTAGGTCTTCTGGCTGGCTGGGAGAAAAGGTGGGAAAAGCAGGTAGCAGCTGAGGCAGTGACCAGAAAATATTGGGACCCACTATTGCAGAGGGAGGTCTTGGAAAGGGGATGTGCTATGGACACCAAAGGAAACACTGGTAGCTAGAACCCTCTGGGTATTTTTCCTCAAGTCCACATTCGTTTTCACATTCATCCGTCTTTAAGAAGGCTTTGCTAACACAGAGGAGTGTGGAAGGTGGTAGTCATTGCAGCGGTTACCCTTCTAAATGGGACTGAGCTGTGCTGGTTTGCCATCGGTGTGTGGACGTGTTGCTGCTCTGGGGAGCTCATTGTATCGTTGCCAGCAGCACAGAGTGAGAGGAGGCAGGTGAGATTTACTGGCCCGCTTACTGCACCGTGTCGTCCTCAGCACCCCTCCATCTTGCCTTTAATCCTTGGTTATGCTCCTCTGTCTCCTGGTCATTTGTTCCTTACAGAAAGAGCTAATCAAGAAGAACAGTTTCTTAAACAGGGTAATTAAAATGTTCTGAACCTCCACAAAACAAGTTATTAAAATATTTTTGCCTTTTCCCTTCCTTGTTCTTGCAGGTGGAATTAGCTTCTTCCTGCAGAATACATATCCATCACCGGTAGTTTTGACTTCTAGGTAGCATGGCTTCTGCACGATTGCCTTTTGTGTAACACTCCTTGCAATGGCAGTCATCTTCCCATCTCCGAGCAGGAATTGTTTGGTTTCTTCCCAGAACCTTTTGTACATTCCCAGGCAGGTTTGTGAGCCCAAGTGGTCCAGCGCTGAGTGCCTGCGCACCCACCAGTGCTCAGCACCTGTGCAGGCACACAGAAAATTCTGGACAGGATGCTTTCATTATAAGGGGGAATATTTCTCTGTGCCTATGGGCTTTCCCCACGGACACCCTGACAATTCCCAAGGAGCCTTTTGCCCCTTTCTCGTTCTCATCCTCCTGTTAAAACATCCAGGTTTGCACCTCAGGTGTTGGTATTTTGTATCTTGCCCATATACCCGTGTGAGCTGCTATGGCAGTACGGAGATGCCTCTTGCACTTGTCATTTCCTTCCTTCAGGCACTGTACAGATGGTGAAAGGTGCCTGTGCTCCAGCTGCTTCGCAACAGCTGAGACCCGGAGCATGCTCAGCCTCGCCGAGCAGTAGCTATTAGGGTATTATGGATGCGTCTGGCTCACTGGAGAGAGGCTGAGGCAGCCCAGTCAGCTTATAATTAAGAAATCTGAATGAGGTAGCGAATGTGCTCTGTGTTATCAGGGTGATTACAGTGGGGCCTCCTGGGTCACCCCAAAGCAGGAGCTGATCAGGCACTGTGGGGTTTCTGCTTCCATGTGCCCTGAAGCCTTGCAGGGTCTGGGGCTCTGCTTCGCTGCCCACCCCATCTCACGATGGCTCAGGACGGAGAGGTGCAGTGGTGCTTGGGGGGGGTGGGGGGGTCACAATTCGTCCTCCAGGAGAATGTCGGGGAAAAGAGAGCTAAGTGCATAAGGGAAAAAAAAAATCACATTGCTTTGGTATATGAAAACTAAATAAATGTGGTTTGTCTGCCAAAAGGCAATGGACCTGGCTTTCTCCTGGTTTTCACCGAGGTTTTGTGTTGGTTTGGCACAGCTCCCCCAGCTAACTGGCCTTATGCAATCTGCTCCTCGTCTCTCATGGAAGAATGAGATCTGGGCAAGCAGGACTGTAATTACCCAAAGAACTAACCTGGGGATTTTGGGGTCTGGTAACTTCTCTTTTCCTACAGCTTCTTCTCCTAAGATTTAGACAAACTCAAAGCTCTTTGCTGGTGATGCTTTACTTATTGCACATGATATGAACTACAGCAGCCGGTTGCAATTGTTTGTAAGAGAGCTTTACTGGGATCTTTGAAATGGGGTAAGTCCTGCTCAGAAAGCTGTCAGGATGAATGTCGCCGTCCGAGGGGTGGTGTTGGGAGTCACAGGCATCCTCCTGAGTGACTTCGGCTGTGTTAGTTGAAATTCCTCCAGTCACCTGTGCTGGCAGCTTGTGTCAGTACCAGACATGGCAGCGTATGTGACCAGCTTCCCCAGCCAGTCCAGGTGTTGGCCCATTCCCTTGTCTGTGGTCTCCCACTTCCGCTGCATTCTAAACTATAGTTGGTCAAGCACAGCCATACAGAAACTAGGATCTTTGGCCTAGAAACAACTTATAAGGTTATATGAGCGCACATACATGGCTGCATGTGTGCCGTGCAGTAATGCAGCTGCTGATCCCTATGTCATTGCTGACCTTGCTCGTTAATTATACTCAATATGTGATTAGACATAAATTTTGACTATTTACCTAGCCAGTCCTTTAACCCAACTACCAAACTCAAGCAACCAATTAAGAAAAATGCTATTCACTACTTATTTCAAATACTAAGGGTAAAAGCAGAATTTAAATGACTTCAGCTTACTGCCTGGAAGCAGTTTCTCTGCAAGCTTTTTCAGCATGACTTTCAACTCCAAAGACAGGAATGCTTATCCCAAGATGCAATGTCTTGTGCAAGCCAGGCCTTCATCTCCAGCAGCTTCCTAGTGTACTGGTAGGACCTGGTAGGTTTCCAAGAGGTTGGTGGGAGAAGATTTTTCTTTCTCAAGCTACCACGCTGTTACTGTATGTAAAGATACACAGTTCCATCTGAGAGTAAAAATCTTTCCTACCATTCAGCTCTTTTCAGATGATCTTCTTTTTTCCCCTCTGTCCCACAGGTATTTCAGTTGATCCCCTGGTTCCTTTCTGTACATGCACTTAATGTGCAGATTTGACCATGTCAGAGCAGCAGTTGTCTGTTTATTTTTTTATTGTATACAAGTTCTGCATAGAAAATCAAAGGCTCAGAAAAACTGCAGCTCAATCTACAGTTAATTAGCGTTCCCATCTACTTGTCTTGCTTGAGTGCAATTGTAGAAAAAACTAGAGCTAGTAAAATGAGCGGCTAAATCCTTCCATCAGTTGTTTGCCATCTGTTTAATATTATAGGTTCTATCCTGATGTGGTTGTATGTTTTATGTCTTACCTACTCTATCATGTTTAGTTTGCTTTTCACCATTGATGTTATCCTAGTTTAAACTAGATGTAATTAAAAATATATTTTTCTGTCTGATACTGCTATTGGAATAATGACCCTTAATTTCTAAAATCCCTTGGTAACTTCGGTAGATTTTAGTCCTAACTGGATGGAGAACTTCATGAACTCAGCAAAAGACCTCCTAGAATTGTGTTGCGGTGTTTAGCAATCAGACAGTTCCTTTAGTCTATCTGGTATGCAATGCTTAGCAAATGCATGTATACCAGAGGATTAAAATTACTCCCATCTGTTACTGTCTACAGAGGCAGGCATGTTTTCTTACCAATCCATTATGCTGGAATGAAAGTGTCTGTTTTAACTGCTGCTGCCCAGCTCCCGTCAGCCTACTTCTTCCCTTCTGAGCTGTCACATTTCTTGCTCAGTTGATACTGCAAGACTTAAGTGTGTTTTTTTTTTTTTTTAAGTCCTTGTAGGCCTTGTTGTAATATTCTTTTTATCGTTGGCATTCATTTGAATGGGTTGAGGGTTGTGATTGCTGCTTTTCCTCAGCACAGCAACCACTGTTCTACTTACCCTTTTCGTTTGCTCCTAACTGCCTTTGTTGGAACTTTGTCATACTGTCAGTACAGTAGTGTTTCTCAACATATTTTAATCTGCTATACTTAAAAAAAAGAAAATCAACGATCCACCTTGTGCAGTCTTGTTATCACGGTTCTCCTTTGCACCCAAATACTATCAGTAGTACTATACAATAGCATAGTATACTAGTATTGTATAGTATATGGTTGTACTTGTCCAGCTCATTGTGTGGGCTTTCTCTTCCCATTTTGTTTGCATGCATGGAAATTTGTGAATTTGTCCTGGTTTGATTTATGTATTATAAAGCTGCAGTCATTTCACAAACCACTTCTGGTGGTTAAAGAAGTATTGGTTGGGGAAAAAAAAAAAAAAAAAAAAAAAAAAACAACAACCAAAAACCACTTTCCAAAGAAAGTCCCTTCTGTTCTGTAATGGCAGTAATGTTCTGTGGGATGAAAACAAGTGAACTCATTTTCACTGCAATAAGTGAAGTTTCAGCTGGCAGGAATGTATGGTTGATTTTCAGCCCACTGTTTTACGTGGGTATATGCTTTATATCCTGACCTAATGGGCAAAGTAAGTAGGAGTTCCCAAGCTTCAATTAAGACCTTTTTTTTTTTTTCATGAAGTATTTCCCGTGGTGAAATTTTCCTTTTTCATTCTGCTTTTGAGTGCTCTTAACTGTTATAGAGCCATCCAATTAGCTACTTGACTGGGCAATGTGGCAGCTTTTCTGATTCGTTTGTTTTCACCTGTTACAGGAAGCAGCAAACATGCTGCGTCTTATGCAGAACAGGCTGAAGGAAGAGGAACAACACCTGCTTAAGAGTGGAAGTAAGTGGGATTTCTAAACTAGTTGTATTGGCAGAAAAATGAAGCGCTGGCTGCTACTTGTATAAATGTGCGCTTACAAGCCACAGGGACATGGGATAGACAACTGAGTCAACAGATGATATTAGAAAAAGTGGGATGATGATAACTTGAAAAGAACACCAATGAAATGGAGAACCTAAACTCTGTGAAATGCTCCTTTACCTTGTAAATTTTACCTGTAGTGCTGAGAGGCAAAAACAGTTGCTCACTAAACATGCTGTGCAGCTGCAGTGGGCAGAGGGAGGCTTCATTTTACTGGCATCCAAGCCCCTTCAGGCTAGCTGCAGATGAAGCAGTTGTCCCAGCACAGTGGGATTGATGATGAAAAGTTGGTTCGCTAACAAGCTTGGTTAGAGGATTCTACCTGGGAAAATGCTTGTGTGCTGGTGAGTAGTCTCATTGGTTCGTGGGACTACCTGGCTGCCTTATGTTGCGCGGGTGCTGGTTTGCCTTGCAAAACTGGAGGATCATTTTTGTCCTCAACAGTTAGTCTGCCACGTTGCGTGCCGTGGAGGTGGCTATGTGTTTGGACTAAATCTTTGTGATGTATCTGTCAGATTGTAACATTCACTGATGAAAAAACCTCTGTTGGAAATCCTCGTTAATATCACTAATCATCAAAGTGTGGTCCATGTTTGCCTTCTTGGGTTTCCTTGATTTAGTGTACCTGCAAAATGTGAATGCAATTAAAATTTGGGGATTATCTTTTTTTCTAAACTTTTAATTAATTAGAATTCTAGCTGAAGAACAGAAAGGAACAATAACCCCTTGAGATTTTGCAGAAAGCTAACAAACCAGATTTTGCTTCTTTTGAGTCAAGCGTCAGCAGAACTTCCTCATTAGTTGCCCATGTGAATTGAATATTGCAATATGTGCATTTTTATATGGTAGTGAAAAAAAACAAGAGGAGGGTTAACTCTCAGGATCAAAGGGAGAGTTCGTGAAAGCTAAAATTGGGTAAGGACATAAAAGTTATGCTTCACAGTTTGTTTGCTGGCAGAAGTTTTCTGAACAATCTCATGAAAGAGGAAATTCATTCATCTCTGCCCATCTTTGATCTCTCATCTCCTTATGTCAATGCAGTAAAAAGTGAAGTTTTATCTGAAACATAGGATTTGTAAAGTAAATTGCAAGAATGTGGAACTATTTCAAGGATTTTCTTGAGTGAAAAAGTCCAGGTCCTGCTATGTGATAGTTTCCAGGATGATTAAGTTTGGTTTCAATAGGTTTCCAGAGTAAATAAGTTCAAGAGGGAAGAACATTTATCATCAATAATTAGCAACGTGAAGTGTAACATGAAATTTTCCTGATTTTTTTTTTTTTCCTTGCCAGTGGACTTTCACTCAGAAAATTGTTCAGTCATTTTGCATCTCTCAAATAATACAAACCTTGCCTGTTAGTGAGCGATCTAACTTCCACCTAAGAACACATAATTAGGACTTTTACTGACCTCAAAAAATATTGTCATAATATGTCTTTATTCCAAATTGACAAAATTAGTGTTTGTTCTAGTGATAGGAGCAACAGGAGCCTGGTTTTCAGTGCTGGCTTATTTATTGATTGTCCCATAACCTTGGCAAATCAAGTCATCTTTCTAAGCTACAGTCTGCCCTTACCTGAACGTGGTGTTGAAGTCTGTGGAGCTGCAGGGATGTAACTGAGGCAATAAATTTGGCTCTTGGAGGCTGTTTCCTCAGTCGTGAGCACGGAACACAGCTTTGTTACTGGGTGCTGTGAGGTTAATTTATTGAATGCTGTAAAACTGGCTGAGATCACAGTTTGCTAACGCGAAATGATCAGGTACCAAGTTGTGCTTTCCTTTTAGACCAGACCCTGCTTTCTCCTCTCACTATTAGTTACAAGATGCCTTTTATACAATTCAAAACAAAGAAATTTACTTGGAGGAGAGAAGGAAGAAGTTGGTATCTCGTAGTGCCCTGTTAGGGGTGAAGTTAACCCTAGGATCCTAGTCGCAAGTCAAGGATATATCTTGCACAAGAGGAAACAGAAGCAGCAGCAGAATCGGTGCAGCATCACTGAACAGCTTTGCCTGCCCCAAAGAGGTTATTAGTGAAATTCACACTAGAAATAGAAAGGACGGTAAGGGATGGAGCTTCGGCAGTCGAGGGTTCCCAAGAGCCCTGCAGCCTTGGCCTGGCACTCCGTGATTTTATCAACAGCTACTGCAAGCATCATGTGGATTGTGGGGAACTGGTGTAAAACCTAACGGTCACGAGCACTTAGACCGTATTTTACCGATGTGCTGAGGTTCTGCATGCTGTATCCTCCTTCAAAGACAGGACCTGCCTTTTAGTGAGACAGGCACAAGGAAGATTAAAGAAAGGCTTTTCTTCCCCATTAGAAAGATTTTTCTGAAGCAGGTTTTAAGAGAAAAAAATCACTTGTTTATTCCACTTGCATTTTTAAGTAATACACACACACACGCACACACACAGTCCAAGTGCTTTTATCATGAAGTTGTTTTCCATCTTCAGCTTGCCAAAAAACCTCAGGACCTTGCTGTCTGGGCCGTTAGGGCAACAAATACGTCTGAGCTTCGTTCCCCTGCAGCCCCGGTCAGAGGCAGGCAGCCTGGCCTGGGTCCCTGTCTCCTAAGGCTGAACCTTCCCGTGAGCTCCCTTGGGACAGATTTGTGGTCTGCCTGCACAGAGGCAGCTCGGGGCCAGTGCCTCCTGCGAGGGAAAAGGAAGGTGCTCTAAATCTCATTACACTTTGCCCCTGAGAGCTGCAAAGCACTTAATGAGGCTCTTGGAACAGCATAGGCTGGAATCAGGTGATAAATGTGTTACCACTAACTGATAAAAGTCAGCACTCATTCTGCCCCTGTAAGCACTCTCACCTTTGCATACCTTTGTAATCGATGCAGTTCTTTTATTGTCTGAATCCTTTGACCTTATCCACTGCTAATTTGGTAAGAAGGGCTGCAAATTAACAGTTAATTTCTCTGCAGCAGAAGTTGCAGGAATTCTGGACAGCTCTTGGTTTCCTTTCAGGCTGAACTAATAGTGAAGAAACCTAAATGATATTTATTATGAAGAATGGCTGTAAAACATAGGTTGAATTGTGCAGGTCTGTTAAGAACACAGAAAGGCAAAAGGCAATGGATATGTCAGGATGCATACACAAAATTTGCAACAACATTTAGTGCAATTCAGAAATAGCCTGGTTCTTTTTTCTTTTTTTTTTCTAGTGTACATCACAAATCATCTTTCATTTCTCACAAACATCTTCATAAAACCACTGCACTTAAAAAAAAAAAGTTAACACTAAGTTATGTGGTAAAAACTGTTCTTAAATTATGTAAAGACGTTGAACTCTAGATACAGATCGGGCTTTCAGCAGTATTTGCATGATGACAATATGTGCAGTTAAGTACTTGCAGCACTACAGAAATGGTTTTTGTGTGTGAAGAGTGATAAGTAAATTGCTGGTATTTTTGTAATCCTAATTTCACATAAGATGCTGTTAGAGAAACCAATATACGATGTAGGGTGTTTTTTCACAGCGTGCTGCCTTTGTAGCACATCCAGGGCTGGTGCAAAGTAACAAATGCCAATTGCCTGAAACTCAGGGCTTGCTGTAGTTGTGGGTAATGGAACAGTGCATCTTAAAATATTATATTCGACACTGCTGGATGAGCACTGTGAAAACTGTTGATAGAACTGTTGTCAGGTGTAGATACGTGAAGAGTTGCTCTGATAATGGTTTGGTGCGAGAGGAGAGGACTAGGAGGGTCACTGACCACAGTAGAAATTCAGGATATTTTTTCAGCATCTCCCATTGTTGAAAAAAAAAAAATGTGTTTGCTGAGCAAAAAAGTAACTAGTGAATTTTTTTCTAAGCTAAAATACATTTTTTCAGACTAATCAGCCTATTTCATTTATACACGTTCTTTCTTTTTGTGAATTTAAAAGCAGAATATATATACATATTTTTTAAGAAAAAGATATATTTTCAATATATAAAAATAAACCCTTAGAAGGTTTCAAACTGTTTCCTATATTTCTTTTGGCCAAATCTATGCCTAGCATTCGATTTCAGTTTGCAAAAATATTTGCTGTAAAATTGCATTTTTCAGTGCAGGTGCCACTCTCTGGCTTGCTGCTCCAGTCAGCCAGCCCAGCCCTGGCTGCTCTTGCTTGGTCTGTAGAAGGAAGAAGCGCCCGTGCCATGCAGCACGCTGAGATGTGCAGCTCTCTGGTGGTGTTCAGCAAACCTCATGTCCCAGCAGTAGCAGCAGGATTGACCGATGCTCCTGTACAGCTTGAATTCTGCCCAGTACACAACCAAAGCGTTTTTTTGGCCAGTTCTACGTGCGGAGCTAACTCTTTTTTTGACAGGCAAGCAAGATGTGCCCAGATCTAGCGTCTTGCTCAGTTAAACAGAGCAAATAGCTGCTGTGCTCTGGGTAGCAAATCACGTGGCGTTGTTGCAGGTTGGTGATGTACTGAATCTCTTGTATCTTTCCCACTCCAGAACTGATGCTCTGACATCTGACAGGTGATAAACAAAAAGCCCAGTGGCAGTAATTGTCACATTTGAAGTGTAGCAGGGAGTTGCTGGGTAGTCCCCACGGGTGCCTGGATGGTATTGCTAATGCTCAGCACCCCCACCAGTAGCATGCTAAGACCATCCGTCTTGTAAGAGACGCTTGGAATTTGTCCACAATTGTCTTGGTGTTTTGCTCATTAAATAATTGCAAATTCACGTTCTAATATAATAGTACTACGATGGATTCTTGGCCTCTGAGATCATTAGAAACTTGTTATGGTGGCTGAACATGACCCCTCTGTAAAATGGGCCAAATAGCTACTCGTTCCTGTGCCAAGGCTGCGAATCCCAGTTTGAATGGAGAACTATTCTTCACGATTTCAAGTGACGGAGACCTATAGGTTCCCTGGGCAGTGGTTAGTTGTCTGTACTGTTTAAGACATGAGATCGGATGGTGCAGCGATAGACCATTTTAAAAGGACAAAAGGTGAGAGGTGAGAAAGTGCACTTAGACCTAACTGCAACACCTGCTTGGTGTTTGTGGGCAAGTTTTGCTCAGTTTTCCTGCGTTAGGTCTGAACATCTGTGCTTTCTGCTGAGGTCAGTAGGACCATAGGTGTTCGGGCCTTGCTCGGGAGTTCTTAGACCAAAATGACTCTTTCTGAGATGACACAAAGGGTCTCAGTTTTGTGCTAAGGACACGGGATATTCCCTACTGAAATGCATACATGAAAGCATTTCTTTCCATTCAAATTTGCAGAGCTGCAAATACGTCAGTGTTCAGGCTGGTACATCTGACTGCTTTCTCTGAGTTTGGTGAGACATGAGTATGGCTTTAGTAGAACTGAGCCTTTCAAGTGGGAGCTGAACATTTTTCCTCCCTTGGTAACGTTAAAATCCTAATCCGCTCCTATTTTTTTTTTCCTGTTCTAAAATTTAATGCTATTTATCAAGTGGATTTTATTTTGGCTCAAGTGGCTGTTGGTTACCCACTTGGTTTTCTCATGACATTTTTCACCAAAATCAGCGTCTTGCTGAATACAGTAATCATGCAGCCAGGGTCTGTTTTCAAAGCAGTGATTTTTATTAAGAAATTGAACATGCGAAGCAACACTTACATCTAATTCTAAATTTATTCATTCTTATCAATAAACTATGCCCTTTGTGCTCATTATCTTCACCCCAGTACCTTCTTATTTTACAGTTGGATACATTTACTTGAATATTTATGCAAACTAACAAATCTGTAATGAAATCACTGGTACGTTATTAAATCATGCTGTTTTTCCTTCAAGCTTTGCAAATTACCCCAAATTTAATCATTTAGTTATAGTACTATCAGTCCAGGTATCTGCTCTTGCTTTTTTTTCTGGAAACAGGTGTGTGTTGGAACAAATGACACACCTTCTGAGAGCACTGTTTCTCAGCTATAACCAGGATGTACTTTCTGTGGCTGGACTAGTTTAATTGAAACTAATTTAGTTGACTGAAGCCCACCTTTATGAAATGGAAATACTGAAATGTAAGGCAAGAGTTTAAAATCCCAGTATATTCTCTCTCAGGTGATCTGATATTTTGCCAATATTCTCTGTGCAGTAGAGTAAATCCCAGCAGTGAGGAAGTGGGCCAAATGCAGTTTATGGAGCGTTTCTCTTGATTACCTTTTCATAGTAAAAATACAGGAGCCTGTTAAAATACCAGCCTTAAGCTTCAGTAAGCTGCCAGCATTAGTCTAAATTTGGGCACGTAGATTGCTGAGTTGCAGTTTATTGTTAAAAGTTAAATAATCTTCATGTAAAGCCATGCAAATCTCATAATCCAGCTACATTAGAATGTGTTCTGTACTTCATGTACGAGTATGCGGGAATTTGAAGTAGTATACTTTATTATTCTCATTGCTTTATATTGATACTAAGAGAAATCCACACTTTCTCCATAAAAAACTCTCCTTGTGTGCTCAGAATAGAGGTATTGTCATTTCTGTTGTGCTGTAATGTCTATTGTTTGTATTACACAGTTAGTGGTTGTCACCTCTCCTACGACAACAAGTGATTTCTTTCTGTGTGTTAAGTGAAACATTCTGAATTGTCACCTTTTTTTTTTGAGTATCCAGAATGTTTTTCTAGAAACTAGACACCCTGAGCGTGTACAATGAGAAATAAAGGGTGGAGGAGTCCTGTAATGCTCTAGGTAGGTCAGATCACACAACATTAGACTAGTTTGCCATTTCATCCTTCCATAAAACCTGTACTCAGCTTGTTTTCACCATGCCTAAATAATTTTTTAGCAACATGCTCTGCTCTGTGTCCTTGGCATTTTGGCCCTGCACAGTTGTGCCCTGTGGGCGATAACTCGGGCTGAAGAGCTCGGTGCTAGGAGCCACTGAGCCACCCCTCACAGAATGCTGGGTTAGAGCAACGCAGTTATTTTTTTGCAAGTGAAAAGGGTGCTCGGTGTCTGTCCAGGCGGTGGGCAGGAGACTCAGAGGCACAGGTTGTTGCTGAATTTGCATTTCAGCTCCAGCCTTCCTGTTCCTTCAGCATGTGCTTGCTGTAGCAGCCTGGTGAAACTTCACATTGGGGTCTGTGCAGCACAGTTCCAGACAGGCTGTTCAAAGAAAGTCCAGACTCTTGCCAAAATCCATAACAAGCTTTGTTTCAAGGTCCCATCTCAGCTGGAAGAATGGCGCACTGTGTTTGCATGCCGGTAACTCACCTGATGAGTTTTTCTCTTCATTTTTACTGAAAAGTAATCCAGGATTTTTAAAGGTGTAAATAAAAGCTAGGTTTTCAGCTGATGTTGGCTTGACTGTTAGAGCACACTTTGAAAGAGGAGAGGTGGAGCTGAGGCACCAGGTGTGCTTTTTGGGGGGGGCCGGTGGCTCTCTGTGGCGTCCACGCATGGGCTGAGCACCTCCATCACTGGCAGGTGAGAGGTAAAACATCTGGGTCAGTGGGGGAGAGGGATAAAAGTAACAGTGTGAGAAAGAGGGCATTAGGAGGAGCAGAGCAACTGAGTGAAAGAAGAGGTTGGGAGAGAAAAAAGCTGTGTTTAAACCATTTCCTTTCCTAAAGCAGCAGCTTGAGGCCCTCCAGCCATGGATTCTCTCTCCACAGTAGGTATCAATTCTATCCCAAGGCACTGTTCACTGTGGGATCTTACTGCCAGTCCCAATTCCAGCAGAAAGATACCGTGGGGAATTACATGATGAGCTGGTCTTCCTTTTTTGCAAGTTGAAATGGGTCAGAAATGGCTGGAGAGCCCAGGAGCGTGCTGCAGGCAGCAGCAGGGTTCGCGTGGTTCAGGAGAGCATTAAGCCATCAGCACGGCTGGTTAGGGGAGAGAGAGCACCTCTACAGCCAGCAGAGGGATGATGGCAGGTTCATTTCTGTCCTTCTTGTCATCTTACCACTGTTCTGTCTGAAGGGAAGTATGTTTTACGTGTTGTATCTGAGAGTCTGTTGCTACAAATGGTTTAAAAAATGGTTTCCAGAAAAGTGAAATGTAAAATTGAAGCCCTGTGTGTTACAGCAGTGCCCCCACCCCGAGCGGAATCGCATCGCTGTGCCTCTGCAGGGGTGAAGGCTCTAAGTCCTGTCCCCAAAGTGGTGTTAACTGGGTTTGTCACTTTGGGTTGCCACCGGAGAGCACCGGATCCATTAGTCCAGGCCTCAGCTGTCAGCTCATGCTCAGGACAGTGAGAAGGAGAAGGTGCTAATGGGGAAGATACTGAACTGGTCTGGTAGAGCACTCATGAGGGCCCTCAGCAGCATCCTCTGCTCTGGCTGGTGGTGCTGCAGAACAGGAGGAGCACATGACAAAATCTGCAAGAGAGGAATTGTTGCTCAAAGAAGGGGCAAAAAAGAAGTCCAAAATGAAAAAAGAGCATTTCAGTAGTAGCAGTGAGACCCCTTGCAGATGAGGTGGTCTCACTCTTCAACATGCAGAGCACGAATCTGAATCCTTCATTTAGGCTACGCATGGGTCTTCCAGAGGAGTTTGCCTGAACAAAACCTGGCTTTCCTGAATATCGGTAAACAGAAACAGTCTTCAGCTCCCACAGCAGTAAGTGATTCCATCACTTGCCGAGGAAGAAGGTGTAACACAAACAGACATTACAGCTAATGCTCTTGGAGCCTCATAATCTTACCAGGGTATCAAATATATCCCTTGCTGTTTTGTCATTAACTTAATATTGCAATGAAAAAGATTATGGAAAAAAAGTCTAATATATCGTATATTGTCTGATAATTAAATATTGCAAAGACGTGTCAGCTCATTACTAATCATAATTAAAGTAGTTATTTCCATTTTCACCTCAGACGTGTGTAATTAAGTGTACCTGGGAAAGAATTGCCTGCTTTCTGCAAATAACAGACAACTCTTGCTGCTGTGCCAAGTGTTCAGCTCGCAGTCCCGTGGGGTTTGGTGTAGCACCGGTGATTCCTTAAGCTCCTGCAGACCGGCCACCATGCAGCAGCGCTTCTTGGTGGAACATCAGCCCTGAGTTGTTGGATCAGCTGTTGTAGGGGGGCTCATCTCTACATAAAGCACAGGAGTTTGTAAGATGCCAGGAGCTGAAGGCTCAGCTGGGGAGGGAATTAAACAATCACGAGTGGGCAGAAGCTGGAAGGCAGAGCTTGGTCTTTGTGAGCCAAGGAGCTTGAACAAGTAGTCTTACATGCACAGAGAGGAAAAAAGCTCATGGGTAGAAGGAGACTTAAATGGAGCAGAGCCTCTTCCAAACTTCCCACGCACACCTGCACCCAGCTGGACTGCTTCTGAAGAGGCTCAGAGGAGAATCAGTTTGGTTGGTCTTGCACGTGAAACTTGAGGTTGGACTCAGATGGGACTGATATGGCTGACTTGGAGAACAGCCTGCCCTCTTTTCCACTGCAGGTGCTTCGATGTGTTCGAAGGTTTTTGTCATCCTTTCAAACCTCTGAAAGACAGATCCTTTAGGTTTATTCCAGTTTGGTGACTGGGGGATTGCTGTCAGGGATTCAGCTTTAGTTTGGGTGGGAGGAAGAAAACAAAGGCAGGTTATGAAAACATTTGAAGTTCCTGCATCTTGGGAACTCTGGGCTCTCTTCCTAGTCCTGTTTTTCTGGACAGCTTGGGTTTAGCTCTAACAACTTTCATTTATCTGGAGATGTCTCATTGTGCTTTTTCTAACCTATGACTAAATGAAAGGCAAAGAGTCTAAGGGGACTTTTTTTTGATATTACTTACAGCAGAGTAAAAGAGTAAGATGTATTAATAAGCCCACACTTTCCAAAAGCTGTTAAAAGATATTTATTTTGAAATCAGTTTCAGAAATAGCACCTTCTGACTGGACATACGGTTCATACCCAGGGAGTGTATTCAGGACATTGCCTTTACGGTATGACCTGAGGATGGTCTCAGGACAATTTTTTATATTGTACACTCTGCTCATCTCAACTTCTTTGGCACTTACGTGTGGAAAGATGCCTTCCTTAGTGAGGCTGTGGAAACTGGCTATTCCCCTGTACCTGTCAGCAGAGACAGTGCCCTGTTTCCAACACATTTGGAATTAATCTTGGACTTGAACAAAGGTAGAGAGCGCTAGCATCTCTTCCGTCTAACTGCTATTATGGGCTGTTGCACTTTGTTTTTAGTGATGTTTATCTTCTGCTTTTGTTTTAACCAGATAATGATGATTCCGATGCAGACATTCAAGAGGATGAAGGCTCTGATAGTGAAGTGGAAGAGGGGCAGATCATGAAGCAGCGCACGGCCACGGAGGCTCTAGTGCAAGGTACCTTCAGCTTTCCTGAGTTGCTTTTATTCAAAAGGACATGCTAAAAGCATCTGAGTAACCTTAAATGTAAAAGACCCTGTTCAAGGACATTGGCACTGCTCCATTCACGCGAGCTGTAAGAGGACAGTGTCTTATGGAGAAAATACAGTGCTTTCAGGGGAGCGAATTAAGGAGGATTTACTGAAGAAAAAAAAAGTGAGAAAAATCCTTTCTTAGTATTGTTTTGCAGATTCAGAAGTAGCCTTGTGCAAAGCCTTAGAAAAGTAATATGATCTCTCATTGCAAGGCATTTATTTCCCTTTAGGTGTAGACATTATCTCCTGTAGGGTCGTCTTCAAAATGGGACCTTTAGCGAGTCTGTAAAGCCTCCTGCACTGACACAGTCAAGGGTGTGACGCATCTGAGTTACTTCATTCAGGGGAGGACCCCCAGCTTCTAGCACAGTTGATGCAGAGTGGAACTTCAGCCCCTGGCTGCTGATTCCTATAGATTCCGGGTCAGGAGCAGTCTGAGGATCTGTGTTCTACTTAGGTGGAAAAAAAAATGTTCTGCTCAGTTTACAGTCAAGCAAAATGAAACCAGAAAGTCGGGTTATTTCTCACTGGCGTTCTTGTCAGCTGTGAGTGATTCTGTCCATCAGCAAAAGCCTCTCTGGGCTCTGGATGAAGTGCCAGTGTGGATAATATCATGTGCCACTACTTCTGCTGGAACGTGTTACTTGTATAGACTGCAAATGTGTTTTCTTTCTGAGCAGAGTTCTGCTCTCCCCTTTCTAATGGAGACTAGAGCAAGAAGCTCAAGTTCTCAAGTCAAAAAGATTCAAGCGTTTTTATCCCCATTTCCTCAACTTTTCATAAAGTCGAAAACTCTTGAAAAGTTTGAAAAGTTGAAAGTCTTGAAAGTGCCAGATACCCTAATATTCACTAACAATTTTTACAGTGCAGTTTCTCAAATAAAAGTTTGTACTCAGTTTTTAGAGCTTTAGAGCTGACTGTACCTGTCTGTGATGCCCTTTCTCAGCAGGCATCATAACCCAGCAGTATGGGTCCTGGCTGCAGTTAGAGTCAGCTCTTAACATCAGCTTCAGGAGGAAGAAGTTTTATAATAAAAGCTGTAGATTTTGTTGCAAGTAGATTTTTTCTAGGATGAACTTTATCGCTAATTACACTTACTGGAGACTCAGCCTTAACTTGTCCAACCTAATGAAAGCAGTTGAAATCCCTGAGATATTTCCTCTGCCTTCCTGCTTAGATGGCTTCTTTGCTCTTGTAGGTCTCATCCTAGTCTTTAGTAAACTACTTCTGACACACGATTATCCTCTGGCTTTGCATGTTCTGATTGTGGTTTGCCGACTACCCAGTGGCCATACCAATCTTTACTCAGTGTGTCTGTAATTTGGAAGTCTCCCTTAGCTCTCTGTCCTCTTTTTGCCTCTCACTTGCTATGAACAGAACTACTGAACCAACTCCTTGTATGTTTAAATGGATCCTGAGATGCCTTTTCCATGGTTCATCGAGGGGTGAGGCTGTATTCTCCTATTGTAAGTCACAGCACTTCAGTCCTACTGTGCTCCCATGCAATCTCTGCTGGCAGAGATGGATACAAACATCCTTAGGCTTCTAAGGGAAGAATTATCAGCTTACTTTTCTGCCTTGCTGAGGTTACTCCTCATCGTCCTGGGCAAATCACCTAGTTGCTCTAGCTGTATCTACACTGTGAGATTAACAGCAGGCTCTGCGTACTGCTGGCGTTGCTTCAAAATGTTTTGTTTAGGAAACTCAGCCTTGCTATATCTCTGCCTCTGGTGTAAAATGAGCTCTCTCAGGCCTGCTGATTCCTTATCAGTACAGAACATAGGAAAAAAAAAAAGCTTGGACTATGTCAAGACACCAGCCAGGCTTTCCTTCAGGAGGTCCAGCCTGATCCAGAGTGCATACTTAGTGAGGAGCAGCTCTAGCCTCGAGGACAAGCTCAGTCTGCCTCTTTTTTGTGTTAATTGGCCCCTTTGGTCACATCAGTGGTGAGGTTGTGTTTGACTGCGTGAGCCTGGCAAACTGAAGTGCTGGAGACAATGTCAGGACCTGAGATTAATGTCAGGTTCTTCAGCTTCGTTAGCAGATTGAGCTTGAGCACTCACTGGCCATTCATCCTTAAATGTAGAGAGAATCTATACGTGTACTTCAGCATGGGTAGTTTGCATTTAAAATGTACGTAATAATTAAGACAGTATAATAAGAACATTTTTATTAATTACCACTTTTTTTTCCTTGGCTCAATTCAAGAGATTCCCATTGCTTTCTTTTGAAGTATTGTCTTCTTACAAAGTGATGCTTCTGAGCCATATTTGTTCTGCTAAGGAGAAGTAGTCCACTGCGGTTAGTTCCTGCAGTTGCTGTGATTCAGTTTTACATCTCTAATTTCCGTGTTATTAGTATTGTAAGAGAAGACTTCCTCCCTCTGTAATAGGTGGGCAGATATTCTAGTGTGTTTTGCCATTAGAGAGGCAAGATTCATAGGGAGAGATAATCACTGTTATTGGGCCACTTGGTATAAATGAGGAAAATCAACACACTTTCTCTCTCGAGTCGTTTCAGCAGGTCTGTCTAAATGCAGTAAAATTCAAACTAAATGCAGCTTTGACAATATTGCTCCTGGTTTTGTTCTTTTAGCCAGTTAAAAGACTTGAAGGTATAGGATTTAGTCACCCATGGAGCATAAAAGAGTGTTGGCTAAGGGAGACATGACAGACTGCCAACTCCTGTGGTACAGAGAGAAAATCAAATCCTTATTCCCCATGTGAAAAGAGGAATAGGTGTGCTAAGAAGGAGGTTAAAATGGGCTATGGAGCCTGTATCTCCATCGAGTTCAATATATTTACACTCTGATTCACTGATACAGCAAACCCAGCTTTAGGAAGCCAGGAGGTGCTTCTGTACAAGGAGAGAACAGGCACGGGGGTGAGAATGAATGTCTAGAAGGATGATCACCAAACTGGCAGATGCTGGCTTGTTGGCTTTGTGACCCTATAGCCAGCTTTGTCAACACAGTTGAAGGCAAGCCTTCTCCTTGATGTGGCTTATTGTAATAAATTCACGTGTCACTAATCATTTGCTTTTATAAGTGAAAGAATACATTTATTTATCATCTGAATCTTTTAGTTTGAACATTGTAAGCGTAAATAAAAATTCACATCCACTTTTGTTCTGCCTGGGAATAGATAAGTGAGGCTGTTACACAAATAAAATAGCAAATGCTTGAACTTTCCTGAGGTCAAACTGTGAGTTAGTGTTGATGTTTGAAATAAGACTCTGTTTTGTCAGAGAGCCAAAGAAAAAGAAATTCTTGCAGTGTTGCAAGGTCTTAGCCCTCTGCAATGCAGACAAACCTCTTCCCTGAATCAGGCCATAGACCAGTGTTTTGCAGCAGCATGGTTGTTCACGTGCAGATGGTATAGATGTTGGGGAGAAATATGCAAAGCTTCATCCTGGGAAGGTAGAAGTTACCATGCCAGGTCTGGCATAAGGTCCATGTAGCTTGGTCTTCTGTTTCCAGAACTGCCTGAAAGAACATGCCTGGGGATGGCTGCAAAAACCTCCATGAGGTTCTCTCCCATTCTCAAACTGGTTCAAGCTCCATCAGGGTTTCCTGAGCTGGTTTGGTTTCCACATACTTGGTCTAACCCTTGGTAGGTGTTTTATTCTAAGAACCTGTCCGGTCTCCCCTTGAACTAAAGTGGTTTTTTATTACCCATGCTACCAAAAGTGGCAGACTTTGAAGTGATGCTGTGGTTACATGTGCAGATCCATCTTTTCAGACTCATTCATCCAGAGTTCTGAAATGCATTGTGGAATCATGAGCAAATTCAGGATCTCTCCTCTTCCCAGAGGCTGCACTGGCTGACTGTGCGAGCCATGGCAGACTGGCACACGCTGTGCGTGGAACAAGGTAGGCAGTGGAAATGCTACTGAATGAAACAGAAATGATTAGTGCTTGCAAAACAATGGGACTGTGCCCATATAGTAAATCATCCTCTATTCCCCACTGCCAGGATCTTTCAGCTCCCAAAAAACAGTTAACCAGTTGTTCTATCTCCTTATGTTTCCTTTTGTGATGTTGGCGTTGAGGGGCATTTTTGTCCTGTTAGGACTATGGAGACTATTCTGCTGTCGAGACAATAACAACTTCAGCTCCATTTGGTCTTTATTGTAAGACAGCTTTATCAAATGCTGAATATTACTTTCTAAACAATCAGTCCACGGTGAAACAGTGAGAACAGCTCTCTTGGAGCCTCTTACCTTTCCAGAACTGCCCAAGAGGATCAATGTGGTAATGAAGTCCTGGCAGCCAGGTTAGCAAGACTACTTGCCAGTGAAGAGATAAAACGTTAGCCTGTGAAAACCTGCAGCTTAACATAGCAAGGACAACAGATGAGAACAGAGGGGTTTTGTTAAGAAAGCCAGCTATATCTTACTGAAGGAAGTGGAACCAAATGTACAGCAATCAAACCAGAGATGAGCTTGGGGACAGGCAGGGAGCGTGGCCCCAGGTCCCCGTGGACACGGGCTGGCTTGCCATTGCCAGCTGTTCCTGTGCTGCAGTCGGGCATGTGGGGATCCCTGGTCCCGTACAGATGAACCTCAGGGAGGCACTGTGCACAGAGCAGCATGCCTAAAGCATGCCAATGATGCTTTTGTGGCAGATATTCAGTGTTTTGAGATGATAGTGATGTTTAGCCTCCCTGTCCTACTTTTCTTCTTAAGCTTTTGTTGGCGATAATTAAGTAGGAGCCGGCTAGCAGGCATGGGGCAAGGGCTGAGGATACCCTGCATGCTGGGGGCAAGGCTCCAGTGGGTGAATTAGCCCTCACGTTTTCAGTCCTTTAGGGAGAATGGGAGCTTTGACAGAGCAGCAAGAAATCCTCCCAGGCCTGCACAGTCCTGTTTCCTAATCCCTCCTTACAGCACACAAGCTGAAAACCAAGAAAATCCTTATCTGTTCTCACATAAGGAAATGGTCAGACTCCTCTTGTGGCAATTCTCTCCCCAGCTCATGACCGTGGTCAGGCTTCTGCTACTGAATTTCTAGAATGCTTTACTTCCCTCTAACCTCCTCGGTGCCTGGAAACCATAGGCATGCCATCAGTATAAGGGGGAATTGAGGGATTCAATTATGAATGTGCAACAGCTGCCTGTTCCTTGTTCGATGTCTTGTTCACATTGAGTTCCTGTGGATGTCACACATCTGATTTTTAAAAATGTATGTTAAATAATTAATCTATGTCTTCACTTTTCTCTGGTTCCTAAAAGAAATTACGTTTGTAAGTCCAAGACCAAGAAACATACAAGTGCATGTATCTTTACAAACACAGGTTTTCTCAAAATGTTGCATTCTTTGCTTTTGTGAAAATGAGTTTTGATAGGAAAAACATGCTGAAGCCTGCTGCAGTTGTCTAGACATCATTCAGATGTTGTGTGAGTCTATTCCTGATCTCTCAGCTTCTTCCATAGGGACAGCTGCCTCTTACTGGCATGCAGCTTAGTGTAGGATGTGGTCTCCCGCTTTACTGTTCCCCAGTCATTCCCCCCAGTGTTCAGAAGTAGCAGTCAGGATCTCCCTGCTGCTGCAGTCAGAGGCACTGGAGCTTGTATTGTTGGAAAGAAATAAATGAACAGAAGAAAATGTCTTGTTCAGAGTCATGCCACGCTTGGTAACTAAAGTGTCACTAAGAAGGATTTGCCAAGGGTCTGTTGCACGTGCAGACTTCAGCCACAGACTCAAGAAACTGTCAGTGTCCCTCCGATGTCCCAACAGCTCTCAAAGGTACCAGGAATCTGCAGTTCAAATACTCAGTGAGGCTTGCAGGCATTCTACATCTCACAATTTCAGAGTAGAAAATAGAGTTTGATGCTTGCACTGAAAGGAGATACACGCGTGTGCACGCACACACACACACATATATATATCTATATATATATCCCACAGAAAGGTGAGTCGGGGTGAACAGCAGCCTTGACACCAGCTCTGCTGGGCATCGAACTCTACTTTTCCCTTCTGTTGGAGGTTCATGATTCTTGTCTGTAACCCCAGAGCTCCTCTGAAAAATCCCCATCTGATTCTTTGGCAGTTAACAAGAGATACACAGCAACAGAAACAAAACTCCCTTCTGACCTGGTCAGGCTGCTCTCTTCCTGACAGCTCTTCACAAAGCCAGGCGTTTGCAGGCCTCTCGTTGCATGTGTTTGCAAACAGGCCTTGATCCAAAGTCTGTGAAAGTGGGTCTGGATTTTGCATGTCCTGTGGTGGTAGCAGAGCGAGAAGGCTGAGGCATGAAGAATGGGTCTTGCAGAAAGGCATTTGGCCGTGCATGGGCAGGAGTCAACTTCTCCCACTGTTTGATAAGGTGTGAAGTTGAGGAGAACAATTTCACGAATGCACCTGCTCTCAAAGCACTTCGGAGGACTCTGCCAACCTGGTATGATTCTCCATGAACGTTAAAAATTCCTTCCTTGAGAGCACCACAAAGTGCAGGTTTAATCCGACGGGGGCTTTGTATCCATGTCGTACTGTGGATCCTTGTGATTGTGCTTCTGGGGTGAATATACTTTTCTAATAAAGAAATGTGAGTTCTAATTGCAAACACTTCAAAGTGATTTTGGAGAATCGGGTTAGTCTCTTTTTCCTTGCCTCTTCAGCTCAAGCAGAAGGGAAAAACAGTCGGCGCTGTTTCAGGAACCGCTGGGTCTGACTGCCAGTGCTCAGAGGAAACTCATCTGGGGAGGAGGAAAGCCAATATAGCTGCTCTTCTGATCTTAGCGTATTTCTGTGTGGATCTCTGTAAATTCCCATCCTCCAGATAAGAGTCTGCAAAGTCTTTAGGTTTACTGATGTGGCTAGCTGCTGGACGTGCTCGTGTAGCTGGGGAAAGAAGAGTCAGGTGGTTTTGGACACACTGAAAAGGGTCCGCAGTTTGGAATTCATGGAAGTGAGTTTGTCTTAACTTGAAATAGAGTTCCCCCCCTCCATCTCATCATCTTCTCCCAACAGAGCTATCTCCGGCTGCACCTATTGTGTCATCAAAGTGAAGTGCTTACAGGGATGGAGGAGGTGTCCCTGTGCTTTCAGCCTGTGTTATGGCCGCTGGACCTAGTGGAGGAGGAGGAGGGCTGTAGGTCCGAGATGGTGGGGTTGAGACAGGTGACTTACTTCCAAGCAAGTTTCCTTTTCATGGGTGGTGTGAGAAATAGAAGTATGAGTAGCAACTGTAGTGTGCTTGATAAACCACTGTATTTTGGCAGTGTCTGGAAAACGCTGCTGAGATCAGGGCCTTCTGCTAAGGGCTACACTCGCACGTGTAAGAGGGCAGAACCCAAAGGGTGCGCGAATCAGAAAGATCAGGCAAAAGATTTATCCTCATTTCCTGTGCAAGGAGGGGAAGCCAGAGGGAAGGGAGCTCACCCTGGAAATTTGCATTAAGATTGGAAGACTGAAGGTTGATCTCCAAATTGGAGGCAAAATGTTTCAGCTGCAAATCTCTCTTCCCCTCGGGGTAGGTTGTCCTAACCTCTCAGGTTAAGTGTCACTTCTTGTTGTCAGGAACAGGGTTAACATATACCTACTGCTGAGTAAGAAGATGTAAATCATTCTGGTCCTGTGGATCCATTGTAGGCAGCTGCACAGGTCAGTACAATGGCAGGCATCACACGCAGAGGAAAAATGGCAAATGCTCACGGGATAAAATCATGGATGCGCATTCACTTCTGATCTTTGAAAGCTCAGTGGCTACAAACCATGGCGATGCACTGAGATTGGATTTGAATCCAAAGGTGCAGTGAATTACAGCCTGTTCATTACTAGCATTTTACCTAATTATCACTTTGTACAGCGTGTCCCAACTGAATTCACATTATCTGTAAGTAAACATAACAGGCTTTCACCCGCTTGGAAGCTGCGTGAGCCTCTGTGGCCAGAGTGGTGCAGCACTAATGCCGCAGCAAGCTGAGCCCAGCTAAATTGAACCCAGTAAATTTCAAGTGCCAAACACTCCCGTACCTGCCAGCCCTCCCTGTTGCGTGCAGGCAACGCCTCTGTTTCCTGCCTCCCCTCCAGCACGCAAGGAAATTCATTGTGGCCATCTGTCACTTCTCTTGCTCCCACACGCAGAGACTTGGGGTTTAATATCGGAACGGTAAAATGAGGCTCCTGCCTTTGTCACAGAAGCTCTTCTGGTAACATGGAAAATCTGCCTTCTTTCCTGTTTAGACTACAGCATATTGCACAGCCTGAAGCTCCAGGCTTTCTGCATGTCGTGGTGTCTTCTATGAGCATCCCAGGGCTGTGCCACGGGATCTAATGCTGCTGATCTCGCAGGCGCTAGTTTGAAGAGGTCCTCCCAGCTTAAACCCGTGTAGGCATCAAAGTCGGGGCAGTACCTGGTCCTTTTCTTTCTCCGGCTGTAAGCAGTTAGATGCCAGTAAGATGCTCTTCCTGTATCTGCTGATGGAAAAGCAGCATCTTGTAGACTTTGTTAGCATTCTTCAGGCTTTTTCATTGGCATTTTTGAACTGTCCTATTTCATCAGCTCTCCTCGTTTGATAGTCTGGTTCTTTTCAGGATCTCTCTCAACTTTGTCTTATCAGTAAATTTTAGGAACTCTCTGCTGCTTTCTGCTTTGAGGTAATAAATCCCTATCTAGCACTTTATGCTGAATCTTCTACGGAAGAAAATTGCAGTTAAACTCTTGGTCCCATTTGTTGGCTGAGCAAAAGAGTCATTCTGTTGTCATCTAAAGATGTCAGCTGCAATCACCTCTGAATTCATGTAGTAAGCCTATCTATATCAGTCTCTAAAGCTTGAGAATCTAAAGCTCTGTCCAGGAATCATCTTATAATTCTAGCTCAACTGCCTGTGTTGTCAGCAACCAGCTCGATACTTTTTATTTGAAGATATAGGATCCTTTAAATTATCTGTCTTGACACAGCAAGGGTTGTTTGGTGGCTTCTGGATGAGTTAGCCAGCTGTTTGCTTCAACTAACCCAAATCAACCTGCAAAAGGGGTGAGAGGGACCCGTCTTCTGTACTTTGGGAGGTGCAAAGGAGGTTTGACAGGATATATTTTAAAGTTGTGTTGTTCTCATGCTAAAAAAAAAAAAACAAAGATTTTGTCTAGTTTGGAAAAAATCCCATATCTGTCTGTCATAGAGAAAACTAGTGATGGCATGAGATGGAGAAATGGGATGGCCCCAGCAGGGTTGTTAAACAGGCATCCAGTTAGTGCTGAGTGTTCTCCAGTGGCTGCAGGAAGCAGGGCTGGCTCAGCCAGGCAGCCCATGTGCAGAACTTCCCAGTTACAACTCTGCTTTACCCTTTCCCAATCCCTTCCAGCCCCCTTTCTTGGCAAAAAGGACCATGCTATCTTCCCACTTCAGATGGCCTCTACGTGTCCCAAAGTACCAAAGCAAGGCTTGAGTGCTTTGTCCCTTTTCAGTGGACTCCCTACAACCACTGCCTCTTCAGACTTGCACATCCCACTCTCAGCAGGAAATTCTTGAGCCTTGGCACTGCCCAGGATTCCTGTGAGATGTCAGTCCCTGATGGAATGTCAGCCAGGGTCTGAGCATTGTGGCCTCTCTAAGGGCCGGAGGGCTTAGCAGGAGAAAAAGATGGGCGTTGGTTCTCAGTATGCTCAAGTGGAAGAAGGAATACACAATTTCTCAGAACCATTTAGGTCGGCAGGGACCTCTTGAGAGCATTTAGGCCAACCCCTCAGCTCAAACAGCATCAGCTTGAGCAGCATGTGCAGGACTGCGTCCAGTCAGGTGGTTTGGATGCGAAGACAAGAAGAGAGGGAGGACCTGCCACTCCTTCTGTGCCACCAACTGATTGCTCTTGCAGTGAGAAATCCCTGCCATATTTCTGATTGGGTTTCATTTGGCTTCACCTTCTAACCCCTGACTCTTACGTCTTTCTGTTAGCGATTTAGCAGCTTGTATATCGTAGGATTTTCTTCTAATGAGGAATATCTGTACGGGATAATCATGTCATCTCCCAGTCAGATTTCCAGTAACCTGAATAGATTGAGCTACATGGTTGGGGGTTCTCCTTGCTTGAAGGTATAAACAGTTGTCAAAACTTTGCTATGAAGTTCTTGATTCACTTGTCATGCATATCTTTTCTTCAACCTATTGTATGCCTTGGCCTAGCAGCATCGGGTAGCTCTGGGAATACAGTCCTGACTGGAATTCCTGTCAGCCTCACCCTCTCCACCTTCTTCCCAGTTCTGAGGCTTAACAAGCCGGGTGGCCTTACATGCGTTGGGATCTCATCCTCCCGCTGCTATTTGGTTGCTTCTCTAAAAGGAAACCCTGAACTTCATCTTTTGTTCTCCCTCTGTGCTAACCACGGTGATTCTCTTTGCTCTGCAGGGAGAACTGGCACGCGGATCGTGGGAACAATGCAAGGTGGAGACACAGAGGAAGAAGTAAGTAACCATCCCACGCACCTGCAGGGCTTCTCTGGCAGTGCTTCAGAATGACAGCTCTCTCCTTAGCTAGAGAAACAGATTTGTGTCTGCTCAATCTTCATGCCACAGGCTTGCTTTTCCCCTCTTTCCCTCCAGCTGACTGCTCTCCCTTTATCTGCACACACGCATACTTTCCCGTTGTTCTTTTGCTCTTAGAGTCTCTGCGCATTGTGCTGTGCTTTCACCTCAGCCCAGAGCATGTAAATAGCAGCACGCAGGCTACAGTGATGCTGTTTTGCTGAGCCATGGGGGCAGGTTGCTGGGAGGAGGGATCAGTGCAACGTAATAGGAGTTAGATGTGTTGATCTGAATCCCCTAATTTGCTCAAAGTCATGCTCCCTGGAGCCCTCTCACTGACCTGTACTACCACGCAGCATCTCAAGCATCAGTCCTCCAGCTGATGGGATGGGTGGGAGCTGAACTGCGAGCTGTACCCCTTGGGGTCCCTGCCTTGAAGATGAAGCTGTCTCCTGGCTTTGCATCTGGTTGAGGCTGACCTGGTGAATAGATGGTAGCTAAACAGGTACACCCAGGTTTGTACAGCGGGCGGTTGCTCTGACTGCTCTGCTCAGCCTTTGGCATATGGGTGATCTTTCTATGCCTCTGGGCACTCTTAAATGGCTACATCTGTACAAGGAAGTAAGACAGAGCCTCTGGCCCTGAAGCCAGCTGCTCTGATATGGCTTGCATCCACACCGTAAGCTCTCCCTGCTATCCCAAAAAGGTGTCTGTATCCAAGCTGCCAGCAGGGATCAGAGGGGCTGTCCTGTTCCCCAGGTGATGCTGGAACTTTGTTTGGGAGAGTGCTAGCTGGCACAGGCCAAAACCGTGTAAGGAAGTGGGACAAACACTTAAAAACTGTGATGACCATGAACTCACGTTTGAGTCCATGCTATTAATTTACTAGTGTGGAGCCTTTCTGTCTCACCGTCCGGCAGACACCTCACCCCGTGTTGCCTGTCTGGATGAGGAGGCGTGCCAGGAGTTCAGACGTCCCTGTGCCACTGGGGCATTATCAGTCTCTCAGTACTGCCTCGGCTCTCGCTGCCTTCATGGCGTGGAAATTAAGCTTCTGTGAAACAAAGAATGTGCTCTTTCAGAAATGCCTCCACAAAAGCTAGGCTCCAGACCCTGGGGAAGCAGCAAAGCACTGGCTTGGAGCAGGAAGCTGAGGTTAGTGGTCAGCCGTGAGCTAGCCCAGGCTGCTCCGTAGCTCCACGCTGGAGCGGAGATGTTGGGTGTTCCAGTGGTACAGAGCTCTGCCCTGCGACCCAGGGGTCTGAAGCTTTGGGCCATCTTTTGCATCTCAGAGCTCTGGTGGGCTCAAAGCACAGCAGCCCGTGTGTGCAGTAACACGTGAGCTCTGGGAGCGTGGGCACAGGCAGGGTCAGCGCCGCTGTCCTCCCAGCCAAATCCCCAGCAGCACTGCACTGCCTGCCACAGAGCCCTCCGGCGAGGGACTTGTCCCACCAGAGCCGTGGTGGGGCGCCAGACCCCAGGGTCCCAAGGAGAGTGTAAAATGAGAGAGAAGCTGCTGGGGGAATTCACCTCTACGGGATGTAAGGATAGTTGGAAACTCCTGATGTTTGCCACCAAATACAAAAGCCATTTGCCATGGTTGTCTGATGCTGCTAGGTTAGCAGTGCAGAGTTCTGGGCAGGCTATTTCTCCTGCAGGTAGGGTCAGAAGAGAGAAAATGCCGCTGTCAAGTGGTCGTTGTAGAGACTCAGAGGCACCATGGCGATAAGGGAGTTAAGTGCCCTGCTAGAGAGGGACGAGCTGCCTTCACCTTGTTTGTCCTCACTTTTTTCTCTGGAAAGCAGCTTACAGACCATGCTCTGCTGTTTGTTTCTGCCAGAAGGGATGTAGAGAAGGCTGTTTGTTGCCTTCTGGGGAGTGAGTTATGCCCTTGACACTCAGACCCATTTCTGGGTAGGGTCAGGAGTGCCAGTGCTGCAGGTGAAGACGCTGTGACTTCAGTCACAGTGCTGCCTGATTGTTCTTTACCAAGTCCTTGCCAGCTTTGTCTATGAATAATCATCCTCTGTAATTTCTCCGCCCTTTGGATTTCCCTTGTGTTGTTTTTTACCACATCCTGTTCACAGCCTTCTCCCATGTCTGCCTGTTGCCACAGCCCTAGCGCATCAGGTGTGGAAAGGAAGGCCTCTCGTTGCCTCAGCTGCAGCCACGTTGGTTGTCTTAGGGCTCTGCCCTCTTAGTTCTGCATCTCAGCAGGCATCAGGGCTGAGAAGCTTGCTAGGGACTCCTGCAGGCTTCTGTGTCTGAGGTCAGGAAACAAAACTAGTGAGGCTGGTTAGGAGTTAATCTGGCTATGGGTTTGAGAAGAGAGCAGACTTCAGCCTCCCCAGGAGCTGGCCTCTAGCACTTCTTTGCTCATGTGGCTCCCCTCCCCTCTGTATCCGATGAGCCCCTGAGCTGTACCAGTGAGCCTGCACCCCCTGCACAGGGCACCCCACCTTTGTGGGTTTCTCCTGTGTGTGGAGCAGGGCACCTCCTGCAGCAGCACAGCTGGGGGCTGTCGGGAAAAGACCCGGTCACCGACCCCGTCATCTGGCAGAGCTGCCCTTGAGTCTGGGAAGACAAGGTGAGCACTCGAACTGAAGGTGACTGCTGCCCCACATGGGATGGGGGGGTGAACCCAGTCCAGGCAGCTTTTCTGCCTTTCCCTGATTCTAGCTCCCCTCCCATACAGGGCAGCTGCTTTCCTGCAGCACACGTTTCAGGCAGGCCCACCTGCATGCCTCCTTTTGGTGAGCAGGTCTCTGGGCACCTGCTTGTGCTTTGTAGTTTAGTCTCAGTTTCCCCCACTTTGGTTGTATTCTCAGTGTCCTTTGCAGTGTAACAAACGGTTCTCAGATGTGGCACATGATGCCCCAGCTGTTCCGGCCTTTGCCACCTTCCCTCCTGCTCCCATTCTGGTTACTTTCTTTTTTTCTTTTATGTTCTTGTACTTTTTTTTTTTTCCTGCTCTGCCTCTCCTGTTCTTTCTGCTCTGGTTCTCCAAGGGGAGATCTGCCCCAGCCCAGCCAGGCAAGCGCAAGATCATCACCAAGGCACAGGTGGGTTTCTTCTGCAGTTTTTCTTCCACTAGGCCTTGATTCTTCGGTCTCACAGTAGGTATCACTTTGAAATTAAACACTCTGCGAGGCCTTTAATACCACAGATTGAGTAGAAGTCAGGAAGTTCGTTTTTGTCAGCCCCATGAAGCGAGGAAGGATGTTTGCTGTGAATCGACTGGAGCAGCCAGTGTCTAGCAAGGTGGGGAGCTGCTGGTGGAGCCGTGTGGGCATTTAGCTCCCAGAGGCAGCTGAGTTCTGGCCTATTGTTATTTTAAAAGGCAGCAGCCGGAGCTATGGGCTAGAGTGAAACCTCTTGTAGAATCTGCTGCTGCTGCCCAGGGCAAGTCCAAGCCTCGATCCATAGCAGTCCAGACAAATGGCCTTTCCCATAGCCCCCAGGCGTGTGATTGCACAGAGCGCAGGGGAGGAAGCAGCTTGATGTCAGCCAGAAGCACCAGCCTTCACTTCTGAGCTGGCACAGGTGCCTCGTCACCCGAGAGCTGAACTGGTCATGGACTCTGTGTGCTTCCCTGCAGGAGGAGTCGGGGGATAGTGAGATTGACCTGGATGATGATGAAGATGAAGAGGAGGAAGAGGATGTGGAAGATGACAGCATGGAAATCTCCCCAAGCAAATCCAATCACCGAGCAAAGAAGCCAGAGCCTCTAGAGGAAAGTGACAACGACTTCTGACCCTCTAGTAGCAGGACCAGGAGGCACCTTGAAATAAAAACTTTGGAGAGCATTCAGGCCAGGAACTAATATCCTGCCATCTGAAAAGTGCTCGTCAGCATGAATTCAGGAGTTGGTAAATAATGTTCATTAAACTTGAAAATTAAACTTGGATTGCCAGTCCTGTGACTCGCAAAGTATGAACAGTTTATCCGTAATGAGAATCACAGTAATGTGGAGTGCTGTTATTTCCATAATTGCATTAGAACTGGCCCTCATGCACTGCAGTGCCAGAAGTCTCACTCCAGTGAGCATTGTGTGCCTGATTTCCCTGCATTTTATTATGTCCAAACAGATTTTTTGGCTTAATAAAGCTGGATGAAAAGCTGCTCTGGGAACACATTTAAATTGATTTTGAAACTGGCTTAAATCTGTTTATCCTAAACGTACCCTTTCCTTAATCAAGGGCTTGTCTCTACGAAGAGCAGTGCCAGCAGGACTAGAGGAGAGAAGTTAAAACTGGGAAACTAGTGAAAGGATCCTCAAAGCCTACCTTCCATGCAGCATCTCTTAGTATTTCAGCTGTGTCAATGGGAATTGTTCTCAGACTTAAGTGCACCGTGCTTGAGTGTCCTGAGGGCAACTGTGTGAGACTGTGCTGTAACTAAATCCGTATGAAATTAGTCTTTTAATTATACTGGTACTTCTGGGGCAGACTAAGCTTTAGGCGCTCAAATGGCGAGAAGTTGGGCACTGTTGCTTCCTTTTGTTCCTCTGCTTGCCTTTCTTCATGTATCATCGGTCACCAAGAGAACAAATGTCCAAACCCGAAAATCAGTAGAAATTGACTGGTGTGCAATGCTGTTCTCCTGGTAGAAGAGGTCCCCTTTACATTTTTTTATTTAAGAAAACATTCCTACTTGTATCAGGAATAGGTGTATTTTCTGTACTTAATTATTCACCAGTTTTAGCCTGATTTTCTATAGGAACAACATCAAGTGATTGCCCCCTTTGTCTACCCCTCCCTGAAGAACTTTTAGGATACCTGGCCAGTTTCAGTGAAGAGTGGTAAGGATGTCTGGATATTAAATTCCTGCAAACTTTGGGGAAAAAAATAAGGAGATGTTAGGAGAATACTTAATGGAGATACTCAGTTAACCTGGTGAGGAATAAGAGATGTGTGCAGGAGCCAGAAGATCACAAGGTATGTGGTAGGAGCTGAGGGTTAGTGTAGGGCAGTGGTGGTGTTGGGACACGGGCACAAGCCTGTAGGCATCCAGGCTTTGGTAGTGTGCTGCTCACAGAAGTGCTTAGCATACTGGGAAGTTCGGTGGGTTTAACTGGTGCCATCAGTGAAGGTACTCAGATGAAAGCAAAAGCTGGAGTTTTTCTAGCGTATTCCCTCCTTTCCTTTAGCTCTGCTTTAGTGTCACGGTTTGTCTTCACAGGAGCAGAAATCAGTGCTTGATTAGAAGAGTTCATTCTGGTGTGTGTTCATCAGGGCAGGCAAGAGCCCAGGCTGTTCTCTTGCCCTTCCCTTTTCTTCACATCACCGAAGTACTTTGCTTTCCCTCCATCTGAAATCTACAGTCAGGTCCAACCCCTCCATTATTACACTGAAGGAAGGAATACATGAAGGAAGGAATACTTGAAAAACCAAGAGATTTTTCATCTCTCCGATTCTCTGACACCTGTCAGCAGAGCTTAGAACTTAAAATGTCCTGTTGGAACGAGCCAAAACTTCACAGGTAAACGCTCCACAACTTTTATGTAGTTAACAGGACATATGTGGGTGCTGTGACGTGCTGAAATGCACAGAATTATATAAGCTTGAGCTGAACTGGCTGACAGTTAGGACCTTTCTTTGCACCCTTAATTATAAAGTTAATCAGCATTTTGCACCTCACTTCAAAGAAAGCAGACATACAAGATGGCGTTCTTAGTGCTAGATACCTACTGCTTGCCCCATTCCTTCTCCCAAGGGCTGAAATGTCCTGATTTTAGGACCTGATCTGAAAACATTCTTTCATGGTATTCAGGGAATCCGTTCTGGTCCTCCCTGCATGCTGAAAGAGATGCATTTGACCTGTGAGGGAGATTTCCCATGTGACTGGACACAGTCTCTGAGTTTGGACCAGTTTTCTGTTATTTCCTATACCGTAGGCTGAAATGGAAAGCTGATGTACTAAATCATGTGCGTAGAGGCAGAGCCTCTTCAGGCAGCACTGCCACCTAGCCTTTCAACAGGGCCTGCCAGGTTTTAGGGGAGCTGTGGTTTGCATTGCAGCTTCTTGTATCAGGCATGAACAGCAGTGCTTTTAGCAGCCACCTCCCAGTGCCATGGGAAATGCACCCTCTGAGTATTTGACACTTTCAGCACGGAAGTGTTTTTCTGTAGCTAGGTATGTGTACGTGCATACAGATCTATAAATGTCTTTCAGATTGTTGTTAACCCCGTATTTCCTGCAGCTCCAGGGTTTGCGAGCCTGCTTGGGATTGTTGATTGCTGTCTCCCTTTGGTACTTCAGGTAGCATTTCAGCTTGGGGTTAAACACAGACTTTGGGCAGAGCTGGCCTCAAGGCCCTGTCTGTCCTGAAATAATGATGACAGAGGTAGGACTTCAATCACTCAGCATCACTATATCCTGTTGGAGGTCACGAGCCAGCCTCTAATGCCTCATGGAAAAGCCACGAGCCCTCCTGATGTGCTAGAACAGGGTGTGGGGTCTCCAGCCTGGGCAGGGGAACGCAGTCCTAGTGGTGCACCCAGAATGTCCTATGTAATGATCCACAACCAATAGAGGAAGGCAGTGCAAAGGCATTTTTCCAGCTAGGAACCAATTTATTTCCAAGTATGTACATATCGCACAGCTCACCCCAGCATTCCTCCAGGATCAGCCCACAGCGGTGTTTGGAGCAGGACTACAGCAGCAGCATGTCCAAGTGTGGACTCTGGCTGGGGTGGATCAGGGAGAGGGGCAGTGGCTGGCAGGGGCTCTGGGGGCTGCACAGACTGCCTTCTGGTCATCTGCAAACCTTGTACCCTCTGGAAAATCACCGTGTCTCTGCTGCACACCCAGAGGCATCACCGGGCACCTCTGCTTTCAGCAGCTGCCTGCCCAGAAGGTGACCTGCTAGGGGAGGACCCTCTCTGGAGCTGGGACAGTGGGAAGACACGTCCCAAGGTCACCCAGCTTGTCACCGATGGCAAGAGCAGGAAAACCAAGAAGTCCAGCCTAAGCTTGTGAGAGGCAGAACTTTGTCAGGAGGCCTCCCAGCAGCACCTGGATGCATGTGCTGGAGATGGCCCATCCTCATGCAGTGCTGTTCCTCTTCCAAACACCCTCCTGCTCCTCCTTCCTTTCTCCCAAGGGCTCTTTATTTCCCAAGGCCTTTCTAGATGGTTCTACTCCTACACCTTGGGATTTCTGTCTCTTCCAAGAGGCTTTGATGCAGCACAGCACTACCAAACACTTTGGGCATGCCCAGCCAAAACCATCCTGTTACTGAGGGCATGGCAAGGCACTCCGCTGCACAAGGAGCAGCCCCTGCTCTGAAGTCCCCTGGTCCAAAGTACCACCGACTGATCTGAGCAAGGGAACAGCAAAGCTCTCATCTCTCCGGGACTTCAGCGGGAGCTGCAGGATGGGGCTGTATTTGGTCTGGTGAGAAGGGGCGGCTGTTTCACCCGGTTCTCCCAGCCTCTTCCTAGCAGACCTCAATGGAGAAGAGCTGGCACTTGGAGCAACGTCCTGGGGCCGGGCTGGGGTGCCATGACGTTTGCCTACAGCAACCCAGGGTGAGAAGAGAGCCAAACTCCTGGGTGGTCAGGATGTGCCTGGTCTGGGACAGGCTCTGGGCACAGCCCCGCGGCCCCAGCATCACGGAGATCACAGGAGGGGTTTGCTGCCCAGGCAGTGGGAGGTAAGTCACCCCTGTGCATGGGAAAAGGGCCTGGCGTGTGGGGTGTCCCCCCCTCCCTCCTGTTTCCATTTCACCCATTCACATAGCCTCGAAGCTCCCCCAGGGCTCGGCTGAAGGGGCACCCAGCCATGCATTCCCCAGCTTTTTAACGCTGGCAAGTGTTGACCCTCGTGCACTGCTGATCCGGAGCCCCAGGTCCCAGCAGCTGCGAGCCCCTCGGGGCCATGCTGAGAGCTGCGGGGCTCTCCTTGCCCCTGCTCTCCCCTGCCGGGCGGCGGGCCCAGCATCCTCCTGCACAGGCACAGCGGCCGAAGGGACGCCCTCCGCCCCACCAGGCCACCTCCTCGTGGCGGCCAGGGGCCCTCACACCTCCACGACGCAGTCGGGCGAGTTTGTCCGGATGGCGTCAGAGATCATCTTGGCTCCCGACTGGCCGATGCGGTTCCCTTGCAGGCTGAGAGAAGGGAGGAAGAGGAGTTCAGGCTTGGATACGGGGTGCAGCAAGATCCCCAGCAGGTTCGAGAGAAGCTCCCCAGCTTTGCACCAGCCTCCAGCATCGCTTGCACCCTCCCCACACCAGCCCAGACCTCCTGCGAGGACCCTGGTCACAGAGGACTCTGGCTTTGAGAGCCCCGAGGCAGCCAGGTGAGCAGCTGTAGAACGCCCCTGGGGAGCTGGAAGGGCTGATCCAGCTGGACCTTGTGGTATTTTGGGGAGTGTTTGACTTTTAGGATGGTTCTTTGCCCTGAAGGCATCCCCAGAGAGGAGCTGTGGGGTCTGGAACGGTGTAGGGATGTTGGCTGCCACTCGGGAGGAGATCGGGATGCCCTGGTCCCCAGCCCCGCTGGGGAGGACCCTGCAGGGCAGCTGGGGATGGGCAGTGCCAGCAGTGGGGAAGGTCGCCTTACCATTCCTGCGGTCTCCCCCAACCCCTGCCTTACCGTCCAGCTCAGCAGCCACTTACTTGACGTACGTGAGGCCGTGGTTCCCCTTCAGAGCGGTGGCGATGCAGATGGCTCCGTCCATGCCCAGGGAGTTCTCCTGCAGGCTGCGGGAGGCGGCAGGGTCAGAGCACCGACCTCCAGCAAGGTCTGGGAGCGTTCTTCCTGCCTCGCCCCGGGGAGCAGGGTACTCACTTGAGCCTGCGGAGGCTCCGGTTCACCTTCAGTGCGTTGGCCATCGCTTTGGCCCCTGCCACGCCAATGAAGTTTCCTCTCAAGCTGCAAAGGAAGGCAGGCCATGGGGGAGGACAGCCCGGGGTGACCCGTGGGCCCCATGCTCTCCATGGGCGAGAGGAGGAGGTGGGAGAGGCAGCCCCACGTCAGCGAGCCAAGGGACAGGTAAGTCTGGTAGGCCATGATGCAGGGGATGCAAGGGGTGATGAGCCAAAGACCGGGGCCTCGGACACCCCCAGGCAGCAGTGTCACTGTGACGGGGACTCGCTGGCCCCACCGAGCACTTACTCCAGGATCTGCAGACTCTTGTTGACCATCAAGGCCTCTGCTAGGGCTTGGGCCCCGGCCGCGCCAACTGAAGCCACCTGAAGGCTGCAAGAGAACAAGAGACCTTCAGTGCACGTCCTGAGGTGGCCGTGGTGTGCTAATTAGACAAGCTAATCAGACTAGCTGCAATGCCAGGGCCCTGCCACAGCCTGGGTACTCACTGGAGATCTGCCAGGGTCGTGTTGACCTTCAGCGCAGCAGACAGGGCAGCCATTCCCTCATCTCCGATGGCATTCTCCTGCAAGCTAAGACATGGAAATCCTGCGTCTGCCCCCAGCCCGAGCACCCAGGAGCAGGGAGACGGGCAGCGAAGGGCATCGAGCACAGGGCATGGTGTGCCAAAGTGCCCTGGGGGTCCCTGCCCAGGGGTGCCCAGGACCTGCCCACCTGTATCCCCACTTACTCGAGGCTGGCCAGGCTGCTGTTGGACTTGAGTGCTTGTGCCAGCGCCGTGGCAGCGTTTGCCTGAATGAAGTTCCACTGCAAGCTGCAAAAGAAGGGGAGGTGAAGGCCGGGGCTGCAGGCTGGGGGATGCCCTGGTCCCTCCGGGCTCAGCACCCAGTGAGCTCAGCACCCATCCGCTCACCACCTCCAACGTGGTGGAGGCTTGGGGGCGACCCTGTTCACCCAGTGCAAGGCCCCCACGGGTCCATGCAGGATGGCACGCTCCACGTCCCGTGGAAGGGCAACTCAAGGAAGCCACTTGCACACCAGGTCCGAGGGAAACTCACTGGAGGGACGTGAGCGCCCTGTTCTCCTTCATCGCCAGAGCGATGGCCTTGCCGCCTTCATCATACAGCAGGTTGGCTGCTAAGCTAGGGGCAGAGGACAGAGGACGTGAATCACACATGGTTTGGGACATCTCCAGCGACACCGCACAGCAGCGTGGGTGCCCTCCTGGGCCCGTGGGACTTACTCCAGCCTCCTGAGGGTGCTGTTGGTCCGCAGGGCGCGGGCGATGGCGGGGCCCCCCTCCTTGCTGATGGAGTTCTCCCGTAGGCTGGGGAAAGATAGAGGCTGGGGGGGAGCGCCAAGGCAGGGCATCGGATGCCCCCCCCAGCCCCTCTGCCCCCTGCTCTGGGGCTGTAACCATCTGTGGCAACAGAATCTCCACCAACATCTGCATCTCCATTCCTTGCATTGCTGTCTGCAGCGAAACAAGCTGCAGCTGTTCTCATCAAGAGATGTCCTCGGAGAAGAGAAGCCTGAAGTCTGACCTCGTGGTGTGGGGCTGTGCACAGTAACTGTCCAGGCTGCCCCACTGAAAATAGGGATCACGGATCACAGCGTGGCTGAGGTTGGAGGGGACCCCTGGGCCTATCTCCTCCACCCCCCGCTCCAGCAGGCTGCCCAGGCCCATGTCCGGGTAGCTTTTGGAGATCTCCAAGGAGGAGACTCCACAGCCCCTCTGGGCAACCTGTGCCAGGGCTCCATCACCTGTAAAGAAGCGCTTCCTGGTGTTCAGACAGAGCCTCCTATGATTTCTGTGGGGTGGCATTAGGTGGAACAGAGCTGCTGTCACAAGTGCCCTGCTGTCACCCCTCCCTGGAGCAGCTAGTGTTTGCAGCACGCCCCACAGATGTGAGCACTGCCAGCTTATCGGGGTTTTTCTCAGCCTATTTCCCTGCTGTGATCGCTTTGTTGCAAGACAGCTGAGCTGATACTGTCTCACGGAGGGAGAAAGTTAACGACTTCCAGCTTTCGGCCTTTGGAGGGACCAAGGCTGCTTTCAGCATCCGGAACACTCGTGGAAGCAGCCAGGCACAAGCCCAGACTGCCAAGGAGCTCCCGTGTGTCCCGTCTGTGGAGAGAGCTGTGCCCCAGGGCGGCATTGCTGGGACAGGGTGGCCAGAGGGGCCGCCACTTACTTGAGGTTGATGAGTCCCTTGTTGGAGCAGAGAGCCACTGTCAGAGCGGCGACCCCGGCGCTGCTGATGGAATTGCTCTGGAGACTGACACAAAGAGGGGGGCATTAGGATGGGCCACTCTTGGCACCACTAGGTGGGCTGTGGGGTTGTGTCGGGGGTTAAAAGCACCTGTTACACCAAGAACCCAGCAGCTCCCCGGTGCGGGGAGCCGAGGCCAAAGGAGCAAACGTGGAGGAAGCAGTAGGCACCCAGCAAGGGGCTTTGTGGCAGCAGGGTGGGAGGCAGCCAGAGGCTGCCACGTGTCGGGGACTTACTCGAGGCTTTGCAGGCTGTGATTGACCTTCAGAGCTTCAGCCAAGGCGACCGAGCCATTGTCTCCAACAGAGTTGCTGGAGAGCCTAAGACACAAGGCCAAGCGAGTGTTACCAGCAGCTGTGTCACAACCCAAGCCCCTGCCAGCAGCGTGGGGTCCACAGTCCCCTGCCTTCCAGCGGGACCTGGGCAGCTTTGCTGGCCTTCCCTTGCTGGGGCCGTGCTTAGACCTGCTGCCAAGGATCCATTTGACCCAGCAGGAGTCCCACCACAGGGTCCCCGTGTGCAGGGCCTGGTGTACCTTTGGGTCCTGGGAACACCCTCAGGGTCCAACAACAAGCAGGAATTTGCTGCAGTCTAATTTCCAACCCACACACACCTGTGTTGCTGTATCAAAATTGCTTTTTGGCTGAAACCTCTTTTATTGTACCTACAGGGCCTGGAGACCCACCATTCTGGAGGGCAGCTTGGCCCCTTGGTTCGCTCCGTGGCTCCCTGCTTCCCCAGAGGTAAGCAGAGCAACTCAGCACCGGGTCTATCCGAAAGCCATTCTGACACGCTTCCCACCCTCACCCACGATAGTCCCCTTGGACAAAGCTAGCAAAGCCTGCCCTGGCTGTGTAGCATGGCCCAGACCCCTGCCCTCAGAGCCCAGGGACACGTGGCATTGGCACTGCCATCCCTTGGCCTTGCGCTTCCCCTGTCGGCTCTCACATTAGTTCCTTGAGGCTGCAGTTCCGCTTCAGTGCTTCTGCTATTTTCCTTGCGCCCTGGGCTCCGATGGAGTTTTTCTGCAGGCTGCAAAGGAGAGGAAGTCACCTACGATTATCAGCCAGCCCCAGTCACGTCTCTGCTGGCAGCACCTGTACCCCCTTCCTCCCCTAGAGACTGTTCTCAGCTCTGGCAGTGCTCTTCCACCCTGCATGCACCCTGAGAACACGTCAGGCTGGGAAAGAAATTGGGTTGTGACAGTCTCTAAAGGCCTGGAAGGTCTTTGCTGACAGGGGTGGTGTGGGGACAGTAAACTAGGAAAAGCAGCGCAGTGGGAAAGCCCAGGCTCTGCTGCTTGGCCCTCATGGCCAGCCAGATGCCAGGATGTGGCCGAGCCGGAGCCCACGCGGGATCTGCTGGTGGCTGGGAGGAGCAGGGGGGCACCGGGTCCCAGTCACTCACTGCAGGGTCGTCAGCTTGTGGTTGGTTAGCAGGGCCTCGGCCAGGAACGTGGCACCGTCCTCCTTGATCACGTTGTGCTGCAGGCTGCAAGGAGGGAGGAGCAAGCTGTCAGCGAGCACCAGGGCGGGCGGCACCTGCTTCATCTCAGCACCCCCAGACACACAAACACCCGTCCAGGGCTGCCACCAGTGCTGGGTGAGCAGGAACCCCCCTGTTACAGCACTAAAGGGTTCCCAGCTTCACTGCCCACAGCAGTCTGCTTTGCTGTTGTGCAGTCCTGCATCCCAACGAAGATTTAGGGCCCCTCTGGCTGATGGGGATTTAGGGCCCATATTATTTCTGTGCCTCCTGCAGTCAGGCTTGCTGCCCAGCACAGCCAAACCAGGGTGTGCACAGGGACTCCCCACGAGGGCAGGGAAACCGCGATGTGCAGCCCTCCAGGCAGCTCAGCCCTGCAGGCAGCTCGTCCCATGCCTCTGCTCCTGGGGGTGCTGCAGAAGTTGAGACTTACTTCAGGGAGAGCAGGACTTGGTTTTTTTTCAGTGCATCAGCCAGCGCTTTCGCTCCCGAGGGGCCGATAGAGTTGCTCCGCAGGCTGGGGCGAGGCAGGGGAGAGGTGAGCAGAAAGGATGCGGTTAGCAAGACGCGAGTGGCACTCGCCCACCCGCACCGGGACCGGCATCCGAGCGGGATGTGCCCGCTTTAAGCCAAATGCCTCCACGTGGCGCTGCCTTGGGACCACTCCTCTCCCTCCTGATGTCCCCTTGTCCCCGGGCTGTTAGTGTCCGGGTGGGACACCGTCGATCTGACATTTATTAACGAAGCCACGTGAAGGGACTGTGGCAGTTGGCCGACACGCGCTCAGCGCAGCTGAGAGCTGCTGTGGGATGCCGGTGGCTTGCAGGCTGCGCCCACCCCTGCAGCAGCGCTGCGTTGGGCACGAGGCTGTCCCCAGCTCCGTCGGGCCAGGCGGGGTTTGGCTGCGCAGGGACGGCGCGGCACGAGCTGGGAGGAGGTAACACTTACTCCAGCACCATCAGGCTCCTGTTCACCATCAGCGACCTGGCCAGTGCTTTGGCACCCTTGTTGCTGATCTGATTTTCTGCCAAGCTGCCCAGAAAAAGAGAACGGGTGTCTGTCAGGGGAAGGAAGAGGCTCTCACAGCCCCGGTGAGTCTGGGAGCGCTGCTGGGACACAGCTGGGGACGGTGCAGCACAGGAGAGCGATGGGGAGTGTTTGCTCGGTGGGCGACACGGCCCTGCCTCGCTGTGCAAATGCTTCGGGGTGTGCTCCCCTGGGGTGGGACTGCAGGGACAGGGTGGAAAGGGAGTTTCTAGACTTAATTCATGTAGTGAAATGGAGAGGTCACAGTGAAGGGGCCTCTGTGTGCAGCCACAGACAAGGAAGGGAAGGGAGATGGGAAAGAGAGGACCCGTCTTCTTGGGGCCACGCATCTCCATGCACCAGCTGGTCTAACCCATGCTGAGCCCCTTGTGCCCAGCAAACAACCAGGACCTTGGGAGGTGGGTTACCAAGACAAGCAATCTGCAGCTTGCTGCCCAAATTACAGGTTTAAGAACAGCAAAGAGGTAGGAGTCCAGCTAAAAATAACCGAGGAGGGTGGCACTGATCAGGATTTTGGATGAATCATGGCCTGCACTGGAGACAAATGCAGGGCTGCTGCTGGCAGCTTGTCCCAGGGAGCCTGGGCGAGATGGCTGCCCCAGGGAGCATGCTCCCGAAGCAGGGTAAGGTGCAGGAGCCCCCCGTGTGGGGCTGTCCTTGTCACCTGGCACCCTGGGGAGCCAGCGGGACGGCTGCTCCTGGAGGCCCCTCGCTCTGGTTCTCCCCAGGAAGAGCTCATCTGGGCCAGGTCCTACCTGAGCTTCTGGATCTGACAGTCCTTCACGCTCAACACGCTGCCCAGCAGCTCCATCACATTGTCCTTAAACTGGTTATTGTCCAGCCTGGAGGAAATAGAAGGAAAGAGCAAAAGGCAAGGTATTTTGGAGAACAAAAAGTGAGGAAAAGACTACCCACAGCTGCATAGGAACACAGCTGTCCCATGATGTCTGCACTTCCCAAGCGGAAAAACTCAGGCACAGAAGCAGAGGTGGCTTCCCTGAGACTGCAGATCTGGCCCCGTGCCATCCCCAGGACAGAGGACAGCTTCGTGGTGACGGACAGCGCTGGTGGGCCTACATCTCCTGTAGACACCTGGGGTTTTGAGTCACGGGAGCAGTCTGGTGTCCCTGCTTGCTAATCCGAGTGCAGCCCCACTGCGCCTTACCTGAGGTTGTGGCAGAAGAGGAGCTGGGGGAGCAGGCTCTTACAGACGTTGTAAGTGAGGCAGTTGGAGAGGTTGGTCTCCTCCATGCACACGTTGGAGACCTGCAGGAGATACGCCAGGACAGAGCAGTTCACTGGCGTGAGCATCCCGGCCAAGCTCTCGTTCTTCATCGCTTCCTCCACAGACTTGGCAGTCTCCATGTGCTGGATCTCATACAGGCAGTGCACGGTGTTCACTGTCCGCGAGGAGATAACGTAGTCCGTGTTCAGGCAGCCCTGGAGGAAGCTGATCGCTTGGCTCCTGAAGCTGTTGTGCTCATCCTTCGCCAGGAGCCACCCGGAGAGCACCTTGTTCACCTGGGGGGAGAGGAGCCCCGAGAGGAAACGCACGAAGATATCGAGCTGCCCGTCCTCGGCCTGCAGCGACCTCTGAACAGCACTCTTGAAGTGGTTGAGGAAACCCAGCTTGGGCCAGGACATCCCGTTCTCTGTGAAGAGGTCGAATATTGCCCGCTTTGCAGCAGTGTAATAATAAATAGCTGCTAAAAACTCCTGTATGGTTAGGTGGGAAAAATAATAGGCTGTGGAGGACTGCATCTCCTCTTTGAGTAAGAGTCTGCTGCACAAGCTGCTCTGCAGCAAGGAAAGGTCTATGCCGTACGTCTTCATGTCCTGCTCATAAAACACGTACTTCCTTTTGAGCAGGCTGTAGAAGGCCAGCCTGCCCAGGCTGCCCATTATTTTCTTGCTGTTGTTCACAGCTTGCTCAATCCTGAGTGTTTCTCTCTGCTTTTCTGGCCAGTCACTGCTCAAAGCCATTTTAAAATAATAGGAATAGATTTCTGATAAGGTTTTAGGAACAACTGTCATTTCTTGGGATTGATCGGTGCTGTTTTTTAGGTAATAACCAATTGAAGAGCCAGAAATCCAGCAAAAACCAGGAACTGTGCACATGATGTGTAAAGACCTGTTAGCCTTGATATGATGCAGAACTTGGCTGGACAAGTCTCTGTTGTCAAGGAACATCTGGTCCAAAAATTCTTTCATCTCTGCTGCTCCGAAACCTCGTATTTCTGTCATCCGGTCAACAAGGCCGCCGGGGATTTGGCTGGCTGCTGTTGGCCGTGAGGTGACCCAGACAGAAGCCTCCTGTAACAGGTTGCCACGTATGATGTTGGTGATCAGGTTGTCCACCTGAATCTCCTTTTTGGGATCGGTGCACACAACCGTGTTGGAAAAATCCAAAGGAGTCTTGAACTCGTCCAAGCCGTCGAGGATGAGCAGTGTCCTGGCGGCTCCCGCAGAGATGCAGCTGGGCTCGGTGATGTGAGGGAAGGCCAGGCGGATGAGCCGCTCAGCAGAGAGCTTCTCGTAGGTGTTGAGCTCCCGGAAGGTGAGGGGCAGCACCAACATGATGTCCCTGTTGATCTCCCCCTTTGCCCAGCTGTAGACAAACAGCTTCACCAGCGTGCTTTTGCCAATCCCAGCCACCCCTACGGTCACGGAGATCCGTGGGGGGATGCTGACCTTGGACAGAGGCAGGAAGAGCTTCTCTAAAGGGATGCTCTTGGATACATTACGTAGGCCTTTGGTGGTTTCGATCTGCAGGATGTCGTGCTCCTTCTGCTGGATGTCGGTCAAGCCTTCCACCAGCAGCAGGTTCGTGAGGCGCTGGAGAGGACCCGTCTCCAAGCCATTCCCATAGTAGCTTTGGAGGCTCTCCAGATGTTTCTGCACCATCGGTTCTGCACAGAGAGAAAGGAAACAGAAGGTGAGGGGGAGGAGAATAACCACAAATGCAAATGAGAGATGCTGCTCCACTTTTCTGCCACTCCTGTGAGGAGGGGAAGCTGCATGGAGCCTGTACACAAGGCGTGTGCAAGGGCCCTGACTGGCCTCAGCTGCAGCCTCCACCCACACCTACAGGGCCAGGAGCCTGTTTAAGCTCAGGCCTGGGCCTCCCGTCCCTGCCCGAGCTGTGCTGTAGGAGTGCTTGTCGACAGCTCCACCGCACATGTGCCTGCTGTGGGCCTTGTTGATCCGGACCCTGATCTGTGCACTGCCTTTGCAGCTTGTCCTCGGGCCCTCCTCAGCACTCTGCACTTGTCTGGAGGTCTCTGGCATGTGTCTGGCTCCGGTTTTCCTCCCTGGGGCTGATCCTGTGGCATGACTCCCTGGCTTGGCCTCAGCCCCATTGCCACAGAGCTGGACCCTTGCTTGCACTCAAACCCCAGCAAGTTATTTATATTGAAGTGCAGGATAAAACAGGGACTCGAGGGGAGGAAGAAGCTGGTGTCTGGGGCTGCTGCCTCTGATTAGGGAGCAGAGGAGATGCCTCAGCTGGGGTATGAGCCTGGGGGCTGCAGTTCAGCGCTGCTGACATGGTCCTCCCACTTTCTGCCTCTTCCCAGGCTGCAGAAATGTCTCGGAGGCTGCATGGCCCACCCGAGGCCCTGCTGCATTGCTGCAGTTGGGTGGCGATGGAGGATCCATCCCCAGATGGTCCTGTCAGACTGCATGAACTCCGTGGGAGACACCACCCTCTGAGCACAGGTACGGCATCGGTGCCGCTCTCTGCTGCGGCTCTCACGAGCCCAGCTGCTGCCTGTACCCTCAGCTCTGCTCTGCTCTGCCTACAAGGGCTGTGAGGCTCTGTCCCCGGTGTGGCTGTTGCCAAATGCGACGGCTGCCTGGGGAAGTGCGCTAGAGCAGGCAGGAGGAAGGTCCCTCAGAGCTGGAAAGGCTCCTGTCACCCCTTTGCTGTGTCCTTCCTCAGCTGGTGCTGGAGGAGGCCCTGAGCCAGCAGTAGCGCTGGCATGGGGCTGCGGAGCCCACCTGAGCTGCCATTTGCAGCCCGGCTCTGTGCGCATCGCGGGGCGCTCCAGCTCCTGGCCACAGGCACGTGGACACCCCGTGTCCTGCCCCCCTGTGCGCTGCCTACCGTAAACAGTGATGTGGAGGTAGAGCTGGGAATTGGTGGTCTCGATGAAGGTCTGCAGGCACTGGGAGGCATAGCTGCCCTTGCCAGCCAGGACATCCACCACGGCCCTCACCTGCTCGGGCAGGGAGCTCGCCTCCTGCACCCGGCCGGCCTCCTCCGCTGTGAGGAGGTCCAGCCTCCGCAGGTAGCAGATGATCTCCTCCAGGAACTGTGGTGAGATGGACCTCACCAGCTGCTTCTGGTAGCGATTGATCCAAGCCTCTGTGGGAGAGGAGAGCAGCAGGGTTGGGTCTGGTATGAGGCCTGGGCGTGTGGCTCGGGGGTGCTGGGGAGGGCGGCAGTGGAGCGCCCGGTCTGGCTGGGAGGGCAGCCCTGCTGGGAGCAGGAAGTAAACCAGAGCCCTCCAGGGGAACCTGACAAAGTCCTCCTGGAGGTGATGCCGTCCCACAGCTGTGGCAGGCTGGTTTGTTAGGAGGTGCTTGGTCAAGGTGGTGGCTATAGAAAATGGAGTTAAAGAAACCCAAGAACACAAGAGATGATGCTTCTTCCTGGAAACAAAGCCTGTGCAGAGAGCAGGGTCTGAAGAAGATTGTCTGCCTTCAGAGGCAGCTGCTCCCCCCATGCCAGCACAGCAGTCCCCAAGCCCTCGGACCAGGGACCACCGTCAGTGCTCACACCTGGGTGCTCCACCTCACCCCATTTTTGGACACGAACCCCACCAAGGTGCTGGACTTCCTTGGACCACTGCCCATCCTGCTTCAGTGCCCAGCCACAGCCAGGCCCGAGGACCCGGCTGTGTCAGCGTCCCTGCAGCTCCCTCCGGCCACCACTCACCTTCCATCAGAGGCCTCCCGTGGCATCGGCGATCCCGGGGCGAGGAGCGCGGTGTTGGCAGCAGCACGGCTCTCAGCCTGCGCCCACCACCTTCCCATGGACTGCCCGGTGTTCCCTCGGGCAGGCACGCAGCAGACGGCACGTCAGTGCAAGTTCTGGCTGCCCCGCTCAGCCCTTATCCATCTTCCTGCTGGAACGAGAGGAGCGGCGTGGGAGGGAGCTGCCTCGAGGTAACGCTGCCTTCCCCGCCGCCAGCACAGGGGGACGCGCGCTGAGCTGGTGGCCGTCTGCAGCCACTGCCACGAGCCCACATGGGCCCACACCAGTGCTGAGGCTGCCGCGTGCAGAGCTCGGATGCCAGCACTCAGCCCTGCCCTGCCTGATCCTCTGACACTAAAATCCAGCAGCATCCATCTTAACTTGCGGCTCAGGTCAGCCAAAACCTCAGACTGCTGTGGGCTTGGCAGGGACTGAGCCCGTCATGCTGCAGCATCTCTGCCTGCTTGCCCGGACCTCGCATGCTGCAGGCTTGGTGCCTTCGCCAGCACCGCTTCTGCAGGTGCCTTTCTCGGGCACTGTGGCTGCGTTAAGTGCCCAGACATGCGGTGACACCCCCGTGCCACCTGCAGGGCACCCGGCAAGTGTTTGGGTGCCAGCACTGTCACCTGTGGGTCAGCAGGACTGTGCACTGCTCATCAATTTTCTTTTTGTTGTAAAGGAAGTTGTGGGGCAGCAGCAGAACGACAAAGGACCCGTTTCAGTTTCCAAGCCACCTCGTTGCCGTCCAGAACCTCCGTCACAGCTTGCTGATCGGTGGCAAACACCACATCCTGTTGCAGAGCTGTAGGTGCTCTATTTCAGTGGCAGCGCTGGTGAATGGTAGCGCAGACAGAGCACCTACCCACTCCCTCCCCCTCGTCTGCTGCAGGACCACTGCCAGACTGCTCTTACTTTTGTTTTGTTGTTTAGAAGCGTATCCAGTCATTAAGTCCCATTGTTTTTAAAGCAGAGAGCAGAGGTGAGGAGGGAAATACCTTCCTGCAGAGAATGCTCCAGGCTCCATCTATATTAGCACTTTGTACCATACCTCGTCACCAGCCCTGAAGGCATCGCTGTGGCTGTGTCTGGGTGGGAACGGCTCAGCCCGTGGAGCCAGGACCCCCAGCACCTCCAGGGGCAGCTACTTTAGGCCGGGGCTGTCCGAACACAGCAGCAACACAGACACCACATCTGAGTGCCCTGGCACAGCACCTGGGTTGCGCAGGTCCGTGCCACTTCACCCCGAGGCATGCCAGCCAGGTGCTCTGCAAGAAGTGACCCAGCTCGCAGGCAGGGCTGCCCTTGCCCAAACCCTCTCCTGAGCCAAACGTGGGCACCACAGGGGCTTTGTGCTGCCTGGCCAGCAGTCACAGCTAACTCTCGCTTGCTTTGGTCAAACAAACCCGAGCTCTTCCAGAGAAAAAGCGTCATTACAGCTTTGACCAAGGGAACCTGGAGGAGATTCTGGTCCGTGGTCAGGTCCATGGTACAAGGCTAGGATGCGGGACAGCCCCTTTGCAGTCTCCCCTGCTCATCCTGCCAGGAGACCCGTGTGAGATCTGTTTCCCGACAGCAGACGCGAAGGGTGAGTGCCCAGGCTGCAGGAGGGAGGAGTGGGGCTGAGTCCCGGGGGGCCCTGCACACACTTCGGGGCCGCTCTCTCCTCGAGACCCCTCGCAGCCGGTGAGCGTACAGCGCTGCGCAGTGACGCATGCAGCCCTCCTACACAGCCCATCCCCATCTGCCCGCTGGCAAGCCAAGGTTTGAGGCATGGATTGGGTGCTGGTGCTGTTTTAGGGTAGCTGGGTCTGAACCCACACACTCTCCCTCCAAGAGGGAAAGCCAAATGGTCCTGCTCCTCCTCGGCTGCCCAGCTCTGACCCTCTGGTTTCAGAGGCCCAGAGGCAGCTCAGCTGCCTCGCATTTCACCCCCCAGGCAGCCTCTAGGTCAATTAAAATATCAGCACAAGTTAAAGGAGCTCAGGGAGCAGTTCACAGCAAAATTTTCACCCTTTGATGTCTTCTTGTCTCTAACTGGCCTGGAAGATTCAATTAAGTCTTTGCATGCAGCAGTCTCTAGGTTTCTCATCTTTGCTCTGCAACCAGTAGCGTGGTTAAAATGAAAGGGGTTTTTGCTGCTTGTAGTGATGTTTCACTGTCAGCCCTTCCTCTGAAACATGGCTGGTCAGGAAAAGCCCTTTGATGGGGGAGAACCTGCTCTAATGCTAGAGATTATTTGATCACATCCCTTGGTGCTACATCAAAACGTAATCCTGCTGCTGGAAGCCAGCAGCCGTGGCTCAGCTCATCCAAAAACATCTGACACGAAGAACAAAGCAGCAGAAGAAATGATGCAGTGGCAGCAATTTTTTTCTGCTTCCGGCACGAAAGTTTCCCATGGACGCAGCTCCAGGACTGCCCAGTAGGTGCTGGTTTTCTCCAGGAGGGCGGAAGATGTTATCTGCACAGGCCAGGAGGCTGCAAACACCGCGTGGCCGCCCGAGGGGGATCCAGCAGTGGCTTGTGTCTGTCCTGCCGTGCTGCCGGTGTCCCTGGGAGCGCCAAGGTGATAAGAGGGAGAAGGGGAAGCCGCACAGCTGAACTGGCAAACAGCATCTATGAGCCCCAGGCAGGGAAACATGGGATTTAGTTTGCAAGAAGGTGGCATTACTCATTGGAAGGGTCCTACGCAGCGGGATGCCACCAGACGTGGGGCTCTGGGGACATGGGGACCACTGGCTGGGGTAAGTGAAGTGCCAATGCATGGGGAGGCTTCTGCTGGTGACCCCTGGGCATGGCGGAGTCCTGCGGAGTGCTTTGGCTTTAGCGGTGCTTTTGTCTTCCAACAGAAGATTCGCCCATCTGAGGATGTCTGGTCAACACTTGCGTTGTCCCTTAGCAGAGCTGCGGCCCTACCTCCTTCGTCCCACCACGCCTGTGAGCAGAGGGCGCATGTCCACAACACATCCGTGCCCGGGAGTTGCAGACACCGTGCTGGAAGGGACCCGTACGCAGCTGCATGTCCTCCCTTCTGCTCGTCTTTGGCTCCAGCTCCCTAAACACACTCCTGCTCTCAGCACAACCGCGAGGGATTCGGGCGCCTGCCTGCAGCAGGCCTGGTTCAGCGGGCTGTGCGCACCGTAACCCTGCTACGTGCGGTGTGTGTGACCGAGGTGCGGAGCAGCGTGCCGTGGGGGATGTGGCTGATGCCGAGCAGCGCAGCCCAGCCAGCAGAGCCCAGGGGCCCGGCCTGCCCTGGTGGGACAGGACGAGCTGGCATAGCATGGAGCCTTTGCAGACGCCAGACTGCCTGGAAAACTGTGGAAAATGGCTGATCCGCAGTATTTAGGTATGTTATAAAGCTTCTTACGTTAATTAATAGTTGCATTATTAACCAGGTGCCTCTAGGAGCAATGAACTGCCCATTCCAGTGCAGCTCCATGGCCCCAGACCAGCAGAAACCCTCGGTGCTGCCTCTGCCTTCTCCCCGTCTCACGACCCCCCTGCTGGGGCTCACTGGTTAATTTGGGAGGCCTCGCGCTGAGCCCAGCAGCACGGTGCTCTTGTGCTCGCTCTCCCCCAGCCATGGCAGCAGCGTTGCTCAGAAAGAAACCAGCCTGTCTTCCCACCATTTCCTGGCACGCATGAACCTCGGTGGCATCCTGCTCCGGCAGCGCTCTCCAAGCTGGGGCAGGGGGCGTGATAGCAGCTGGGTCCCCAGGACCAGAGCAGGATCTGTTCCCACAGCACCGGGGACTCGGGGCTGTAGGTAAAGCCGGTGACGAGCTTGGAAGCTGAAAGTAGAAAACTGCCCCTGCTAAAGTGACGTGGGACGTGGCGGTGCTCTTGCTGCAAGGCTGGAAGTCTCCCTTATCGATGCACCACCCCAGCAGCAGTGGGTGCTTTGGTTTTTCCTGCTGCTTATCTACGGGGCGGGGAGGGAGGGCAGCTCTCTGAGGGGCAGCGCATCGCACGCAGGAGCAGCCAGGCCGTCCTCTCCAGCCGCTCTCCCTCCAGCGATGGTTTGAGCAAATCCTCCAGGCGCAGCACGGGCTGCCACCTTTTGGCAGAACAGAAAAGGATTTCACTGAAGCGCTGAAGCGTCTTCTGCATTAGACCCAACTACAGAGCCAACAGATTTGCAGGTAATTCACCCATCTAAGCTTGCACACGATTTTAAGATGCCACCTTATTTTATTTTTACCGTTTGCACGTAATGTTAGCAAAAACGATTGTGCCCACACAGAGTTTCCTGTGTGCACTCTCCCGTCAGCCCTTCTTTACCAGGAGGACTTTCTCAAAACCAGAGGCCCCAGAGGCCATTTTACCCAGGCCACCACCCTGTAGAGACCGGCCGGTGTAAAGTGTCACCAGGAGACAAGGCTGGCTGGGCCTCGCGCGTCCCAGCATCGCAGCAGGCAGTGCTGTCACTGCCCCAGTAAACGTCTTCTAGATGCACCACATCTAACCCCTACCAGGTTTGTTTTTTCCTCCAAAACCTCAACCAGAAAAGCAGGGCCCAGACCCAGCTGGAGTTAAACAGCAAGCAGTGGAGGTGAGGAGCCAGCGAGTGCCTGCAGGCTGTGTGCTAGGAGCCCGAACACCAGATCTCATCAGCAAAAAGCAAGGATTGATCTATGGGTAACTCCAAACCGACAAAAATGAAGCTAATTTCAGAGAAGGTTTCTTGCAGGGTGCTGCTACACCTCGGAAGCCTCAAAATGAAAAATGAAGCATTTACTGAGCTGACTATGCCCTCAGGACAAACTTCAGCACGTATGTGTCTGCAGCTCACGGAAATGCAGACCCTCTCCCCCTGAGCAGTTTCAGCCTCTCTCGCCCCAGGGATCTCCGTTCTCAGGATATCAGCACAAACACTGAGCATGAGCCTGCCCCGTAGCGAGGCCAGCCTCAGCCCCAGCGGGGAGGCAGAGCTGAGGGCGCTGAGCTGCCGCGGTGCTGCCCCGCTGCCGAACCTTGGGGACGCGCCAGGTCCCCCGGGACTTCGGTCACACGGTGCCTGCCCGGAGCTGCGGCTGTGAAGCCCCAAAACCAGCTGCAAGTTCTCAAGAAACTTTTGTGCAACACCGAACATCGTTCGTGCTGCGCTCTCCTCAGACTGCCCCAAATTATGTGGCTGGCCTTGGGTCGCCCTCCACACAGCACTCAAACCGCAGGCGTCTGGTGACAGCACCCGGCCCCTGATCCGGCTGCCCTCTCCTAACAGTCCCATGCCTCCAGGGTTCATAGCATCCCTGATGCTCTTTGGTACTTAAATAAGAGCAGGATTAAGCCTCATGCACCGCCCACAGTGCCCAGCACGCAGTGTCGTGCTACAGGACGCTGGGCATGGACACACGTCCCCTGCCTCCTTGGCCTGCCCTGGCACCTGCAGTTCGTGCATCATGTTTGGGATCCCCACAAGCAAAAAGAGCCCAAGGAGGTACCAGGTGAAGCCACTACGCCTTTGGCCTCATTGTTCCTGTGGCTGGGCACAGGGAGGGCTCAGTGGTCCCATGTCCTGAAGAAGGACATGTGGGTGTAGCCCGGCAGGGAAGCTTTCAAGGCCCATCTGGTTTCATCCCAGCCCCAGGACCCCTGCTCGCTCTTTGATGCGCTGGGCTAGTGGGCAGCATGATGCGCTGAAGGATGCTTATCTCATCCTTTTCTGTTTACACCACATAAATAGCATATTCTATTTACGCTACATTTCTTTGGTTGTTTTTGAAGAGGCCTGAAGTCATCAAAATGGCACTAACATGGGGGCAAAACCTGGTGACGCACAAGGTGGGCAGGCTGCACCGGGCCCGTGTGTGCAGCCAGCAGCAGGCAAGGGGACAGAATTCGTGATGAGGGACAGATCCCCGTGAGGTGCCACGCATGTCCCCGTTGCACACGATTGCTCCTGAGCCTCTCCTCCTCTGGCTGAGCTGTGAGAAGGCCAGCAAGCTCGGGCTGGGAGAGCCAGGACATCTCACAGCAGCAAAGCCGGCGCCGCCGCACATGGCTGCCGCAGCGAGGTGTGCAGCAGCTCGTCCCCACGCTGGGCGGCCAAGCGGCACCCTGCCATCCCGCACGCCACCCAGGTGACAACGGCCAAGCTCCAACCAGCCCCACCAAGACCTTACCTCTGCCTCGCGCCGCCTTCCCCGGGTCCCCGTGCGAGCAGGGCGGGAAGGAGGACACCCCTAGTGCTGGTGGGAGCATCCTCCGCGCCCCTGCATGTCCCCGCTCAGACGTCTCCCCAAAGCTTTGCTCTCTCGCCGCCCGGATGTTCGAGCTCAAGTCAGAAAATGGAAGCCAAGCCCCTGGCCCTGCCCCTCCGGGACCCGAGGAGGAGCTGGGGGCTGCGGGCCACCACAGAGGAGCTGGGGCAGCACCCGGGGGCGGTGGTGGCGGCTCCCCCCACCCTCTGCACCGTGCCAGCCGAGCTGCTTTTGCTCTGTCTCGCTCCTTGCCCCTTCCTGTGCTGTGGGTCTTGCTCGATCTTCCTTCCTGTCACGGCAGAGCTGTCGGGCTGCCGTGTACGCAAATTGAAGCGTGGCTCTACCAAGAAACCCGCAGCGCTGGTAACCACCCCATCCGACGTGAGGCCTCGGCGCACGGCCGCTGCCTGATCCACGGCTGCTCTCCTGGCTGCTGCAACTCCACCAAGCGATTTCAAACAAAAACAAATCCCCCCCAAACAACAGCACAGGGGAGCCCTGCGTGGGCAGAGCTCAGGGGAGCTGGGTGCTGAACGTCGCAAAGCCGGGGCTGAAGCTCCGAGGAGACCTGACAGAGGAGGCTGCTGCCACGCGCAGCAGCTCTTCCCCTCGCTGGGCCGCACCAGGAAACATTTGCCATTCCACTGGTAAATTCAAGTTGTATCTTGAAAACGCTGAACGAGCAGGAGGGGAGGAATAAAGTCCCTTTCCTCCAGAGCTGTTCTCCTGCCAGCACTGGAGCAGCGTTTGGACAACGCTCTCCAGGTGTAACTCGGGTTGCCCCGCGTGGAGCCGGGAGATGGACGTGAGGATCCTCGTGGGTCCTGTCCACCTTGGGCTGTTCGGTCACTCCGTGGGTCTGTCTGCAGGCCCCCAGCGGGTGGCCTCCACTGGGTGTCTCCCACTGAGTGTCCTCCGGCAGCAGCACCATCACCCCTGGGTGCGGGGCTGCCGTCAGCCTCCTGCCCCCATTGGCTTTGCCTTACACATCCATCGCCGTGCCAGGCCTGCCGTTCTGCCTGCTGCCGCCCGTCTGCCCTGCGTGAGTGGGTGGGGACAGCGCGTCCTGCGTGGGGAAGGGGTCGCTCCGTTTCTGGCAGGTAGAGCGAATGAAGCCGCACCGAAACCCCCGATGCCCGTTGTGCGGCCCCTAGGTCTTGGGGAAAGGGACATTTATTTATTTTTTCAGCTAGTATCACGTGCCCATATGTTTGCTTCTATATATTAATATGAACCCGTATATATATATATAAAATATATATTAATATAGTTAATATATGAATTAATATATAAAATTATAAATATATTTATATAATATAATTAATATATCAATACAATTAATGTGTATTAATGTGATGTATTAACATATTAACATATTAATGTGAATATTAATATTACATGAACAGATATAGTTTGGGTCACACAATGCTGTAATTCTGTGGTGTCCATACAAGGGGCCGCGCTCGGTTCTCGCAGCGTGCTCGCTGCCACAGGCTGCCCCGGCGCCAGCTTCCAGGCTGGCTGCAGGGATGTGAGGCTCCTTTTCTGTAATTAAAGGGATCCGCGTCCGTCCGTGTCCATCCACGTCCGTCCGTGTCCATTGTCCCAGCACAAGGAGGTGGGGAGCGATGAACTTTGCAGAAACCTCACATCGGTCAGAAAGGAATGCGGCATTAAAAGGAAATAATAATGATTAATAATAATGATTAATAATGATTAACAATGATTAACAATAACGATTATTAACGATAACGATAATAATAACAGTAATAATAACAACAATAATAACGATAATAATAATAATAATAGGAAATAATCCTCCCAGAAGAGCAGAGCCAAGAGGAGCCGAGCCGAAAGTAGCCGAGCGGAGCCGAAGGCAGCCGAGCGGAGCCGAGCAGAGCCGAGCAGGGCCGAAGGCAGCCGCCGGGCGGAGCCGAGCGTAGCCGAGGGGAGCCGAGCGCAGCCGAGGTGCGTGAGGCGAGGCCATGGCGGGCCGGGGGCCGGTCGTCGTGTTCGGGGCCACCGGTGAGCGAGGGCCCGGGGCGGGCCGGGGGCTGGGGGCTGGGCCCGGCGGGCCCCGGCTCACGGCCCCGCGTCGCCTCCCGCCGCAGGGGCTCAGGGCGGCTCGGTGGTCCGGGCCCTGCTGGCCGAGGGCACCGGGGAGGTCCGCGCCGTGACGCGGAGCCCCGGCAGCGCGGCGGCCGCGCAGCTGAGGCAGCTGGGAGCCCGCGTGGTGGCGGCGGACCTGGACGACGGGCGGACGCTGGAGCCGGCCTTGGCGGGCGCCTACGGAGCCTTCGTGGTCACCGACTTCTGGAATCACTGCAGCCGGGAGAGGGAAGTGGAGCAGGTAGCGCCTTGCTGTCGCGGGCCTCGCGCCTGGCGGAGGTACAGCCGTGTGGCAGCAGGGCGCGGCTGCTCTCAGAGCTCTTCCTGCAGCCTCGCCAGCCCCGCTGGCTCCGGCCTCCGGTCCGCAGCAGTCACCAGGCTTTGCAAATGGATCGGGTCCCGGTTCTTGCAAAGCCAGAACTCGTTCCCTGCGCCCCACCTTGTCACACGGTTAGATGCCCTGAGACTCGGGGCGGTGGAGGGCACTCAGAGCGGCAGGGGTGGGCTGACCGCCCCGCAGAGCCTCCCCAGGAGGGGGCCAGGGCTGTGGCTGCCTGCGCTCTGCTGCACGCACAGCTTTGGGGCCAAAACGTGTTACAGCATCAGAAATCCCAGGGCCTTCCCCAGCGAGGGGAGCTCACCCTAGGGGAGGCTGATGGCTTCAAAAGGTAAGATCTGCTAGGGCAGATCCCTGGTGGGTGCTTAGGGTTGGGGTTTGTGCACTCGGTGGAGGAGCTGGAGGGTTTGTGACCCTTTAAAGTAGGATGTATAAGCAGAGGACTGCTCCCCCTGGCCAGCTCACACTGCTGGGTCTGCTCAGCCCCGGTCCAGCTGAGGGCTCAGAGCATGAGGTGTGTGGAGCTTGTCCCCTGGTGTGTTGGATGCTGCCTGCCCGCCCAGTGGAACGAAGGGGAAGGGGTGTGTGGGGATGAAAGCTTGCGTGTGTCCCATGGGAGCCATGCTTCTCTTCGTGGCTGGTGTCACTCTTCACACAGGGGAAGCGGCTTGCTGATCTGTCGAAGCGCCTGGGTTTGCGCCACGTGGTGTACAGTGGCCTGGAGAACGTCAAGAAGCTGACAGGAGGCTGCCTAGAGGTGCCCCACTTCGATGGCAAAGGCATGGTGGAGGAGTACTTACAGGCCATTGGCGTTCCCACCACAATTATCCGAATGCCGTGCTACTTTGAGAATTTTCTTTCTTTCTTCAAACCTGAGAAGGCCCCACAAGGAGATGGGTTTGTTCTGGGTAAGACCGGGCCTCTCGCTCTGCAGCTCGCTCTCCCAACTTCTTGTCTGCTCAGTGCAAACTCCCTGGGCTGGAGGAACCATCCCCTCTGCGGGCTTCTCCGCAGTTCAGAACATAGAGGCTCAAAAGATCCTGGTTTTTCCACACCTCACGTTCAGAGGCAGGGTGCCAAAAACTGCAGCTCTGCATCTGGGGAGCTGGGCTCTCGCGCAGGGCTGCGCTCTGACTGGGATCGCTCTGTCCCCTACAGCGCTGCCCATGGGGGACACCCCCATGGATGGGATGGCAGTGGAGGACTTGGGGCCCGTCGTGCTCAGCGTGCTGAAGTCCCCGGAGGAGTACATAGGCCGCGTGATCGGGCTCAGCACTGGCAAGCTCACCATGGCAGAGTACGCCGCTGCCTTCTCCCAGCAGACGGGCAAGACCGTGGAAGCCTCCAAGGTAGGAAGCACCCCTTGGTGTGTTTGATGCTGTTGAGGTAGGTGGGAAGCTGGGTCCTGTCTGGGACAACAGGCAGGAGCTGCAGCAGCTCTCTGCTCTGAGAACAAAGCACCTCTGATGCTCGCTGTAGCTTCTCCTCTGCCAGGGATAGGCAAGCAGAGTTTTTCTTCCCAGGCCTTCAGCACAGCACAGAAGCAGTGCCCCACACCTTGCTTCATGCAGGGACAGCAGCTCCTGTGGTACCTGGTGGCAGCCCAGGCTGCTTGGGCTGTCCCAGAGCTCTCCCAGACCCCTCCGGGTGTTTCCAGAGCCCCTCAGCCGTGGCTGTTCCTAGGGGCAGGGAAAGGCTCCTGGTGGCTGCACTGGGCCTCGTCTGCTGGGGCATGTGCCCCTTGTCTGAGCCTAAGCCTGGCTGGGTGCTGGCCCCGAGCAGCCCGGGCTGTTCCCTGCCGGACGGGACTGCAGGGCACTCAGTGACACTGCCCTGCCACGTGGCTGTGGATCTGGGAGGCAGCTGCCTCGGGACGGATGCAGAACAAGCTCCTGAGCATCTGCTGTGTGATGTCCCCCTACGCACACCCTCCTCACACTGGAGGAAGGGTGGGCTGGGGCGGGGGGGGGGGGACGACTCGTGGACCCTACCCAATAGACTCGCTGAGCAGCAGATCCTTCCTCACCCGTGGAAATTAATGCAGCAGACTGCTGTAACGCAGCCCTCTTCGGCCTCCCTGCATGGTGTCAGAGAAATGCCCTAGCAGCCTCTGCCCTGTGAAGCCGGTGCTTTTCCTTGATTCTCTCGGCAGATCTCACCAGAGGAGTATGAGAGACTCGGCTTCCCGGGGGCGAAGGAGCTGGCTGCGATGTTCCGTTTCTATGCCCTGAGGCCAGACCGCAACGTGGAGCTGACGATGAAACTCAACCCCAAGGCCCGCACCTTCCAGCAGTGGCTGGCAGACAACAAAGCTGCTTTCTGACCTTTCCTTCTCTCGTCTTCCACCTGAGCTTTTGCAGCAGGTAGCAGGACCTGGCCGAGGCCGTGAGCCGCGCAGCCTTGCGCTCGTGCCTGGGGGGCGGCTGACCTCCAGGAGCACGTGCAGGAGCAGCGTGCCGACTGGGCTGTAACGGCTGTGCACACCATCTTTAGGGAGGTGTTTAGTAATTCTGGGTGTTTTCACATCTGTGGGATCGGTTTCTTGGGACCACAGCCTTTCCTAGGCAGCTCCGAGCCATACCGCACAACGTTGGGCACTCAGGTCCCAATAGCGCTGTGCCCACGCCAGGTACCCACAGCAGCGCCCCAGAGCAGCGCTGGGGCAGGCTGGGGTTTCTCCTTGGACCCCGTTCAGGCATCACAGGGAGGGCGGCAGGCCTGGCTGCGTGTCTGCGGAGACAGGGCCCGGTGCTGACAGCCCCGAGGGGTGAGAGCTCAATTCCTCAAGCCAGACAGCTCCCGGCACCTGCAGCCTGGCCTTTGCGCTCACAGGGCTGATTTCCAACACTGCCCTCAGTAGCTGAGTATAACTTTCACGATTGTCTTTTAAGACAATTAATTGTCTTTTAACACTTTAAGACTTGTTTAAAAAGCTTTTTCCCTCACCCTCCCCCGACGGTACTGTTGGGGTGAGCTCTGGGCCACGGCTGGCTTCGTGCTTGAAGTCAGGCGTGGGCACGACTCCGTTACCTAGCCCTGCGCCCCCATCCCAGAGCCGACCTTCGTTCCTTGCCCGTCACTGGGGCAGGGAAGGGAGCAACGACAAACCCACGGAGGCAGGATGGGGGAAGAGCAGACAAGGCAGCGAGGCACAGCACGTGTTAAATATCTTTATCAATCTTATTTACATGGATACAGAATCACTTTACAGGCAATTTAATCAGGAGGCAACGCGTGCTTTTTTTCAGCTAATTAAGAAGGGCAGGACTACGACATGTTCTTGTTTAGCTGGTCGATTAGTATGTGGGCTGATGGTACCTGCACGGCATAGCTAACAACAGCGGGCAACAGTAACCATGAAAATACTGCAAGAGCTCAGCTCCTCCTGGAAGGACCGATCCACTTCACTTGTATTCTCACACACATAGAACAATGACTCTGAACAATCATTTATGCTGTGGGTGTTGCACTAACAATAAATTTGTCCAAACTGGCAAAGGGCTTGGTGATAAATTTGTACCAGCTTAGAAGCAACAGCATCTCCGTAGTAACTTCAGTCGATTGAGGAGGGGGAGGAAACCTGAGGCAAAGCGCAGATCCCATCTCTGCGCTTCGTGCAGGAAATCAGCAGGACTAAGAAACCCCAAGGCTGCTGAGGAAGCTGGGGCGGCTGGGCTCTGACAAGTCCCAGCGAAAGGGAGACATCCTGCTGCGAGCGTGATGCAGGGCGGCTAGAAGGGCGCGGGAGACTGTCTGTTGTGAAGACAGGCTTAAAAGCCACGGACACACCGAGTCTCCTAGGAGAAGATAAGCAGTGCCAAGTTCACCACGCACGTCTAGCATTCAGAGGGGCACCTGAGTGAACAGCAGCCATCTTGGGCTCCATACAGCAGACTGCTCCGCTCTGTGCTGGAAGGACAATTCTTTATTTTCACATTTCCACTGGTTTGGATTCTAAGTAATTTTTCAACTTTTTTTTTTTTTTAAAAAAAAACAAAAACAAAAACAAATAAGCTTCTAGCAGCAGTATGGACAGTGGAACAACCTCAGGAGACACCCACGTTACCACAAAGCTGGCATTTTCCATTGTTACCATTTCCTAGGACGCTGGGTTGCTACTGTATCGTGATGAAGGTTGGTGCCTCAGTGCTTTGTGGCCTCCAGCTGGGATTCTCACTGTGCTGCTGACTGACATCCTTCGCTCTCCAGAGCCCGCTGCCAGAAGGATTCATCCCCGACTGCTAAGATGATCTGCTGCTGCTGGCTCTTAGTTTCCAGTAGAACGTTTCCCTGCAATTGAAGCAAGCAAAATGTTTAATTTTTCCCGAATGCACCAGATTAAGGTGCACAGCCCCTCCAGCCTGCTTTGGAGCACGAGCAAGTCCCCGCCTGACCTGCAGTCACGCTTTGTCAGCCACAGGGAGCGGACGAGTTTGAAGCTGAGCCCCTGGAATCCAAGGGGGTATTTCCAAGTGGGCTGCTGTCAGCCCACGACCAGCACCAGAGGCTCTGCGGGCCCCTCCTGCACCTCCCAGCAAGGCGCTGCTCCTCCCAGCGGCAGCAGAACTGCCCGGCCCCAGCTTTGCCAGCTCACAGGAACGCCCTCAGTGCTTGGAGGAGGGACAGTCCCTGAGGGGACAAGTACTCCCAGGAAGCGGAGCTGCAGGGGAGGCCACCGACCTCCCTGAAGCTGTCTCCAGCGTTTCCTTTCCTGGTGCAGCAACAATGCAACTGGGGCCCTGGCTTTTTGCTCCAGGTCACAGGGGACAGCTAGGGCTGGTCACATCGGTGGCTGGAAGGCCTGAGGCTAAGTGAGAAGCAATGCGCTGCTTTCGCTTCTTCCACCTCCCAAGAAGGGCAAGTTCTGCTCGGTGTGGGGGAAAGGCAACAACAAAACATAAGAGGCTTCCTACCTCGGATGGGGTATCAGGAGCTAAACATTTTCTTAAGTTTGGAAAGGAATCCCTCCTTGTTCTCCTCAGCCTCAGGCCTATCCTCGCCTGCGTCAGCTCTAGCCGTGGCCCTGCCACCTGGACACAAACAGCAAAGGGCTGCAGTCAGATACATTCCTCAGGCTGCCCCAGCTACGTCTCCCACCAGCAGCCAGCGCCCCTGACAAAGGGAGAGGGTTATTTTGGACTGGGAATGGTCGGGTCAGCTGGTTTCGCCAGCACCCTCAAGTATCTCTCCATGAGGGGCTGCAGCAGGCAGCGAGCCACGGTACCAGGGCCACTCTCTGAAAGCACCGGAGAGCCTTGACCCCAGAAGGGGAACAGAAGGAGGTCAGCCCAGGTAACGGCGGTCCTTGCCCTTCTCCTCAGCCCTCCGGCTGCCAAGGGAATTCCTGTGCTCTGCACAACCAGGGCAGAGGCCTGACACACTTAGAACACAAGCACTTGGAAGCGGGAGTCTGCCACTGAAAGCAAGTTCTTGACTTCACCCTACAGAAGGGTAAGCTACGCTAGTGGTCCCTGGAAAAATCTGTCTGCCCATGTTTCATCGTCTGTGTCACGTTTAGGGCAAAGGAGTGCAAAACCACAGCAGGAGCCTCCTGTAAGTAATTCTCATGCAGTGCTCAGACAAACAGTATCAAGGAGAAACTGAACTCAGGCTAGAATGAAAAAGGCTACAGATATTTCAGAACAAGTGTCCAGATAAGGAATCTTACTGGCAGCAGCTGGCAAAGTTTTCCTATACAAAAAAAGTCCTGAGAAGTTTTTTGTCCTTCTGAGAAGTGGCTACAGCAAAAACAAAGGCAACCTCTTTGCTACTCTGTTTTTTCTGCAGCCTAACCATCAGTAACAAAACCCAAAATCCTCCCCAGCCTTTTTTGGGACACAGAGGGCACAAAGTCCAGTCCCTCCCCGTCCTCCCGCAGCCAACACCCGCGCTCAGACTGATGCAATGGCATGAAACACTGAGGCCTGCAGCAGAACGTGCCTCCATCCACTCAGGGTACTTTCTGCCTCCCAGAGCAAGGACAGGCTTTTCAGCAGCAGCCTGTCTCAATACTGCAAGCTACTGGCTTTGGTTTTAATCCACCTTGTTGCTTAATTGCATTTAAGATATCTCTGCCCTTCCCTCCAAGATGCATCTTTAATGTTACCTGAAGCGGAAAAGACAATCCCATTCACTTCTGTATCATCAAAGCACTATAAAACATAACATTGGTAAGTATATGGCAGATTCCATCTTCCAATATCCTGAACTTCCAATATCCTGAACTTCCAATATCCTGAACTTCCAATATCCTGAACTTCCAATATCCTGAACTTCCAATATCCTGAACTTCCAATATCGTAGGCTTTGGCATGTGAGGTAGAGAGGACCTGAATTCCCACAACCATAGAGCAGCTTTGAAAAGCTTACCTTTGCCTAGCTGTACGCAGTCAAAAATGCCCTTTTTGGTTTCAACCAAAAATAAACCACAATCTAACAGGCATTAAGAAGCTCATTGTTCCAGTGTGAGTAAAGAAAGCACTGTTTTGCTAGCAGAAAAGACAAAATTTTTGTCTTGCCTTACTGTTCTGTCTGCAGCTGCTACTGCTGCAGGATACCTCACCACTGACACTTAAAACACAACTGCTGGATCCAAGGTTTTAATCTGGAACTGAAAAAGCAGCTTTACAAAGCTCCCAGCTGACTTCATGCCTTCCATCACGCTGGATGCTCTCTGCTGACTGGAGCCAACACCCAGCACCAACAAACCTTTCTAGCCAAGGCTTCCCCATGTGCACCAGCTATGGCTCAGAGTAACCTTGACAGCAGTACTCCCCTTCAGCTTTCAAAGAGAAACGTCCCCACTGCAGCCAGAAGCAAGCGCTGAGGACAGATTAGCTCACGCAGAGAGCTGGCCTGAAACACATTCGCCTTTTCCATCTCTGCTACCGTGACGAGTTACTTCTGGCCCAGGGGTAAAAGCCGGCAGCAGGAGGCATTCATCACCACAGCGAGACTCACCAGAACTTGTCAGGACCTGGAGTATCACAGTACCTGCTCCTTGTTCACACACGGATTTTGCCCAGTGACCATCAGAGCAATGCTCCCTGGGAAGAGGCTTTATGCCACAGCCTATTAACATCTCACTAAAACTAATTTCAAAGTAACACGGCAGGTTGTGCTGACACGCCGTCCGACAGTCGCCTTGGCTCACCTTCCGCTGTCCCCCTGAGCCCCCGGGAAGCGTTGTGCTCTCCCACACCACCTCCCCGAGGAAGGAGCACTAATTCCCCCAGCCCACCTGATGCTGTATTTGTGACTCCGTTCACTGTGCCGTCCACATCTGTCTCGTCCTCGGCATAGCTCATCATTAAGGCTCTCTGGCGATCTGTCAGCCTCCTGCAGGTCAAAGACAGAGGTGTTGGTTACGGCTGCCTTTAGGGACATCGCCAGGCTTCCTTATCCTTCTCTGGCAGCACACACAAGAGGCAGCTACTGGAAGCACAAGATTAATACATCTGGCATTCCCTGAGAATCCCTGTGACCAATCTATAAAGAGCCAGCCCCAGTGGAAGAGGAGAGAGATGACCCACTGCATTTCACCAAACTGTAGTGAAAAAGCAAAACCCCTTCAAGTGCTGAGAGAAACATCTGGAGCTGCAACAGAACAAACACCTGTGGGGGGAGGCCTCAGGAAATGAACTCCCTTGCTGCGTGCAGCAATGCAAACTAAAAAGTTTGCTTCACCACAGGAGCAGAGGGTGGTGAGGCAGCCTGAAAAGCAACTGCCAAGGACCTCAGTTACTTTAAGCTGCAGGTAGAAGAGCACAGACATGTTGTAAGCCAGAACACTGAATTTACGTAACTGGGTTCCAGACAAAAAGTGGCAGAAATCCAGGTGCATGACTATTTATATATTTCTAGGGTTTAGGATTTTTACAGCTGTGTTGCCAAACTGTATTCTCAAAAAAAGTAAGCAAACAAACAAAAACCACAACAGAAGTCCAAAAGTCTACCTGTCTACTTCACGCTAGAAAAAAAAAAAAGAAAAAGCAGAGAAATGACTCTAACTGTCCAAGGAAAATTCAAAACAGATCTTGATAAAGCAGTAAGAAATTTTCACAAAATCCTTCTGAACATTTTTTTTTTTTGCAAAAAGCTCAAGATTTCCCAGAAACTTGTGTTACTTACTGAGGAACTTTTATCTTTATGTGAATGTAGTGGTCTCCGTACCCATAACTATTAACCTTGGGAATGCCTTTCCCACTCATTCGAATTCTCTGGTCTGGCTGAATACCAGGGGGTATCTGTGAACACACAGGGGACACGTTTGTTATTCCACTGTATGCATTTACATAGTAATTGTGTTGCATGTTTGTAATCAATTATTTCTCCAGCAGGCTTCAAAATAAGATGGGAGAGATCTGGTAGGTTCATGCATCTGAACACATTCAGAGGCTAAGTCAACAACGATGGCAAAGCTTGTAAAGAACCTAGCAGGGTTCACCAGACTTCGGAAGGGATTTGTGCAGCAATGCACCCAGCCGCTCCTGTCCCTGTCCCCACACAGTGATCTGGAAAGGAGGTGGGCCCAAGCAGGTCGCAAGCTACCTGACACTCAGTCCTGAAGAAGTCTGACACTTGATACTGGGGGACCGAGAAGATTTGCACCATCTCTGCAGCAAAGTGGGGCTCTGATGCCCCACAGTGATTTATGCCCGAGCTCTTCCACGTAACGGTACCTACCGTGATATTGATTGTCTCGTACAAGCCTTGACATCTGGCTGTACCTCCCAGAACAGCTTGTGCTACTGAAATAAGGAGGTCTGAATGGATATCTGCTCCATTTCTTCTGAACACGGAACTTTTTTGAACCTAAAAGGCAGGCAGTTCCAAAAAGTAGTGAGCAGAACAATACAAAGTTATCACGGTAAACTGCTTTGAAATGTCTCAGCAGAAAACACCAGAAAGCTGCAGTCAGACCCTTTACCACCCACAAACTGCGTGGCTAACAAGTCTAGGTTAACGTTCAGTCTTTCAGAAAATCACAGCTCTTGACATAACTGTAACTAGCCAGAGGCTTAGGGGGATGTCTGCTGCTTATCTCAGCAGCTCCCTCCTCTAACCCCGTTTGTTAATTCATCAGTGTCAGTACGATTCTGCAGAGACAAAGACAACACTGTCTTGTCCAGTACCCCAAAAAAAGGAAAGCCTGAAGAGGGAAGCAGGAACCTTTGCAGTGGCCTCACAAGCTGGAAGAGAATTAAATCCTCCTGCACCACCAAGGTACTGAAAAAAAGAGTTTTCTCCCTGACAGAGCCACATATAACAGAATACCTCCAGGAGAAGAGGGCCCCAGCTACAAAGAATGTGCAAAGCAGCACTTAATGCAAGTCTGCAAAAGGGTACTTGACCAGCCAGCCTCACGTGCATTCCTCCAGCCCTCCCACTGCTGCAGGCAGACACCTCCTTCAAGTCCCCAAGCCAAATTCTAAAGGCACCAAGAACCTGCTCTGTGTTTTGATACACACTACCACAAAGGCCTCACCCCAGAACTAGCAGCACAATTCTTCACGAGCAGACTCAACTTGTTACAATGCAGATCTTCTGCTGTCTCAGAAAGTTCACACGGATCACGTTACCTCAGCTGTTTAGAAGGATCACTTGCTCTTCCTCCTCCTGTTCCCCATTTTGTCGGACTTCCCAGGCAGTTGTGAAGGGAACAAGCAACCAACTTAATAATGGAAAAGAGCTTACGCTGTAACGATACGTACCCTGAACGTAATGAAAATTTCCTTCTTCCCCACAGGCATCCGAACTGTCTGCCCGTCCTCAACACCTGCAATCAGGAGAGAGAAAAAAAGGGGGAATGTTATCACATTAATCTCGTATTATAATCTGCGCGCTACTGGAATACCACAGCTTCCCCACTAGGTCCCTGCCATCCCACCGCAGCAGCGCCCGCACACCACGAGCGGAGGCACAAGACCTACCAGAGGCACAGCGAGCCCCTCGCCACGAGCCCAGGACCACGGCCAAAGGGCAGAGGTCCAGCACACACTGGTACCCCAGAGGTGATCGCTGCCCGCCGAGCAGAGCAGCACCCCTACGCAGGCTCAGTCCCTACAGAGTTCTCCCGAGAAGCGCATCAGCCTAAGGAACACCGGGCAGCCTCTACAAGCTACAGGAAAATTACATGCTGGTCACCCAGGGCGGTCTCAAAGCAGCATCTTCAGTCTCACTGCTTGTTTTACCCTCTTTGGTGAGGGAAGTGATCAGCAAACTTTTCTGAGCTAAGCTAAGGCTTTCAAGATTCCCACCCTCCCCACCAGCTTCACCAAGGACAAATGAAAAAATCAAGTTAAAATCTTTTGAAAGTGTCACTCTTCAAAAACTGCCGAGAAGCATCCATGCAAGAAACAAAACTTCATCTCAAAAAGGGCAAAGCAAATATTTTTATCTGCCAGGTACAAACGCACGGCCAGAAAGTTTCTCTCATTACTAATGCTTTCAATTACCAAGCTATTGATCTGCTTTGTTCTTAAGATTAAATTATCTGCAGCAAAACTTCTTTACGTTGCCCCGACTTTTGTACCTGGCAGGGAACAGCCACGCTTTACAGGCAAGTGCCTTGCTGTTAGCCCAGCAGAAATAAATAACTACAGTCCCTTTAACAGACGGCAGTGCACAAACACAACACTGACCAGCTGGCACCGGAACCACCACTGTCTTCTTCTGTTTGGTTTGCCCCCTTCCTCGACACACTACACACGGGGTTGTGATGATGGAACCACGACCGCCACACCGTCGGCACGTAGATCGCATTACAAAGGGGCCCGTATTTATCGTTTCCTGGTGAAGAAAACACAGATCATCCAAGTATTTAGTACTGAGGTGGTACTTTTCACCTCCACAGTACCGCTGACGGTGACTGGCCCGGCAGACTTGAGTCCTTCTAATCGCACATACAGCCTGACAGGACAGTTGAGGGCAGCGTTATCTTTTAACAAGGGGTGGAGCAGAAAACAGGCTCAGAAATCCAAAGAGGATGCTGCTTGTGAGAAGCTGGATCAGATTCAGCTTCCATTACCATATGCTGATTTCCACTGAAAACCATCACGACTATGAGCAAGTGTCTGCTGGCCTGGGGAAGGGAGACAACACTTTTCATCTCTAGGATATAACGCAGAAGAACAAGACTCCTCGCAGTGCTCTTTCACGTGGCGTTACAAACAACTGTATGTCGAGGAGCCCAAGGACAATCTACTTGCAAGAATTATTGCTGTATCCAGGAAAAGGTTACGGAGACTAAACTATGGACCAACCCGTCCCACAAGGAGACGGTGGAAAAGGCTCGCCTTGTCCTCTGGCCAACTGTGCCCGTTCCGCACAGCAAGCTGTTCTGGCCACAGACTGATCGCCAGTTTCCATTTTGATGCATGGAAAATCAAAAGCCCAAGGCTTGATTATTTCTTTACTAACTTCTTCACTTACTGTCTGCAGCATACATCTTCTCATTTCCTGACGGGTAAATATCACTGGTCACGATACCAAACTGACCTCGTCCTGAAGGCTACTGCTTTAGCTGGATAGAACATGCCTTTAACTTAGAAAAAAAACTCCTAGCGCAGATTAACATCAAGTCCACATTAACCTGATTTCACCCAAGATAAGCCGATGAGTGTAGTGAGAATTCTTCAGCGTGGAAGGGACTGACTTGCCCCGGTAAGGAAGAGAGGCAGGTTCTGCTGCGCTTTAAGCACTCACCATGCCAGTGCCATTGCAGTAGTGGCAGTGCTGTGCTTTGGTACCAGGCTCGTTCCCTTTCCCACCACACCGCTCGCAGGAGTCATTGATGTTCACCACAATCTCCTTGTTAACACCTTTTGCAGCTTGGGTGAAGGTCAGTTCCATGATGTACTGCACGGGAAACACTGACGTCAGTCCACAACCGATGTGTGGTGGGGTCTTAAGCAAACTGGAATTGGTTTTGCCAAATATCAAACTGTGCTTAAATACGTCCGGGTAACAGAGGGGGAAAGAAACAGATGGATGCACAACTCGTTCGGAAATGTTCTGCCTGTATTTGGGAAGCAACAGCCTGTCTCATATAAATAAAAAGGATGGCAAAGATTACAGGAACGATGATTATACCATTGTGTAACAGAAAGGAGATTTTAAAAGAGAAAAGACAAGTATAAACGCAAGCCATGTGTTTTTCTGCTCTCAGGAAAGACCTTTAGTATTTCCAAAGGTTTTACTGAACAGAAATACATCAACAGGTATGGGCGGAGGCTTTTGCTCCCAAAGAAAGCATCTGCTCTTCCTGAACAAACTCTTTGCTTAGCAAGGGAATTCAGCAGAAAAGGTGACTCCACAAAACAGGAAGTTCTGTTTGTAACAGGAAGGCCATTTCCAGCTAGAAGCACTGAACACCACACATCTCCGAGGGCATCGCGTGAATCAAGGCTGTCAAGACTTAAAGAGCATTTAGCTGCAGCGCAAAGAACAAGAAATATTTTTTGCGTTATTATGGGCTCCACTGCAAAGTTAAGCCAATTAAGTTGCAAAATTAAGCCAATTAAGCAGTCAAATCCAATGCTGGAAGGCTTGTTTTATAGTTAAAAGGTATTTTGTGGTTTTTGTCATTACAGCATGAAGCAGACATATGCAAAGCAACTTAAAGCAGAAAAGTTGCCTATACAAAGATGGAAATTGTTTGGCAGCACTAACCAGGTCAGTAACACCAGGAGAAGTAGCTGAAGTCCACAAAAAAATGCTCGGTCTGGAGGCGTGGAGAGGGTATCCGCACGGCTTACCAAAAATCCCCCCCCACACACAGCAGGACGCTCACGTGCTGACGTTCCCAGAGCAAACGCTTTGCTTAAACTCGCTCTGGCAGCGATCTGACAGCCTGCTGCCCCGCTCCAGCTTTGCAGCTTCACACGCCCAGGAAACGCGCGCATCTCATTACCTCCTGCGGCTGGTCGAAGACGTTCTGGAAATCGCCAAAAGGGGACCCCGAAAACTCGCCGAAGATTTTCCTGAAAAGCTCCTCCGGATCAATCGATGGACCGCTGCTCCAGTACTGGCGCCCAGCACCGGCACCGGCGCCTGTTGCGCCAGGATCAAAACTAGCTGTCCCATACGCGTCGTACTGCTTCCGCTTCACTTCATCGCTTAATACCTTGGAGGCAAAGAACGATGCCATCAGGACACCGACCAGGTCCCGAGCAGCCTGGCTGTCCTGGGCAGCCCCCCCAGGGGAACTCAGGGCTGTCTGTCACCAGACGGCGCTCGCTCAGACCTTCGTGTCCTCAGGAAGAGCGTCCCAGCCTTCGTGATCACACAAACTATCGAAAAGCTTGTCATTAGCAACGTGACAAGGTCTTACTGGTTCATAACAAGCACGAATAACTTGTGTTGTATACTTCATTGCTCATATATTGAATGAAAACTGGTGGTAAGAGTGCTGGAGGAAACCTGAGACCTGCCAGAGTGCAAGCCAGCACAACACAAGGCAGAGAGAGCAGAAACGGAGCTGAAGCACAGTGGAACATACCTTTGTCTCAGAAAGCTAGTAACTGCTGACAGGTTTGTTTGTTTGTTTGTTTGACCTACGCGCTAACTCCACCGCAGAAACCACCTTTCCCAACTGTGCCAGTCCCTCATTGCTAAGAGCCAAAAATGCAAAGAGCCAAAAATATGATCAGGTAGAACAGAAATCTGCGCTAAATAACTCGCTATAGACACCTCTAGGGCAGATGCACTCACACCTGAAGCACAAGATGCCAAAAAACAGCTGTGCTTTTACAACAAACAGGCACAAGAAGAGACAGTGTCTCCACTGTCTACTCCAGGAGCCGTTCCCACCTCTCTTCCCTTTCACAGCAATAAAACCCCGCACGTTACCTCGTAGGCTTCTGCCAGCTGCGCGAACTTCTCCTTAGCTTTGGGGTCATCCTTATTTGTGTCGGGATGGTATTTCTTCGCCAGCTAAACGAGAAAAAAACCCAAGCGTTAGAGACAGACGAGACCGATCTCGCAGGCGGCAGGCGAAGCTCGGCGCTCGGTGCCTGCGCTCTGGGGGACGAAGCCCCTCGGGGGGCGCCCCGGGGGGGGGGGCGGCGGGGCCGTGCCTGGTAGTAGGCCTTCTTGATCTCCTTCTGGCTGGCGGAGCGCGGCACCCCCAGCACCTGGTAGTAGTCCTCCTTGGCGCGGGCCGCCGCGCTGCTGTGGAAGGAGGCGGCCGGGACGCGGCTCGGCCCTGCGGGAGGAGGAGGAGAGGGGCGGTGAGGGGGCGGTGAGGGGGCACCGGGCGTCCCTCAGCCCCCGAGCCCCCCTCAGGCCCCGCCGCCGCCCCCCAGCCCCGCTCCCCGCTCACCCGCGGCCCACGGCCCGGCGCACAGCAGCGAGGGGAGGCGTGCGGCGGGCCCCGGCGCGGGGCCGAGCCCGCGGAGCAGCCACACGAGCGGCAGCCGCAGCGCCCCCCGGCCCCGGCCCCGGCCCGGCCCCGGCCCCGCCGCGCAGCCCCGCGCGGCACCGGCGGCGGCCCCAAGCCAGCGCGCGGCGCTCCCGGCCGCCATCTTGGCCCGCGCGCGGCGCTGCGCATGCGTCACGGCGGCGGAGGGGGGGAGCGCGGTGCCGCGCGTGCGCAGCGGCAGGGGGGGCGGTGAGGGGAGTGGGGTCGTCGCTGCGGGTCTCGGGACCCCCCTCCCGGGCACCCCGGGGCCGTGGCCGGTCTCCTGCCGCCCGGGCGGGGCGCGGGCAGCGGGCTGAGGCCCGGGCTCCTCTCGCGGAGGTGGCCGCGTTCCCGCAGAGCCCGCGGTAAGGGCAGGAGCTGTTCCCGATTCCTGCCCAGCGCCCGTCTCCCGCCTCCGTCACCGGGGCCGTCGCCGCCGAGCCCCGTCAGCGGGGAGCGCAGCACACACACGGCTGCCCACAGCCCTGGCGAGACACCGGGGCGGCAGGGCCCGTCCCGGGGCTCGCCGCGCGCCCGCGGGCCGTGTGCCGGCACACAGCGCCGGACCGCGGGCGGCGGAGCCTCGGCGGGCCTCGAACCCGCGGCCCTTGGAGCTGCCGCGGGGGGGGAGGAGGCGCCGCGCCCGGCCCGGCTCGGGGGCGTGGTCAGCGCGGAGGGGGCGGGGCTAGGGCGGGGCCGGCGGCTCGGCCCGGCTCGGCTCGGCTCGGCTCGGTTCGGCTCGGGCGTCCCGGTTCAGCCCGGCTCGGCTCGGCCCGGCTCGGGGATCCCAGCCCGGCCCGGCCCGGCCCGGCTCTGCTCGGCTCGGCTCGGCTCAGTTCGGTCCGGCCCGGCCCGGCCCGGCCCGGCCCGGCCCGGCTTGGCTTGGCTCGGGATTCCCGGCCCGGCCCGTGCTCCCGGCGCACCATGAACCGCTTCAAGGCGTCCAAGCTGCGGCACACCGAGGCCCGGCTGCCCCGCAGGGAGGTGAGCGCGGGGGGCTCGGGGCTCCCCGGGGCTCCCCGGGCGGGGCCGGGCGCGGCGCGGTGCGGCGGGGCCGTGCTGGGGCGGGCGGCACCCGCCCGGCACCCGCGGGGCTCCCGGTGCCCCGTGCCCTCCGTCCCCGGCCCCTCCAGCTCAGGGATGCCGGCTGGGTTGTGCTGGGCGAGACGGGGCGCTGAGCCTTACCGGGGCGCGCAGCCCTCGCGGGGGCTCCCCGAGGCCGCCCTGGTTCCCAGGGGTGGCGCCCAGGTGTGGGGTGCGGTGCCCTTCGGCGTGGGCTGTGGGGCCAGCAGCGGGTTGGGTGACGCTGCTAGAAATCTTGGGGTCTCGCTGCCTTCGAAAAAGGTTTGGGCCCCCCCGGGGGCACGGATGTGTTCGCCTCCCAGCCCGTGGGCTTCAGCACGCTCCTTCCCTTTATCTTCCCGTCCGAGCTGCCCTTGCACAAGCCTGGCCTGTCCTGCACCCACACCCCTGCAGGCCTGCCAGCACCCGGCGTGTCCCTCTGGGGGTTAATGCAGGGTTGGAAGGGATGTGGCTGCCCCCGCACGTGTGCCCAGCCAGCCCAGGGAGCACACGCGGGTGCCGGGACTGTCACAGCCCCGCGGCAAAGGTCCCAGGGGCCCGCAGGCAGGGGCGTCCCCGCACCCCGCTGGGGGAGCTCTGTGGGACGTCAAGGGCCCGGCGTGCAGGGAGACATCTGCTCGGCCTCGGCAGCCTGCGTGGGACGGGGCCTTCCTTAGGGCATTCCCCATCCGGGCACGAAGCACGCCCCAGGGAGCCAGGCCTTGTGCCCCAGCCCCGTGGGCAGGACTCGTCCCCACGCGTCTCGGGAAGCGCCTCGCGTCCCTGAGCGTGGCCGCTTGTTTACCGAGGCGAAGGCAGACGCTTGACCTGGCCGGATCAGGAAGCACGGCGCAGACACGAGGATCGCATCTGGGTCGCTTCTCCCCCCTGGCAGCCTCCGAAGGGCTCTGCTGGCAGAGACGCCCTGAGGGGCTGCGGCTTGTTGCAGGGATGTGGCCGGGGTGTTCACCTCCCCTGGGTGCGGGAAGGGTTAAGGGGCCTGCCACCAAGCAGGCTGCTGTGACAGGGACCAGAGGAAGTGCTGCAGGAACCGCTCGTCTCTGTCAGGCCCCAAAAGGAAGCCGTGCAAAGAGAGGAAGCGCGGCTCTCGGTCCTTGTGGGGTTGTGCAGCTCCCGTCCTGCAAAGGGCTCTGTGTGGGACGCGGGCACACGCTGCAGCGGTGCTGGTGGCTCTGGTGGCACCCGTCCAGCGCCCCGCTGTCGCCTCTGTACGAGGGTTGGACTTAGCCCCGGGTGTGCCGGGGAGCTCCCACGGGCCTGCGGTTGCGCACCGGTGTCACCCGGAGCAGGTCCGGCCGAGGAGGAGCTTCTCGGTGCCCCGTGGGTGCCATGCTCAGACACAGAGGTGGTGGGGAGCGAGCAGCCAAGTGGGATTTTGGCTCAGGAGCTGTGGTTTCATGGAGAGGCAGCGCTGGGAGCTGGGGTGCTCCCATCCCTGCAGAGTAGCAGCAAAGCTGACCCCACATCCCCAGCCTCTGTGATTTTATGGATGGAGCACGAGCAGCCGCGTTGCCCCATCCCTCCCTGAGGACGGGGCCCTACAAACATGCCTCCAGGTGGTGCGAGGTCCCTCAGTGAGGGAGCTCTGTTGGGACTGAAGGTCTTCAGCGATGCTGTGTCAATGCTTCATGCTCTCCTCTCCAGCCATGCGCCGACCAAAGCGCCAGGCCCCTCCGAAGCAGAGGCATCTCGTAACATGGGCTTTTCTCTCCATCCCAGGCCTGGATTGGGGGTCTCCGAGCTGGCTCCATCGCGTCCTGCGGGAACCACGTGAAGGCCAGCTGCCACTGGGTAGCGTTCAGCGCCGAGGCGACAGGTGAGGATGGGGAGGTGGGATGGGTTTGTCCCCGGAGCTGCGGTCCCTCGGGGCTGGCTGGCAGCTGCATAGGGCACAGGAGGCACACGGGCACGTGGAATTCCCCCAGAGGTGCTGGCAGTCCCGCAGGTCCGTCTCTTTGGATTGCAAAGCTGGGTGCGCCCTGCTGCGTCCCGGGGATTCCTGGGAGCTCCTGTGGGCAGCGGTCAGGCTGTGGGTGGCTGGTGACCTGCTGCTGTGTCTTCTCCTGCAGGTGTGCTGGGCATCGTGCCGCTGGAGGGCAAGGATGGAGGCAAGAGGACCGTGTCTCAGCTCTGCTGCCACTCAGGTGAGCTGGGCGTCTGCTGAGCCCAGTCCAGCTCGTCCTGTACTCCACAGCGCTCTGCACTGGGGCACCGAGGTGTCGGGTGCCACCTCCACAGCAGGCATTTGGCCCAGCACGGCTGTGCAGGGGGGCTCAGGAGCTACTCCTCAGCCTGGGCTCACCCGGGGATGCTGCGTTGGGCCATCTGTGTCCTGGGAGAGGGGCTGGCGGAGCTGCTGGAGTCCCCAGGGACCACCACCCGCAGGCAGGGTGACCCAGACACGTCCCGCTCCCGTGTGAGGCAGGGACCTGCTGAGTTCAGAGCCGTGGAAGCTGTGAGCGCTGAGGACCCTCTCTCAGTGCCCTGCCCCCCTGCGTCGCAGCAGGGCCTTGGGACATTGCCCACCTGCAGCATCCGGGCAGCTGTGCGTAGCAGAGGGGTTGTAGAGAGGCCAAGCTGAACACGAGGGGCTCAGCAAGGTCGATCCCGGTCCTTTCACCTGTAGAGCTGCCGAGTGGTCTCAGGCTCCTGGGGACCTTCCTCCAGCACGCCCTTCCCGTGTCACTCGTTGTGTGCCCTGGACTTCCCAGTACAAAATGTGAGCGGAGCAAACCAGTGGGAAAAGCGGCCCCTGGAGCATAATTCTAGACTTGACTCACCTCGAGCATCCTGCAAAAGGCTCTTGGAAGACACCCGAGGAGCAGCAGCAGAGCAGCCCCCGGGGCAGGCAGCCTTGCAGGAGGAGCACGGGAGCAGCCCGGCACCAGGCTGGTGGAGGAGCTGGGGTCCCAGCAGTGTGCAGTCGGCTCCAGTGACGAGGGGAATGGGAATGGGAACGGGAATGGGCTGATGGCCACATGGCTCTGAGCTGCTCTGACCCGGCCAAGCGAGTGCTGCAGGGAGAGGCGGCTGGCAGCGGTGGCTGAAGGCACGGGGAAGGAGAGGGGGAGCCTGGGGCACCCTTCCCCTGGTGTCTGCGGTGTGCTGGCTGCCCATTTCCCCGAACACTGCGACAGACGGAGCATCAAGGTGGGAGCAGGCTGCTGAGCCACTCCCAGCGCCGCCCTGGTGCGTGCGGTGCCTCGGCAGGGCTGCGGCAGCGCGCGGCGTGCGCAGGCTGGGCTCTGCCCGCCTCGGCTCTGCCCAGCGCACCGCGTCTCCTCCAGCCGGGGTGCCGGCAGGCGAGAGCTGTGTCACGCTGGCAGGGAGGCCAGCAAAATCCTTCTGTAAGCGAGGCAAGCCAAGGCAGGGAGCTGGAGCCGGGCGCCGCGGGGAGGCCCTGTCCGGGCAGCACCGGGCTGGCTGCCTCCCCGCACCCCGCGGTGCTGCGCTGCCTCCTGCTGCCTCCCGCTGCCTCCCCGCCTGCCACTGGCAGAGCCAGGAGGGTTTGGGCTCTGCCGAGGCCGGCCGGACTGACCCGAGTCCCTCCGGTGCTGCCGTAAGGGCAGCCGAGCCGCCACTGGAACGAGGAGGCTTGAAGCTTCCCAGCTTCCTCGGGCTACTGTCAGGCAGGGTTCCCTGCAGGGTTGTTTGCTGCCCTTTGTTGGGGCTCAGCCCATCATCTGCTGGGCTTGTTTCAGCCCCCTTTCTGGGCTTGTTGCCCTTCCAGAATTTTTTTCCAGCCTCCGTCCTGTCCTGGCAGACGTCCCTGTGCCACCAAGCTCCCCGAGTTCCCGGAGGAATGCTCGGTGGGGCTGGCAGCGCACGCAGCCAGCGCAGCCGTTAATGAGATTTCAGCACAAGCCCTTTGAAGCCGGCCGTGCCTGGGAAATGCCTCCCTTCGGCATTCAGAGCAGGGGAGGGATTTTTGTCTCCTCCCCGGGGCAAACACAGCAGATAAGTCAGGAGCTGGAGTAAGTTGCTTTTCTTTTCGTGCCTTCTGGGCCCGTATCTCCGCAGCCTCGTGGAAGCGGAAAAGTACACGGTGACCCAGTTTCCCGAGCGTGCTGATGCACCGGAGGGGCTGTTAGTGCCGGTGCCAGCCCAGCCTTGCTCCCGCGAGGCTCTGCCGCCGGCACGCTGCTCAGGGCCGTTACAAAGGGAGCATTGTGACCAGCGCGGGGCCGACACAGACGCCCTTGTGCCATGCGTGCTTCTCCTGCCTCCCCAGGCTGCTGCGGCTCGGCTCTGGGGACGTCTGTTGTGAAATTGGAGCCAAAGCTGGGTGATGGCACCTCGAAGAGGGGAATGCAGCTGTGGTGTGCTCAGGGCTCCTCGAGGGACAGCGTGGAGGCTTTCAGCAAAGCTGAGCTGCCCCGAAATACCTTGGTGGGGATGGGTACCCCAAGGGGACCTTGCTCCCTGCGCGTGCATGACAAGGGTCTGAGACTGGGGGACAGCAACGGGGGGCGAACGTGCTGTCTGCGGGGGGCTCGGCTGAGCGGTGGTGACGCGGAGCTGGACCTCTGCTCCTCTCCTTCCAGACGTGGTGACAGACTTTGACTTCTCACCGTTCGATCAGCTCCTGCTGGCTACAGGCTCTGCTGACGAGACGGTGAGTGCTCGGTGCCGTGAGGACCCACGGGGCCACGGTGTCCCCACCCCGGCGTTTCCCTGGGCTTTGCTGCAGAGCTTGGGGAGGTGGATCCAGAGAGACGGGAGTGCGAGGAGCCTGGGGAGGAGGGTGCCAGCCTCGGAGAGCAGTGTGGGCAGTCCCTGGGTTGTAGGGGACGGGGCAGACTGATGTGAGGGACGGGGACTCGGGCACGTCCACGAAGGATCAGCCCTCTCCTGTCACCCGGGGCACCTGCAGCCCCGATCCCACCAAGGGTCACGCGATGAGGCTCACCTGGTGTCCCATTCTCCTGGCTCTGGGTAGAAGGCACCAAAGCCTGGAAGAGCAGCAAGCACCATCTGCTGGCTCTGCGCTGACGGGGAGAGCTGGCTGCGGGGTGCAGGGCCAGGGCCGGCTCACCTGCCTGGGGACTGACCCGCGTCTTCTGGGGGCCGCAGGTGAAGGTTTGGCGCCTGCCCGAGAGCGGCCAGGACCTGCCCAGCAGCGCGGGGCTGACTCTGGGGCCCGGCGGGGGCCCGGTGGACGTGCTGCAGTTCCACCCCACGGCGGACGGCGTCCTGGCCAGCGGCGCGGGGAAGCGAGTCACCGTCTGGGACGTGGGGCAGCAGCAGCCGCTGGCAGGTAGGCGCGTGGTAGACGCGGGTGCCGTTGGCCCCTGAGCAGCCAGAGCCGAGCTGCCCTGGCGTGGTGGCTCCTGACCTTCTGTTCGAGCTGCCAGGGGTGCGGGGATGCTCCTGCACAGCTGCAGCCGTGTCCCCAGGGGGTCCTGGCCTCAGCTCTGGCTACCACAGGCCCTCCAGAAAGGCCGAATCATTTCACCTGGGAAACGCTGGAAAAAATGGGTAGCAAAAAGCGATGGCTCCTTCCCAGAAACCTCTCTGATGGGCTGCAGGGTCGGGGTTTCCCTGGCAGAATGTCCCTGGAGATCCCTGGGTCATGAGGGCTTTACTGGGGGGCTTGCAAGAGGAGACTGGGCAGGGGAAGACTGCAAATGAAACCTGTGCTCCCCCAGCAGTGTGGGGTGTGTGGGCAGGCAGGCTGGGCTTACGGGGGCTCAGCACACCAGCACCACCTTGGTTTGGGTTTTGAATTTAGTGGCTTTGAGTCCAGAAGAACCAGCAACTGCCTCGCGATCTCCGTGTGGCAAACACAAAGTCCATCTGGGGAAGAGAAATCTGCTTTCTCGAGCAGAAGCGTGTCGCTTGGCAAAACCAAGCTGGTCAGGTGGAAAACCAGCGGGCAGCGTGGTGCCGAGGGGCGCTCCTGCTGGGAAACCTTGCCAGCCCTGCCCTCCTGCTCTGGCTGCCCGGGGCTGGAGTGGGGAGGTCCTGCTTTGTCCTCCGGAGCACGAAGCGGGTGCCCAGCCCCACGGGAGGCCCTGATCGTGCTTTCCTCTCCCAGCACTGGAATCTCACGGGGACCAGCTGCAGAGCCTGTCGTGGAAGCGAGACGGCCGCCTCCTGGGCACCTCCTGCAAGGTGAGCAGCGCAGCCGCCCTCGGCCGTGCACGGGGAGGCTGCTGAGCACTGCGAGCACCTCAGCGGGCATCTCCCGTCCTCCCCCTCCTCCTCCTCCATGGGGTCTTTGCTGGGCTCTGGCTGCCCTGCGTGAGGTGCTGGCCGGGCTGCTTGCAGAGTGCCGCCTGTCAGCCACGCACCGTGTTCCTGGTGGCCATGAATCCGCCTCGAGGAGCGCTGGCTGCCTGGCTGAGCGCAGGGAGGGGAGCGCAGGGGCTTTGGAAGGTGGGCGACCTCTGTGTGGCACGGCTGGCTAACCTGCTCCTGGGGTGCACACGGTGACCCCGTTTTGGGGAGAAAGGGCACAATCAGAGCCCGGTGAGAGGCGCTGAGCAGCGCTAGATGGCGCCTGCTGCTCGCCGCCGGCGTGCGGTGCCGGACAGGCGGTGCGCAGGGTGCGTGGAGGCCTTGTGTGAAGGCCTTGCACGGAGGCCCTGCCTTGTGTGGAGGCCAAGCGAGCAGGACCGAGCATGCGAGCCTGGCTGAGCGAGCAGCCACGGTGTCGGGCCATCCCGCATGCACCCTCCGGAGGGGACGTGGCTCAGCCATGTGGGGCAGGACGGCCCCATTGGCCCCACGGCGCTGCCTGATCCGACAGATGCAAAATGTACGGGTCCGTGGCACAGCTTGGTAGTGAGTGCTCCTGCCATGAGGGCCCGGGCGGGTCGGGCTGGAGCGGTGTGACACTGCAGAGAGCAAAGCTGGCTCCAGGGCACCTCCCCGCCGCATCCCACCCGTTTGGCTGTGGGGTGCTGGGCAGGGAAAGGCTCGCCACACCGCCCTCAGGATGCTGGAGAGCGGTGGGAGGGTGGGGGCTGAGAGGTCAGCTATAGCCCTGGGTCTGCTTTGGAGGGAGAGTAGTTGTGGGGGTGTCTTGGAGCAGTTTTGGGGGTGTCGGGGCCCTGGTGAGGCCATGGGGATGTGTCCATGCCCGCAGCATGGGGCAGGACCTGCAGGGTGCCCTGCAAGTCACAGGATCCGGCACTATGGGGAGGAGGAGGCTCGCTGCAGCCCTCTGCTTAATATGGCCACACATCCTGCTGGCCCTGGGGTCCTTAACCCCCCTCTGTTTTCTTTTTATCGCAACAGGACAAGAAGCTGCGGATCTTTGACCCCCGAGCCAGCCCGGCTGCATCCCAGGTACCGTCCTTCCCAGCTGCGCCGTGCGGTGTGGTGCAGGCAGCCCTGCCCGGCTGGGGTGCTCGGTGCCCCCAACTGTCCCAGCCCTGGCAGGGCTCGCAGACACTCCAAGGGGCCCTGGTGGCAACGTGGTGGCACAGAGGGGACGGGGCTGCCTCCTTCTCGGCCCTGGTGACGTTCACCACATGGGGTCCCTGCCCTCCCGCTGGAGCTGGTGAGCGCTCTCGGTGCTCCAGCACGCTGGTGCTGGGCAGGAGGGACTCGCGAGGGCTTTGGCACCGTCGCCTTCCCACTGAGGAGCCCTGCGGGCAGCGGTCCTGAGCCCTGCAGGCACGAGGGCTCCAGCGTGGCTGCGGGCTCCTGGGCTTTGTGTTGCTGTGCAGGAGCTGAGCAAAAGGCTTTTGGGAGCAAGGACTTGCCAAGGGTGAGGCTGGGCAGCTGGATCTGCACAGCTCAGCAAATAACAGTGATTAGGAAATAAGTAGAGGACTTGGGCCTTGCCGTCAGCGTCAAGTTTAAACAGCCTCTTATTAGAGGCTTCCTGTGGCTTTGGGGCTCTGGCTGCCGGCAGCCACCGTCCCTCCGTGCAGAAGCGGTGGGAGGCATTTGGGAGGGGAGGGAAGCAGTGGAGACCAGGACAGGACGGCGGCAGCAGGCTCTGCCGGTCCTCTCACCTCTCCTGCCACTGGCGTGCGCCTGCCCCTGGACTCGGGAGGCCAGCAGCCTCCGGTGCTCGGGTGCTTGGCTCCCAAAAGGCCCAGGGGCGATCTCTGCGGGTACAAGAGGTGCTCTGACTCTTGACGCAGCCGTGTAAATACAGCAATAGAATATATTTACATAAACCCGGCGATTGCATATGCAACTGAGCTAGGGTGAAGTGCTCCCCGCCCTCCGAATCGCTTCGGGAGCCGCTCAGCGTCGCGGGGAGGTGCCAGCCCCTGCTCCCAGCTTCACCTCGTGCCCACCCTGCCCGCCCCCCGTTCTTCCCCCGCCAGACCTGCCGGCTTGGGGACCGGCGTTTCTGCAGAGCCGTGAGCTCCGTGGGCTCGCGCCAAGTCTCCTAGGGAGGGTGGACTCCGTCTAGCTGAGCTATTAAAAATAATGTGTGAATGATGGTGTCTGTTCAAAGCAGGCAGCTCACTTCCCTCCGCTGCCGGCTGAGCCAGACCGGGTCCGGCGCGGAGCCCTGGCCAGCGCTTGGTTTGCCAAGAGAAATATGCACCTTCGCTGCTGCTGCCGAGAAGCGCAGCGCCGCAGCCGTAACCCCGTCCGGCTGAGATTTGATGAAGATGTTTAGTCTTGGAGAAGTACTGCGCCGAAGGGGAAAACTTTAAAATGCCATAAATCCTCTGGAAGCTTGCGCAGGGCTGGCTTAGCCAAGAGGAATAACACTCCTGTGTTTTGTTTTTTTCCCCCTGTTGCTGGAGGGCTGGGTTGCTTGGAAGGGCTCTTTCTCCCCGGAGCCAGCGTGGTTATGAAACCGGGTGATGCCGGGGCCGCTGCTCGGTGCCAGCAGCTCGCCAGCTCCCGTCTTTGAAGTGGCCCGGGTGGCGCGGCAGTGAAGGAGGTGAGCGATGGGTTCCAGCCAGCCCCGCTTGGAGCAGAGGGCTCGGGCTCGGCACCGCCGCCAGCGCGGCCCCATCCCTTTGTAGGGCTCGGCAGAGGGCTGCTCCTCCGGCTGGTTTTCTTAATTTGCCAAGCCTGCCTCATTAAACCATTCCTTTTTTAGAGCAGGGGAAAAGGACGAGAGGAGCTAAAACGGGAGCCTCTGGAGCAGGAAGGAGAGGTCGCTGCTGCGGGGCTGCAACGCCCCATGTTGCTCGTGGGTCTCGCGGGTGCCGCACGTGCCAGGTTGGGGACCGTGGGGTGGCCGGGAGGTCGTGCTGGGGGCTCGGCCTCCAGAGCCGGGCTGGAGGCTCCCGCAGCCGTGCGTGGGGAGGGCCCGGCCCCCCCGCTCCCCTCGCAGCTATTTCGAGCATGTCCCGGCCACGGGCAGGAGCGTGTGACGCAGCGAGAGCGGTGACGGATGGCAGGGTGGCGCAAGAGCTGTGCGGCCAGGGGCTTGCTGACCCCAGAGGGTGCCCAGTGAATACGCACGGCCATGATGTCCCTTGCGAGGACAGTGGCTTCATCCTGCTGGACCCACAGCCCCTTGTTGCTGCATCTGGGCTGGAACAGGGAGGTGCAACCCCGCCGGCCCCTCTGTGAGCATTAGGGCTGTGCTTGCACCCGCTCGCTGCTTGGTGTGGCTCCCTGGGGCCCCAAAAGTGCCCTTGGAGACGCCTTGAGCCTCAAGCAGGGGCTGCTCAGCCCTACCAGGTTCTGGGGTCACCGTTTTGCTCCGGTCCCACCGTGCCTCCCCATGCAGCCGTGCTCCCCGGCCCAGCTTGGGCTGGGTGTGAGCACTGCTGTCCTTTTGAAGAGGTCCTGTGAGTCCCATCCACTGCCTTGGCCTCGTCCCCCTCCCAAGGCCACGCTCCCCGTGCCGCAGCCTCCCACGGGCTCAGGGCTCGCTGCTGCTGTGCACAGTTGCCTCCTTGCCTTTACCCTCACATTGGAAGCGCATCGCATCCCCTTACCCCTGGCCGTGGCCTTTCTGGGGCTCAGTGCTTCTCCCCTCCTGCCTTCATCAACCCTGCAACGCCTGGGCACGTCCCTCCTGCCTCCATGCACTCCCACGTCCCCTGGACAGGGCCCTGGGGTTTCATCATGCAGCAGCCCTGGTCCTCTGTGCGTGGGGGACGAGCTGGGGCACCGGGAGGGCTCCTGTACCGCGGCCAAGTGCTGGGTGAGCCACCGGGACCAGCACCGAGCAGCTCAGGTGCAGCGTGGGCAGTGCTGGGGGTGGCAGCTCCCCTTGCGGGCTGCCCCAGCCACGCTTTCCAGGCGAGTGCTTTTTTGGCACGTGAGCCAGCGCCCTGGTTTGGTGCGGCGGAGCCACCTCACCAGGACCCAGCATCGCCCCGAGGGGCCGCGTCCCGCGTCCGCCCCCGTGCTCACAGGCTGCGCGAGCACGCGCTGGGCTGCGCGCATCTGGCCAGCACCTGGCTCCCACGGCGGGGCCGGGGCAGGCGCCGCAGATACGCCGGGCTGCGGGGCCGCGGCTGAGCGTGGCCAGTGTGGGATGGGGAGGGAGCGCGCTCGTTCTCACGAGAAACTTCCCCCGCCGTCGTTTCGGCAGGACCGGGGGCGAGGGAACAGCCGCACGCGCCGGGCGAGCGCACGCCCGCGCTCACGTTTTAAAGAGCTCCCTTGGAGCCTGGTGCTTGCGGGGCCGGGGCTGAGGGCAGCTGGGGACAATTTGCAGGGTGTCCCTGTGGGTTTGTCCCCGCTGTGGGTTTATCCCTCCTGCTGTGCCTGCCACGTCGAGGGGGCACAGCTCGGCGCCTGGCGGTGCCCAGGTGGGGACGTGGGGGTGCCCACCTCTGCCCGCAGCCCCTCTCACCGCGGCTGTCACCCTGCCTCCCTGTCCCTTGGGCCACATCAGGCCCCTGCCATGAGTACAGCGGGGCGGGGGGCTCTGTGGCCGTGCTGGCAGGGCGATGCCGTGGCCGGCTGGACACCAGGCTGGGGTCATCAGAGCCCAGTGTGGCACCTCTGCCCCGGATCCTGCTGGAGCGGTGGCCCTATCCCTGCCCGCCAGGGCCGGCTGGGGACCACTCCACAGGGGAAGGAGCACCAGGACAGCCAGAGACTTTCTGCCTTCATCCTCCCCCCCCCAGCAGCACGGCATCCCACGCCGGGGTCACCCCGGGGGTACCTGACTCCCAGCCTCAGCAGCAGCTTCCTCCGGGCGGGGGGAAGGTCCGCAGCATCCCACATTCCCAAGGAGACCGTGGGAAGCTTTGAAAAAGTTGGCCTAGCTCTGGGCTGCCTATTTATAGCATCGCGCGCTCCGCGCTCTCATGCTTCTGTTCCCCAGCGTAGCTGCACGGGACTGTTTATATTTCCTCTGCTCTGCTTCCCCCTCGGCCGTCCTTCGCAGGAATGCCGCTGGTATTGCAGACATGGGGAAGTCGAGGAGGATTCGGGCTGAGCATCACGAGGGACGCGGGCGCACGGGCTCGCCCTCGCCTGGGTGCCTCTCCCTCCTGCGGGCGTGCTGGGGATGGCCGTGCCGGGTGGCAGGCTTGGGGTGTGCCACCGCTCGCTTATGTGGGCCTGGGGCGGTTTGGGGCCCCCCCCTCCTGGCTCTTTGTGGAGGTGGGAGGCTGCGGAGCCTGGCGGCTGTCCCGCTGGGAGCCCGCTCGCCTTCCTGCCCTTGCTGGGCCGGCGGCATCCTCGGGAGCCTTGCTTTGGCCTTGCCAAGTAGCACAAAGGACGGGACGGAGGCTGGGGCCTCTCCTGGCAGTGGGGTGGGGGATGCGGGGCCTGCGGGTGCGTACCCATAACACGGGGACACTAAGGCAGCGCTGCTCCCTTCCCGCTGACACCCCACACCCACTCATCCTGCACTGGGCCAGCGCCAGCAGCGTGATGGCTGCCGGAGCATCGCTGCCACCTCATGCAGTGACTGGAGCTCCCCACGGGGAGAAGCCCCGTGCCCCTCATCCCCCGTCAGCCCCGCGGTTTGGTGCGGCTCAGCGAGGGGTGGCCGGCCGGCGGGCAGCGCAGTGTCGGCGAGCTGGGGCTGCTGGCTGCCCGCAAGCACCGCGCTCTGCTTCAGGACAGATCTGAGGAGGGCAGCTTCTAAACCCAAAAGCCACGCTCGCTGGGGCTTGTGGCCCCTCGTCTGTGCACTGTCCCCTCTCTCTGAGCATCCTCGGTCGGAGGAGCCAATCTGCAGACGTGGGGCTGGCCTGCGAGAGGCTGCTCTGCACTCCTGGCCACCTCTGGAGTAAGTGGGATTTGGCAGCAGGAGATCGCATTCTTCTGCGGGGAGGATGCGCAGCGGTTAACCCCCTCGGCTCCTCAGGAAGCCCTTCCCCCTGCCCCCTGGGCCGTGGCTGTTGCAGGCAGCGGTTGCTCTCCCCACCCTTTCGCTCCCTCCCGCAGGGGGTTCGGGTGCCTGCGGGCTGCCAGAGGGCAGAGCTGAGGGGCTCCCCCCCCTACCCAGCCCCGCAGCTCTGCCCTGGGCTCCCCAGCCCCGTCCCTCCCTGCCCTCGCCTCCCTGCCCAAGGTAAATATTCCCTGCGGAGGCAGGGATCGCCCTGGTGCGGGAGCAGTTTTCGCTTTGTGTCGGGCTCTCCTAGGCAGCCGAGGAGCCGAAATCCGCCAGCAGCTGTTACCAGCTCTCGCTGACCCGCCGTGGCTCTGCTGCCAACAGCTGCATCCGACAGGCCGGCCGAGCTTCCCCGGCCCTGCTCCCCCGCGGTGCTCGGCCACCCTGCAGCCCCCGTGTCCCACAGCGGCCCTGGGGCCCCGCAGGGAGCAGGGCTGGGGACCCCCAGAGACCCGCCACAGGAGCTGGCACGGCACCCAGCCTGCGCCAGGAAAGGTGGGGAGAGTTCCCCAGCACCCTCCCTGCGCTGCCGATCGGCCTCAGAGGAGGGAGCACAAAATTTCCCCCTTCCCTTGGCCTGGGCTGCCTCAAACCAGCTGGGCTGAACCTGCACAATGGGCTGGGGGAGGCTGGGCTGCCTCGGCGCTGGCGTGACCGGGTGGTGGCGGGGGAGCTGGAAGGCCCTCCTGGGCTCCCTGCGTGCCAGCCTGGAGCTGGAGGTGTCTGCCAGCCTGCGCTGAGCCTGCCAGGAGGACGAGCAGCTCAGCGGGGACACGGAGGGGCTGCCAGCGTCACCTGGGTTCAAAGCGCTGGGTCCTTGCCCAGCTCTGGCAGCCCCAGGGACCTGCAGCTTCCCCAGCTCCCAGCTGACCGAAGCATCCCGGTCACACCGCCCCATCCCAGCCTTGGCACCTGCCCACGGCAGAGGACACGGGTGGGGGTCCTGGGGACCCCCCGGGGACCCGCTGCCGCTAGGTGGAGCGGCGCACGCGCCGCCCGGCCCCGCACGCTCACCTCTGGCAACATCTGCACAGCCTGGTGTCTGAGCCACCTCCGAAACCGGAGCGCCCCGGCCCCAGCCTCCCTGCATATTTGCTGACATACGTACTGCTCAGCCTGGGATGGAACTAATGCAGAAAACATGTTTCCCCGCTGCAGCGTGCGCAACGTGGGCTCGGAGCAGCGAGGCCCCGCCAGGGCGCTGAGCTGGCCCGTGCGAGGGTCCCGGCACCGTCTGCGCTCCGGAGCAGTCCCGAGCCGTGCCCCTGGGTGCTCTGCCCCGTCCCACCCAGCTGGGGACCGTCCGCACATCCCTGGCAGCGCCACGGTCGGCACCGGCCGCACACGGGAGCCAGCGGAGCCGGCGTGCGCGGCTATCGAATCTCCAGCTGTGGAGTTTTGGCTGCCGCGGCCGCGTGGCTCAGGTGCAGAAGCGATCTCCCCACTGATGATCTGGGCTGGCCAGGGTTGGGCTTCCAGCTCTCCTGGCCCCAGCTCCCGGGGTTTCCTTCCCCGCTCGGCTCCGATCCTGGCTCCTGTCCGTCAGGCAGGCGGTGGGGCCCTGGGAAGACTGGCAGCCCCCAGGCTGCCTCTCCCACTGCCCCGCTTTGGGCCTCTCCTTGTCCCCACCACGGTGACACAGCCCTGCTCTGCAAGGGGGACACGTCCCCCCGCTCGGCCCCAGGGGCATCACGGGCCCCAGGGGCGGGATGTCACTGGAGGGGTGCCGGTGCTGGAGCTGTGCGTGGGGCAGGAGGATGGAGCCAGCAGGAAAGGGGGACTGGGTCAGGGGTTTGTCAGGGGCCTCCTGTCCCCGCTGGAGAAGTCTCCTGTGCCAGTTTTTTAGATGTGGGGAATGGGCCCCTCCTGCCCCACATCCTGCCCCACATCCTGCCCCACATCCTGCCGCCGCTGCTGGGAGCGCCAGGCTTGGCTTGGCCAGCCCAGCGCCTTCCTCGCGCGTCGCTCGCGCTGGCTGGCTTGCGCCGTGTTTGTGCTGGCAAGGCGGCCACGTGCCGGCGCCAGGCAGCGGATGCGCTTGGCACCACGCGCACCTTCTCCAGCCCTGGCCGCAGGCCCCGGCGGCTTGTCCGGAGAGCGGGCATCCCGCTGGGACCGGGGGCGGCAGCTCCCGGCGAGGCTTCTCCAGGGGGCAGGAGGCACGGCACCTCCGCGGGGATGCGGCTCACGGGACGTGGCTCCCCTGGGTGCCGGGGCAGCGTGTGCGTGCCACCCCCATCTGCCTCCCGCCTCGGGCACGCCGGGTCCTGCGGGCCCCTCTGTGCCGCACGGGGAGCGGGGCTGGGAGCGCTCGGCTGCGCGGAGGGGCCGGAAGCGCTGCGCTCGGCTCAGCTCCGCTTTTCCGTGACAGCTCTGGAATTGTTAGTGGTTGGGCTGGTTTATTGGCGCTTCGTAAAACGAGAACGAGGAGGCTCCAGCGCCTCCTGCGTTGCAGGGCGAGAGCTGGCTGCCGGGCCCTGCTGGGATGCCGGGAACCGCAGGGCCCATCTGGGGGCCACATGGGAGCCGGCCCGCAGTAACTCTTCCCTTCCCATCCTCGGCAGAGCAGCGCTGGGGCCTGGGGGTGGGACGGGGCTGGGGATGGTGCTGGGGCGGGCAGGATGAGGCACAGGCCTGCTGGGGGGGTCCCAGCCCTGCAGGGAGAGGAGGAGGAGGTGTGGGGAGCGCTGCCGGGCTCAGTTTGCCATCAGTGTCTCGGTAGCCTCTGGACACGCGTGGGGCACCTGCCTCCTGCAGCCAGGATTTGGCACAGATCGAGAGCCCGGGGAAGCATCCGGGGAAGTAAGTGCCTCTCCCTCCCTGGCCATGGCTGGTGTCAAACATCTTCTGGTGCCTGCCAGCATGGAGCAGCTTCTCGGTGCTCTGGCCCCCTGAACCCCCCACGCTTGCCATAGGGGGAGCCCGGGCGGTGCTGGGGGACCCGGGAGCCTTGCCGTCACGCTCACGTTACCTGCTGCCACCCCCCGCTCATCCCAGCCACCACACCGGCACCTCCGAGGCCACCTCGCCGGCTGGGGGCTTGGGACGGTCACTGCTTGGGGGCTGCCCCCACCCCGCTGGCACTGTGGGCACCTCTCGGTGGGGACCTGGAGCCAGCGCTTGGCCCCGCGTGCTCGGCCCCGGGGCTGGTCACGGCCGTGCTGTAGCCGCACATGAAGCACGCGTCCTGCACGGTGGGCCCGGCGCGGGCGGTGGGCATGCTGACGGCCGTGTCTCCTGTGCCTTGCAGAGCGTCCCGGGACATGAGAACAACAAGGACTCCCGGCTGCTCTGGATGGGCGCCAGCGATTGCCTCGTCTCCGTGGGGTTCAGCCAGGTACGGTCCTCGCTGGGAAGGCAGCTCCGCGCTGGCTGGGATTTCCCACCCCGTGCCAGGGCCACGGCACGTTGTCCCCACGCGTCTCCTTTGCTCCTGCACGGCATGGCGATCGCAAAGCAAGGGCACCCCCAGGTGCTTTTCGGGCTGCCTGGCCCCCACGAAAGCAGGCAGCTCGGGAAGCAGGAGCTCCCCTCCCAGTCCCTGTGGGTGGCAGAGCCTCCGGCCACCTCCAGTCCTTGCAGCGCCCTGGCCGCAGCCACATCGGGTCGGAGCGGCCGCGCTGGGTTCTCCCCTGCCTTGCGCAACAGCCACCGGCACTCGAACCCGCGCTGAGCCGCGGGGACACCGAGCGAGGTCAGGCGGGCACAGCCCCTCCGCTGCCTGCCCGGGATTGCCCTCGTGGCCTGGGGCGTTGCGTGCACTCAGCCGTGTCCCCCGTGGTGGCCGAGTCGCTCGGCACTTGCAGGCTGGAAGGCGAGGACGTGGGGACGGATGTGCCACCCCGCTGCCGCGCAGCCCCCAATGCCGTGTCTTTGTCCCTGCAGATGCGCGAGCGGGAGGTGAAGCTCTGGGACACGCGGAAGTTCAGCGGCGCGACTTTCACCTTGACGCTGGACACCTCGCCCGGGTAAGGACGGGGACTCGCCACGGGATGGTTGAGGAGGGACGTGGGGGCAGCGTGGCAGTGCCGGGGTGGGGACGTGCCCTGCCATGGCCACCACCCCCGCCTTGCTCGGGGACCTGCAGTGAACACGGCGGGAGAGCAGGACCTGGCAGGGAGCTCCTGGCATCGGTAGCGCTTGGACACAAAGCCAAGGACAAGCCTGGGGATGATGTGGCTGCGTCCCTGGCACCACGCGGGTGGGAAGGGCGGGAGGTGGCAGTGCTGGGGCCAGCGTGTCCATGTCCCCAGCAGCGCCAGGCTGGGGAGGGTGCTCCGTGCTGCTGTGACGGGTGGTGGCAGCGCTGGCGACAGCACAAGGCAGTGTTTGAGGTGGCCGCGGCCGGGCGGGCGCATGCTCTGGGCAGCACACGTTGCTTGGGAACAGGGCTGGGCCCCCGGCGCGATGCTGCGGGCGACTGAGTCTCTTTGGCACGGCTCGGCCCTGACCCCGGCTGGCGGCAGGGCTCGGTGCTTTGTGCGGCGCTGAGGCTGCCCAGACAGACGGGGGCTGCCTGGCGGCGGAGCTTTGCTCGTGGGGCGTCCTTTTGGGAAACGGAACAGCAGTTTTTGTGGCCGTGAGGGGTCAGCGCCTCTTTTCAAGGCTCGGTGAAGATGTCTCCTGTCTGCGTGGCACCACCGAGGCTGCGGAGGTGACAAACACTCCAGTTAGGGCTGACCTCACCTCTCCCACGCCGCCCCCGTGAGCTGGCCCAGGATCATGGTGCAGGCAGGGAAATGGGGGCCGCACCGAGAGGCAGGAGGAGGAGGAGGCACTGCCTTCATCCCGCCAGGGTAATGGGGGCTTGGGACCAGGGCTTTCTGGGCCGTGCTGGAAGCCTCTGTCTGTCCCAGAGCTGCTGGCAGGGCAGCAGGATGCCGGGACCCTCGCTGCACACCGGGCTGGCTCTGTCACATGCGGCAGGGACACCGGGACCCTCGCCACACACCAAGCTGGCTGCGGCACGTGGCGGGATGACAGAGCTGGCTGGGTGGTCGGGAGCCGCCGGATGCCGATACGTGGCCTCTGGCAAGGAGCTGAGTGAGCTGTGACAGCAGGGCTGGCCCTTGGCTGCCCCACCGCATCCCCGCGCGAGGTGTCAGCCCCGAGCCGGCGCTGACGGCAGCTGGGACCGGCAGGAGGGGAGAGGAACGGCCGCCGGCGCTGCGGGGAGGTGCTGGCACGTCCCTGCGAGGAAGGGCAGCTCAGCACAGTGACCGGGGGAGCAGCAGAAGGAGGGAGGCAGAACAGGAGGCTCGCGGAGCATCCCTCACCCTCCTGCGAGCTCCCGGGGCTTGCAGCTCGCCTGCTCCCCAGCTGTGCCAGGACAACAGGCGAAGCAGCCACAGGGGTGCTGTGTCCAGCCTCGCCTAGCTGTGCCCCAGGGAGAGAGAGGTTGCTGCTGGGAAAAGCACCCCGGCGCTGTCAGGGTGCTTCTGGGCTGCGGCAGCCTCTCCGGGCGTCATTAGTGTCCAGAGTGAACGCCCTTGAGGGGAGCCAGGGAGCACAACACACTGCCAAAGGGGATGCTTTGGGATCCTTTATCCAGAACCCAGCCCGTTGCGCCTTTCCAGGAATCACCCCAAACCCTGCTGTTCCTCATCCCCCACGCGCGTGGGCCTCCGTGCCGGCGCTCAGCCGGGGCGAGCCCGCCCGGCTAAATTGGATCCAGATGCGAGGCCGCGCGCAGCCCTGTTTGCGCAGGCTGGAGTTATTTTGGCTGCCGGGTTTATCGGCCGCCAGGAATGCGGCTGGCAGGCTCTGCTGCGCGGCCCGCAGTGGCGTGTCAGGCCGGGGCTTCGCGAGGTTGTGGCTGCGTGGCGAGGGGAGCTGATAAGGCGGAGGAGGAGAGGGGCCGCGGGGCGCCGGGGGCGAGCGGGGCCCCTGCTCCGGGGAGCCGCAGAGGAGAGGGAGGTGCTCTTTTTAGCGAGCCGCGCTGGGGCTGAGCGCTGGCAGCCGCCTTTCCAGCCCTCTCCCCACCTCTCCCCGCCTGTAAATCTCATGGAGATGACAAACCGCGGAGGGGGATTTGGGCTCACTCCCAGCAGACGTGCCGAGCGCGAGCCGCGCTCTCCCTGCAGCACAGCCGCCCGGCACGGCACGGCAGGGTGCGATGCTCGGGCAGGCAGGACGGGGGGTGAGGGTTTGGGGGTCACAGGGTTCCCCCCAGGAGGCAGAGCCTGGGCAGGGGAGCTGCACGCTTGGTTCAGGACCAACAGACCCCAAATGGCACGGCACCCGGCCCCGCCATCACCGGCACCCATGGGTGAGGGCCGTGCTCAAGGGGCTTTTGCCTCCCCCTTCCCTGAAGGCCACTCCCCATGAATTAGCCCCTTCCCTGCCTGCTCTCCCCTAGGTTTTGGACCAGACCCTCTCCATCGCAGCCCAGCGCAGAGCACGGGCCGTACCAGCCTGTCCCCACCATGTCCCCTTGAGGTGCTTGGCACCCAGGGGACCCCTGGGGAAACGCAGCCGCCTCCACGCAGGGCACGGAGAAGCCGCTCTCTGCACGTGCCGCTCCCCGGCGCCTTCCCAGGGGTGCCGGCCCCCAAACTCTTTGCCACCATCTCCATCCCCGCTGCCCCATCTCCGTCCTTCCATGGCCCCACACGGAGACGTGGCCATGCCAAGCTGGCACGCAGGAGCCAGCCGGGCACTGCGCTGCCCACAACCACTTGGGCACGGTCACACGTGGCCGCGGGTGCCGGTCGCGGGGCACGGGCCATCGAGCGCCGGCTGTGCGGTGCCGGCTGTGCCAGGAGGGGTGCCAGGCTGGCACGGCGGCCGTGGCCACAAGCCGTGCACAGGCAGCCGGCGCAGCAGCAGCTCATTTAGGCTTTTTGAGGAAGCAATCAGTGGGCGGGCAGGAAGCTCATACCATTCATTACTGACGCCGGGCCGGCAGGAAGGGGAGCGCGTGCCCCGCCGCGCCCCGCTGCGGGGGCCCCTTGCCTGCCGAGGCTGCCCCACACATCCCTGGGCACCCCAAAATGGGGCAGGAGCGTGGCCTGAGGTGGGGCTGGGGGGACAGCCCCCGCGTGCCCAGCCCCAACGTCCTGCGGTGCCCGCAGCCACCGCAGCTCCACAGGCAGCTGCGCCCCTGCACAGCATCCCCAGGGGTGAGGGTGGGAAGGGAAGGCACTGACCTAATTCACCCTGCTTTGTCTTCTATGTCCTCGAGTGCGTTCGGGGGCTTTCTCATCCCAAACCCTGAGCAGGTGAGCACTCTGTGACCGCGTAAACCTTGTTCTGAAAGCACAGGGCAGCAGCCAGGCAGATAGCAGCATATGGCACGGCCCAACTTAGCCACTTGTGCTGGATGTGTCCCCGGGTGTCCTGGGAATGCTGGGGTGGGGGCGCTCCCGGCCCTCCTCCCCAGTCCCTGCCTGGGGGCTGAGTCCCTGCCGGTGCCCAGACCCCGAGGGAGGCGGTGGCAGGAGGCGCGGGTGGCCCCGGCCCCCCTCTGCGCCGCCATCCTCACATGCCGCCTTTTGCCTTTTGCTTGCCCGTCGCTCCCTTTGGATCAGGTTTTGTCTCCCCTCCGGCCCCCTTTAATTGGATCAAGGAGCAGCAGGAAGGGGCCTCAATAGGTTATTGTTGCCCTAAATTGTAACCAGCACCGGTGGGGTTGGGTTACGGGCTCAGACTCAGGGTCAGCAGCCAGACCCCGCTGCCGCACGCCCGCAGCCCCAGGCCGGTGCCGCCTCTGTGCCGGGGATGCCGAGAACAGTGGCTCCCTTGTTGTGCCACCCAAACCTTTCCCTGCAGAGCCGGCGGCCTCAAACCCCTGCCACAACCATCTCGGGGCTGGGCCAAGGTGACCGGGTCTTGCAAAGTGTCCCAAAACTCCCGAAATGCTGGGTCCCCCTGGGAGGGCTGGGGAAGAGCTTTCGGGAGGGCTGAGCGATGGGGCCCGGTGGGGCCGGCTGGGTCTGTGCTGCCCTTAGCAGTGCAAAGTCCACCAGCGCTGGGAGGTGCCCGCGGCGGGGGCAGCGGCGTGTTTGCAGAGGGCTTTAGCGCCGCTTGGGTTGGGATGCGAAGGGCCCCGGGTGGTTCCCCCCGGGGACGCTGACCCGGGCAGGCTCAGCGCTCTGTACTCATCATCCTTCCCTTCTCCAGCTCGTGGGGCTGGGCCCTGGCTGCTGTGAGCCCCGGCGCTCCCCGCGGGGTGGGACGCAGCTCACTCTGCAGAGCCTGCAAGTGGCCAGGGCTGGAGCACAAGCCCTTCCCGGCGGCGTTGCTCACCCGGTGTTGCCCGGCTGCGGGGCTCCAGCTCTCGTGCACGCTGAGCCACGCACCTCCGCCGTCTCGCTGTCCCCTGTCCCCATTCATCGGCTCTTATGGGACTTCAGCAGCAGATCCTGTTGTCTTCCCCATGCCCTGAGCCCAGTGGGGCTCCCCCGTGCGACGCGGCTTGTCCCAGGGGTGCGCCCATGCCACTTGGGGTTACTTTTACCCCAAGTCCCCGTGCAGGCAGCGCCAGGACCACCAGCTCTCATCCCAGTCTGGCCATGAAGCCACGAACGCTGGCTTTTCCTGGGACTTGGCAGCCATTTTCTATGATTTTGGGTAGCACGGACATTTTGGGGGGGGGGGTCTCCAACAGCTCCCACCCCAGTGGCAAGGCCTTGGTGGCAGAGCCCTGAGCAGGACAGGTCCCCGTCCCCATCCCTGTGCCACAGGCATCCCTATAGAGCCCTGCCCTCGCCCCCTCTGCCCCCATGCCTGTGCTGGTCCCCCTCAGCAAGGAAAGGGCTTTTCCCTCTGCTCCAGCCAGCCCCTGGCTGCTGCCACAAGACGCAAGGAAGGACAGAAGCCACCTGACCAGGTGCCAGCCCCAGCGGGGACTGTCCCCGCGCACCAGTGGGGACAGATGCTTCCCCGTGGCCACATGAAGGGGTTAACGCCAGGGCAGCTGCCCAGCCCCGCAGCCTGCCCCGCTAATTGCACCGTGTAAAAATAGCCCAGTGCTTGCGCTGCCGCTCCAGCGGGAAGGCAGCGAGCGGCCTAATTGCCGAAATCGCTCCCAGATGGGCCACTGCCTCGTCCCGGCCTCGCGCTGGCCCACAGCCGCCTCCGCGGGCGACCAACGCTCCCCAGCCCTGGCCTCGTCAGCTTTCCAGGAAGCCAGCAATATTTCTGCCTTTCCACAAGCTCTTTCTGGCAGCAAATGCTCTGCAGCAGCGCGGGGGGGTGGCTGCGGGACACTCGCACGCACGCTTCGGCTCCCTGTGGGCATCCCTCGCCCTGGGGCAAGGGGACGGGGACCCAGCACCCCCTTCATGGCCCTGCAAAGGCTGCATGTCCTGCTGCGGCTCTGCTCCAGCCATGGGGACGTCGGGGACCCGGCACAGGCTCCGTGGGCTGCTCAGGTGCTGGGGACACTGAGACTTGCCCCTCTGCAGTTCGCGATGCTCTTCGCTGGGCCCCTGTCCTGCTGGTGGCTTCTGCCCAGGGCTCTCGGTTACCCGAGAACAGCGAGAGGGATTTTTTTTGTTTGGTTTCATTTCAGGGGGTTTTGCAATCCTTCCCCTGTGCTGATTCAGCTCGGAGGAATTAGCAGAGCCGCACAGTGTGCCGCACTCATCTGCTCCTGGCGTGCTCGGAGCTGGCAGTGGCTGGGGGGACTTTTGTGCTGGGGCTAGGGAAGCCATGAGAGCTTGGGGGAGCTGCGAGGACACTTTTTGTGTGCCACTGAGCTTCTGCAGAGCCACATGGGTGCGGACGTGGGTGCTGGGTATCACAGAGGGTCCAAGCACTGCGGTGTGCCAAGCTGCGCCCTGCTGCAGCATCCCCATGTGCCAGGGCCTTCCTCAGCCACGCTGAGCGGGGATGGTGCTCAGGGAGCCAGTGCCTTGGCACAACAGCCCGATCCTGGGGGGCGTGGGGAGGTGGCAGCCACCAGGGCTGCAGGCCAACAGCCTGCTGTGCGGGGTCCGACCTCCTGCCAGCAGCACGGCTGTGCACGAGCAGAGGTTTGGCCCGCCCGCATGCTTCCGTGGCATGGGCAGAAGGGGACCGAGGGACTGCCCGTCGTGCTGCTCTGTCCCCCTCCCCATCGCCTGAACCACCTCAAAACCTTGTCTGGGAGCCCCACGAGCAGCAACGTCCTGCTTCGTGCCGGGGAGTTGCTTTTGAGCAGTCGGCAGCCACCAGGAGCAATGTGACCAGCCAAGGGTCGTGCGTGGGGTCCCCCGGCTCCAGCCCTCGCAGCCCAGGCATCTCATTTCGCGCTGGGGAGAAATGAGCCTGGCAAACCTTGAGCTAACTGCAAGTGGGAAAAGTCCCTTCTTTGGGAGAGGGGCACATCATGAAGCAAAGCAGCGAGAGAAGTCAGGGAGGAGTGAAGCAGCCGCTCCGATGGGAGCATGACCCTTGGAAGGGGATGTGGCTGTGCCAATGCTTGGATGTGGGAGAGGGATTTGTGCTCCCTCCGTGCCCTCTCCAGCCTGGGCGGTGAAGGATGGGGCTGCTTGAAAGCGGGGAGGGGATTTCTCAGCGAGGTCCTGGAGCTGTAGGAATATAGGGAGGCAAAAGAAAAGGGGCCAGGAGGGAAGAGGCGTGATGGCTCCTTGCGTGACGGTGCGGGGTCTGGTGTGGCGAGGGGACGGTGCTGGGGCTGAGCCCGTCCCTGCACCCATCCTGGCTCGGGGGCTGCGGCAGTGACCGTCCGGAGGCACCCGTCACTCGCCGGCACGGGGTTTGCGCTCCGCTGGGGAGTTTTCTGCGCTCCTCCTCGCAGGGCTGGAAAATATACAAAGCTCGCAGTGAAAATATTTACACAGCAGCAATTTTCAGAGGAATTTGGGATGTTAATTTGAAAAATCTGTGGGGAGAGAACCACAATGGGCCCTTTGAGCGGGCGAGCGTGGCCCTCGCGCCTGCCCGCCCGCGCCGGAGAGGGGCCCCTGCTGCCACTGCGCCGGCCCTAATGGGAGCCAGCCCTGCCGGAAACCCACCTGGGAGCCGGGGGGGGCCGCGCCAGACGGCCCCCGCTGCCGCCCCGCGCCCCTAATTGCATCCAGAGCACGCACAGGACCGGGTCAGGGCCACATCCTGCAGCAGCGCAGTGCGCCCGGGGGTCCCGGTAGGCTGGGGGGGCTGCAGGGCGCTCACCTGAGCCGCCAGCCCAGGGAGGCAGCAGCCCCGTTGGGTCGTGTCCCCTCTGTAACCCTTTCGGCAGCCGGCCCGCCACAGCTCCGCTCGCTGTGGTGGCGGCGCTTCAGCCCGCTTTGCTCATTTTCTCCAAATAAAACATACCTCCGCGGGCAGGGACCCAACCTGGAAAATTCCAGCCCGAAAGATAAAGGATTGGAAAACGATTAAAACCAGAGGTTGGAGCAGAAAGCACTTGGCAGCGGGAACCTGCCTCGCGCCGGCCCCGAGCCCCCCCCGCCGCAGCCAGCGCACGAACACGGCTGTTCCTGGGGCCGGGGGGCTCGCACCCGGGAGGGGGGCCCAGCACGGGCTGCCTGAGCCTCGGCGTGGTGGCAGCCCCCGGCGTGGGGGGACCGTGGCCCTGCTGCGGGCTGAGCAGCTGCGTGGCTGGGGATGAAGGCTCAGGCACGGCACGGTGCCAGATGCAGGGCAGAGCCCCGGGCAGCCCCTTGGCGTGAGGCTGGCACAAAGAGGAGGAGGAGAGGAGGAGGAGGTGGAGGAGAGGAGGAGGAGGGTGACGTCAGGAGGTTATCGAGGTTGAGCCACGCTGTTTGTCCGACGCCCCGTGGCCATCTGGCAGCCGGGGCAGGATGAAGTCAGGCTGGATGATGCGCAGGGCAGGGTCTCATTTAAAACTCGTGGCCTCTGTTTTGCTAGCAGCTCGCGCTGGGGGGGCAGCTTCATGGGGCTGAAACCTCCGAAAAACTGCCCCAACTCATCCAGCGCCAGCAGCAACGGGGAGGACGCGGCCGACCTGTCCCCTCCTCTGCAGGGGACACAGGCACTGCCACCAGCAGGGTCTGTCCGAGAGCCCCAGGGGAGCTGGGCTGTGCTGCCCTTGGGAGGGGTCCCGCAGCTCCCAAGATTGCAAATGCTGTGCACAATTCCTTGTTATTATTTTATTTTATTTTTTTACAAAAAGACACCCTTCTGGTCTGCCTTACAAAACAGATGTACACAAACCTGTACTAGAAAAAGAGTTTTCCCAGAAGAAATGGGAAATAACCATGTATAAATATTCTCTCCGAGTTCTTAAAGCTTCGATTCCCGGTTTGCCTGCTCAGCGCTTCCTTTGGCGCGCGGCCCGGGGGTCCCGAGGGTCCCAGCACCTCGGCTGGGCCACGCCGCTCACATCAGCTTCCAGGGAGTTGAGAGCCACGGGCCGTGCTCCACTAAAGGGCCCTTGTTGCCAGCACGTTGATGCCCCTTAGCTAAGTCACCGATGACTTTCTTTTTAGCACTAGCTAAAAAAAAAAAAGGCCAACCCAAACCCCAAGTTAAAAACGAAAACCCCTCTCTTTCGCTACCCACGTTCTACGTAGAGTCACAGAAATCAAGGCACTTAGTCATACGCCGAGCGGTAAAATTAGTGTCTACTCCCTAAGTGTGTAAGCCTCTCAGAAATTGCACGTTACGGGTTTGGGCTTTGTGCCTTCATTCAGTTAACTCCTCGCTGTTCCTCGGCCCGGAGGAACGGGGCCGGGTGCTGCCGCCGGCCGCGCGGCGCTCCCCTCGCCCGGCTGCCCGTGCCGCCTGGCTCAGAAGTAGGAGGGCTTGAGCGCGGTGGTGTTGTTGTTGCTGGGGTAGTGCGCCTGCATGAGCGGGACCTCGCACTCAGAGCCGCCCGAGAGCATCGCGGCCTCCGGCCCCTTGCAGCTGTGGTTGCTCAGATCCCCGTTGTCCAGGCAGGCTTTCACGCCTTCCAGCTCCAGCGGGCCGGCGTCCACCCCGCCGCCCGCGTGCGCCTTCGCCCGGCGGTGCCGGCGGTAGTACGTGACCGCCGTCACCACCACCACCAGCAGCAGCACGGCGGCCAGCGCGGGGACGATCATCAGGGTGAGGTTGTTGTCCTTGCCCTGGGTGACGGGCGAGTGCTGCTGGTGGGTCATCTGCAAGGTGTGCGCCTCGACGCAGAACTCCTCCTTGGAGACCTTCTCCCCCAGCGGCCCGACGCAGACGCGGTAGGTGCAGTTGGGCCTCAGCGCCCGCACCGTGTACTCGGCGAGCGAGGCCGGCAAGCGGAGCATCACGGGCCGCTTGTCCGGCCCGGAGAGGTTTCGGTAGCTCAGCCGGATGCCCTTCAGCTGCGCTTTGGACTGGACGTAGTTCTGCAAGTCCACCTTCAGGGACGTGCTGCTCACCTGCGTGATGCTGATCTGCCGGCTCGGCGTCGGCGCCTGGGTGGCCGGGGACGGCGTCGTCCCCCTCGCCTCCTCCTCCTCGCAGTACGCCCCGGCGAAGCCCTGCGGGCACAGGCATTGCAGGTGGCTGCGTGCGTCCAGCTGGCAGGTGCCGCCGTTCAGACACGTGCGCGGGGGGCAGATCTGCGGCGGGGGGCTGCTGGGGGCCGGGGGGACGCTGAAGGACACCGGCGCGGAGCTGCCGGGGGAGGCCCTGGCCTGCGGGGTGGGAGCAGCGGTGCTGGGCTCTGGCGGCGGGCGGCTGCTGGTGGGGAGTGGCGCAGGTGGCCGCAGCGTGGTGGTGCGCGGCGTGGTGGTGGTCGTGGTGGTGGTGGTGGTGGTCGTGGGGCAGCCGAAGTCAGCGTACTGCAGGTGGTGGAGGAGTTTGCCGGAGTTTTTTGGGGGGAAGTGGCAGCGCGTCTCCTCGGGCCGCCGGAGGACCACGCTGCTGGCGTTCACCCACTGCACGAGCCAGCTCATCTGGCAGATGCAGTTGAAGGGGTTGCCGGCAGCTGTCACGGCCCGGAGCCTCGGGAAAAAGCCAGAGAAGTCCCGAGGGATGGTGTTGATGTTGAGGTTGCTGATGTCCAGCTCCTGGAGGTTGTGAAGGCTGTGGAAGTCCTCTGCCGGCAGCTGGGAGATCTGGGCATTGCCAGCCAGGCTGAGCTTGGTGAGGCTCCCCAGGCGCCGCAGCACGGCCGGGACGCGCTCCAGCAGGTTGTTGGAGACATCCAGCTCGTGGAGGTTGTTCTGGGTCTGGAAGAGCTCCTCGTCCAAGCTCGTCAGGCCCAGCCCCGCAATCTTCAGAGACTCGATGTTGACGGCGTGGAAGGTCCCAGGTGCAATAGTGGGGATCTTGTTCCAGCTGATGTCCAGCAGCAGGAGGTTGGGCAGGTCGAGGGGGGGCACTGCCCAGAGCTGGTTGTTTTGCAGCTTCAGCTCCAGCAGGTTCTCCAGCGTGTCGAACGCGGCGGCGTGGATGTGCTGGATCCTGTTCCTCTGCAGGTAGAGCCGCTCCAGCAGCCGCAGCCCGTGGAAGGTCTCATTGGTGATCTCCTGCAGCTGGTTGGAGGACAGGTCCAAGTTGACAAGCTCCGTTAGGGGCTGGAAGATATTTTTCTGGATGCTGGTGATCTTGTTTTGTGAGAGGTCCAAGAGCTGAAGGGCGGGCAGCCCCGTGAAGCTGTCCTCGCTAAGCGTCGTGATGCCGTTCTCAAAGACGTACAGGGAGAGGGTGTTGGGGGGCAGCCCCCGGGGCACGGTGTGGCCCCGTCTGGCCGCGCACAGGATGGTCTTGGGGTCCTGGCACTGGCAGCCAGCGGGACATGCCCGCGCGAGCTCCCCGGGGACCAAGAGAAGCAGCGTGCAAAGGACCAGCTGGTTCATGGTGTCAGCTCTGCGGGAGAGAGAGGTTTGCATGAGGATACATGGAGCAAGCACCGCCGCAAGCACGGCTTCACACGCAAAACACCCGGCTTGTTTGGCGATGCTGAGGGAGGGGCTGGCTCCCCGCAGCTCCCGGGCCAGGCTGGCACGGGAGCCCCCAACCTGGCTCCCGGTGGGGCAGGGACAGCCAGGCTCGGGCACGCTGCTGTCCCCACCGCTGTCCCCACCGCTGTCCCCACCGTGCCAGCGCGGCGCCACAGCCTCCCAGCCCCCGACTGCCCACACGGGAGGGACCGAGTGGCCATGCCACCAGCCCCTCGGCATCTCGCCATCCCCTCCTGCCCTGCCCGGGACACTGCAGCCCCAAAGGGACCATGGAAGAGCCCAAAAGCCCCCGCTGCGCTCGCGTCTCCCCGCCGCTGCTCCTGCCTGGGGCTTGAAGCAGCGCACGAGCTGCCCACCCCGGCTGAATGCTCTCCCATTCCCCTGGCCCCCCAGATTTAGGGCCGTTGGTGTCTGCGCACCCCCAGCTCCTCCGTGCACGGTGTCCCGGCTCCGGCTCGAGGGGCTGCCTCCCGCGGGGCGAGGCGGCGGGGAAAGGGCCCCTCCTTCCCCCCGGCTCCTCTCGGCAGGGTGCAAACCAAACATGTGGGATGCGCCGCCTCCATCCCAGGACGCACCCGGCTCGGCCTCCGCCAGCGAAGGGGGTGGGAGCGCGCCCGCTTCCCGCATGCCGAGCAGGACTTAACCCTTTGCTTGTGCCGCCCGCACGGCAGCTGCCCGGAGCCGCGCCCACGGGCGAAGCCCCCCCAGGACCCCTGCCTATGCTGTTGCTTTGCCCCCCCCCATAAGCACTGCAAGGTGCTGCTTTTTGGGGTGGGCACGTGGCCCCCAGCACCAGGGCGAAGCGTAGGGCAGGGTTTTGGGGAGGGGGGGGTTCAGTGCTTTGAGGTATCCAAATGGCCGCACAGTCTCCAGCGCTTGGAACTGGAGACCCCCCCGGTGCCAGGGCAGTGCGGGCGCTGGTGGTGGCAAACGCGCCTGAGGATGGTGGCACCCGGAGGTGGCACCCACCGTGGGGTGGCCTTGGCTAACGAAACGCTGCCAGGGCAAGGCTGTGGGGCCAAAGGAGCCGGCCGCCCCAGCCCCAGCGGGGAGGCTCAGGGTGCCAGGGACGTGGCCATGGGTGGCAGGAGGGCATCACAAAGCTGGCGAGGTGCTGAAAGCGGTGCGGAGCCACAAAACACCCGGTGACGGGTGCTGCCAGCCCCCTCCAGCCCCTGCGTGCCGCTCCTCGCGGCCCCAAGTCACGGGCAGATGCTGCATCGTGTCTGCGTGGGGAAGCAGGGAGAGGACAGTGCTGTGACCTGGGCTCCGGTCCCCTTGGCAGAGCAGAGCCATTGGCAGGACGGGAGCCCCTGCCCGGCACCGTCCTGCTGCTCCGAGGGCAGCGGGGCCACGTCCCCGGGCTGCAGGGGGGGGCACCGGGCCAAGCTGTGACCCCTCCGTGGGCTCAGCCCCTGGCGGGCCTCCAGCCCTCTCATCTCCCAAATCCCTGGCTGCACGCTGCGACTTGGCGTCCCAAAAAGCTTCCTCTGTTGGCATCCTGGGATTCTGGCACGGCATCGGCCTCGTCGGGACACAGAGCCCCTGGGCTGCGGCCCTCATCCCTCGGGCGTGGGCAGACTGTTTGGGGCAGAGGACCAAGGGGAGGACGCTCTTGGTGTGAGCAAGGCCACAGCAGCCCTTGCTCCAGCCCCTCTGTGCCAGGGGCCCCGGGGACAGACGTCCCAGCTGATGTCCTTGCCTAGGACGTGGCTGGCTCGTCTCTCAGCCCCGTCTTTCAGCCCTTTTAATGACAGTCCTAATTAATGCCGGCGAGGGGTGGGGGGTGAGGCACAGGGTTGCAACAGGGCCGTGTTTTCTCTGCCACCCCACTGCAGGCGCTCTGCAGGCTGTAGGGGTGCCGTGACCCCCGCAGCCCCTTCCCCAGCGCCTCCTCCCCTCTTGCCGAGCCGCTCCGAGCTGTTAATAGCTTCAGGCAAATAAAACCCCCGCGGCGTGCAAGGGGCCCCCGCCGTGTGCGGGGGGCTACCGGGTCGTGCAGCAGCACGCGCCGGCTGCCCCGGCTGCCCCTCCGCTGTGGGGGGCCCCGGCCGAGCCGCACCGGCGGCACAGCACGAGCCCCAGCAGCGCTAGGGGGGTGACACCGACACCCAGGGGCAGCTCCGTGCTGGTGCCCCCCCCACCCCTGTCCTGTGCCACCACCCGGACAGAGTTAAGGCGGCGTCCGGCTCCTGGCCCGGTCCCGGGGTGCGCCCGAGGGTGGGGTGCACCCGCGCCGCTGGGCAGGGTCACCTCAGTGCCTGAGTCACTTGGCCTGGGGACACGAGCGGTGGGGAGGAACCGCTCCGTGGCCACGGGGTCACCGTCACCAAGCCCCCGCCCGGTCCCATCGGGTGGGTGGCTCTGCCAGGGGCTGCTGCACCCTGCGCAAAGCGGTCAGGCACGATAGCCGAGCCAAAGAAAGCATCGTGCAGCCTCGTGAAGGGGTTTTGGGGACACTGGGGGTGTGAAGGGAACTGGGAACGGGGCTGGCACTGCTCCCACCGCTGTGTGAGCCCCCGGGGGGTTCAGTGCCGGGCAGAGGGCCCAGGTGAGAGGCTGCAGGAGCTCGAGGCTGCCGGTGACACCCCAGGGTCCTGGCTGCCCCCTGGGAGCGAGGAGCCAGCCAAGAGCCCTGCACCAACCTCAGGACTGAGCGGGGGACAGCAGGCACCCCGAGACAGCCACACCAGTACCAGGACAGCCTCGAGGCCGGCGCAGCGTGTGGCCGTGCCAGGCCACCCGGGTGGGCAGCGCCGGGTGCCGGTGGTGCAGGAGCTCAGGGCTGGGACCGGGTTTTGCAATGCCAGGGTCGGGTTTCGCTGACGTGTCCCATGCTGCAACCAGCTGCTGACTCCAAGTCTCTCGTCCCTTTAATTATGCTGGCATTTCCTCTCCGGCTGCCAGGCTCCGCTCGCCCGGCCCCGGGCAGGTTGGGCCGGGCCGTGACCGCGGCCGAGCATCCCGCCTCGCCGGCCGGGCCGGGCGCCCGTGTGCTCCACCCGCGCGGCTCCCGCCTCCGCCACCGCTCCCTCGGCACCGCCACGCTCCGCCGGCACGCGCCAGCATCGCCTCAGCACCCTGATGGGCTTGCAGGGTGCTGAGGGGTTGATCCAGCCCGGGGGCTTGGCAGCTCCATAGGGGCCGGGGTGACGGGCAGGGGAGTGGAACAGCCTCGCCGCGTCCAGGCGGAGGAGATGTTCTTCTGGAGGTGCTCGGCCATCCCGCGGCCGCCCTGCCAGCGGCCTGCTGCTGCCTTGGCTGGGCTCCCCCCTGCCTGCACCGCAGATACTTGCCGAATTATTCATATTTTCCGGCTGCGGGAGGATCCGGGCTCAGCCTCCCCGGCTCGCACAGCCTCTGCCTGCCAGCCTGGTGGGCTGGAAGCGCTGTCCCCGCTCCCCAGGGAGCTGCCCTGGGTGAGCCCCGCTCCCTGCTCAGGGTGGGCACCGTGGTGCCTCCGCCAGCACGCACAGAGCTAGTCTGTCCTGGGGACACGGCGGGGTCACCCCTTTTCCCATGTGAAGGGGAGCCTGATACCAGCCCCGTGCAGCTGCCGGGGCTGAGGGGCAGGGCCGGCTCCTGCAGGGGGTCCCCGTCCCCAAGCCGTGGGTGACACCTGGGCAGATGGATCCTGCCACAGCCACAAGGAGGTGCCCCTGCTGCTTGGCGAGCATCCCTTGTCCCTGGCGCTAGCGCCCGCAGGGCTGCTCGCCCTCCCGACATCAGAGGCCAGTGAACCCGGGGGTGCCAGACTGCGGCTGGGAGGGGTCCCACAAGCTCTCACGTTGCGCCCCATGTCACGGCGGGTCCCTGAGCCGGGGGTACCCAGCACAGCCGGGACATCTCCTCCCATCACCGCCCACACCGGCGAGCGAGGCCCTGCATCCGTCTGGCTCCTGGCACCGAACAAAGCCACCGTTGTTGCCGGCACGCAGCCAAACCCGGTGGGCCACCCCGGCCGCTCGCGGGCACCGGCGCAGGCACGGCTGCGTCCCCGCCACCGCTCGGGGCCCCGTGCGCAGGAATGCGGGGCCTGCACCGGCGGCCGGCTCGAGTTGCAGGCGCCACTCCCCAGCCCCTGCTCGCGGGGCCCTCCCTAACGCCCCCCAAACAAGCCCATGTCAGCACGTGCCCCCTCCCGACCCCCGGCGGGGGCGCAGGATTAGCCCCTAATCCCCCTTTTCCCTTCAACCCGCCCTCCGCCGCAGCTCCCACCTCCTCCCAGCCTCCCCTCCCTATTTAATTAAAGTTTCCGCAGCAGCCCCAGAGGAATGCGGGCCTGGTTATTGCCTCCCCCCCCCGGCGCCAGCCCCTCGGCCTCGCTCCTGCCCCCGTGACCCGGCCGCGCTCCCGGCTCTCAGGTGCCGGGAAGGGGAAAAACCAGCAGGGTGGCTTCGCCGGGAGCCAACGCGCCCGGGAGCCCGGCGGTGCCGCCCTGCTGCCACGCGCGGATTCCTGCGGCCTGACTGTGGCTGCCGTGTCCCCGAGCGCTTCCTCCTGCCGCATCCCGCCGGGGCGGCGGAGCCAGCCAGGCAGGCAGCGCTTGCGTCAGGGCGACCTGGCCAGGCCACCCGGGCTTGGTGTGGTGGCGAAAAATAGTAATTAGTGTCGTTCGTCACGCCGGCACGGCCCAGCGCCGTGTGGGCAGCAGCCCGGCCCCAGCTGGGTCAGGCCAGGCTGGCTGCCACCAGGTCGCGGTACGAAGGGACCTGCCCGTGGCAATGAGGGGTGACACACGTCTGGCTGGCACTGTCACCCGAGGATCTCCCCGCAGTGGCACCGGGATGCCCGGGCTCTTGGGGCAGCATGGTGGCTACAAGGGAGGGAGCCTGACACGGCGAGGGATGCTCAGCCCGTGTCACACCTGGGGAGGCGATGGGCCCGGTGTCACCCCGGCACGCACTGGGTGACAGCGAGCGCACAGCGGCAGAGCCGGTGGGGCATCACCACCAGGCTGGCCGGTGGCCCTGCTGGCACACAGCCCCACGGGGACACCGGTGCCTGCTGTCCCCTGCCTGCTGTCCCCAGCGGCGAGCCCTGCTGCCACATCCCTCGGGACCGCGCTGGGTCTCACCGCCACCCAGGAGCCCTCTGCCAGCAGCACGGCTCACGGCCACCCGGCAGCAGCGGGGGGGGTCCCCGCAGCCACATCTCGCCCCCTGCCCGTGCCGGGGCAGCACCAGGCCCGGGGCCGGAGCCGCGGCAGGGGCAGGCGGCGGGGGACAGGACCCGCGGAGGCACCGCGCCGGATGGGGACCCCGCCACCGGCTCCCCCGTCCCCGCGCACCCCAGGGGGCTGCCGCCGGGGCCCCGTCCCCAGGCGACGCCGTGCACCCGGCGGGCCGTGCAGCCCGGTCCCCCCTCTCCTGCCCGCGGCCCCCCGGACGCGGCACTCACCGGGGCCGGGCCGTGCCGGGCCGGGCCGTGCCGGGCGCTCAGCGCATGGCTGCGGGCGGGCGCTCCCCGCTCTGGCCGCGCTGGGCGCGGGGGGGGCGGCTTTTAAAACTCGGGGGCGGGGCGAAGCGTCGGGGGGGCGGGGACATCTCCCCCGCCGCCTTCCCATTGGCTGAGGGAGCCGGGGGAGGGGATTGGGGGCGGGGCTGCCGCGGAGACTCCGCCCCCTGAGCACCTGGGGCCCGGCGCGGGGGTCCCCAGGGACCCCCCAGGGACCCCCGGACCCCGGGGGCAGCTGCGGGGGCAGCGCGGGGGGCAGGCGCAGCGCCCCCGGCACTGCCAGGCCCTGGTGCCCCTGCGGCCCCCAGCAGCCCCCCCGGTACCCCCGTGCCCCCGCGGCTGTGGGTGACCCCAGTGCCCCAGCGGAGCCCTGGTGCCCCCTGCCACAAACCCCAAACCTGGTCCCGGGATGGCGCTGCCCCGACGTGGTGCCCCCCGCAGACGTCCGCTGGGGACAAGGGGCTCCAGGTGTCCCCGCGGGGCTGGCGTCGCGGTGCCCCGGTGACAGCAGAGCTGTGCCAAGCGCTCCAGGACGGCGCTCGCCCTTCATCGCCTCGAGGACGGGGTGGGCTGGGTGTCCCGGCACCCAGAGGTGCCCTTGTCCCAGCGCTGGGCCCTGCTGGCAGTGGCAGTGCTGGCAGTGGTGACCGCAGCTGGGCAGGGGACCCCCCGTGCCTGCCGGAGCCACCCCAGCAGTATTTGTCCAAGTTGTGCCAACAGCCACGGGCCAGGATTGTGCCGTGCCGGCCAGGGCCGTCCCTGGTGTCACCCGGCCACCCCGCGACGTCCTCTGCAGCGTCCCCGCCGCAGGGACCCGCCGTGGGCACAGGGCTGCCGGGGCCGGGCAGTGGTCGGGGTGGGTGCACAGGGCCGGGCACCTTTGTTGGGCTGCGTTTCCTCAAAGTCGTTCCGTGTAAAATCCCGGCACTGCACGTGCTCCCTTCCCCCAGCCGGCACGACCACAAAAATGTCAACCCGAAAGTAATATATTGTCCCTTTGTTCTCCTGGAAGCTGCCTCTGGAGCTTTCTCCTCCACCCGCATCGTGGGGAAGGAAGAGAAGGGCTTTGGTGCTCCCCGTCCCCTCCAGCCACAGGGTGGGACGGGGACGGGGTTGGGGACAGGGACGCTTTGGCCAGCCCAGCCGGCGGCCCCGACCGCGGGACTGGCAGGGCGGCGTGTGCCGGTGAGGCGTGCGGTGTGCCGGCTGCGCCCCGCGGTCCCGTGCCCGCCCCGAACAGGCTGAGCCGGCCCGGGCAGCCCGGGGCAGTGCCACGGCGGGGCCAGGTGGGCCCCGGGCTCCCTCGCCCGCATTTGGCATCCGTGTGCCCCGTCCCCGCGCTGCCGTGCCACGCACCGCGGGGCTGGAGGCGGCTGCCAAGGTCTCACGGCCATAAAGCTGTCACGGCAGGGCTGAGCGTGGCAGGGCTGTGCCATGGGAGGCTGTAAATCGGGGGAGATGCTCAAGGCCGTTCCCATGCGCCTGACCGAGGGCACCCGGCACTGCCCTGCTGCCGCGGGCACGGCCGGGAAGCCACCGGCGTGCGCCCACCTGCTGTGATCCTGGGGCTTGGGGCTCCAGCGGGGGAAAGGGCTGAGAGGGCAGGATCCAGCCCCGTGGCTATTGGGGCGCTGCCGCGTGCCAAGGCAAGGTGCTGGGCCCCGTCCTGCGGTGCTCAGCGCCCTCCTTCCCTTTGCAGGGCCATGATCCCGCTGTTCGACGCTGACACGGGGCTGCTGGTGCTGGGGGGGAAGGTGAGGAGCCACGGCACGGGGGGGGCGGCGGGGTGCTCCCCGCGCCCCCGCTTACACCCCAGCCCCTCCGCGTCTCTTCCAGGGAGAAAACCTCCTGTACTGCTTCGAGGCGGCACCGGCACAGCCCGCACTCACCCAAGGTAAGCAGGATGCGTCCCAAGCCGGGCCGCCGTGGTCCCCAGCCTCGCCCCCACCCCACGGCTGTCCTGCCTGTCCCCAGTCACCCAGTGCCTGACGGAGGGGCGCACACGGGGCCTGGCCGCCGTCCCCCGCCTGGCCCTGGATGTCATGGCCTGCGAGGTGCTCCGCGTCCTGCAGCTCACCGACACCTTCCTCATCCCCGTCAGCTACATCGTGCCCCGCAAGGTAAGGGGGCGCGGGTTTCCCTTGGGGGGGGATCAGCACCAAGCTTGGACCCCGTGTCCCCGTAACCCTGGCGCCCGCTCCCTCGTGCCACAGATTTGGGGACTGACCGCAGCGTGCGGGGCCGTGGCGTCTCAGCCAGGTTCTCTTGCTGCCCCTGATGCGCTCTGGCTCTTCCCCACTCCCTAAAGCATTTTTCTGAGGGGAAAAAAAAAAAAGGGTGGTGGCTACAGAAATGCCCTTTTCTGTAAACAGACACTGTTGTGGAAAAAACTCACGTTTAAAAAAAGAACCAGAGCGTAAGCGCTGCTGCAGGGCGGCCACGGGCTGGGGGGGGAGGGCTCTGTCCCCACGGGGACACTGCCTGGGCAGGGCTCAGCTCCCCAGGGAAACTGAGGCACGGAGGCTGCCGCCGCCGCTCACCCCAGGACCCCCCTAGCAGCACCGGGACAGAACTCGGCCCCTGGCCCCCACCCTGCGGGCAGCACCGTGTCTGGGGGCCTGGTGCCATCTCACGGGTGCCACATCACCGGCCACCGCCGGGGGATGGAGGGCAGCCAGGTGTGGTGAGGGTTGGCGGGGGACCCGGGTCCCTGGCCTGGGGGCAGCAGGAGAGGAGGGAAACCTGCAGGGAGCTGAAACCTGGGTGCTGGGGGCTGAATTCTGGGTGCTGTGTGGAAGATGTGGGGTGCTACCGGACCCCGCTGCCTAACGGAGGCTGGGTGCTGGGGCAGGGGCTGCAGGCCGGGTGCTGAGAGCTGGGTGCCGCCGTTGGCAGCGGAGGCTGGGGGCTGCAGGCCAGCAGCCGGGGGCTGCGTTTTGGAGGCCGGATACTTTCAGGGGTGCACGGCACAGCCCAGAGCTGGGCAGCGTCTGACACCTACAGGCTCCGGCGTGCAGCTCGGCCGGGGCTGGGGCTCCGCGGCCGCAAGGTGCCCGGGGGTCTCCTGCCCGGGGCCACCAGCGCTCGGTGCCCAGGGACAGCGAGGGGCCGCAGGCAGAGCACCACCTCCGCCCGCCCCCTCTCCCGCAGTCTGTCCAGGAGTTCCACGAGGATCTGTTCCCCGACTGCACCGGGGTGCTGCCGGCCACAGGTGCCCAGGCCTGGTGGGCAGGGGACAGCCAGCAGGTGAGTGTCACCCAGGGGGTGTCCCCATGGCAGGCATCACCCGGGGCTGGGGGCAGCACTGGTGCCGGCACAGCGACCACACCACAGCCTTGGGATGGGGACATGGAGGGGCGTGTGTGCAATTTTTTAATCACATCCTTTTAATGGAAAGTGGAGATTCATACAAATCAAGTCTGTTTCCCAAACGCCAGTGGGTTTTTGGGGTGGCTGCGATGGTGGCAGGGCACCGAGGTGCACCCCCAAGAGGGTGCCATGCACCTCCTGACTGCGGAGTGGGAAGGAGGCCCCTGGGGACAAGCAGGGCTTCGCCCCCAGCCGCCCAGCGCACCCAGCCCTGTGCTCAGATGCTTCTGAACGCAAACACAGCTTCAGGAGGTCTCGTCTGTCCTGCCGCTGACGTGCACCCACTGAGTTTAAAATGGTTTTCCAGCAAGGAACTGCTCAAAAAGGCTCTCCTGAGCACAGCCAAGTGAGCTCTATTTTCCATCTAGGTGCAGCTAAGAGTAAAAATCTAATAGTGAAAACACATTTCCCACCATCTTCCTTAAAAACGTAGAGGTTGAGGCAGTATCCTTAATGCATCCAGAGCCAGAAGCCAGAGAAGGGCCTCTCCTGTAAGCCACATACCACAAGCGGCAGGTCTCGGTGGGGGCGATTGCCGAAGGAGGGGAAAAAGGGGGTTTTGTGGGGGCAAACCCGCTCCTTGGTGCGGCTCCTGAGAGCGAGCGGGTGGGACTCGGGGGCTCCTCTGCCAGTGCCCGCTCGCCGCAGCGCTGCCGTTTGGCAGGTGGGGAAGGTGAGCCTGCACCCGGCGCGCAGACCCACGCAGACCTTCCGCTCCCCCGTCATCGCCGCCGTGGCGCCCAGCACCCAGCTGCCCGACGATGGCCCCGCCGACACCGACCGCAGCGTGAGCATGGGGGCATGAGGGGCCGGGCAGGGGCTGGGCGGGGGCAGCACCCCCTGCCCACACGCCGTCTCCTGCAGGAGGGCAGCGGCTACTCCTCACCCTCCGGCTCGCTGGCCTCGCCGAGCAGCGCCGCCACCTCGCTCTCTGCCAGCACTGGCCCCTCCAGCGGCTTTGCCAGCAGCCCCAGCCAGAAGTCTCTGCAGAGCATTTTGGGTGAGTGGGTGCCGGGGTGGGCTCGGCGTCCCCACCCACATGGCCGAAGGAGCCGTGGCACTCAGCGGTCCCCGCCTCCGCAGGGCCCAGCTCCCGATTCCGGCACGCGCAGGGCGCGGTGCTGCACCGCGACACCCACATCACCAACCTGCGGGGGCTGAGCCTCACCACGCCGGGCGAGAGCGACGGCTTCTGCGCCAACCATGAGCGCGTCGCCCTCCCGCTGCTCTCCGCTGGCGGCCAGATTGCCATCCTTGAGGTACAGCGGTGGGAAGAGGCTCTCTGTGCCACCGCTGTGCCCAGCACATGGGCGCCCGCGCCTGCTGCGCGCCCTGGGTGACGCGTTGCTCTCCGCCAGCTCTCCAAGCCAGGCCGTCTCCCTGACACAGCCGTGCCCACCATCCAGAACAGCGCAGCGGTGGCCGACCTCTGCTGGGACCCCTTTGACCCACGGCGCCTCGCTGTTGGTACGTGCGCTGTGCCCAGGATGCGTGCCGTGGGGCACTGACACCCTGCCGTGGCACACTGCACCCCGTGTCACCACTCACCCCCTGCCTGTCTCTCTCCATGGCGGTTTTGGTGCTGCAGCGGGTGAAGATGCCAAGATCCGGCTGTGGCGGGTCCCTGAAGGTGGGCTGCAGGACACGCTGCGGGAGCCCGAGGCTGTGCTGCAAGGTGAGTGCGGTGCAGGAACACAGCTCGAGCACCGATTGTCCCTGGGTGTCCAGATAGAGCCGCACGGGCAGACGGGTCTGGTGGTGTCCCTGTCCCAGTGCCAGCACTCCGCTCTCCTTACCAGGGCACACGGAGAAGATCTACTCCATCCGCTTCCACCCTGTGGCAGCTGACCTCCTCGTCTCCTCCTCCTATGACATGACGGTGCGGATATGGGAGCTGGGCACCAGGCAGGAGGTGCTGTGCCTACAGGGACACACGGACCAGGTAGGGTCAGGCACCGTCGGGGGACCGCAGCACCCAGACGTGCCAGGCCTCCACACTGCGGCGCAGCTGGGTGCCAGCTGGGAGCTGGTTCCTGAATTACGGTGCTGAGATGCCATCGGGGAGGAGAGGTGCCCACGGGACACCCAAGGGATGCACCTGGCCGGCCACCAAGTCCCCTGGGCCAGCCGGGGGCTGGGGCATGGATCCCTGATGGGGGCACCCTCCATCTCCCAGATCTTCAGCTTGGCCTGGAGCCCCGATGGGAGGCAGCTGGCGACAGTGAGCAAGGACGGCCGGCTGCGGCTCTACGAGCCCCGGCGCAGCCCCCAGCCCCAGCAGGTGGGACCACAGCAGCAGGAACGGGACAGGAGAGCTGGGAGGGGACAGGTGCCTATGCGGGGAGCTGCTGAGCAGCGGGTGCAGCCAGTGACCCTCCTTCTCCCCACACAGGAGGGCCCAGGCCCCGAGGGGGGCCGCGGGGCGCGCCTGGTCTGGGTATGTGGAGGCGACTTGCTCCTCGTGTCCGGCTTCGACAGGTGAGGGTGGGCACATGGTCGTCCCTCGTGCCTCCCCGGGCACGGCCACCACTGGGCACAGTCCCCGGGGGACGAGCTGCGCCTCAGTGCCCGCCATGGGGACACCGGGCACATCGGGCCCTGCCGTGCCACCCACCCCCACCCCCACATCCCCACAGCCGCAGCGAGCGGAGGATCCTCCTGTACCGGGCACAGGCCCTGCCTGATGGGCCCCTCTCAGTCCTCGGCCTCGACGTGGCCCCATCCACCCTCCTGCCCTTCTATGACGAGGACACCAGCGTCGTCTTCCTCACTGGCAAGGTGGAAGGGCCTGCGTCCAGGAGGGCTGCCTGCACAGGGCACCGTGGCATGGGACCCGCCGTGCCCTCACACCAGCACCCGTCCCACTCTGTCCCAGGGTGACACCAGAGTGTTCCTCTACGAGGTGACCCCCGAGCCACCCTATTTTCTCGAGTGCAACAGCTTCACCTCCAGCGATCCCCACAAGGTGAGGGGGCGCCCGCTGGGGCCGTGCTGCCTGCCCTGCTCCCAGCCCCGCTCACGCACCTGCTCCCCCAGGGCTTCGTCTTCCTGCGCAAGACAGCGTGCGACGTGCGGGAGGTGGAGTTCGCCCGAGCGCTGCGGCTGGGGCAGGGCGCCCTCGAGCCCGTGGCTTTCCGCGTGCCTCGTGTCAAGGTAGTCATTAGGGCTGGCTGCGTGGGGGGCCAGGTGGAGGCCCCCCCCTCACCACCCCGCCTCCTGCAGAAGGAGTATTTCCAGGATGACATCTTCCCTCCGACCCGCGTATGGTGGGAGCCCTCCCTCAGCGCCGGCGCCTGGCTGGCAGGGGCGGACGGGCAGCACCGCCGTGCTGACCTCCGTCCCGCCGACATGATGCCAGGTAGGTGCGGAGGGCCGAGGCGGGCAGCGCGTGTGGGGCTGCCCCACCTGGAGCTGCCCCACATCACGCCGCCCTCCCAGTGAGCCAGGCCCCGAAGGAGCAGCCGGCGCGGAAGTTTGTCCCTGCGGCCGTGTACCTGGGGGAGAAGACGGATGAGCAGAAGAAGGAGGAGGTGAGCGCGGGGATGGGGATTGCCAGGGGACGCTGAACCCCCTTGCGAAGCCCCATCCCCACCGCACTGCTTGCCCCATAGCTCCTCAGCGCCATGGTGGCCCGGCTGGGCAGCCGCCACGACCCGCTGCCGCAGGACTCCTTCGAGGGTGTGGATGAGGCCGAGTGGGTAGGCATAGCGGGGTTGTGGGGACACTGGGACATGGGGACACCAGGACACTGCAACATGGGGACAAGGGGACACCACGACGTGGGGACACCGGGACACTGTGACATGGGGACACCGAGACACCGCAACATGGGGACATGGGGACACCACGACGTGGGGACACCGAGACGCCGCAACATGGGGACACCACAACATGGGGACACTGGGATGCTGCAACATGGGGACACAGGGACACCACGACGTGGGGACACGGGGACACTGCAACATGGGGACGTAGGGACACTGTGACATGGGGACACCGGAACACCAGGACATGGGGACGCCGTGACACGGGGACGCGGGGAGCGAGCTCTGCCGCTCTCACCGCCCCCTATCTCCACAGGACTGATCCGCGCCCGGAGCCCACGGCTCCCCACGGACACCGGGCTCTCCGGAGCGGACCCGTCAAGACGCGGGCGCGGTTGCGGCGCTGGGGCCGGCCCCGCCATTAAAGCCGTACAGCCTCGCCCCGCTCTGCCGTGCTTGTGTGGGGACGAGGGGCCGGGGAGGGGAAAATGGCGCCCGCCGCCCGCCCGCCCGGTGCCGGGCGCCGCCACCAGGGGGCGATGTGGGGGCGGCGGCTCCGCCCCGCGCCCTCCGCTCCCTGACCCGGCCCCGCGCGGAGCGGAAGGGGCGGCGGGGACATGGTGAGCGGCCGGGCCGCGGCACCGGGCGGGCAAGGGGCGGGCACGGGGACGGGGACACTGAGGGGGAAGGGGGGCAGGGACGGGGCGGCAGGGGACGGGGCGGCAGGGGACGTGGAGGGCGGCAGAGGGACAGGGGACAGGGCCCTGGGCGGGGGACGGGGGACAAGGGACAGGGCAGGGGGACAGGACCCGGGGCAGGGGACCGGGACGGGGACAGGGAACAGGGCCCGGGAGGAGGTGACAGGGCCATTGAGGGTCCGAGTGACAGAGCAAGGAGCCAAGGCTCTGGGCGGGGGACAGGGGACGGGGCCCGGGGAGGGGGAGGCCGGATCCGGATCGGGGCCGGCCCGGGGGGCGCAGGACGCGGCAGGGACACGTCGGGGCCGGCGGTGACAGCCCCGGTGTCCCCGCAGGCCAAGTACCTGGCGCAGATCATCCTGGTGGGGGCCCAGGTGGTCGGACGGGCCTTCATGCGGGCGCTGCGCCAGGAGTTCGCAGGTAGGAGCCGAGCCCGGGACACCCCCGGCTCCCCCAACCCCGGGCTGTGTGCGGGCAGGGGACACCCCCGGGTCCCTTTGTGCGGGCAGAGGACACCCCCAGGTCCCTTTGCATGGCCCCCAGGCTCCTGCCACCTCCCCAGCGCTGGGTGCAGGGAGGGGACCTCACCCGGGTGGCCCCATGAGGGGGGCGGGTGGCTGAAATGGGGCTTTGTGGCTGTGACCCGCCTGGAAGCCCCGGGGGTTTTGGGGTGCGGGGACAGGCCGTGAGGCACCTTCGGAGGGCTGACAGTGTGCCGGGCAGCGAGCCGAGCTGCAGCAGACGCGCGAGGGCGCTCGGAGAGGCCCCAGTCCGCTGCTGCCTCCAGGATCATCGGCATCAGCCTGCAGGAAGCTCAGCAGATCCTCAACGTTTCCAACCTCAACCAGGAGGAGATCCAGAAGGTAGAGGCTCCCTCGGAGTGCCTGTGGCTGGGGAGGGCTGGTGCGGGGTGGCGGGGGGTGATGCCTGGTCTCCGGAGGGTTTGTGGGTGCTGTCCTGGGCATGGCTCGTCCCGGGAGAGCTTCACTGCCCCAGCTTGAGTTGCAGCACGGAGGAATTTGCTTGGCAGAGCTGCCTGGGGATGGGGACACTGCTCCCCAGAGGTGCTTGTCACCACTGCATGAAGCAGCCTCCACCCCCAGGGCCAGAGGCCGTCAGGATTTGGGGAGCAGAGGGTGCAGGAGGCAGCGACTGACGGGGAGCTTTGCTTTGGCAGAACTATGACCACTTATTCAAGGTGAACGACAAGTCTGTGGGAGGTTCCTTCTACCTGCAGTCCAAGGTGAGCAAAGGGAGAAGAGGTGCAGAGGCCCCCCAGCTCTGCCCTCAGCCTGTCTGGCTTTGGGAGGAACCTTCCAGAAACAGATGTTTTGGGGCAACAGCATCTCCTGCACAGGCTGAACCCACCTGAAGGCCATGCAGGGAGGGTTTTGCTGCCTCTGCCTGGCTGCTTTGGGAGGGAATGGGGGCTGTTGGTGCCAGCCGAGCAGAGCTGGGCTGACAAGGGGTCAGGAATAGGCTCTGTCCCCACCCTTTGTCATGCTGGAGGCCATCCAGCACAGGGGGATGCCTCGGGGCGGGGGGGGGGGGCAAGGGACCTGCAGCACTGACAGTCACTGCGGACGAGCCCCTTTCAGAGCCCTGGTGAGGCAGGAAGGACTCGGAGCCTGGTGCCAGCAGGCAGGGTGTGGGTGCTCTGGCCCTCTGTGTCACCTTGTCCCCTTGTCCCGCAGGTGGTGAGAGCCAAGGAGCGGCTGGACGAGGAGCTCCGCATCCGGGCCAACGATGAGAAGGAGAAGGGCTGGAAAGCAGAGACGTGACTCCTGCCACCCGTGTCCCCGCTTCCCTCTCCCTTAAGTTAAAGGTAGCCAATAAACGCCGTGTCCTCCACCGCCTGGCCTGGCTGCTCTGCGCCCTGGTTAGGGAGAGGGGGCGGCCCTGGCGCTGCTGCTGCCCTGCTGCTGTGCCCTCGGCGCACAGCAAGAAAACATGACCCAGACGCAAGGGACTGGCACGGGCTGCGTCCTGTCCTGCGGATGACGGAAGGTGGAGGAGGAAGGAGGGGTGTCCCCAGCTGGGCCTCAGGGCAGCGAGGGCTGCCAGCGCACAAATCACGCCCGGGAAGGCCGCGGTAGCTATTTTAGTGGGGGGTTGGATGCTCTTGGCCCGACTGCACACATGCCTCTGGCTCTGGACCACGTGAGAGCTGGGAGCTGCGTGCAGACAGGCAGCAAGGACAGGCGCTGCGTTGGGGCACAGCGGCAAGGAGCCCTGCGGGGACACGGGGGCTGTCCTCGCTGCAGCCCATGAAGGGGGCTCAGCCCCCCAGGGAGGCCAGGCAGAGCCAGCTGTGCCCCAGGACCCCAGCCCCAAGGAGATCATGCTGGTGTCACCCCTCTGTCCCCTGGCATGAGCTCAGCACTTTGTCCCCATCTCGGGCTCCTCGCTGCCCTCGAGCCCCGGGCACAGACTGAAACAGGAACTTACTTCAACTTCGCTTTATTGTTTTCTTAATAAACTTCCTCTCCCATGGAGGAATATAGTGTTATAGTCGTTAGCTTATCTCTTACTTCTGTAGTCCTTAAACTCTATGCTAACAGCGATGGAGCCCAACAGGAGGAAAATAAAAACAACCCAGAAACTACAATAGAAAGGCACTTAGAGACCGTTAAAATACTGATGTCCTGGAATGTGCAACAACAAACCAACAAACGAGCAAGAAAACGTACACCGGCCGGGGAGGCCTGGTCGATGGCCGAATGCCATGCTGTGGCAGTTCCGGGCGGCCGCCGCGCCCCGGCCCGAGGACGGTGAGCACGGGGAGACCGGCTCCCCGCGGGGCGTGCGGCCAGGGAGCGCTCCCCTCCCCGAGCCTGGGCCCCTTGTGGGGCTCCTTGCAGCTGGGTCAGGGTCGGGGAGACCCCCGGTTCGGAGAAAGCCATGGGCAGGGGTCCTGCCCGGGGCGGGGCGAGGTACGCAGGACCCCCCTGTGCGCACCGGGGCAAGAGAGGCACCAGTGCCGTGGGAGCGGTCAGGGAGAGCTGGCCCCCGTGCTGGGGGTGGTCATGGCCCCGGGTGAGTGCGAGCGGTCCCTCAGAGAGGGAGGGTCAGAGCTGGGGGAGCAGGGATGGACCTCAAGGGGCCTCGGGGCACCTCCGTGTGGTCCCCATCCCCGAGGCTCCTGCCTCTTGGTGCTGCTGGCAGAGCCGAGCGGGGGCCCTGTCTGCCCAGCTGTACTGGGGCTGCCCAAAATCTCCGTTTTGCCACAACGTCTGGGCTGGGCTGGGCTCTGCCTGTGCTGCACAGAGCCTGGGCAATTTGCAGCACCTAGCCTGCACCGGTGCTGCCCCACGGCGTGGCGGGCACATTCAGAAGCTTGCTGTGGGGCTGGCCTGTCCCATGGCAGGACACCCTGTGGGTCCCCTGCCAGGCAGGGTGGCCCGGCCACGCCAGGAGAAAACACCGCCCCTGTGGGGCCCCAGGGAGCCGGCACGGCACCGAGCCACCCGGTGCCAATGTGCCACTGGCAGCTGCCCGCAGCCCTGCCCGTGCCAGGCACCCTGCCTGCGCTGCCTGCATGCGCTTGCGTTACATGGTTAGGTATGAACATAGCTAAACACAGTGGCTCTGCCCCGGTGCGGAGCCGGTGCGGCGAGCGGCACACGCGGCCGTGTGCCTTGTCACGGGGAGGGCCGGGGAGGCGGCGCGGGGTGGCCCAGCCGTGGAGCGGGCGTTTGGGGATGGGCACCCAGGAGCCGCGGGAGCAGCCCCGAGCTGTCACCCTGCTGTCCCCACGGCAGCCCCGGGCTGGCACCGGCAGGGCCGAGGCCTCGGGCAGGGAGACGCCAAGTCAGCGACAGCAGAAGAGCCCAACAGGGGCCCCGTCAGAGCAGGGGGTCTGGTCGATAAATAAATAGCGGCGTCTCCGGCTGCCGAGGCTGGGGCTAGGCGCAGAGCAGGGCCCCCCAGGCCCACCCCACGGGGCTGCGGCGCTCACGCCGAGCAGCAGCACGGGGTCGTGGCTGGCTCTGTGCGCCGAGGGATTATTGCTATTCTCAGAAGAGTCCGATCTTCTTTCGTGAAGGTTAAAATCGTGCGCAGGCCCGCTGCTGCTGGTGTAGGCAGCGCCGGGGGTCTTGGCGCGTTCCCCCCCCCGATTCCGGGAGCGGGGCCGGCCCCTCAATTCACCACGGCCGGCTTGAGCAGCAGGGAGCCGGGTGGGATGACGACCCAGCCAGGCGGCAGCGCCTCGGGGGGGCTGCTCGCCGCCCCGATGCCAGCCGACAGGTCGAGCACAGCTCCCGGCAGCAGCGCCAGGCTCTCGGGGGGGGCCCGGAGGCGCCCCAGCTCCGTCCTTTCGCAGCCCGGCTTGCGGCTCTCCGGCCCCTTGCCGCCCTTGCGGCCCTCGGCCCCCGCCGCCTTCTCGGCCTCGGCCTTGGCCCCGCCGGCCAGCAGCGACATGACGGGCAGCCCCAGGCCGCCGGCCGCGAAGGGCGAGGACAGCAGCGGGCTCTTGGCCAAGTTCAGGGGGCCGCCGTTGAGGGGCAGCGCAGGGCCGGGCAGGGCGGGCAGCCCCCCCGAGCCCCCCGCCCCGCAGCCCAGCGCGCTCAGGTCGAGCGGGGCCGGCGCCAGCGGGATGGGCAGCCCCGGCAGCCCGTGGGGGGCGAAGAGGGCGGCGGGGTTGGGGATGACGAGCTGCGCCCCGTTGACGTAGGGCACGTCCGCCGAGCCCAGAGGCGTCTTGGGGGGTGGGTGGCCCTTGAGCATCTCCTGGTGCTCGTGGGACACGAAGTGGCCATGGGCCTTGATGTGCTTGCGGAGCGAGCTGGGGTCCGTGTAGCGCTTGTGGCAGCCCGGCATCTTGCAGTAGTAGGGCTTCTCCACGTAGTGGGTGCGGGTGTGCTTGAAGCGGTCGCTGGAGTTGGAGTAGCGCTTGTTGCAGCCTTCGTAGGGGCAGATGTAGGGCTTCTCGCCTGCGGGACAGCACAGCGCCGGGTCTGGCAGGGCCGGGCACCTCCGCCACCCCCCTGCCGGGCCCCCCTCCCAGCTCTGGCCCCGCATCCTGACCTGTGTGCGAGCGGTTGTGGATCTTCAGGTTCTCCAGGCGGGAGAAGCTCTTGTTGCAGGTAGGGCAGCGATGCGGCTTCTCGTTGGTGTGTGTCCGGATGTGGATCAGCATCTTGTACCTGCACTCGCAGCCGTCAGCTGGGGGGGGCCCGGCCCGATCCCAAACCCACGCCCCCCGCCCACCCCACTTTCACCTACCAGAGCTCACGGGGACACCCGGTGCGGTCACCCAGCGCCATCCACCCTCACAGCCCAGCCCAGCTCTGCCCGGGGGTGCAGCGCTGCCCCCCCAGCCCCAGAGTCCCCCATGGAGCCGGAGGTGTCGTCCCCCCCCCCCCCGCACCCACCTGGCGTTGAAGCCCCGGCCGTGGCGGGCGCAGCCCTCCCAGTGGCAGCAGTACCCCGCGTCCTTCTCGGGCTTGACGTGGAAGTCGTTGACGTGGTCCACGAGGTCTTGCAGGAGGTCGAAGAACTGGTTGCACTGCGGGCAGGAGGCTGGGGGTGAGGGTGGGGGGAGGGCTGGGGACCCTCCATCCCCCTCCAAGTCCCCATCCCTGAGGACCCCCCAACTCCCCTGCATGCCCTGTGCTCAGCGTGAGGGGCTGGAGAAGTGCAAACGACCCCTTGCACCAGCCCCCTCCTCCAGCCCCATATCTGCTGCCCCCCAGCCCCACATCCCCCCCCCCCTCCGGCTGACCTTGGACCAGCGGCAGACGAGCTGTTTGGGCAGGGGCAGCTCCGGGGAGAGGCGCTTGTCCTTGGGGGGGGGCAGGAAGGCGGAGGAAGGCAGGTGCAGGGCCCCCCCGGCGCTGAGCGGCAGGAAGAACTGGAAGGAGCTGGGGATGCCGTCGATGTAGCGCAGGGACTGGAAATCCTGCGGCAGAACCCAGGGGGACGGCGGTCAGGGAGGGGGCCAGCCGGCAGGGCCCCCCCCCCCCCGACCCCAAAAAAAAAGAACTGGGGCGGCTCGGGGATGCCAGGCGGGGGGTCGTGCTGGTGGGGAGGGGGGGGTCCCGGCAGTACTCACGTGGGGGACGGTGGGCAGGGGCAGGTCGCTCGCCCCCGGCCGCTCGGGGGACAGCGGGGCGCTGCCCCCCGGGGACTCCACGCCCGGGGGGGGCGAGAGGCTCAGGTCCATGACGGGCACGGGGGGGAAGCGCCCGTCCCGCTTCTCCAGCAGCTTGGAGTGTGCCAGGAGGCCGGGGGCCGGCCCCGCCCGGCGCCCCCCCCGCGCCGAGCCCCGGCTCTCCCCGGCCGGCGGGGCGTCCTGGCGCGGGGGGGCGCGGGGCCGGGCGCAGGGGGGGCCCCGCTCCCGCTTGTCCCGGGCGGCCCGCAGCTTGGAGATGCTCAGCTTCAGGTCCAGCGGCTCGTCCAGCGAATGCATGGCGGCGGCGGCGGCGGGCGGGGGGCTGCGGGGAAGGAGGACGGCACGGTGAGGGGCGGGGGGGGGGGGGGGTCACCACCGCATCGCCCGGCCCGGCCCCCCGCAGCGGCGGGGGGGGGGTCTGGCACGGGCTCAAGGCCGCGGGGCGCTGGCGCGGGGCCGGGGCCGTGCCGGTGTCCCCGTGTCCCGGTGTCCCCTCCCGCGGCGGGCAAAGGGCAGGGCGCAGCGCGGGGGCGACGGGGGGGCACCGAGGAGGGGGGGGGGCGCGGGGCCGTGCCCGACCCCATCCCCATCCCCCGGGGCGGACACAGCCCCGTTCCCCGCCCCCCCCCCCCCCCGGGGATTCCCCCGCGACCCCTCTCCCTGCGCCTACGGGGGTGGCCGCCGGGACCCCCCCACCTCCCGCGGTTCCCCCCCCCCCCCCTCAGCCCCCCCCGCCCTTTCCCAGGGGCGGCGGCGGCTCCAGCCCCGCCGTGACCCGAGCGCGTTGGCCCCAGCCCCGGCTTCCTCCCCCGCCGGGGCCCCTCCGCCGCTGGGGCCGGGCAGGGGCTGCCCGCGGCTCGGCTCGGGGCCCCCCCGGCTCCTCCTCGGCCCCCCCCCGCCCCTTCCCACCCCCCCCCTTCCCGGTGCCCCCCCCCTCCCCTTTCCCCAGCCCCTTTTTCCTCCATCCCGGTGTGCGCGCGGGGGGGGGGGGGGGGGGGGGCGTGGGGCCGGGCAGGGGGCGCAGCGCACCCAGCACACGTGGCACCGTGGGGCCCCCCCGCGTCCCCCCCCAACACACCCACGCCCCCCCCCCCTCCCCGCTGCCGTTGCCACCGCCCCGGGGGGCCCGGCCCCCGCCCTGCCCCGCCGCCGGGGCCCCCCGCGCTGGCCGGGCTCCAGCGCGGCGCAGACGCTGAGGAATGCGGAGGAGCCGCGGGGGGGGGACGCAGGGGGGCCCGGCCGCGGGGGTGGGGAGACCCCCCCCCCCACCGCACACACACACAGAGATACCCCCCGCCTCCCCCCCCCCCGGCCGGCTGTGGGGCTGGCCCCATAGGGGTGAGCTCCCTCCCGCCCCACAGCAGCTGGGGGAGGGGGGGCTGCATAGGGTGGTGCCCCCCCCCAACGGGGGCCGTGGGGCCTGCCCCACTGCGGCTGGGGGGGGCAGAGCCCCCCTGCCCCATAGTGGGGGCGCTGCCCTGAGCCCCCCCCCCGCCTCTCCCCGCACCCCCGGGACGGACAGGCGGCACCCACGGCCGCGGGGCCCCACGGCACGCACTGCGGGGGGGGAGCTGGGTGTGCGGCATGGGGGCTGACCCCACGGGGGGGGGGGGGGGGGGTCGGGACACGGGGGGGGCCCAGGGGAGGGGCGCAGCCCCAGGCTCTTTAAAACGCCCAAACCCACGTCTGGGGCCGCTTCCTCTTCCTGCCACCCGTGGCCCCCGCCCCACGCAGGGATGCGGCGATGGAGCCTCGCGGGGCGTGGGGGGGGGGGGGCAACGGGTGGGGTCTGGGGTGGCAACGAACCCAAACGCTGCCGGGATGCGGCCCTGTGCCAGGCCAGTGCCCAAAGAGAGGGTGGCCCCGGCTCTGTCCCCGTGTGTGTCCCTACCCGACTCGGGACGGGTTTCGTGGGGTGCCGTTGGGGGGGCGAGGGGGGGGTCAGGGGGAAGCGGCCTCTGTCGGGCAGCTGAAATAGCTCCGGGGGGGCCGCCAAAGCCTCCCGCGGCCTCGCTGCAGGGACAGCCGGGGGTCCCCGGGCAGCCCACGGCCACCCCGCTACGGGCAGTGGGGGAATCATGTGTGTGTGAGGGGGGGGAGACCCAGCGACGGGGTGACATCACCGCCCCCCCCCCCCCCCAAAATAAATAAATAAATAAATAAATAAATAGCTGCCCAGATAAATAAAGCCCCGAGCATCCCCCCCGCCGCCGACAGCAGCGCAAGGACGGAGCCGGAGGGAGGACGCGGTCACGGGTGGGTGACACAAAAGGCGAGCGGCTTGCGGGGGGGGGGGGGCACGCCGGCAGCCCGCTGGTGGGGTTGTCACGCGTCCGGGGGGGGACCCGCCACCAGCACCAGCAGCAGCACCACCAGTACCATCATCATCATCACCCCCCCCCTCCCCCCCCCCCACCCCGGACCGCTGCCTACCTGCGGGCGGCTCAGCGCGGGGCTTGGCGCACGGCCCCCCCCCGCCGTGGGGCCAGCGGGCGGCTCCGCCACATCTGCGAGGCGCCGAGCGCCGGGGCCGGGGGCGGTGGGAACGGCGGGGCCCCCCCCGGCCGGCCGGCAGCCCCGGGGCGGGGCGGGGGCTCTGCCCGCCGTGATTTATGGCCGCCCCACCGAGCGCCCCGCTAGGACCGGCCCCGCCGCGCCGCCGCCCCGGCAGCCATTCGCGGGTGGGAGCTGAGCGCATGCCTGGGCCCGCCCCGGGGGCCGGGGGGAGGGGGGGCTGCGGGTGGGGGGGGGGCACACGGACGGACACACGGACACACGCGGACGCGCGGACACGCGGGCGGGGAGAAAGCAGCGGGGGGAAGGGGAAGGGGGAGCCCCGCTGCGGGGACGCGCACACGCGTGGACGCTGCTGCCCCGCGGGGGGTGGGCTGTGGCCGTGCCGGGTGTCACGCGTGGGGGGGGGAGGAAGAAGGAGAGGGGGGGGGACGTGGCGCGGGGACCCCCCCCCCGCTCGGATGCAGGAAGCGAATCCCCCCGGCCCGCCCCCCCCCTGCTCGGGGGAACTCGGGGGGGGGGGGGGGGGGGCGAATCTCCCGCGTGACGCCAGAGCCGCTCCGTGACGTCACGGCCTGGCAGGGCCTCCCTATGACGTCACCCCCCCGCGGTGCGCCTGGAGGAGGGAGGGAGGGAGGGAGGGGAAGGGGGCGGGATGGGGAGGGGGGGGCACACGGGGGGGTTGTCCCCGGGGCTCCTTCCGCAGGCAGGATGTGGCGGCTTGGCCCGGCTGCAGGGCCGCGGGGGGTGTCCCCGCTGTCACGCCCCACGCGTGTGTTTTGGGGGGGGGAATCCACGCGAGGGGGGGGCGCAGAGCTGAAAGCGGGGCACAGCCCCGTGGCGGGTGGCTTTCAGCCCTCCCGGGGACATCCGCCACGGGGTTGTGCCCCCCAGGGGAGTTGTCACCAATGTTTCCGCCCCCCCCCCCCCCCCCCCCCCCCCGTACACCACCATCCCCCTGTGGGGCCTCCCAAAATCCCAGTGTGCCCTGAGCCCCGTGGTCCCCAAAGCCACCTCTGAGCCCCACAAGTGCTCTGAGCCCACCCCCCCAAGGCCCCCAGCAGCCCCCCAAGCCCCCCCCCGCCTTCCCCCCACCAGCCCCATTTGGCAGCCCCACGGGGACGGAATGGGGTGGAATGGGATGGGGATGGGGACAGGACAGAGGGGGGACAGGGTCAGATGGGGTGGCACAGGATGGGGCAAGGATAGGGTGGATGGGATGTGATGGGGATAGGAAAGGATGGGATAGGGACAGGTGGGACAGGGCAGGATGGGATCAGGTGGGGTGGCACAGGATGGGATAGGACAGGACAGGATGGGATAGGACAGGATGGGATGGGGATAGGATCAGATGGTGTAGCACAGGATGGGATAGGGATGGGACAGGGATAGGAAAGGACGAGATGGGATAGGATGGGATGGGATAATGGGATAGGGAAGGATGGGATAGGGTAGGATGGGATGGGATAGGGTCGGATGGGATAGGATGGGATGGGATAGCACGGGATGTGATAGGGTCAGATGGGATGGGAACAGGACAGAGCAGGATAGGATCAGGTGGGGGTGGCAGAGGATAGGATAGGGATGGGATGGGGATAGGAAAGGATGGGATAGGGTCAGATGGGATATGGTGGGTTGGGATGGGGACAGATGGGATGGGATGGGGTCAGGAGGGGATGGCACAGGATGGGACGGGGATGGAATGGGGAAAGGAAAGGATGGGATGGGATGTGGTAGGACAGGATGGGACAGGAATATGAAAGGATGGGATATGGTCAAAGGGGATACAATGGGATGTGATAGGGTCAGATGGGATACAATGGGATGGGGACGGGACAGAGAAGGATAGGATCAGGTGGGGGTGGCACAGCATGGGATAGGGATGGGATGGGGATAGGAAAGGATGAGGTAGGATGGGATAGGGTCAGATGGGAGAGGGCAGGATGGGATGGGGACAGGATGGGACAGGGATAGGATCAGATGGGGTGGCATAGGATAGGATAGGGATGGGATGGGGATAGGAAAGGATGGGATAGGGTCAAATGAGGTAGGGTTGGATGGGATGGGATGGGGACAGGACAGAGCAGGATAGGGTCAGGTGGGGGTGGCACGGCATAGTATAGGGTTAGGAAAGGATGGGATAGGGTAGGACAGGATGGGATAGGATGGGATGGGATGAGGACAGGACAGAGCAGATAGAGTCAAATGGGATAGGAAAGGATGGGATAGAGTCAGATGGGATAGGAAAGGATGGGCTGGGCTGGGCTGGAATGGGACGGGATGGGACGGAGATAGGAAAGGATGGGATAGGGTCAGATGAGATGGGATAGGGTGGGATGGGGACAGGACAGAGCAGGATAGGGTTGGGGGAGTGGCACAGAATGGGATAGGGATGGGATGGGGATAGGAAAGGATGGGATGGGGTAGGACAGGATGGGACAGGGACAGGAAGGGATGGAATAGGGTTGGATGGGATACGTTCAGATGGGATAGGGTCAGATGGGATGGGATGGGGACAGGAGAGCAGAATATGGTCAGGAGGGGGTGATGCAGGATGGGATAGGGATAGTATGGGGATAGGAAAGGATGGGATGGGATAGGATGGGATGGGATGGGGACAGGAAAGGATGGGATAGGGTTGGATGGGATACGTTCAGATGGGATAGGGTCGGATAGGATGGGATGGGGTTAGGACAGCAGGATATGGTCAGGAGGGGGTGGTGCTGGATGGGATAGGGATGGGATAGGGATAGGGCCAGACGGGATGGGATAGGGCCAGATGGGATGGGACAGGACAGAGCAGGATAAGGTCAGTTGGGGGTGGCACAGGATGGGACAGGGATAGGATGGGGACAGGAAAGAACGGGATGAGGTAGGACGGGATGGGACAGGGTCAGACGGGACGATGCCAGGACCCAGCAGGCCACAATCCCGGGGGGGGGGGGCCACCGGCCGCGCCAGGGCCTTGCTCGGCCAGCACGCGTTGGGACAGCACGGCACGGGCACGGGGACGGCAGCCGGGGCGTTGCGGGCAACGCACCGCCTGCAAGCCTGTCCGCGAGACCTTGCGATCCCCGCAACGCCCCGGCTCCCCCTCTACACCCCCCCCCCGAGCCCCCTTCGCCCCCCGAAGCCCCTCTCCCCCCTCTCCCCGGCGGAGCCCGCGCCGTCCTTTGTTTACATGGGCCGGTGGCTGGCGGAGGCGGCGCCGCCGGGGGAGGGAGCGCTGCTGTGCTCTCCCCAGCTGTTTCCCGCCTTGTGAGACACACGCACACGCACACTCACACCCGCACACGCACCGCCCGGCCCCGCACGCCGCTCCCAGCCCGGCCCGGCGGCCGAGCAGCCCGGCATGGAGTACTTCATGGTGCCCGCCCCGAAGATGCCCTCCCTGCAGCACTTCAGGAAATCCGAGAAGGAGGTCATCGGCGGGCTCTGCAGGTGGGGCACGGCTCTCCCCGCGCTTCTGCCCCTTTCCACCATTTTCTCTCTCTCTCTCTCTTTTTTTTTTTTATTATTATTATTTTATGCTTTAAAAAAAAAAAAATTCTCTGTATTACTCCCCCCCCACCCCCCCCCCCCAGCCGCGCTCCCGGGGCCGCCGCTCCGCACGTGGGTGCGCGCCCGGGGGCGCCGCGCACATGGGGCCGGGCCCCGCCAGCGGCCATGCGGCCTCCGGGGGGGGGGCCCCGCCGCCGCCGCCGCCGGTGGTGGTGGTGCTGGGGCGGCGGGGAGACAGAGGGGGGGCGGCACCGGGCCGCCCCGTGCCCCCCGGGGACGGGGATGGGGGCAGCGGAGCCCGGAGGAGGAGGAGGAGGGGGCCCGGGGGCGCCCCGGCGGCGGGCGACGGGGCCGGGGGGGCGGCGGCGGGGGGCGTGCGGCGGGGCCGGGGGGGTGTGTTTACTGCGGGCCCGGCCGTGACTCTGCAGCCCTCCCGGAGGAGGCGGGCCGGGCCCGGGGCTGCCGGGACTTGTAGTGCGGAGCCCGGCCGCGATCCGCGGGGCCCCGCCGCACAAAGCGAGGCCGCCCCCGGTGGAGGTGGGGGGGGGGCGGCTGCGGCGGGCACGGGCCCGGCCGCGGGAGGACGAGGAGGAGGAGGAGGAAGGGGATGGCGGCCCCGATCCCGGCCCCGGTCCCGGCCCCGGCCCCTCCGCCCCGCCCTCGGCCCGGGTGCGGCCCCGGCGGGTCCCCACGCGGCTCCATGGCGGCCCGGCCCTGCGCGGGGCCTGCTCGGGCCTCTGCCGGGCCCCCGCGCACACACACACACACATGTACACACACACACACGCGCACACACATACACACGCACACCGACACCCACACGGCCCCAGGCCCGGCTGCGGCGTGGGCGCGGTGTGGACGTGGCCCCCCTACAGGGGCTGGGGGGTGCCCGGGCCTGCCCCAGGGCGCGGGGAGCTCGGGGGCGCACGGCCTGGGGAGGCGGGTGCTGCCCCCGGGGGGCTCGGGGAGCTGGGGTGCACCCTCCTTGTGAGCTTGGGGAGCTCAGGGACACCCTGCCCGTGAGCTCGGGGAGCCGGGGTGCACCCCTCTTGCAAACTCGGGGAGCTCGGGGACACCCTGCCTGTGAGCCCAGGGATGCCCTGCCCACGTGCCTGGAGACACCCTGCCTTTCCTGCAAGCTTGGGGGACCCAGGTGCACGCTGCCTCGGAGTTTGGGGACGCTATCCCCTTCGTGCAGGCTTGGGGAATGTGTGTACGCCCTGCCTGGGAGCTCGGGGAAACTGGGTGCGTCCTGCCTGCAAGCTTGGGGAGCTCGGGGACACCTTGCCTTCGAGCCTGGGGATGCCCTACTCTGCCTGCGTGCATGGGTAGCCCCAGGGATGCCATACCTGTGAGCTCAGGAAGCTTGGGGACACCCAGCTGGCGAGCTCAGGGTGCTCGGGTACACCCTGAGCTCGGGGACACCCTGCCTGAGAGCTTGAAGAGTGCAGCAACACCCTGCCTGGGAGCTTGGGGACACCCTGAGCTTGGGGACACCCTGAGCTGGGGAACACCCGGAGCTCGGGGACATCCAGCCCACCGGTGCAGCCCAGGCTGTGAGCTGCAGGCACCGACAAACAAGGGCTGGCACAGCGGGTCGCCCGCAGAGCCCCGGCACGTCCTCATGAGTTGCGTGGTGGCGGCCGGCTTTGATCCCCCGTGGTTTTGCTTTCCTCGAGGTCCATGTGAGCGTTGGTGTCCCCGCCAGGTCCCACGTGGGTACCGCCATGCAGCTGGAGAGGGAAGGATCAAATTCTACCTGTCCAGCCCACGCCTCGTGTCCGGGTGCACCCGCGGCACGGGGTGGGGGCTGTGGGCACCCCGGGGCTTCTCCCCACCGTGGCTTTTATGGCACAAGCGCTTCCGTGCACAGGAGCGGCCGGAGCAGGAAGGGAGAGCCCGGGTACGCTGCTGGCGCGTCCCAGCACGGCGGCGGGGCTGGAGCTGGGGCTGGATCTGCCCCGCTCGGGGCTCTGCCCCCGTCCCTGTGGCTGCAGCACTGCCGCCGTGGGCAGGTGCGGGCAGGCAGCAGCCGAGCACCGTGTGGAGATGCCGGTGTGGAGCCTGCTCCCAGGGTGGCACTGGGCGCCAGGACAGCTTCTGAATTGAGGCCTTTCTTTTTCCCCTTTCTGTATTTAGCTGTCACTTTTTAGGTCTCTTCCCAGGAAGAGCAGCTGGGGAAGGTTACGAGAGGTCTGCTGGTGAGGAAACGGGCTCTTCCTCCTTTTCTTGTATTTAAGAAACTGGTTCCGCGCTGCCCGGCCTGAAACATCCCCATCTAATTCCCCTTGTGGGCTTGCAGCTGGTGGCCCTCAGGCCTGAGAGGCATCAGTGCAGGATGACGAGGGGCAGATCCTGCCCTTGAGGAGGGACAGTGACCCTGGCAGCCACCATGCTCACTCTCAACAGGACTGTCCCCACGACGAGTGGACGTGAGCCCGTGCCCACTGCTGTGGCTGCCCCAACGTCGCGCTGCGTTCTAACGGCCGCGATGGGCACATGCGGGGCAGAGCCCCAGGACCCATCCAGAGCCCCGGGGCACCCCTGCGGAGCTGTGCCGGGGGATCCGGTGCCTCCAGTGCTCCTCACCCAGCGCCAGCCTGCACCGTGGCGCTGTCTGGGCAGCCGGGCACCAGCGTCTTCCCCGTCCCCGTGGGCTGAGCCAGGACCTTCCCCAGACACATGGCTTTGCTTCCCAGCCTGAGCGAGGCGTTCGGTGGCACGGTCCTGGCTCCATGCGGTGGCACGGTCCCGGCTCCATGTGCTGGAGCTGAAGATAACACCATGGCCCCGCACCCGGCACGATGCAGACGAGGGGCGAGAGGTGGCGGGGAGGCTCGGCTCGCTGTGCCTGCACCGTGGCGTCAGCCCCGGCGCTGCTTGGCACCTGGACGCATGTTAAAACACAGGCTGGGGCCGTGCACGGCGCTGCTGCCTGCAGGGGAAGGCCAAAGCCCCTCTTATCTCGCCTCGTGCCGGCCGCCTGTCCCCTCTGTTTTGTCTTCGGCATTTCGCAGCTTTCCTAGCCCTGTCTCTGCACGGAGCTGGGCGCCTGGCGGCGGGGGCAGGCTGCGGCACACGTCGCCTGCTTTGGTCTCAGTGCCCGGCTGTCGCCCCAGCATTCAGGGCTCCGTGTTGCTCGCCGCCTTGCTCGCTGCCCCGTGCCACCGTCACTGTCCTCTGCGTGCCAGCACCCCACGGGGTCAGGAGGCGCAGGGTGCGCGTGCTGCCCCTTCCCTCCCGCCGCGGATCCCCTTTTGTTCTGCTCATTTATTGACCACTGCTTGCCAGGACTTAGTCTCCCTGCTCCCCGCACCACCTTGGGGCTGCTGAAGAAGCCAAGCGGGGGGGAAGAACCGGGACCCCCCCAGCCCTGGGCTTCACCAGGGCGCAGTGCCCGGCCGGGGCACGTTGGCGGTGGCCGGCGGTGTTTCCCGGCCCAGCTGTGGGGCGAGGGCGCGCAGGAAGCAGGCGGGAGCTGCGGCTTCGGGCGGGACGGGGGCTTCTCCGCTGGGAGCTGTCATCTGGAAGCCATCAGCGGGGCGGAGGGAGCCGCCTTCCCGGGGCCACACACGCTGGCCGCCCCGCGGGGACGCAGCCGGCGGCCTCGCCCTCCCGCCCGCGCAGGGTCCCGCGGCCCCTGCCAGCGCGTGGGCACAGCGTGGCACGGCCCCGCGGCCGCTCAGAGGCGATGCCGGTGGAGCAGGCACGCACATGTGGCCCCAGACAGGGCGTCTTTGCTCACGGGGTGTCCGTCAGTCCCTCTTCCTCCCGGCTTTCTGGAGCTTTGCGGAGCCGTGTGGGTACGGGAGCATTGCTAGCTTTTGCCCCAACGGCAGCATCGTGCAGCCTCTCCCCGTCCTGCACAGGACAGAGGTTGCGCTGCTTCCCACCTGCCTGCAGCTGGAGGATTCGCCCCGCGGGCTCAGCTCTGGCCGTGCTGTCGGGATTCGGGTCTGCCCTCCCGGAGGGTTCTCCCCACGGTGTTCCCCATCCTTCCTGCCGCTCGGGGCTGCAAATCGAGACAGTGCGGTGCTGGGGATGCAGAGCACAAACGGCCGGTCCCTGGGGGACGCACGGGGGTGCAGCCCCCCCACCTCTAACACCCGACCTCTCTCGCAGCTTGGCCAACATCCCGTTGACTCCGGAGACCCAGCGGGACCAGGAGCGGCGGATACGCAGGGAGATCGCCAACAGCAACGAGCGAAGGCGGATGCAGAGCATCAACGCTGGTTTCCAGTCGCTGAAAACCCTCATCCCGCACACGGACGGGGAGAAGCTCAGCAAGGTGAGCCGGGGCTGCGGCGATGGGTGACGCAGGTGTCGGTCCCGCACCTTGTGGTTTCCTACACTACTTGTGGGGCGATGCCTGAGAAGGGCAAAGTGGGGGTCGTGATGTGGGGCGCTGGTTGCAGGGAAATCCCAGGGGAGGTGCGGGGCAGGGGGCTCGGGGAGGGACCGTGACTGCTGCCTCACCGCCCCCGGCTCTCTCGCAGGCGGCCATCCTCCAGCAGACGGCGGAGTACATCTTCTCCCTGGAGCAGGAGAAGACCCGGCTACTGCAGCAGAACACCCAGCTCAAGCGGTTCATCCAGGTGCTGCCCCAGGCGCTGGGAGGGGACGGTCCTGGGGGCTGGGGAAGGGACAGTTCCCGCTGCTCAGCACTTCGCTGCTTCTCCTCGAGGTCCATCCTAGGACATGGAGGGGGGGGGGAGATGCCCTGCCCTCCTGGCAGGCTGGGGGGGCGGATGGAGGCACTGACCCCACACGCTGCCCATGTCCCCAGGAGCCCCTTCCCTTGTGGGGAGCCCTGGGATGTGCTGGGGATGGCCACTGGGGTGGCACTGCCCAGCCCTGGTCCGGGTGGAGGGCTGGGAGAGGAGGGCAGCGCCAGGGCTGGGCCCCATCCCCTGACACTGTGTCCCCACGGCAGGAGTTCAGCGGCTCCTCCCCGAAGCGGCGACGGGCGGAGGACAAAGACGAGGGCATCGGCTCACCGGACATTTGGGAGGACGAGAAGGCCGAGGACCTGCGGCGGGAGATGATCGAGCTCCGGCAGCAGCTGGACAAGGAGCGCTCGGTCCGCATGATGCTGGAGGAGCAGGTGAGGCCGCGGGACGGAGCCGGCCGTGCGCGGGGCGGGCTCGCCCTCTAGCGGGCTGCGCCGTGGGGATGCTGGAGACGGTGCGGGTCCGGCTGCGTGGCTGGGACGAGCCCCTCTTGTAGCGAGCCCCTCTTGTAAGGAGAGGGCTCCGCTGTCCAGCTCCCTGTCCCCAGGCTCGGCCGTGCGCTCTCCGCCTTGTCTCCACATCGTCCACCCCGTGGCTCCGTGCCCGGGGACATCCCAGCTCGGGTCAGGGCAGCGTGCACGGCATGGGCTGTGCTCCCCCAACACGCCAGGGCCCTCTCTGCTGGCAGGTTCGCTCTCTGGAGGCCCACATGTACCCCGAGAAGCTGAAGGTGATTGCCCAGCAAGTGCAGCTCCAGCAGCAGCAGGAGCAGGTGAGGTTGCTGCACCAGGAGAAGCTAGAGCGCGAGCAGCAGATCCGAACCCAGGTGAGTGCGGACGCATCCCACCACCCGTCTGGCTGCGGGGATGCCCCGGCAGCCCCCGTCCCTGCAGGCTTTCCCCTGGGATGCGTGGGACGGTGAAGCACAAGGGGTCAGGGCAGTTTGATGATGTGCTTGGCACCTGTGGGAGGCTGAGGTGGGCAGCACTGTCCCGGCAAAGTGCCTGTGTTAAGGAGCTTGGTAGGGGTTGATGCCGAGGGTTCACGTCTCACTGGGGGACTCCAGCTGATTTTTGGGGATGCCAAAACTGCTCGCTGCCGCCTGCAAGGCTGGGACGGGCAGCAGGCATGCTGGCAAGCATCGCTGCCTGGCAGAAGTAGCAGGACTGCAGGGACAGAAGCCTTCACCCCTAGGGGTGGGGAGCGTAAAAGGGAGCGAGGAAAACCGGCTTCCTCTGTCGTTTGGCTTCTGCAGAGGTGCTTCCCTGCAGGAGCCCTCCCAGCCGCCTCCTGGGGAAGTTCAGCCTGTTTTTAGGTGAAGGCTCCTTAGCCTCCTGCAAGGGCAGCTCTTTGCACCCGCTATTTTAGCGGGGATCTTCGAGGGATGCGGCATGTTCCCAGCTGAGCAGGTCGGGACGATAGCAGGGCGAGCGCGCAGCAGCCGCTCGGGTCTGGCTTTAAGCCTCTGCCTGCCCGAAAACCAAAAGCTTCAGGATACGGGGGGGGAGGAGGAATTCTTCAAGTTCATCCGGATGCCTCCTGCTCTGCCAAAGCAAAGCTGACTGCAGCTTTCAGCTGGCGTCCTCTTGTGTCCATTCAGGATGGGCGAGTAGCAGCTGATGGAGCTTTTATGGCCTTTTGGCAAGCGGCGCTCCCCATCGCCGCCTTGCCCGGGTCCAGGGGCTCCTGCCCGCCGTGTGCAGTTACGGGGCTGCCCCTCTTCTGGTTCCCTCCTCGCTTCGAGCCACAGTCATCTCAAGTGAAAACTGGGCATGGAGCATGGCAAAACGCCGCTGCGAGCGGGAGGGACGGGTTAGGGCACTGCTTCCATCCCTGATAACCAGCGTCAGGGTGGCCACGAGGCCCCCAGCGCCGGTCCAGGGCGCAGACCAGTGTTGGGGTGCGGGGACCTGGGGATGTTCCCTTACAGATCACAGCTCTGGGTAGGGCAGAGGCAAAGGGGACGAGGGGTTTGGGGCAGGAGCTGTCGCCCTGGGTGGGGGGGGGTTCCCCAGAGGCTCACACAGAGGGAGGCTTTGCCGTGCTGACGGGGGGGGGTTTGCTTCTGTGCCCAGCTCCTGCCAGCACACGGTCCCCCAGCGCCCACCCACCATCCCACTGTGATCGTACCAGCACCACCTCCCTCCCATCACGTCACCGTGGTCACCATGGGCCCGTCCTCGGTCATCAACACAGTCTCTACGTCCCGGCAAAACCTGGACACCATCGTTCAGGTAGGGAGGGCTGCGGCATTGCAGGGGGGAGCACCACAGGGTGCCCCGGGGATGTGGGGGTCCCCAAACCTGACGTGAGGGGGGTGTCACTGTCCTGACGGCCGTCGGTTGCCCTTGGCAGGCGATCCAGCACATCGAGGGGACGCAGGAGAAGCAGCTGCAGGAAGAGGAGCAGCGGCGTGCCGTTATCGTGACGCCTGCGCGTGCCTGCCCCGAGCCCTCCGCCTCCGACACCGCCTCCGACACGGAGGGCAACGACAGTGACTCCATGGACCAGAGCAAAGAAGACCCCTCGGGGGAAGGGGAACTGCCCTGACACCCCCCGGCCAGCAGCCGGGGTGGGGAGCGGGGCGAGGGAGGGAAACGTCAGAGAATATGCTGAAATTTTTAAAAAATACGATGCGATTTGGGTCTCTTTTATGACCTTTTTCCAATACTGTAAATCAGAGCGCTAGAACCAGGCGACGTTCGCTGCTCAGTTCCCAGCGAGCGGGGAGCCGGGGGGGCTGGGGCGGGGGGGCGGCGGCGGGCACTCGAGGGGGGACAGAACTGGAACCGGGGCTCGGGGTGCAGCCGGGGTTTGGGCCGGGTGGGGGTCAGAGCCCCCCCAGCCCCCCGGTTTCATCAAACTCGCCCCCCACCCACGGGAAATCCTGCAGAACCAAAGCCGGTCCCGGCGTTCCCGCTGGCAAGCGGGCACCGTGCCGGCCGGAGCCGGGTTTCCCTCGGGACGCCGGGGCTGGGGGGGGGGATGTCGGTTGGGATTTTGATTTCTTTCCACCTCTTTTTGTTTCGTTTTAAACTTTTCGTTTTTTTAAGCAGGGGGGGGCAGACTCCAAGCGACGCGGTTGCAGACACAGCACCGGTTCTCCCAGAGGGACGGGGACCCCGGCTCGGGGTGCGCCCACCCTGCCGCGGCTCCCAGTCCCCACAAGCATCCTGCACTGTGCCGGGGCGAGGATTCCCACCCACCCCGAGAGCAAACACCAGCGGGATGCGGCTCGTCAGAGCACGGGCTGCCCGGCACGCCCAGCCCCGGCCCCGCCGCGGGGATGGGGTTTTGGGGCTCCGTTTTTGGTGCCGGCCCTGTGGGGCTCCCCTTCCCTCTCCCCTCCCTCCTTTAAGCACTTAATCCGGTTTGCGGGGTTCGTCAGGTGAGAAGAGCTTTTCTGTTTCGTGGTTGTGTCGCTTCTGTTTTTCATTGTGGGCGGGGGGGCCCCACTTTTGTCCCGTCTCTGCCCCCTGCCTCTGCCCCCCCTCACCCCCCCGTTTGGCTGTAGGGTTTTAGGCCAGTCGTGTGTAGAGCCTTGTTGGTATTTGGTAGGTTCCTCCCCAACCACAGCTGTTTCTCTCTCGGTTTCTTTCATTTTTTTGTATTTTTTTTTTACGATTTTCAGGTCTTTGTGTTCATTGAGAAGCTATTATATTTTGTTAAGAAAGTGAAAAAAAAAAAGAGGCTTGTGCCTTTGTAAAGAAACAAAATAAAGTTTGTACTTTGTTTTTTAGAAGCTCTGCCCCAGCGTTATGTCTGTGGGGGCTCGGGGACAGGGTGGATCCGCCCCTGGGGACGCTGTCCCCTGGAAGCCGCCGGGATGTGGCAGGAGGATGCCGGTCCCGGGGCCATGTCCCACGCCGGGGGGCTCCGGGGCCAGTTTTGACACCGCATCTCAGTTGGGGGGGCTGGGGAGGGGATTTCTGTGCCCACCGGGGGCCCAATGTGCCCCAGGATGGGGGTGCCAGGATGGGGGTGCCCCATGGAGCACTGTGGTTTGGGGAGGGGGGCACACCACCTTTTCCCAGGGCTTTTTGAGGGCACCCCCATGGGCCAGGCTCTCTGTCTCCCCCCTCTGTACCGTGGCCACCCGTGGTGCCTGGCAGGGGCCGGATCCTGCTTCCCCACTGCATCCCTCTCCCAGCGCAGCCCATGGCCTCCTGCACCATTGTCCCCATCCCCACCACCCCCTGCTCTTGCTGGGCTTTGGGATGGGGGGGAACTTTCTCAGATGTCCCCAGGACGCTGAGGGCTTGTCCCCATCCCTGGGGACAGCTCTTGGCACGGGACGGTGACCCCATGGGCAGTGCCACTTCCCTGACACCAGCCCTCCCCGGGCTGCAGCGCTGCCGCCCCTGTCCCCGTCCCTGTCCCCTGGCTGCGGGCCCCCGGGATCGGCGGCGGCAGCATCTGTGCAGGGCTGTGCTGACAGCAGCCAGCCCGGCCCCGCGGCCCCCGCGCCGTATAAATAGAGGCGGCGAGCAGCAGAGAGCTCCTGGCAGCCACCATGAAGCGCCTCAACCTGCTGTGCTGCTGCGTGGCCTCGCTCCTGCTCCTCGGCACAGCAGGTATGGCTCCCGCACCTTGCCCGTGGGGCTGGGGGTGTCTGTGGGGATGGGGGTGTCTGCGGGGCTGGGGGTGCCTATAGGGCTGTTGGTGTCCAGGGGGCTGGGGGTGCCTATAGGGCTGCAGGTGCCTATAGGGCTGTGGTTGTATATAGGGCTGTGGGTCTCTGTGGGGCTGTGGGTGCCCACTGGGGCTGTGGGGTGCCTACAGGGCTGTAGGTGCCTATAGGGCTGTGAGTACCTATAGGGCTGTGGGTGTCCATGGGGCTGTGGGTGCCCAGTGGGGCTGTGGGTGCACATGTAGGTCTGGGTGCCTGTGGGGCTGTGGGTGTCTGTGGGGCTGCAGGTGTCTTTGAGGCTGCAGCTGCCTGCAGGGCTGTGGGTGTCCATAGTTCTACGGGCGCTCATTGGGGCTGCAAGTGCCCATGGGCTGGTGGGTGCCCACATGAAGCTTCGGGTGCCCATTGGGCTGTGGGTGCCCACTGGAGCTGTGAGTGCCCATGGGGCTGTGGGTGCCTGTGGGGCTGTGGGTGCCCGTGGGACTGTGAGCACCTCCGGGGCAGTGAGTTCCCCATGAGCCCAGCCTGCCCACAGGGCGGGTGCCCCACGCAGGACATGCTGCAGGGCTGCAGCCGGCTGAGCTCATCTATGCCAGGGCTGCAGTCACCCCAAAACTATGCGGGGACACAAGGTGGGGAGGGGGGGGCTGTAAAGGTCCCCACTCCACAGCCGGGGTGGGCGCAGGGGCTGTGCTGCAGCTGGCGTGCTGAGGGCAGTGTCAGCCATGGGCTGCAGGGGTGAAGCCCCCACGTGGGGTCTGATGGGCTCCAGGGCACCCAGCACGGGACCCCCCCCCACCCACCAAGTGTCTGCCAAGCAAGACAGCATTGGGGTGACCCCCAGACCCCCTTCCCCGGGCTGGAACATCCCCGCTTAGCACCCCGGCCCCGTGGCAGTGCTTGGCCGGGCGTCCCACGGGGAGCCGGCGACATCGCCGTTACCCTTGCTTGCCCTTGAGTTAATTTGGGCTGGTTCGCTGCCTGGCTGGGCTCGGGCGGCCGTGCTGCCGGGGGGCGGCTAAGTATGGAAACAGCTGTGTAATGGGACACTGCGCTCCTGCGGCCGCCCTGGCCCCCGCGCCACCGCGGCTCTGCGCGCGGGCACCCGCAGCTGCTGCCTTCTTGCAGCCCGGCACCCCCGGTCCGGCGGAGTTTTATCCTTTTAAGGGCATCTTTTACCCTTCTGGGGAATAAAAGGGGTTTGGGGTGTGGGACGTGTCCCATCGGTGGCTGGGGGACCTCCGTGGAGCTGTGCGCCAGGGATGGAGATGGGAGTGCCAGAGGGATCCTCTCCGGGCATGGCTGGTGGCTGGTGCCACCCAGGGTTGTGCTGGTGGCCCAGTGGGGGATCTGTCACCGCAGGAGGTGGCCACCGGCCCGGCTGGGCTCGCCCCGGTGCTTGGGCGAGGTGGCTTTGGCTTTTTCCTTTGGTGCAGAGCCGGGCTCTGGGACAAGCTCCCCTCTGGCCTGCAGGAGGAGGCCCCTGTCACCCTGTGCCTGGCTTTTCCCATAGGCGCTGCTGCCATCTTGAAAGCCTCGGCTTCCCGTGGGACCTGCAAGGCCCTGCGGCGAGGAGAACTCAGGGGGACCCCACAGGCGGCCGGAGGGGCTGTCACAGGCACCTGGTGGCTTGGGGCGAGGGCTTGGGGTGGCTCCTGCAGCCCGGTGACCAACCCTGGCCTCATAGTTGGCACGTGGGGATAAAGCCCCCCTAGTTTTATTTTTTTTTTTAGCTTCTGTGTGCCCGGCCCCGCTGTGGTGGCTGTGGTGATGCCGTGGGCGGCTGGGACCCCGCCACCGCTCCCGGGGCAGGAAGGGCCCCGCGCTCGTTGAGCCCCTGCCAGAATGGCCGGCGGGCCACGTGGCCGGGGCTGGCAGAGCTCCCCGGCGTGGACGGGTGCTTGCCCACCTCCAGCTGGGCAAGGAGCTGAGGGAAACCCTGGCATGGCACAGAGGGCGTTACGGGGCTGGCACACGGCTCTCCCCACGGCAGCAGCCTCGGCTACTACCACCACACCCTGGGACTCCTCACCCTGCCTCCTCACAGGATGTGTCACCGGGGGTGGGCACCATTGATGAGTCCTTGTGGTGTCCCCAGCACCCAGGATGTGTCAGCTTGGGGTGGAACCCACCTCAAAAATGTCATCTGGAAACGTGGTGGACACTTCCACCTGGAAAGTGTCATCTCGCATTGGGCTCCGTTGCCTGGGATACACCACCTTGAGGAGCGCCCCATCTCCCTGGAACGTCTCCCAGGACATAACACTGGCATAGGCTCCACCAGTGGGACATGTCACCTCATGGTGAGCTCCATCACCACGTCCTCGTGTCACTTTGGGGTGATCCCCATCACCCGTGACATGTCACCACAAGTGGGTTCTATCACCTGCGACGCATCACCTCGTGGTGGGCTCCATCACCAGGAATATGCCATCTTGGGGTGGGCGACATCATCTAGGACAAGTCACCTTGATGTGGGCTCTGTCCCCTCAACACATCACTTTGGGGTGGGCTCCAGCTGCCAGGATGGATTAAAAACAGCTTGATGTGAGCTCCACCACCTGGCATGCATCACCTCGGGTGGGTGGGACACAGCACCCATGGGAGAGCCCCAGCTCTGCCAGCCCCAGGCTGCCCACCCTAGCCAGCTGCCTCCATGGGCATCATTGCTGTTGGGTGCAGAGGCACAGGGCTTGGGGTGCCACAGCCACCCACAGATCTTGGCCATTCGTGCCACCTACATCCCTGTCACATCCCCTCACCAGGTGGATATCCCAGCCCCTGTGGGTGACCCGGATCCCTCCCAAATTGTTGGCCAAGGAAAGCAAGGCAGATGTCAGGCATGCTGGTGTGATGTGACACCCTGTCCCACCAGCCCCGATGTTTCTGGGAGCGCTCTTGGCACGCTGTGCAGGTGACATCCAGCCACACAGGACGTGTGGGTGGGAAACCTCGCTTGTGTGCAGCCTCCCCCCTTGGCACAGGGTCCCCATGGGGAAGGGGTTGGGAGTTGAGCTGCAGCCAGGGAAACACGTCCCCACCATGTCCCCACTGCATCCCTGCTCACCGAACTGCCTGCTGCCGGCACTGGGGGGTGCCGAAATCCCAGCCCATGAGGCAGGTCTGAGAGTGACCAAATCACTCCTAAAATCACCCCATTCTTCAGGCGTTGCAGGAATAGCAGCAGTGCTGGTGGCTTGGCAGTGTTCCTCTGGGCTATTTTAAGCCTGCGGGGACATTTCCCTTGTAAGCGATAGCCTGAGGAAGTCATCGAGCTCGTGTGCCCAAGCCAGGCCGGGGTGCTGGCACCAGGAGAAAAGCCCCAGTGCCAGCCGGGGTGGTGGGGCCCCGGCTGAGTTGGGGGTCCATGTCCTTTGTCCTGCTGCTGGGGCTCCTGGAAGGGGCTGTGTAACCGCTGCATCCCTGCCTGGATGATCCCAAGGATTTAAGGATCCTGTGGGACAAAGCATCAGCATCAGCACCAAAATCCAGGCTGGTGAGCTCCAAGGGGGTTGTCCCATGCAGGTGGCCAGGAGTCCCTGGCAAAAACGAGAAGAGGAATGAAGGGTCATGACCCAGAGCACCCCTTGGGGCCACTGGTGGCCCTGGGGCCAGTTGATGACGTTTTCCCTCACCAGTAGCCCAAGGACAAGGCCAGCGTGCCCTCTCAGGAGTGGCTCACCAAAGGAAGGGGCTCCCCTGGGGTCTCCCAGCCACGGCACAGCCTTTCCCACCTTGGCATCTCCGCCTCCAGCCCCGGGTCCTTCAGCATCTCTCGGCACACAGTGTGGCCTCCGGCTGTGCCTGGACCTCGGCCTCCTGGCTAGGGAGTTGCTCACGTCGTCACTCTCCGCTGCCCCCGTCCTTGTGCCACCTGCAAGCTACCAGCCACGAGTTTGGGTTTGCCTCCAAGTCTCTGATAGGAACACCAGGGTGGGCACCCTGTGGGAAGACAGTTGAAAAACAGCCCGCAGAAACGATTCCCAATTTTCATCTCTATATTTAGCAAGCCATGAGCCTGGTTTAATCCATTTGGTGCATCCTGGTGAGGTTTCCTTACCCTGACTCCTTAGTCAAAATATCATGCAGCTCTATCCCCCTATTTACAGAAATGAAGTCTTTTTTTCTTTTTTTTTTTTTTTAGTCTGACAAATCTGTTTCCTGTGTCAGCAGTGTGATCTGTATCGATCAGCCATCTCCCCCTGTAGGTGGGCATCTGGGATTTCTGAGATCACGCTGGGATTTCTCCTGCTAAAAGGCTGGAAAATGCACAGGGGTGGCTGGAACTGCCCAGGGTGGGAAATTGAGGCACGGGGCCACCAGGCAGGAGCTGCTGCCCTGCCATGCTGCCTGTGCTAGGTCCGGGTGGCGAGGCAAATCCTCCTTGAGGTGCTTGCTCTGGCAGCAGGCTGGCAGCAGTGCGGGGCATCCTCCCTTTCAGACCTTCTGTGCATTCCCCACCTTGTTTCCCTTGGGCCATTTGTGCTGTTGGCTGGAGGCGAGCTGGGCCAGCACTCCGTCCCCGAGCAGAGGCAGGGACATCGCCATGATACAGGGGGACTGCAGCGGGTCAGATGGCGCGGCCGGTGCCATGGGAATCCTAGGAGGTGCCGGGCAGTGTCTTGGAGCCCAGCCACCTCCCTGCACCTCTGGAGGACTTTGTCAGAAGCAGGCACATGGTTTGGGATTCGCGCAGCCTTGCCAATCCTCAGAAAGAGGGAAGAAAGAGGCTGGGGGCTTCCTCGGGTCTGGTACAAAATTCTCCAGCAGGAAACACGTGCTTCCTTCTTTCATAGCAGCAAGATATCCCCCTGAGTCAAAGAGCCCATTTGACCAGAACCTTTCTTTGATCAGGCCTAAATAAAAGTAATGATGGCAAGAAATGGTGCTTTGGCAGCCGAGGCCTGGCCTTGTTTTCCTTTGTCTGTGTTGCTCGTCCTGCCCGTGTACCTCTGGGCAGTGCCACCGTCACTGCTGCCATTCCTGCTCCCACTGGGACGGGCACGGCTGCTGGAGCAGATGGGGACGTGTGCCTGGGGTGTGGGGTTCCCCAGAGCCCCTCTGGAAAGGCAAGGGGAGGGCAGGACTGGTGGTGGCCGTCCCCTCTGTGACCTTCCCGCGGTGCTGGTTTATGGACTGCCGGTGGGACCCATTTGGGAGCCGTCCCTCAGGCCGGGTCCCCATTCCCTGAAGAGCAGAACAGAAACCAGCTCAGGCAGTGATGGCTTTTCTGTTTCCCCCATGACGTAAAACACAAGCAAGGAAGGGGGGGCCCGATGATGAACACAGGAGAGCAGGGAAAGGCAAAGTCAGGGTTCGTGTGGGGCTCTGGGCCCCTAAGGGCATCTCGTTGTGCCTCCCAGGTTACTGCTCCCACAGCCTGCGGAGCCGCTGGTCTCTGAATCAGCCACGCTGTCAGAAATAACTCCGCGCGTGCTGCAGGGGCTGGGATTCGGGTAGAGGAAGAGGGCGTGTGAAAAGCCATCCCCGCGGTGCTGCACATCGCCGGCCCCACGCTCGGGGCTCCTATTTCTGCTGGAGGGGGAGAGTGTCCTTCCCGGGGCCACCTGTGCCCATCTGTCCCTCCTGGCTGTCCCCAGTCCTGGCGCCATCCTCAGAGGCAATCCCTCCCGGTGGGCTCCGTTCACCCGCGGTGCTGCTGTTTCATGGGGCTCTGTGAGAGGATGGCAGGGAAGGGTCATGTGCATTGTAGCCATAGGATGGCGGAGCCATCCCTCTTCCTGGCATCAGCACTGGTGTCGTGCGGCACACCGAGTCCACCATGGGATTCCCATCACGGCTGTGCCCCACATTGCTGTTCCAGCTTGGGACAGGGCGGTCATGTCCCCAGCCATGTGGGCAGGGCTGGAGCAAGCTTGGTGACCTGGGGTCCCACCACCAAGGGGGGGCAAGGTCTCCTCTTTGATGTTGCTCAGTACAATGCAGGGTGTGAAGTAGGGGAGCCCTGGAGTCATCTTAAAATGGGTCTGCATGTTGTAGTTGTCCCACTCTCTCCTGCAAGTGCATGGGGACATCTCCTGGTCGAGGATATCACCCTTGGCTGGTAGGCTGGCACCGGGGCCCAGGGGCTGAGGACAAGCAAGTGGGTGTCTGCAAGGGGGCTGGTGCCATCCGTGCCCCCGCTGAGCTGCTCCTCCTGACCCCACCGTACAGTTGCTGGATGTATTTTTAGCCCACAGAGGCCGGGCAGAGGGTGTTAAGCCCATAACCTTCGGCCCATTTTGCTGCACGGCGCTCATCAGCCGGCCATCTGCAGATCAGCACAATTTGCCTTGTGATGGATTTGGAGACCATGTAGGGGAAACAGGTGGGAGAAGGAGGTGGAGAGGGGAGAGGGACTTTATATAATGCTGTGAAGGTCACAGGAAATAAAGCCCGTGGCTGACACACCAGCAGGAATATCCCAGTTTGAGCGCGTGGGGAACATTTCCCTTCTCCCGCAGGGCATGGCTCACAGCTGAGCGCTGGGGCCCAGTGGGTCATTGCCCAGGGGACACGTCCACGCCCTGCATTCAGTCAGAGGGGACACGCTGGCCCCAGAGATCTCCGGTGGGGTCTCCTTTGGTCCCCTCCTCACCTGCCCTGACCCTCTCCAAATGCCCACTCAGGAATCAGCTTCCCTCCAAGACCTCCAGGTCATCAGCTATTCTGGGGCCATGCTGAGAGTCTCCCTGTCCCCATCCGCTGTGGGGACCCTCAGGGTGCAGGTGGGCAGAGCATGCCTCACATTGGCTGGCCTCTTCAGGCCCTCTTGGGTGGGAGCTGCGTGGGGCTTGCCGTGCTCAAGGCTGGACCTGGAGCCTGCGGGTACCTGTGAGCCACCTGCTAGGACAGGATTCGGGAGGTCAGCATGGGCAGAGAAGGGTGACTGTGCATCTGTGACAGGCTTGGGGATGCTGGCAGCTCTGAGCTATGGTGCCAGGCTGCACATGAGGACTACAAACCCTGGCAGGCTGAGGTGGGCTGGTGCCTCCCAGCTGCCTTCCGCTGGCATCGTTTGTCCCCCGGCGCAAGCCCTCAGCTGTCGTGTGACTGCAGGCTATCAGTGTGGCTGGCCCCGGCATGGCACGGACAGACACATGGCCGCCTGCCCGGCGCTCTGCTCCAGGGCTGCAGTGGCAAAGTGGCTGCAGTGGGCAAAGAGGCCTGGGGTTGCCCCACACTGTCCTTGGCTGTGCTCCTGCCTTGCTCACACCGGGGATGGGTGGTACCCAAAATTTCAAGGGTGTTTTAAGACACACACCATCATGTTGCTGAAGCGGTGCTGCAGCACACACCGCAGCGAGCCAGGTCCCCGTGTCCCTGGCACAGCACTGCGGTGTGCCACTGCAGGGCCGTGGTGCACGAGGCCGGAGGAGGAGGCCAGCTCCACGCTGCATGCTGTGCCCGCACTGCTCGCCATGCCCGCTGCCTTCCTGTGGCCTGGGCGGAGGTGGCGTTTCTCCCAGTTGGCATCTGCTTGCCAGCTGGAGTACAAAGGCATTATTTTCCTCTGAAACGCTTCCCTGGTATGCAGGCATTAGAGTTTTCAGGGGATTATTTAGACTAGCAGCAACTGTTTGTAACGGAGACAGTATAGCTGGTGATATTTTATTTTTGGCATCAGTTGACTAATGTTAAATTGCAGTTGGAGGCCTATGGAAAATACAGATGACTTCTCCCGGACTGCAGAACAAATTCATTGTGTTCCAGCCAGTTGCACGGAGTGGCAAATGTTTTCCTAATGAAGGGACGCTCACAATAAATAGCTCCGCGCCCCGCTGCGGGGTCAGGCCCTGTGGTGCCGCCCGGCCCAGCCCTTCCTGCGCGCTGCCGGCTGCGGAAAGGCACGGCCCCGCTCCGGGGAGCCGCCGGCCGCCCTCGCCGCCCTGCGGGGCTGGGGAAGGACCCTTTCACCTGCCAAGTGCCTGAGGCCTCTCGCACCCAGTGCCCCACTTTCATATCCCCACCACCACTGGGTTCTCTCTCAGGGCTGCTTCACCGCCTCGCCCTAGCCCCACAGCGCTTCTGCGGTGCCCCACAGCCTGCACGGCCCCGGGGCCACGTCCCAGCCCTGCGCAGCATCAGCGCTTCTGCCCGCAAGCACCTCTTTGCGTCCAGCTTCTTGCTACGGCCAGAAAATGAGCTGGAATCGGAGATGCGTTAGGAGAATTTAAAGTCTTGGTGACAGCCTCGAACCCCCTCTCTTGCCCCCGCTGTCCTCTGGGGCCGCGCGCCCTGCAGCCGCGGGCAGGTGCGGGTAAGACTGACCGAGCTATTCTCATCGTTTAGAGCTGCGTGCTCCAGCCCCGCCGGGTGCCGAAGATGTTGGCCATGCCGCACAACGCCCCTCGTTGGCCGCAGAGCCCCGGCTGGAGGAGATGGCCGCCGACGGCAGCCCTGAGGAGGAGGAAGATGGCGGCACCGCCAATGCCTCCAGTGCTGCAGAAGAGGGAGGCGGCGAGGGGGAGGAAGAGCTGAATGGAGGCCTGAGTGGGGCCATGGGGCTCAGCCAGGAGGGGCCCCACAGGGCACAGGGCCCTGGGGAGGATGATGCCATGTTGGGCACCCCTGAGGCAGGGGGAGAGGCCGCCCACCAGCCTGGCCCACAAGATGGCTTCCATGACCAGGAGGATGAGGAGACTGATGCTGGCTCCAAAGAAGTGGCCACTGAGGAGCAGGGGAAGCCTGAGGGAGAGAAAATGGAGGAGCCAAGAGTGGTGTCTGCTCTTGAAACTGGAGAAGAAGGGGAAGAGCAGAGCTCAGAGGAAGATGACGAGCAGGGGGAATCTGAGGAAGAGGGAGATGAAGGTGGAGAGTCTGAAGAAGATGGAAGCAAAGGAGAGTCGGAGGAGGAGGGAAAGTCTGAGGAGGATGGAGAGTCTGAGGAGGACGCTGCTGGCTCAGCAGGGCCAGAGGATGGAGCTGAAGGAAGTGACAAGGAAGAGACCAGCGTTTTAGGGGAAAGTGGCCACAGCAAAGCAGCAGCTGCCAGCAAGGGAGAAGCCAAGGATGGCCCTACCAGCTGCCATCACCCACCATGTGGGGACGTGGAGCCTGGCTCTGGCAGCAGCAGCCCAGCAACAGCAGAAAACCCACCTACAGCAGTGGAAGAACCAGCAGCAGCAGAATACCCACCAGCAGCTGTTGAAACCCCACCAGCAGTAGTGAAAAACCCACCAGCAGCAGAAGACCCTCCAACAGCAGAAGACCCTCCAGCAGCAGAAGACCCTCCAACAGCCAAAGACCCTCCAGCAGTGGAAGACCCTCCAGCAGCAGAAGACCCACCAGCAGCAGTGGAAGCCCCCCCTGCAGACAACCCATCGCTGGCAGAAACGGAGAGCCCACCCAGCCCCAGCACCCACCCTGCTGCCGCTGAGCACCAGCACAGACAGATAGGTTGGAGTCTTTTGCTGTTGGTGTGCCGTAGCGTAGTGAGCAGAGGGCGGCGAGAGTGACCTACTATCAACCCTGGTGGAGCTGCGCTTGGCTCATTAAACTGCGCCTAATGCATGGCCCTCTCCTAACGCTTGTGCTTCCCGCACCCGCCCCTAACTGCTGCACGGCCAGGCCAGCCGCGCCAAGGGCAGCGGTGGCACAGGTGGGAGCCCGCGGATGCCAGCAACGCAGGTGCTTGTTGCAGCGATACCAAGGCTGGCCAACATTTCCCTCGCTGCACTTAAAGCCCATGACTTCTCCCATCTGTGGACACATGAACTTCTGCCCTTCCCCTCAGCCCCTTTCAGCAGCCACAGACCTGCTAAAGGACATTTACCAGCCCTCAGAGTCCACCAGACCAAACTGCCGGCTCTCTTGGCATGCAGGCAGGATGCTGCCCAGGCCGGCAGGTCTCGTGTCCATCAGCCACTGGCCTGCAGCCCTTGCCATGTAAGGAACGTGTAAAGAGCCAATTCAGCCTGCTGAATTGCTGAAGCGCCTGCTCTGGCCACGGACAGGGTGTGTTTGGTCACCAAAATGTGAGCTAGCTCAGGAAAAGTGACCCCCCCCCCTTCCATGTTTTACTAGAAACGCTTACGGACTTTGGCCCATGGGCTAGGCAGCAACCTTTGGACACAGCTGATTCTTTTTTGCTTCCTTCTGTAACATCCCAGCTCAAAAAGCTCACATTTGTGCCGAGAGGAAAACCCAGTTTGGAATCTGTGGCTTGGCAAGTCAAAAGGTCTTCCTCAGCCCCACACTCAGGGACAGGCCCAGCGCAGTCCCTCGGGGCAGCCCCAGGGCCCGTCAGTGCCCCTGTTTGCCCGGGCACCCATTCCCCAGCTCAGCCAGTGGGGCACGCGTCCTTGAGGCCCCGCTTCAAAGCCCCAAGCCATGGGGCCCTGTGTGTGCCAACCCCTTTGCTAGCACGCCTGGAGCAGGGACACCTCTGTCCCCCTCTGTGGGGAGGCTGGGGAAGGTGCCCAGGGCCACCTCCTGCCACTCAGCACTGAGCCAGGGAGGCTCCGGAGAGGCAGCCTCCAGCCTGGCAAGAGGCAGAGGTGGAGAGGCAGGAGGGAATCCAGGCCTCACAAACCCTCATGTCTGCAGCTTGACGTGTGATTTCTTGGGGGTGGACAGGGAGAGAGGCAGAGCAGAGAGCACCCAAAGCTGAGGGGAGTTGCAGCTGCCGGGGGGAGTGGCGGGGCAGGCAGGAGCCCCGTGGGCAGCAGCTGCCGCATGCCCCCGCCCTGCACTCTCCAGCGCCTGAGAGCCCCTTCCAGGCACATCCTTCGCATTCCCCGCGAGCACCGGCCCTCGCCTCCCCCTCGGGAGACACCAGGGGCCTCCCCCACCAGCCCCTCCTCGGAGCCAAGCAGTTGCCTGCGATGCTTCCCCCGGCAGCCATGGCCCCAGCAACCTCGGCCAAGCTTCCAGGAGCATTTGCAAAACAGAAACTGAGTGGTGTGCCAAAGCTGGCGGGTGCCGGGTGCGCAATGGGGCTGCGGGCTCAGGGTGTGCGAGCTCCCCAAAGCCCTCTCCCCAGCAGCAGCTTGTGTGAGCTCCCGTGTGGGTCCCCCGCCGCCAGCTCCAGCAGTAACAGGTCTCCTTGTTTTTCCCTCCAGAAGAGGTTGAGGATGCCAGCGAGCCCACCAAGCGCGACCGGTCCCACTTGGAGAGCACCCTCAAGTTGAATGAAGACAAACCTGCCGATGATGTCTCAGGTGAGGGAGCCCGGGTGGCACTGATGCATGCAAACCCTGCTCCTTTAATCCCAGCAATGTTTCCAGGATAAGCTCCCTGCCACTGTCTGAGGGCTGGGTCTGGCAAACCTGCTCTGCTACGTGAGGAGCATGGACAGGGCTCTTCTTCCCTAGGCTGCTTTGTCAATAGCCTTATTTCTTGTGGGTGCAGTAGCACCATGTCTTCAATACCAGCCCTTACACTGGACTAGCATACTTTAGGTATTTTAAAGACAGCTCCAAGAGCGTACAAGAATGAGGAGGCTAGAGAGGCTGGCAAATCATGAATTGGCCTGGGCCAACCACACTGCTGCCTGCTGCTCAGAGAAGCTTGGGGCAACTTATAATAAGGGGTTTTGATTTTTATTCCAATTATGAATTGGGTACTATTCTTATAAGGCTTGCTTCTGCTGGTCCAATTGGCAGTCAGGACTAGAAAGGAAGCAATAAAAGTGGCTGGGAAATGCCAGCAGTAGGGGGGCAGCTCTGGCTGCAGCAGGGGTCCCTGGGCTCCGTGGTGGAGGACTTTGGGGATCACGGGTGTTGAGTGCTAAGCAGCATTAACGAGAGAGGTTCCTTGCATCAGTTGCTGGCAAGCACGAGACCAGCAGGAGATGGGGACAGTGCCCAGTAGGAAATATTAGCAGGGCAGGGGCATCAAGATGCGTGACTTGGATCAGTTTGGCCAAGATTTCAAGCATGAGCTGCATCTCTTGATCAGCTGTTACCCTCAAGGTCTGCAGGGAATGCCCAGCAGCTTACCTAGAAGGGATGCAACCAGGGTGGCTGGGGTTTGCCTGTCACCCATCTGCATGCTTTTGCTCCCACAGGAGTACTGCAGCGGCTGAGGAAGATCTACCACTCCTCCATCAAGCCCCTGGAGCAGTCCTACAGATACAATGAGCTGAGGCAGCACGAGATCACAGGTAACGCTGCGGGCACCGGGGTCTCCGGCACCGTCAGGTCATTGGGATGCATTCAGACAGCAGTGCAGAGAGCAGATCATGGAAAGGCTCGGATAGTTCGTCTTCCTGTACAGCTTCCCAAGAAGGCCATGAACATGCTGGGCTTGGAGGACGTGCCCTAGTGAACCCAGCACCCAGCGGCAGGCATTCCTGCATCTGCCTTAGCCCATCTGCTGTCGGGACCATCTGTGTAGGCTGAGCATTGAACCCTGCCTGCTTTGGGTCCTCCACCTGCTCAACATCAATGCTCTGTACCCGTGCCAAGCAGAGATCATGGCCCAGCAAGACGGGCTTGGCAAGGAAGCTTAGGACCTCTCAAGGCTGGGGTTGAGCTTCCTGGGGGTGGCTGGAGCTGGCATCCTTCCTGCTCCATATGGGACACGGCCATGTGGGCAGGGTATTCCTCAAGCTCGGCAGCCTTCACTCATACCAGGAGTTAGAGTTTCCACCTCTTGGCAACTACAGACACATTGGCTCAGGTGAGCAGGTTCCCGTGGCCATGGGCATTGGCTTGGGCTGAGCCCCAGTGGTGTACGTGTCCCTCCAGAAGAGGAAAGTGCAGCTCTGGCCCCAAGATGCTCACACACCTGGAGGCTCCTGTGACCCTTATGACATGAACCACCCCATTTTCCAAGCACAGATGGCTCCAGCCCCAGGTTAAGCCTCTGCCAAAGCCCTGTCCCTAGCAGGGGCCAGGTCCCCCCGTGCTTCGGCTCCATGATCACGACAGCCTCCTGCCAGGGTCCCTCCTAGCCCTGGGGTTTTGCTTCCTCCCCCAAACATCCTCAGGGCTTTGGCCTCACACCCTGGAGCCATGCCTGCCCCTCCTGGTGCCAGAGGCATGCCTGCCCCACCGGAGCCAGAAGGACCCCGCACACCGCCCTGACCTTCCTCTGCAGCTGTTCGTGGGTCCCCTGCTCATATGGGTGAACCCACAGGACACATCCACCTAGAGCAGAACTCCTGCTTTACAGGGGCCCCCATTGCAGCCCAAATGCCACTCCTAGGTCAGTGCCAGACTTCTGACATTTGGCAGGTGGGCTTCCTCATCCCCAGCCCAGCCAGCCTGTCTCCAGCTTGGAGCCAGTGGGGAGCACGGGGGGACCCACGGGGCAGCAGGACAGGGTAGGGTCAGGGCTGTGGAGCCCTCATCACCAGCCCATGTCCTGTCCCTCCACCTCACAGCACACCCTGGGCATCGGCCACCACCCACTGGGGTTCTGGGGCGGGCGGTTGGAGGTCTCACACGACCAGAGGCATGCGCAGCTGCCCCGCAGCCCACTCCGTGCCGCTGCCTTCGCGCTGCCTTGGCCTGCCTCAATGTGCCTGGGGACCATGAGCTGCTTGCTGTGCTGGGGGTTGGCCGGGGGGGTCACAGCAACAAGCATCTGCTCTCAGCTCACCCCGGGGCACTGCGTTTTGGAGAACACTTGAGGTCGGTCGCAGGGGCAGATACTGGACTCACAACCTCTTTCCTTATAGGATGCAGCCCTAGCGCACAGCCTGTGGCCTAGCTCAGGACATCTGGGTCTGCTCCTCATCCGTCCCACGCCCAGGCAGCCCCTCCCTGCTCCCTGTTGGGGGGTCTCAGCTGCCTGCATTGCCTGCAGCCCCCGGCTCAGCCAGGCACAGCCCCACTGGGCTGCAAGAAGCCCAGGTTGCACTCCCACCGGAGCTGTCTTGCCTTCCACCAAACTCCTCAAGTACCTCTGGAAACCCCAACCCCATCATACATAGTCACATCCTAAAAGCCTAAAGCACAGCACTTTGCCTTTTATACCCACTGACACAGTTTTCCCCAACCCTTCATTAGTGGTGCAATTAGAGCAGCCTGCAGATTAATTAGAGGGTCGGCCGAGGGAGCCCCTTTGGCTTTGTAGGGTGGGTGAGGGCATGGTGGGGCTGAGTGATCCATCTCATCTGCTTCCACCATGTGGTGGGGTGAGCTCCTGTCCTGCCTGTGGCCACAAGGGGTTCCTGGCATCGGGGTGCCCCTGTGAGCAGGAGATGCCCCAAGCCTCCCCCCGTGGTGAGCTCCCACGGCACGGGAGGCTGGAGGGCGCGGAGCTGCGGCTGAGCTAGCTGGGGGGAGTGGGACAGCTGGGCGAGCGGCGGGGCAGCAGTGTCATGGAATATGCATGACCTTTGAAGGTGTAAGCCAATATAGAGGGGTGCCACCGCAGGCACCTTCGCCCCTCCATTATGCGGCAGCCCTCCATTTTGTCCACCTTCCACGGGCTCCGTTTTGGCCTCTGCTTTGGAGCTGTGGCCATGTCAGCCCTAGCGTGGGTCTGAGCCAAGTGGGGCCTCCCCGCCATGCACACCAGTGCGAGTGTCACCTGCCCTGGGGAGCTGCGACCGGCGCCGTGAACCTGGCTGAGACTCGAAATTGCAGCCCAGAGCATTCACCCAGCTCCCTGCTCACAGCATGGCGAAGCCCGACAGGGGACCTCTCCATCCCATGCTCAGCATGGGCTGGGTCCCCCATGTGCTTGGTCACTGCAGGCCACCCGTTGGGGATGTCCCTCGTCCAGGGAGCCTCACAGCCTGGCGACGGGAAGCTTGCCACCAGGCCATGGTGCATGCCACCGATGCTAATTACTGTGTATGTGCCAATTAGCCTGCCTGCTTAAGGAACGGCCTGCTGATCGCCTTCACCAGGCTGTCTAGGGAGGCATGCAGATAACTGTGGGGTGGTCAGGACACGTGTCTGGGTTGCTTGCTGTCCTAAGCATGCCTCGTGTGGCTCCGTTTGCTTGGTGATGCTGCCAGGGAAGGCAGAGGCAGGAGGATTGGGGCGCAGGGCATCCCCGGCGAGGCAACTCTGCCTGGGTTTGGATTCTCATCCTGGTAGCTGCAGGTCTCGTTGCTCACAGACTGTAACTCCTTCTTTCCTTCTGGAAACGTGGCCATCCTCTGGCTTTGTCCTGCCTCCGAGAAGGCCAGGGCCGGTGTTCAGCTCCCTCTTCGGCCCGGGCCAGACCCAGGCAGCCGCATCCCTTCTTCGACTCACGGTACCTTTTCTCTCTCCCCGTGTCCCCTGCTAACAGCTTACCCCGGACGCACCCTGGGCTCCTCCGCCACAGGTTGGTATTGCTGCCTGCCCCCTGCATGCTGCCAGCGCTGCCTGAGCTCTTCACTGGCCTCTGGCTTTCCTCTTCACCCGCCCCAGCAGAGCCACGTCTCAGCTGCTCACACGCCCCACGGCACCCAGTGCGTCCCGGAGCTCAGCAGCACAGCGCTGCCTCGGCACTGCCCGTCCCGCAGCCGTCCTCGCCTCTGCCAGGCTTCTAAACCTTTCCCTCGTGGGTTCAGTCTCAAGAGGGTGCGAGGTCCTCTAGTGATGGTTCAAGGGCTTTCGTGGTGGGCCCGCAGGTCCGTCTCCCACCCATGGGAGCCGAGCAGAGCCCACACTGCGGGTGTGATCTCTTTTCACCCTTCTACGTGCAGAAACTTCCCCAAATGCCTCCCCTTGATCCCCCCGGCTGCAGTTTAAGCCGATGACCCAGCAGCAGCTGTCCTACTAACACAGCCTGGCCCCTGTGTGGCGGCCTCAGCCCTCTCGGGAGCTGGAGCTGGCTCCTGTCCCGTGTCATGCCCAGGGGGAGCTGCCAGGGCCCCCGGGAGCACCAGCCTGGAGAAGCAGGGGCTGGGAGGGAGGCCAAGAAGCGCCGGTGATCACACCGCCCTTCCCCTGGGTCTCTGCTGCGGCACAAGGCACGCAAAGGATGGGGAATCCCATCTTATGGCCCTCGTGTCCTACCCCATGGCCCCTGCTCTAGGATCCTGCCAAAATGGGCTCCTCTGTACCCCGCCCCAAAGTGGCAGAGCCCCAATGGTGCCCAAGGGCCTCTGGCTCCCTGTCATGGCAGCGTGCAGGCAGTGGAGAGTGTTGTAGGTATATATAGCATGTCAGATAGCTGTATTATCTGCGTCTCTAGCTGCACAGGCACACGGGAGTGCGTGCTTGCTGCTTGCGTGGGTGTGTGCACGCAGGGGGCGAACGCACGGAGCACGACACAGGGCGAGCATCCACGTGCAGCTTTCCCCCCGTCCGCGGGCACACGTGCCGTGCAGGCAGACAGGAGGCTTCGCAGGCGGGCTGGCAGCCCTGCTGGGGCTGCAGGCAGAGTCCCTGCCCTCGGCAGAGTGCCCGACAGCATTTGGGGTCGGGGATGGCTTAGCAGGGTGGGTGATGCTGGGACAGCCTGGCCAGGTGTTTGAACCCACCTGGTTTGAGAGCAGAGCGGGATGTTTGGGCCAGTCCGAGCCAGGAGAGGAGGGAGGCTTTGTCCACATCCTCTGCCTTGCTGCGTGTCCTTGGGACGGACCTGCACTGTGGGGTCACCCTCACTCCATGGGGCTGAGCCAGCACCCAGTATTTCTGCAGGGCTTGAGGAAGGAGAAGACCCAACCCAGGGCTAATCCTGGCCCCAGAGCAGTGGGGCTCCCACCTGAGGGCAGCCTGGCCTTGGAAGCAACATGGAAAAACCACCCACAAAGCCACTACTGTAGGAAAAAATCCCTCCATGAGTGAGAGAAGCAGTTCTCTGTCCTCCCCTGCAGGACAGCAACACTTCCAGGAGGGACAATGCTCCGGCGGGGCATGGACTAAGCCAGAGCCGGACAGTACGAGATGAACACAGCCTCTGCGGGGGAGATGTGACCTGCTGGCCCTGTTTGCCAGGTGCTTTGCAGCGTCTCAGCATGCTCTGTGCTCCAGAAACCCTTAGAGAAGCAGCTGCTGTGATTTAAGCAGAACCACAAATGAAATGCAAAGAGCTGCAAGGTCTGAGGGTCCCCCCACTCACATGCAGGGCGATATCATGCACTGGTGTGGGGCCGCCCTGCAGATACCACCAGGATGAGCTGGGATGCACTGGGACGAGCTGGGACGAGCACCAACTGTGGTGTGAGCCAGGCTGGGCTGGGAGCGAGCAGCCACAGGGTGGCTGGAGAGAGCCGCGGTGGCGGAGCTGCCGTCATCCCATGCTGGCGCTGGCAGGGACAGAGCCTCTTTTCCCCTGGCAGCAGCACCAAGGTGACGCAAACCCGTGCTGGAGGGACACAGCGGGAGGACCCAGCAGGGCAGGAGGCCTGGCCAGGCACCCAGCAGGGTGGGAAGCATGCTCTGCTTCCCCAGCCCCACGCCATGGGCAGAGGTGAGGAGGGCTCATGTCCCCCAGGGCCCAGGAGCTTTCCAAAGCAAGGGAGAGGATGGGCTGGGTGAGCCGCTAGTGACCTGCAGAGGGGCTGCCCACCTCGGCACGGCCACGTGCGGCCCCGGCACGCAGGGATGGTGCTGAGCCACTCACCTTGCACCCCGAGGAGCCCCCCCGGCACGTGCAGCGGAGCCGGGGCTCGCTGGCTCCTGCCCTCACCCAGCCACACCTGGCCGGGAACCTGTTATGAAAGAGCACGCGGGGACCCGCCTCAAACCTCTGGCACAACATCACAGGGGATAATAACAATAATAATCCGAAACCCAATTAAAGCCGGCAAGTGAACAGAGCGGCAGTGACACAGTGGTTCAGAGGAATGATTAGTAATAAAAGCCCCAGGTTTCGACACTTGTTTTTGTCCCGCATGGGAACAGAAAGTCAGATCCCAAATATTTTGGGGAGACAGGAGTGGGAAGGCTGCTTCGTCCCTGGCGGAGGAGACGGAGGGGGTTTGGTCCGACTGCCCCTGGGTGACGGCCACCCCGCTGCCTGACCCTGCCTGCCTGGTGCTGCCTCACGCTTCAGGGGCAGGAGCAGGCCTCGGGGCCGACCCTGTCGTGGGTGCCCTGTCCTGTCAGCGGGGGAAGGCTGTGGGACAGGGCTCCCAGCTCCTGGAGGCACCCAGCCCCACCGGGCAAGTCTCCCACTCACACCAGACAGGCGCCTTCCCATGCTGAGCGGGGACACAGGGGGCACATCCCCACCATCCTTTGTGGCTCCTGTCACAGTGTGGCTGTGGTTTGCTCCCCCACCCCGATGTGTCCACACACAGCTCTCCCAGGACCGCTGCCCGCCCAGCTCTGGGCCAGGCTGCCTGGCTGCATGAAGCGGGGATGGGGAAGGTTCCCACAAACGGGAGCTCACTCATCCAGTTTTTACTTCCATTTCTGGCCTGATTTGGCCTCGAGCCGACCAGCACGCTCCCACCTGCCCAGGGCATGGTCTGGGGACCAGCATGGCCCAGGGGCTCCCCTGGCACAAGCGGCCCCCTGGGTGGCCCCAGTGCCACCGGGGCTGGGCCGTGCAGGCATGGGCTGATGGCGTAGGTCGGCCCCAGCACCTCCTGGAGCAGAGGCTGCTCCTGGGCAGGGGACAGGTCGTTACGGGCCCCACACCAGCCCTTGTCTGCATTCCGTGAGCCTCTTAGCAAAGTGTGGGGCTTCCACAAGACGTGGAAGCTGGGGACTGTGGTTAATTCTCCTCCTGCCTTTCCCCCAGCCCAAAGCAGGGCTGTTGGCTGAGCTTGCCCTCCCTGTGCTGGTCTGGAGCCCTGCAGCCTTCAAACACCCCAGTTCCTTTTGCATGAGGCATTTACCTGACTGCAGCATGGCCACGTCCCCTGCATGCCCAGTGCTTTGTGGCACCTGCCCTCCAACAGCCCCCTGCAGCCAGCCCCAAGCTCACCCTGGCTGAACTCGAACCGAGCCGAGACCTGATCTAAAAGACTTTCAACTTGTCCTGTAGTCTAAGAAGGGCCAAAGCTTAGAGCAGAGCAGACAGGGTTCGATCTCGCTGCGGTGCTGGCACGGGGCCCTGCTGGGCGATGCTGTGGCTCGGCACGCAGCGGCGGTGCTGGGAGAGCAGCCCCGAGGGCGGCTGTCTCCCCGAGGCTCTGCGGCCGTGCCGCTCAGATGGGATGTTCATTACGGCAGGGAGTTAAATGCGCAGCGGCTACGGCTATTGTTTCTTCACTTCCTCTTGTTATTTCCCCTCTCCACAGATGGGGAGATCACTTCCAAGCCGATGGTGCTATTCCTGGGACCGTGGAGCGTCGGTAAATCCTCCATGATAAACTACCTCCTAGGGCTGGACGACACTCCCTACCAGCTCTACACAGGTACCTCGCTCACTGCGGCCCCGCTGAGCCCTGGCCCCCATGGGAGGGCTTCTTCCCCTGCCACATCCCTGTCCTGCAGCACAGCGCTCGCCGCCTCCAGCCCCCTGGGTGCAGCGCAGCAGGGAGCCTGCATGGCTGCGAGAGCAGCAGCTATGTAGCGAGGGCAACTCAATGTCTTCTCCCCATCCTGTCCAGTTTAATCACCCTCCCGGGAGAAAAGCCCTTCCCAGTCCTCCTCTCTGCTCCCACTGACGTTGTCTTGGAGCCTGGGAGGTGCTCCCCGCAAAGGCCTGGGCCAGCCCCTGCAATGGCCAGTGTCTGGCACAGATTTCACAGCTCTGCTGCTCCTCTTGTGCTGGACAGGGGCAGAACCCACCACCTCTGAATTCACCGTCATCATGCACGGCCCCAAGCTGAAGACCATCGAGGGCATCGTGATGGCTGCAGACAGCGCGCGCTCCTTCTCACCCCTGGAGAAGTTTGGGCAGAACTTCTTGGAGAAGCTGATAGGGATAGAGGTGCCCCACAAGCTCCTGGAGCGAGTCACCTTCGTGGACACGCCAGGCATCATTGAAAACCGCAAGCAGCAAGAACGAGGTAGGGCTCTACTGCGTTCATCCGAGGGACTCCAGAAAAGATGCTATTACGATGAAGGACAGAAATGATGACTGAAACATGATGAGGAAGAGCCCTAGGCTACAGGAGGGGTCTTCTCTCGCTTTGGGGGGGTTGGGGAAGTGTGTCTGCCTGTGGCCTGGGGAACGTACCTGGCCATCATGGCTCAACATTTGCTGTCCCGTTTGCCAATGGCTGGCGCCGCAGCAGCACCCGGAGGAGCACCTGGCACTGGATGCCCGAACAGGCCCAGCAGGGCTTGCAGGCCCTCTCGGTGCCCACTGGGGAAAGCGGTGCTGTGGACGATACCTGCTGACCGGAGCAGCAGGAAGCTGTGGCTGGCAGCAGGGAGAATGGAGGTTTGGAGGTGAGGTTGAGGGAAACACGCAGTCACAGGCCATGGGGATGAGTTTTCATGCCAAGAAATTAACTCTGAAGTGCTTTAGCACATGAGAAACAGGTTCTGTGCCACATGGGAAGTCAGCTGTGTCTCACAGCCTGTCCAACCCAGACAGGGGGTGAGTTGCAGCAGGCTCGAGGTTTCTCTGTCCCTTGACCTGAAGGGACTCCCACTGTGCTGGCCATCGCTGCTGGATTTCTCTTTCCTCTCCTCAAGGTTACCCGTTCAACGACGTGTGCCAGTGGTTCATCGACAGAGCTGATCTCATCTTTGTTGTCTTTGATCCTACGAAGCTGGACGTGGGCTTGGAGCTGGAGATGCTGTTCCGCCAGCTGAAGGGCCGAGAGTCCCAGATCCGAATCATCCTGAACAAAGCCGACAGCCTGGCTACCCAGGAGCTTATGAGAGTCTACGGTGCCTTGTTCTGGAGCCTGGCTCCTCTGATCAACGTCACAGAGCCACCCAGGGTGTACGTTAGCTCCTTCTGGCCCCACGAGTATCATCCGGACACCCACAAAGACCTGTTCCTCAAAGAAGAGATATCACTCCTGGAAGATCTCAACCAGGTGATTGAGAACAGGATGGAAAATAAGATCGCCTTCATACGCCAACACGCCATCCGGGTGCGCATCCACGCCCTTTTGGTCGATCGCTATCTCCAGACCTACAAGGACAAAATGACCTTCTTTAGTGATGGAGAACTGGTGTTCAGAGACATTGTGGAAGATCCTGACAAGTTCTTTATCTTTAAGTCCATTCTGGCAAAGACCAATGTCAGCAAATTTGACCTCCCCAACCGCGAGGCTTACAAGGACTTCTTTGGCATCAACCCCATCACCAGTTTTAAGCTGCTGTCTCAGCAGTGTTCCTACATGGGCGGGTGCTTCCTCGAGAAGATCGAGAAGGCCATCACCCGCGAGCTTCCCGATCTGCTGGGGAGCATTGGCCTGGGGAAGAAGCCCAATGTTCTCTCCTGCGACATCACCGGCTGTGGCGAAAACCCAAAGAATCGCTACAAGAAGCCGTAAGGTTTCTGTAACACAACAGTCCACGTGTTCCTACCGGTGAATGAGCTGATGTCTTATCTGTCCAAGAAGCCGTGGTCTGTTAACCCTTTGAGTGCCACACTGGCAAAGGCTACTGTACAATGAGGACTTTGAGTCATTGACATCAATGGCAGGGGAAGATGGGTGGGCATAAGAAAGAGAATAAAAACTGTGAATTCCTGACATTTTATCTTTGTTCTTTTGAGTAGAAGGCAATGTTTAAGCTGTAAGTATGAGCAATGTGTGGTGAGCTAGAACTGTAGCTGCTTCTTCACTGGTGCCGAGATGGGTGAACTGGAATTTCAACCTCTGCATACACGAAGCCAGCAGGGAGTGAGGACGAGGGCACAGCGAGAGCACAGGGGCGAGCAGTGACACAGTAACCTGGGGCATCAACGGGAGCCCCAGGGCACGGTGCTGCACAGGGAAGCAGAGGCCAGGTTCCAGCTGTTGTTTTCAGGCACAGAAATCCTACAAATCTCTGCAAATATTGATCCTGTTTTTCCTTCCAAGGCTTTTAGGTCACCTGGTAGAGTTCTCCTTTCATGTAACAGCTGAGCTTAACTTTGTTCTGCAGCCTTCACCTAAGCATGAGCCAAAAGAAGGGATTCAGTCCCCACACCGGGTGTTTGCAGGGGCATTTGTTGCTCCAGATGGATCACCGTGATGTGATCTGCAAGTCCATGCCAGAGCAAGAAGTGGTCTGGAGAGGAGCTGCAGGACCTGGCTGAGTTGTGCTGGAGGAACAGGGGCAGCACCCCACTTCACAGAGTCCTGCAAGGAGCTGTCAGCAAGTTCTCTTTCCAGGCCAGTACAGAGACAGGGCACTTAGTGCCTGCTCCTGTCATTAACCTCAAAAATCCATGCTGGCAAGTTAAGCCCGAGAGTCAGCAGGGCTCAGAGGGTTAATATTTTGGCAGTTTGACCTCATTTAAGTTCTCATTGCATGTTTTCTCCAAGCAGCCCTGGGTTTTTTTGCTCTGTGGAGGCAGACAGGAATGGGAGATGACTCGCCACATCCTTTTTTCCCCTCTGCTGACCTGTTCTCCCCAGGACAATCCAGGCAGGTTTCTGTGGCTTATTGTCCAAACCTCACCCATTTTAGCCAGAATTTTGTTGGCTTATCTCTGTGCGTCGGCGCTCAGTCCTGGGAGTCATGGGAGAATGACAAATCCCAAACAGGCGACCTTCCCCAGGGAAGCCGACCTTGGAACCTGGCAGCGAGCGCTGGAGGATTACGGGTGGCCCCCGCCGCTGGGCTGCGCTGCCCAGCACAAGTGACAAAAATCTCCCGGACGGAGCCTGGTGCCTTCGAGCCCAGCCACAGCCTGCTGAGTGGCTTTTCTCCTTCCTCCTGCCAAAGGACCACAACCACCGCTGCTCTCCAGGAAACCTCTGGAGCAGGACTTACCTTTGGCAGGAACAAGCAGAGTTGGAGGTGCCGGGTGAGGCAAGAAGAAGGCAAAGGGAATGAGCGAGCGAAAGAGAAAGCTGGAAACAGAAGGCTCTGTTGTGATGGGAAAGGTGTGAAGGGCAGTGCCCCTTGTCGCCACGTGCCCCACGGGACGTGGGCCAAGGCAGAAGGTCCCTGGGGCGCCATGTCCCCGGGCGCTGAGGCTGGGTGCTGCAGAGAAGAGGTCCCCTGAGCCCAGGTGGGTTTGGGGTGATGCCGCCCAGGGACTTCCCAAGCTCCTTGCCTCTGCTTGGGGCGAGGACTGTGCAGCTGAACTAGAGCCGACGAGACACAAATCCACCTCCAAGCATGAGAAGGGACATGTCTCATGCAGAGGGGACTGGAAGTAACGAGTGAAGGCAAGGAGAGGTGTCAGAGAAAGCAGAAGCCAGGATAGCCTGGAGAGAAGTGATGCACTCATGAGTCAGTGCTGTGAGGTCTCAAACCTGCTGCCTCCCTTCGCTCCTGTTCCTTTTTCCCTCTTTCACGTTATCTCATTGCTCATCGCCGTCCCTCTCTATCTCACCCACTCTTTCTCGCCTCTCACTGTCCTCCGCTGGGTGAGTTTGCATGGTTTTCTTAAGAGCTAATGGCATTGAAATGCCAAAAGAAATGTGCTAATAGAGTTGCTGTTCCTGCCGTTGTGCTGTGTGTCATTGTCACAGTAAGCAAAGTCCATCAAACCTTCTATTTGCAAGTGCTGTGTTGTGCCATCTCTTTCTTTGCTGCTCTGCCCAGGGTGCCCCATGGAAAGCCCCCGGAGCCCAGGAGGAGCCTGACCTCTCCCTGATGGCCTCAGACCTGAAGGCAGCATTACTGTGCTCTCAGGCTGCTCCCATCCTTCTCCCAGCCCCTTCCCTTCCCTTCCCTTCCCTTCCCTTCCCTTCCCTTCCCTTCCCTTCCCTTCCCTTCCCTTCCCTTCCCCTCCCTTCCCTTCCCTTCCCTTCCCTTCCCTTCCCTTCCCTTCCCTTCCCTTCCCTTCCCTTCCCTTCCCTTCCCTTCCCTTCCCTTCCCTTCCCTTCCCTTCCCTTCCCTTCCCTTCCCTTCCCTTCCCTTCCCTTCCCTTCCCTTCCCTTCCCTTCCCTTTCCTATCCTTTCTTTTCTTTTGCTCCAGCTTTTCTTCAGCACTCATTGCCTTCTCTCCCATTTACGACCCCTCGCTCTCTCCTCCACCGCCTGCAGCCCCGTGCAATGCACTGGCACACGTGTCCTGGACAGGGCTCCTCTGACATGGCCAGCTCCTTTCCCCAGCACACTGCGCTGGGCTTCTCTCTCCCGCGCGACATCCCACGCAAGAGCGATGGCAGCGGGGGGGGGTTTGAAGCTGGGGCTGGGCCGGGGCCGCCTCCCGCTGCCCTCATCCCTGCGTCGCGGGCTGCGAGCATCTTGCCTGAGCGTGTGCTGGACAGACACTCGCAGGAGTGACACGGTGGGGACACAGGCCCGTGTAGATGCCCGTGATCGAGTGCATTTGTATGAAACTGTCAGCTTGAACATCGGCCTGTCTAATAAATCCTGGCATTTTCCAAACACACTCCCTGCGGGTGCCTGGTCTTTTTTCTCTGGCCCGGGGGCAGCAAGGCAGGGGCCAGGGGTGTGTGTGTGGGGGGGCAGCAGCCAGGTCCCCGTCCCTGAGGTTACAAGGAGCGCATCCCATCCCATGTGGGCTCTCCCCAGCACCGGGGTCCCCCCGCTGCCCCCATGTCACATGAAGCCCAGGGGCATGCACAAGCAGCTGACACCTTGCATGGCTGCAGCTTCTCCCCCTTGAGCATCGCACTGGCACCCGGTCTACCCCAGGGACCTGGTGCCCCCCAACTATCTGGCTAGCTTGCTGGTCAGAAGGGGTTGTCCCAAGAAAGCTGGAATAGGTGGAGGAACATCTCACTCAGCCATGGATCCTTTGGAAAGCCTGGAAAAACCATGGCATCTCAACGTGCGTGAAGGTCTGACTAGCGAAAAGCATAATTTCTTTCCAGAGCTAGTCTAAAGACGTGAATCATGAGAAATTAACACTCCTGGCAGAACGAAAACTGATTCCACCGAGACGCGGTGCTGGCAGCAGCCCTGGCGTATCTCTTGGTTGGAAAAAGCAAACATTTATCCCAGGACCTAGCTGGGCAGGAGCTGCCCATGCTGCTGGCGGCCCCCGGCACAGAGTCCAGCTCCTGCCTGTGCCCGGGGCTGGCTCAGCAGCGTTCCCGAAGTACAACCATGGCACTGCTGATATCCAGGCACAAGCTGAGGGTGTTACTGTCACTGCTGCCTCCTTTGCCCCAAGACTTGCCCCAAGGTCTCCATCGCCTGCCCTAGTGGTGTGTGGAGGTGATGGGACGCACCCGCCATGGGATGTTCCCACTTCCCCCTGTGCAAGGCTCAGAAACCTGAAGAAGCCCAATAGTAAATAAAAAAGGGTTGTGTTCTGCCTGTTAAAACACACCACATGAAACCTCACCACCCTCGGTAGCATCTCCGCATTTCAGGGATGAAAATATCCCAGTGGCTCTTTCGCAATGAAGTTGATTCCATTTCTTTTTTTTTTTTTTTTTTTTTTTTTTTGTGTAGACATCGCATTACACTTTGCAGGGGTGAGGATCAATGCCTGTAACTTGATCAATTTTTCTTGCTGCAAGCACAAGGCCAGTGCTTCTCACTGTAAATAATTAAGCTTCGCCCCTCCAAGTGTAACTTCCCCATGGAGGAGCACCTGCCTTTCGTTAGTGGCAACCACATGTGGGGAACTCGGCTGCGTGCTGCATCTTTCATCGGAAGAGAATCGAAAGCCAGATTGTCAAACGCAGTTGCACCTACTTGGGATAAGCTGGAAATCAACGGGTTTTGCCTGAGGCACGTACATGCTGAATCATGGAAGTGCACAAAGCCTTGCCTGAGGAGCACGCAGGGGATGCTGGCGCGCTTTGTGCGGTGGGAGAAGGATTGCTACGGTCTTTGGGAGAGGGCAGCTGCACAGGGCTCCGACCAGAAATGGGGCTCACAAGTGCCACAGGACCTGGCAAAGCCCCAGCAGGTCACTGCCCGCCTTTGCAGCCCAGTGGCACAGCCAAGACCCGAGGGAGGCTCAGGGCAAGAGGCGGAGGCTCAGAGGAGGCCGGGCAGCTTGGAGCCCTGGGGAGGTCACTTCAGCCTCGCTGCGTGCCCAGCAAGTGCAACGCAGGAGAAGCAGGGGCTGCTGGTGTGGGGGGCTCAGCCACCAAGCTCTCCTGGGTCCTGGGAGTGCGAAGGAGGAGGGAGGGGGGCGGTGGGCTAGGGCGTGGGGTCCTGAAGACAGAGAGACGGGATGTTTGTCCTTCCAGGGGGCTCACGTGCTGCGTGCTCCTGGCCAGGCAGCGAGCCTGTGCAGGACAGGAGGCAGCTCAGTCCCATGCAGTGATCACACCAAGAGCTCTCCTGCGTGTGATTCACTTTCCTCCCAGCACCTGAAGATGGGAGCTGTGATGGCCGTGAGCTGGCAGTCTGTGTGCCAAGCCCGAGTCAGCCACTGTGCAGTATCCTCACCCTCTGTCACGGGTTAGTTCATTGGGTGGCTCCTTTTATAGCACGTTCATTAGTGGTCATTTAATTGCAGAATGCCAACATTAGCTGTTCTGAAGAACTAATATGCATATGCAAATTAGCAACAAGCATTTAATGCTACCAATATTAGAGGGAGTAATGGTAGTGGCAACAGGAAAAATACTGCAAGACCACAGCCATCGGGAGATCTGCTCTTCCAGCGAGCAGCCTGTGACCTTCAGCGGTCCCGGAGGCAGTGGGGACCAGATCGATGCCTGCAGCAGCCTCAGCAGGGGATGAGCAGGGTGAGCCGGAGGCATTAGTGGGCACCCTGTGCCCCCAGCACCGGCTGTTGGAAGGGATGGCAGTGGGGACAGCACCGCTGGGACCTGCAGACACTGGTGTATAAGTGTCCGGGTCCTGTCTCCACCGAGCCCTGGCTGCACAGGTGCAGCAGTGCTGTGACACACGTGCTCCTCGACCCCACGCGTGCTTCTAAAGCTGTCAGCACGGGGAAGCCCTTGCTTCCTGGCTGCTTTCTTGCACTGTCTGCCAAGGGATGGGAATGGCCGAGCAGGAACTGAGCGCTCCCAGGGATCACAAGTGCTGCCCAGCACTTCCCGGCACCCGTGATTAATTGTTGCTCTTAAATTCAGCGCTTTTATGCAGGATGGAGGATGGCCAGCCAGAAGCCCAGCTCCTGCCCCACCTGTCATTAAAAAACATTGCGGTTGTATAGTTGTGGAAGGAAATAAGAGTAAATGCATCCTCTGTAAGTGGCTTCAGCTTTCTACGCACATCTGCATCCTACCATTTCCGCTTCGGTGGCCGGTCTGCTTCTGTTTTCCCTCTTCCCATGACCTGTATGCTGCTTTTCTCCTTAATCCTGTCTGCAGCTCCTGACGTGGGGCTCGGGGCAGTGCTGCAGCTATGGATAGCGGGGAGGAAAGGAGCCACAGCTGCCTCTGGCCAACTGCAACTGATGGAAATTTTGGGTAAGCTGCAGCTGCAGCCCAAGCCCCGTCCAAACTCAGGGCTACTCTAGGTGCTTTCTCCCTCCCTGATGCACGATGCCCTCTTCCCTCCTTTGGTCTGCCCCATTTTAACACAAGGGAGGGAAGCTGGCAAGCCAAAAAAACAAGTAAGTGAGGGCAGTAGCAGGGTGATGGGGTGAAGCTGAAGCTGCCCTGGGGCCTGGCGGCAGGGCTGGGTGTGCCCTAGTGAAGCCGTGGTGCAGAGCGGCTCTCCGGGTCCCTCATCTCCACTTGCAGAAAGCCGCATGTTTGGTGCTTTCTGCTTGAGGTAGGAGCACTGCAGCCCCACCACAAAGAGTTCCACTGCTGGTTTCCACCTTGGATGGGATTTTTGGTGGCTGAGACCCACTTCTATGTAAATCAAGAGCGAATGACCTCGTCCAGTCAGGGAAATGCCAGCTGCAGGTGAGGAGAGAGCAGGGCTGCACAGGCAAGTGGCTCAGAGTCAGGATGAAGGCGCCCAGCAGGTTCCAGGGTGGCTGAGCCCAAAACTGGGGCTGTTGCAGCCCTGGTGCCCGTGGTGGAGCTGTGATCCCAGCAGGAAAGCAGGGTGGACTTTTTGCAGCCCGCATTGGTGGCAAGTGCAGCCAGACAGTGTTTTCCCACCTAGGGGTTAGCCAGCTTTGCTTTGGGTGCTCTCCCTCCAGTGCAAAGCAGGGCAGCAACGTGGTGGGAGGGCAGAAGCACAATTAAAACCTAGGGCAAGGAAGGGGAGATGGGCTGGAGTGGCAGAAACATTGAGTCAGGCACGACAACTCCCAGCAGCTCAGAGGCAGCATGGCTGGATGCCCCAGCCCCTGCTACAGAAGACACCGGGATGATTTTGGTGTGCTCAAAGCTGGGGAGCACAGCCCCGTGCCGGTCCCACCGCCACGAGCTGGGAGGCGAGAGATGCTTGGCGCTGCACCTCGGTAAAGCACATCAAGAAGAGAAGGGACCCAGGATGGAGAAGTCGGAGGTGAAGAGGATCAAGGGCAGCAGCTCCTCCTGCACCGGGTCTGGGGCTCGGCAGCATTGGTGGGCAGAGGAAATCCAGGGAGAGGCACCACAGAGGAGGGAAGGGCTTGCGGGATCACAGTGCCGCAGAAGGAGGAGTTTTTTTCCATTGCTTGCAAACATCATCATGTTGTATATAAACACAAAATGCCAAAATGTGAGTCAGCTTAATGGCAGTTTGGCTTGCACACAGAAAGACGATAAATGTTAGAGGCACAGTTTGCAGAGGTGATTTATGGGCGTTTCGGAGGTTTTCAACAAGTCGCTTCATGGCAGGTAGAACATGCTTCCACAGTCTAATAAATTTTTTTGATGAGTTGCTTCCCATCAGTGAGGAGAAACCTCTCGGGCCCAGCTAGTGGCCAAGCTTACTTTTTTCGTCTTTGGCCTTGATATACTTTAGAAATTGGAAATGCAGATGGTGTCTTCCTGTGGGCAATAGGATAAGAATACATAACAGTGTACTTTTAATAGTTGCTAAATAAATTTAGTGGCACAATGCCCTGATCCAGCACAACAAAAGATCCTATTCACATGAGGGAGCAGATTTAAGACAGACTTAGGAATCTTAATTCCTGAATTTCCCAGCATTTTTTTTTTCAACATAAAGAATCTCAATGAGCCAGTTGCAGAGACTTTAATATAACGTCATTTTTGTAACAAATGCTATAGTCAAAACGTTGCTCCGCAAACATTTACGCATGTACTTAAATTTACACGTGTAAATAATCCTATTCAGGTCAGCAAAACTAACCACATATATAAAGTTAAGCATGTGTGAAAGTGTCTGCAGGATTGAGGCCAACGATTGCAAAACAGTTTAAACTATAATCCTCCATTTTCATTAGTTCTAACTTTCTTGAAAAACTTCTACCTTGGGCTTGAAATTCTCCATGTCTTGTTGAGCCAAAGGCGATTTTTCTCCCCAGGAAGTCCAAGCAAAACCCTTCCAGCTGTTTTCAAGTTGTTAGGCTTCAAAATTGCATTTCCCACCAAGGACATTCTGCCCTTTTAACTTAGATAGCTTGAAATCTATTGTGTAAATACAGCTAATTAAAGCCCGTTATTACTTGCTATACATGAAAGCCCTCAAACACCACAGTCCAGTAGATTTGGCTGCTTTCGCTAATAAATCAAGGAACTCTCCGAATCATTCAGAAAGCTCCTTGAGCTTTCACCTCGCTGCAGAAACACTAAATACAAAGTTTACAGCCTACCAAGAAGTTTCCCAAGCCTCCTTCTTTTCTGTAAGAGTTAAGACTTCAAAAAAGTGGAGGTATTTTGGAACACAGCATTTGGCGACCCACGTCCAGCTCCCTGCCCGCCATGGGTGAGCACCGGAGGGCAGCCCAGGGAAACCTCTGATTCCCAGGCCCACAAGAAGCCAAGGCGCTAACAGGCAGCCCCCTTTAGAGGTCGGCCCATCCCTCGCACCCTCTGTCTCAGCAGTCAAGCCTGGGCTGGTGGCAGAGCCATCCGAAGTACTTCTGTGGTATGGTTCACGCAAGTACAAGTGCGAATCTTTTGGCAAGTGCGTTCACGCAGCACCACAGTGGAAGAAATCCCTGGTTGCATGGAAGGAGATGCAGAAACAAGATAGCTGGTTGGGCCTGGTGATCTTGAAGGTCTTTTCCCAACTAAATGAATCTACGATTCTGTGATTTTCTTTTCTTTTACCACTGAGACTCGGCGTGGGACTGCACTCCCAAATCTCCATGTGTTCATCTTCTCAGAGCGTCACGGCACGGCCTCCAGCCCCTGGGCATAGCAGCGGTGGGCTCCCATCGCTGCTCATTGCACGCCCCAGACAGCGAGCAGCCATAGCCATCTCGTGGTGAAATTTCTCACTTGTACAGTCCAGGCGTCCTGCTTTTTCTTGGACTTGTTTCAGCAGTTGGGAAGATCATGGAAACCTTGTCCTTCTATCCAAGCGAGGTGACAGAAAAGACAGCGCTGCCTCAAAAATAAAACATGGCAGTCATTATGCTTTGTGTGTTGGGGGTATAACAAAACAGGATTTAATGGATATGTGTTACTTGAACGGCCGTGAGAAGGGAATGGGGAATTTTCACTGCTCTTCCACTGAGCCAAAGCTAAGGAAGGAACTGAAAAAAGGAGGGTAAAAGTGGAGAAATTAGAAGACAGGAAATAGCCACTTAGTTCACCAAGCCTGCTCCTCCGTGGGGTTAGCTCAGCCCCCACGCTCCCGTCTCTCCCCAGGGACTCACATTGCTGCATCCCGAGGCCAGGTCGGGCCCCGAGGCCAGGCCGGGCTCCGCGGCCTTCGCCGGTCGGGGAGCGCGGAGCCCTGGGGCACTCCAGGGGCTGCTCTGCCTGAAGCGTTGTCCAAAGGCACGGGATCGCTTCGTGAGTACTTCAGCCAACGGCACATCTTCGTAGCTTATCCAGGAGCAGGTTCTGTGGGATCCCGGGAGCTTACTCCTAATAACGGAGATGTTTTGGCTAGGCAGATAAGATGAAATCTGGTTGTTTGTTTGTGCCAGAGAAATATCGAGAGGCCATCTCAGCTCCTCGTTTCCTTTTCAGCCTTCTAGGAAATAATTTACCAACTAGCAGACAACATGCAGTGAGGAGATGGGGTCACACAGAGTAACACATCAGGCCGCCTGGCCTGCACCAAATCCCCTTTTAGATACCCTGCAGCACTTAACTCACCTGTCCAGGTCTGCCTGACACAACACATGAGCAGCTCCCACAAAGCTTTCAGGGGTCCTCTGAAAGCTGCAGCCTGGAGGCAAACTTCGTTGGGAAATGGCCGAAAAGCCTGCCATGGTTATGTTTTTTCCTGACCATGTCATTCAGAGCTCAGCTCGTGCTGTGAAGCATGAGGGTTATCGGATTTTTGCTTATCACGTGTGACTGCCGGTGCTCCCATTACCCAAGCAAAGGAGATTCCCTGTTTATAAAAGGACAAGGGCCCCATTCCTGAATCCTGATTGCATCTAGTCTGGACCATGTAATTTCTCATTCCACAATCTTTCATTTTTCTATATGCTATTTTGTTTCTCCCAACTCACCTTTTTACCAGATTCTTGCTGTTTTCAGCACCCCAAAACCGATATTTCTCCCTAACTGCAGAAGAATACGCCTCGCCTTGCCTCCAGTTTCAGTCACTGACAGAGCAGGGTTCACATTGCTCCACACGATTTCTTCTTGCTTCATCAAAGCCTTAAACCTACCACCATGGCAGTACCTCACAGTAGCTCCTGCTGCCTGTGCTTCATGACAGTAGCAGTGGGCTCCTTCCAAGCTCACAGAACACCAGCGCGTGTAAATCATCACTAACACAGGCTGGAAATGGAAACAATCATTCCTCGGTGCCTCCCACATCAGCCTCTTAAATCAAATGCCTGCTGCTCAGGGGCATTTGCTCGGGGGGAGCGGTGAGTTATCCACGATCCTAGAGAGCACGGCAGCTGCAGCCACCCAGGAGAACGCCCGGGTAGAGCTGAGAAGGTGGCTGTCTTCTGTCTTCTTGGGGAGAAAAAAAAAAATCACCAAAAAGCTGGTATTACAGATTTTTTTTTTTTAATGATTCTGGCACCCACGCCACAGAATAACAGATTTGTAGCTAAAATACACTGTGACATTCTGAGAAGGGAAAAGAGAAAGTGAACGCGTTAGATGGGAATGCCACGTTACTCAAATGCAGCTCCTGGCTCGGGGCAGCAGCAGCCGCCACCATGTCCCCCAGTGCCACCCTAACGGTTCTGGCACCCACAGCCCTGGGAACAAGGGATTGGGCCCCAAAAATGTTAGAGCGTTTTGGCCTCGGAAACCTACACTTGAAAAGGGGCTTGGTACACACACCACAAATGTTCTACTAACTTTTAAGTTGTGTAATTCCCTGTGACACTTCGAGTCCTGGAGCTGGGATTTTCTGTGGATTTGCAGCAGGTCTTTCTTCAAAACCTGTGGAGTGTGCACAAGGTGGTTGCATAAGGCTGTAATTATGCCTATAAATTCTCATCCCCACCTCTTTTCAGTTGAATAATCCAAAACATTAAATATAAAATGTGTTGCAAGTTGCAACTGTACTGTTGCAAGTTGCAACTGTACTGTTGCAATAAAAAAAAAAAAAAAAAAACAGAAAATGATAAAGTGAAGTTATGTATCGTAGTGTTCACACACATTGCACAAATGACAAATGATTTTTTCCAAATCTCTATCGTTTCCTCATAATAATGCAGGAAAATCCTGTACCGAGTGTCACCCTAAGAGGAAACCTGCCTGTGAGGTTATACAAATAGCTCAGGCTATTCTGAGGGTGATTCCATGCAACAGAAATCCCTTATCCCTAAGGATCTTCCCACAGAAACTGTGCAGTGAAGACAGGTTGTCTAAATCAATGAGCTGGTATAACTATTTTATTTTATTTTATTTTATTTTATTTTATTTTATTTTATTTTATTTTATTTTCTGTTTCTCTGTAGCATTGGCTTCATAACTCCTATTTTGCAATATCATCTAAGTCATGATGTTATCCAGGTACAGGAGCATGTACAAGGTCTTCGTGGCATTGTAGCACATAGGTTGCCAGCCCTTCTTTAGACAAGATGGAAGTCAAATTTCCAGGGAAAGTACAGTGCATCAGGACTTCCCCTAAATCAAATGGTATCTTTTTTTTGCCTTAGCCCAGTGATGGCTGGATATCTCACTTGCTCAGGGCTCAAAAAGGGTTACTGTTTTTTTTTTTTTTTTTGGCAGATAGAATTGCCTGCTTATCACGGGAGGCTTTGCCAGCAGTGGGCATTTCTTGGACCTGGAAGACAGTGAGACCGGCCTGCAGCAGGCACCAAGGGAGAAATGAGGAGCAGTGCCAGGATGGTGGCACGCAGCTGATGGCCCCAACACATTTTCTAAAGTCTGTCTTTCTCTAGTGTGCTAAAAAATAGTGACAATCTATCTGCAAGATAAAAAGCCAGCTGAACAACTTGAGAAGAGGAAAATGGGTGAATTAACACTATGCTTATTTTCCTACTTATCAGCCTGACGTGGAGCCACAGAAACTCCTCCCTAACGCACACCATGTATGTGCTATTTTTACATGCATTTTCACTGCCTTCCACCTACTCATAGAAGTCCTGCCCATGACTTAACAGCCTGAGTTCCCACCACTTGACTGCAACCGTTGGTCACTTTCACTGTTTTTCGGTACTTTGTGCTGTGCTACAAAGCTGAGACGTGGCCTGGCAGCGAGGGTGACCCGGCTCCACTCAGGCATCATGGGTGAGCATCTCCAGGGCTCATCTCCCATCAGCTGTTTTACAGCTTCATCGCTTTTTAGTGGCTTACGGCTTTGTTTTAGCTGAGCTGCAGGCTGTCCCTTGTCCCCCTGCTCTGCTCTGACCGTCCTGCAGGTAGATATGCTGGGATCTTGATGCTTGGCTGAGCGAGGCGACATCAATGCCTGCTGCTCGTCCTTCTCCTGCTGTTTACTCCTTGATGCTTGCATGCCAGACAGCCCCATTCACACTGATCTTAACTTCTCTACTGTAAGTAAAAAAAGGCCTTTTTTTTTTTTTTTAATTAAAGAATGCCATGCAAGTTCCTCCAGCGAGAAGTTGTAGTTATAAAAAACAGCACGTTAGATGTGGCAGTGTTTGCAGACAACAGTGGTACTTCCTGTGCTCGGAAGCTGAGCAAGTTTCTATTTCAGGCTTTGCTGACTCAAGGGTGAGGTACCCACGCTGATTCAGCAGCTTGGCAAGTCAGGAGGACTTCTCGTTACGAATGGCACGAGCAATAAATTTTAAGTTTGCCTGCCTCTTACAGAAATGCATTTTAAGTGAAGCCACCTCCCGGTGGCAGACAATTTGCCAAATAAGTGGTATTGTCTGCACCGCTTTTGGTGTAGACAGACACTTGAATGAGACACCCATAAAGCCTGCAAGGAAAAGCCTGGTCCTGCAGGAGCCAGCACTTCCCACTCATCTAGGCCAGGATTTATCCTTCCTACCGAGGTACAAGTCATGCAGAAAGACCTTCTATTGCTTACTTTCTTCTGTTATCCATGCATCTTGTCTGGGACATGAAATTGTGTCGGTAATATGGATAATTTGAACCACAGCTTCAGAAGGATGAAAATACAGCACAGTTAAAATCAACCTGGCCACCTCACAGAACTAAGAAGAATGCACCACTTTCTCAACTTCCTTTGCTTTACAAGGAAAAGGTGCCAAAGGTAATCCTTGTGCTCTTCTTTTATGGAAAAGTGAAATAAGCATCTTGATCATTTTCTGAATTTAAGAAGCAGATGGGGGTAACAATCCTCCCAAATGTTTAACGTGTCAGTATGCAACCAGAAGTCAGAACAGTATGCTTCTTGTCCAGAACATGAGCGCTCTCACCCAGCAGTTGTCAGGGTTCAGAACAAAGCTCTGAATGAACACTGCTGGGCCAGCTAGGATGCAGAGGCAGATGTTTGTCTGAAAGTGAAATCCTGCTATCTGTTAAGGTAGGAAACTAGGGAAAGGGACGTCTGTTCTCTCTCCCTTGAACCTTTCTGTCTCTGGATGGACTAACAGGTTTCAAAACATTTTTTTCTTAACAGTTTTACTGTTTCCAGAGCCAGACGGGATAAATAGTCTCCATCCATTGCATCCATGATGCCTTCTCTTTCAGGCTGTAAGTTTTCCTTTGCCAGCATACAATAAAAGCCACAAACTTCTGAATAGCATTCCTCCTTCCCAGCTACTCCGGCATTAATATACTTTGTTGTTCTAGCCAGCAGTTCCCATGTCATATTCTTCTGCCTCCTGAAGGCGGTTTGTGAAGTCTAAAAAAGCATCATGTGGGTTGTCACATTTTAGAACCCCCCCTAAATAGTTTTGCACAGCTCCATCAGATAAGCAGTGAAGTACAATATTATGAATGTCAAACAAAAGCTAATCAGAAGAGCTGACAAAGCTGTGCCTCTGAGAAGGGAAGCAAATCAAATTCTATAGACTAAATATGTATATTTAGTGGCATGAATTTAAAAGAAATGTGCAAGTAGGATATGCATTTGCCTAACTATTGCACTGTAAAGTATTTCCTCTAACTGGGTCTCTGAGAAAGGAAACCAGCCACAGCATATTTTGGAAGGGTGGCCAGAATTCTTTACAGGAAAACAGCACAACCCAGAACTACCAGGCACTAGAATTAACCCAAGACTCAAAATCAGCACTGCCTGGTAGCCTCCAGCTTGGTCGAGGTGCGCTTACTGAGACAGTGACCAGGAGGAGGCATCTTCCTTGGAGAGTGCTACAAAACTCACCCACCTACCTTAGAGGGACACAGCAACAGCATTATATGCCACAGGGTTCATCTCTCTCTGGAAAACTAATCGGAATGCAGGGGGGGAATAACAGATACAACTTTGAACCACTTCTTGCTTTCTAAGACAAATTTTACTCAACCACTTGAAATAAATACTTACATCATTGGCAATCTTGATTACCATTTACATGCATTTAATCTGCTTCTCAGATTCAACAGAGAGATATCTTCGTGACAGAAGCAGAGGAAAAGAATAGCACCCATAACAAGGTCAAAGTTTCAGTCTTTTGGGAGGCAGCCCTAAGTTCTTCCCAGGCAGTAGAGCTAACGAAAATAAATACAAGGCAACTGTTCTCCCTGCTGCACATGTAGCTCGTGTTTGCATGGAAGTGGACAATGGCAGAAGCTGCTGGGGCACGGTGAGGCAGGTGGGCAGCCATGGCGCAGCACTTTGCAGTGATTTGACTATTAGAGGTTTCATCTCGTTATTCCAAGGCAGGGCTTGGTTTGGGAGCGAATGGCTAACACCGAGTTACTGCACAAAAGATCAAAAGGAGGAGCAGGATGGGAGCCTGCGGGTAACAAACCTAGTGGGAGCTTCCTCGGGGGAGAAAGGACTCTGAGCAATCCTGAAGTCGGGGTCTGAAGTCAGATGCCTCCTTCAGTCCCACGTCACTGTCCCTCAAGCCAGCATACAATAGCTGGGAAAGAGGAGACTACTTCATTAGCAGAGATCAAAAGCAGTCTCTGACTAGTAGGCAGCCAAAATTTGGGATCATGTGGGTCACTCCATTAAAACTTGTGATGTAGTCAGCATCTTTGATGTGATTCTGTTTATTATAAGAACACACAAAGTCTTGCTTTATTGAGCACAGGGGGAACAAGACATTTCTCTTGCTTTTGGGTCAGAGCTTTGCTTCTGCTTATTTTCTCTCCCCCAGACCACGCATACCCCATGCCTGACGTGTGGGTCTCTCCCACATGCATAAGAGGGAAATGCACACGAGCTGCCCCTCTCCTCTGACCCGAGCACTCATGCACGAGCGCTGTTAAGCACACACGCACCCGAGCCGCCTCCTGTCCGCATGCTCACGCCCTGTGATGCACACGCAAGCCACTGCCCGACAGTTTGGCTTTAACGAAGGTGTGATCCCACATCTCCATTCCAGATACTCCTGAAAATTGAATTAAAGCCTACCCAAGCAAGTTTCAGTAGTAAATAACAATCTGAGCGGCTTCTTCTGCTACCTTCCAGACAAGTACTGTTTTACTTACCGACTGTCGGTGTGCTCCTAGTCACTCTGGACCAAAGGAGCTGAATGAAATCACAACTTTCTTCTTGCCAGAGGGAAAACTCACATCTTCAACTGGAGGAACACTTACCCTGGCATTCTTTCCAACGACATCCTGATTTACTTACAAATAGTAAGGGCTTAAGTTATTTCCTATTTCCCCCTTTCTTCCCACCTATTTCAGCTCTTTGTAGTTTCTACCTTTTTCAGAGGGGTATTGAGGAAACACAGCTGGCCCAGACTGTCAGCTGATGGAGTCTCTCGTAGGGGATAATAACAAGCCAATGCTCTCACAGAGCAAACGGTGTGCTTGACTCTCAGTGCCTCTCACATCTGGAGCTTTGAATCGTCCCATCTCGGCAACAACCTAAGTCTCAGAGGACTATTTAGTAATGTTAAATGACACAGGTAGCGTTACCTAAAAGTGAGGTAATGGAATCCCTTCCTTTTCCCAACAAATCTCCCCAATTCCTCTGAATCTTTGGAAGCCTAGCACTCAGACTGAAGAAATTCACCATCCCTTGTGAAGTAACTCAAAGTACACTAGGCTAAGCGAACAGAAAGTTCGCAAGGAGCCTCGGCAGCTTTGCCCGTTACCGGGGAAGCCCAGGAGGCCATCCTTCCTTCCTCTCGCTCTCAGTACTGGTGTTTCCGTGCGAGCGGCCCGGGCAGCCGCTGTGCCCGGGGGGCGGCTGGCAGCGGGCAGTGCCTCGGGGCTGCCCGGCCTCTTATTTACTGCGCCAGGAGCCGCGGCCGGTCCCCGGGGGGCGCCTGGGCCCGCTCCGCCGCCAAGAGGCATCGGGGGCCGGGAGCAGCCCCGGGGCGAGAAGGGGGGGGCAGGAGGGACGGGGAGGGGCAGGCGCCGCCTGTGAGGAAGCGATAACGAGGCGCAGGCAGCGGCGCAGCTCAGATAGCGGCGGGGGGGGGCACAACAACAAGCGGCCGGGGCGCGGGGCCGCCCGCAGCTGCAGCCGCCCTGCCCTGCCCCGCCAGCGGCAACGGGCCCAGCCCGCTCCGTTACCTCGGCCCCGCCGCCCCCGCGGCTGCCACCGGCCGGGCGCCGTCCCCGCCCGCGGCCGCCCCCCGGCAGCCGGCGGCGGAAGATGGTGGCGGGGGCCGCCCGCGGCCCGGCCCGCCGCGCCTGAGCGAGCGCCGCCGCCCGCCTCCCCGCGGCCCGGCCCCCGCCCGGGCACGGCGCGGCACCGCCCGTGGGCAGGGGCACGGAGCGGGGCGGCGCGGAGCGGCCCCGCGGGCAGCGAGCGGCACGCGGCCGGCATTGAGCGGAGCCCGAAGGGCGCTGGGTGCCGCAGCCCCGCGCAGGCCCGCGGGGAGCGGCGGGAGGCGGGCGGCGGGGCCGGGCCAGCCCGGCGGGGCGGGGGGCGGGCGGCAGGCGGGCGGGGGCCGGCCCGGCGGCGGCGGCGGCGGCGGCGGCGGCCGTGAGGGGAGCGCTGCCCGCCCAGCGGCCGCCATGGAGCAGCGGTGCCCTCCCAGCGGGGGCCCGGCGCCCCCCCGGCGACGCTGAGCGGGACCGGGCCGGCGGCGAAGCGAGCGGCGGGCCCCGGCCCCGGCCCCCCGCGCGGCGCCCCGCGGCCGTGCGAGGCGGGGGAATATGCGGGGCTGCCCGCGTTGCCCTGCCCTGCCTGCCGCGCCCGGCCCGCGGCGGAGCGCCCCGGCGCTGCCCGGCCGCCCCTGCGCGCAGGCGGCGGGAGGAGACTGAGCGCGACGGCCCCGGGAGCCGCGGGGTCGCCCCGCCGGCGGCTCTCCCGGCCCCGCCGGGTCCGGCTCCGGTTCCTCGGAGCTCCCCGGGAGGAGCCGACAACATGGCTTCCCCACCGCACCAGCAGCTGCTGCATCACCACAGCACCGAGGTGAGCTGCGACTCCAGCGGGGACAGCAACAGCGTGACGGTGAAAATCAACCCCAGGCAGCACCCGGGCTGCGGCTCTTCCAAGCGCTGCAAGTACAGCATCTCCTCCAGCTGCAGCTCGGGGGAGTCGGGGGGCGCCCGCAGGGCGGCCGGTGGCGGCGGCGGCCCCGGCCTCCGCCGGCAGAAGAAGCTGCCGCAGCTCTTCGAGCGGGCCTCGTCCAAGTGGTGGAACCCTAAGTTCGACTCCAACAACCTGGAGGAGGCGTGCATGGAGAGGTGCTTCCCGCAGACCCAGCGCCGGTTCCGCTATGCCCTCTTCTACATCGGCGTGGCCTGCCTGCTCTGGGGCGTCTACTTCGGCGTGCACATGAGAGAGAAACAGATCGTGTTCATGGTGCCGGCTCTGTGCTTCCTCTTGGTGTGTGTAGCGTTCTTCGCGTTCACTTTCACCAAGGCTTACGCTCGCCATTACGTATGGACTTCGCTGGTACTCACCCTCCTGGTTTTCGCCTTGACTCTGGCTCCGCAGTTCCAGGCGCTGAATCCTCTCTCAGGAAGTGGTGACATGTCCAACCGGACGCCCCCGGCCAGTCCCGCGGACACTTGTCTTTCTCAAGTAGGCAGTTTTTCCATGTGTGTCGAAGTGCTCTTGCTGCTTTACACCGTGATGCACCTACCCCTGTATTTAAGCTTGTTTCTGGGACTGTCGTACTCGGTCCTCTTTGAGACCTTTGGTTATCGCTTCCGCGACGAGAACTGTTTTGCGCCTCTTGGATCCGGGGCGATTTACTGGGAGTTGTTGAGTAAAGCCTTCCTTCACATCTGCATCCATGCCATCGGTATTCATTTATTTATCATGTCCGAAGTCAGGTCCAGAAGCACGTTCCTGAAAGTGGGGCAGTCCATCATGCATGGAAAAGACTTGGAAGTGGAAAAAGCCCTGAAAGAGAGGATGATTCATTCTGTTATGCCAAGAATAATAGCCGATGACTTAATGAAGCAGGGGGATGATGAAAGTGAAAACTCCGTCAAACGCCATTCCACCTCAAGCCCCAAAAACAGGAAGAAGAAGCCCTCCATCCAGAAAACCCCCATAATATTCCGCCCTTTTAAAATGCAGCAGATAGAGCAGGTGAGCATTTTGTTTGCAGATATCGTTGGCTTCACGAAAATGAGCGCCAATAAATCTGCCCACGCGCTGGTGGGGCTCCTGAATGACCTGTTTGGACGTTTTGACCGCCTGTGTGAGGACACCAAATGCGAGAAGATAAGCACTTTGGGAGACTGCTACTACTGCGTAGCTGGCTGCCCAGAGCCCCGGGCAGACCACGCTTACTGCTGCATTGAGATGGGCTTGGGTATGATTAAAGCCATCGAGCAGTTTTGCCAGGAGAAGAAAGAAATGGTGAACATGAGAGTTGGCGTCCATACTGGGACAGTGCTGTGTGGCATTCTGGGAATGAGGAGGTTCAAGTTCGACGTGTGGTCAAACGATGTCAATTTGGCCAATCTGATGGAGCAGCTGGGGGTGGCTGGAAAAGTCCACATTTCGGAAGCTACTGCAAAATATTTGGATGATCGTTATGAAATGGAGGATGGAAAGGTGACCGAGCGAGTTGGTCAGAGCGTGGTAGCTGACCAGTTAAAAGGTACGTGCTTATATTTTGTATTCGGTTCTTTTTTTTTTTTTCCCCTTTTACGAGGGAATATTTTTTCCCCAGTACGTGTTTTGTGCTTGTTGACTTGCAAACTGAACGTGCTTTACACGTATCTCTGCGTGCTGGTGATCAGAAACGCCAAGGGAATTACGAAGTGAAAGATGCCATGGAGATAAGCGTGAAAGAGCTCACGCCTTTTTTTTTTTTTTTTGGAGGGTACTCAAAGCATACTTTGACTTCAAAACTCCTGAACATTCCTTGTGAGCTTATCGCGTCGTAGGGAGGAGAAGGTTAATGTGCTTGCTGTCTGCAAGAGGTTTTTGTTTTACTGTTGTGTGTCATCCTTTAATTCAGTAAATAAACTTGTTAATTGACTTCATGTGCCATACATACAGCATATGTGTTTTGCAAAATTATGTATATCTGTGAAAAGTTTTTTGGCACCGAAAGAGTTGGGACTGCGAAGGCATTTGGGAAAACTGACAGCTGGATTCACAGAAAGAAGTGAGCACTGCAGATTTGGCAGTTTGATAGCGAGTTGTTACGGTTCGAAGTTAGGCTGGAAAAAGTTACTGGGGTGGTGCAGTGAGCTAGCAGATGCTCTCATTTCTGCAGCTCTAAGGATTTGGGGATGAAACTGCAAATTTGCAATTCAGGAAAGAAAATGAGGGATCGTTCGGTTCCCCTTATAGCTCGGATAAGGGGCCGATACTCATTTTTCCACAGAGTATTCATTTTCAAATGAACCCCTTGACTGCTTTCCAGCGGAGGTAGCAGCACTTAGACGTGCATGCAGGGGGATTGTACGTGCTGGAGCTTTCACTCTGGGGCTCCTTGGAAAAAGCTGTCCGTCTCCAGCACCGCACTTTTGTCTCTCCGAGGTGTGTGTGTCTGCAGCGGTGGTGCTCCAAAGTGGAGAGCAGACGAACAAAAATGAGCGTGGAATGCGTTGCAGCCCCTTTTGTGTGACGCGGGTTTATTTGTTCGGCTTGTCAACGTGCAAGTTTCTATAAGGAAAGTGCGGAAAATGGAGTGGAGGAAACCAGAGGAGTCGTAGGAGAGCGTTGTGGTGGGGAAGGAGAGGTTTGTGGCAGTAAATACGAAACGAGGCCAGGATGGTTGTAGGAAGGTCAGCGAGTAAGGACGGGGGGAGAGCGTTGCAAAACAGCGGTAGAAGCGGTGGCGGCGGTCCGCTTGCCTGTGGCAGGTGCTTATTTTGATGTGACACAAATACTTATTTTTGGTGAACTAGCTGTCTGTATGCATATGGCAACAGGGCTGAAATGAGAGGCTTACGGGGAGGGAAAATATCAATAATGACATTGGTGGCTGGAAGCCACGGAGCTGAAGCAGATGTGTGTCCTGAGGCTTTAGCTCTCTATTTGACTTCTAAAAATACAAATTAAGTTAATTTCTTTGAAAACTGTTGACGCTGGGGTGGTTACGTGGAAGGGTACTTTCGAGAAAAAAGGATCAGATATAGTCTCTCTGTCAGTGTAACTAGAAGCTTGCCTTTCTTGTGAAAATAAATTACATGATTTCTAGAGAAACAGCCCCGTGATGTTTAAGTTCTTATTTTCCCTCGTTTGTCTAACTTTATAGCTAAATGCAGTGTAAAGGCTGTGCTGTAGCAGCAAGTGAAATGAAGTGTTTTTGCTAAATTTATAACTGTACTCAGTGTCATTACTCAAAGTGACACGAATTGGCTTGCGGAGACTGATGGTACTGCTCTTCAATATTTTAATATATTTGTTCATGTTTTCTAGGAGATCACAAGAGTGCTGTATAGAGCAGTTACACCCCATGCCAGGAGTGTTTTTTCATGGTCTTTCTCAGACTTGTGTCCTGTCCTTGGTTCCATTTATTGCAAGGAGGCATAGGCTGCTCTCTCTGTAGCGTACTGATGCGGATTTGGCAGCTTCCAATGCCTTTCACGGGTCCTGCTTTAGCCAGGGCACTACAGATGAACAAGCTGAAATGCAGCTCGGATAAGATGAAGCATGCTTTGTGGATTGACATTTTAGTGGTCTCTTCTCACCCTGAAACCTAGCTATGACAGCATTTGGAAGATGTGGTAAGAATTACTTGAACAAGGAATTGCTTTAACAAGGGTAGTTTTGTTTATTTTTTTCTTTTTTTCTTTCCCATCTGTATTTTGTCGTGGAGCTGTAATTAGCTCACGTTTTATTATCCGTGTCTTCTATGGGTATAGAAAGCGAAGCCTGTGTGCACGTGTACTTGCGGCGCAGGCAGCCCCGTGCCGTGCCTGCTCGACGTGCAGGTGTGCCGCAAGGTGCGGCGGCTGCGGCAGTTGCCCATTCTTTCCTCTTTTCTCAGTCCTTTGCTCCACAGTGAGCTTACTTGGCTGACAGGTGAATGGCATCGGGGGAAAAAAAAACAAAACAGGGAAATGGCAATGATAAAAGCAATCTGGCAGCAGTGCCACTGCATAACATGGGGCTGGAGATTAAAACCAGCTGCAGGGGAGGGTTTAGTTAAGGAGCCGCTCTGAGAGTTAATGCGGTGAAGTGAATTTCACCTTGTAATTAATAGTCCTCTGCCAAGCACCTGCTCGGTTTTGTGACTGAAGTACTGTTAGGAAGCTTTGCTTTACTGTTTTCCCTGAGCATTAGTTGATAGCAGTGATAGAGCAGAGGAAGTTTGTTGTGGTTGTTTAATTATGTCATGCGTCGTACTCTTTTCAAGTATCAAAGCGCAGCAGAGATAACAGGCATAAGCTTTATTTCCCTACCAATACTTCACTTCTCAGTTTCCTTTCAACCTTTGGTATCTTAATGATATCCTATTTTTTATGTTGTATGCCTAGCCTATTATCTCTTAATTGCTTGAGCTGCCGCAGCGGTCGTTGCTATCTGTCTGAGGCTAAGTCAACATTACCAAGTCAACTCCTCATCGAGCAGAATGGGGGTGCTGAGGGCTCGTGTCCACCTCGGATGGGTTTCAGGACTTGTGCCTGCACGAGCGCTGCCCTGGCACTCCGGACACGGTGCTGTGCTGGCTCAGGCGTAACCCAGGGTGCTGGTAGAGGTTTGCCTGGAGTCATCCTCCTGCTGCTCTGCTTGGTTGTTGGAACACGTGAGGCATAACCAAGTTTCTCCTTCCCTGTGCTGTTTTGTGTTTCATTGGAATTTTTAGGATGGAAGTACCTTTTCTTCCTCCTTTGGCCGATCCATGATATGATGCTTCCTCGCCTCCTTATCGCAAGAAGTGCAGCCCCAATATGTTCCTTCGTGTTTCTGACTTCTGAATTAACTAGATGGTGTTTACAGCATGCTGACGAGGAAAGAGAGCCATTGATGGCCTTACAATGTCTTTTTGCCTGACTGCTCATTGTTTTAAGATTGCTTAGGCCTGCTGTCCTAGCAACACCTTGGATTTGAGGGAGTTATAGGGGAGCAATGATGTAGTGATTTTTTCAAGTCCATAGATAAACCCTAGAGGTCAGTTTAATTGCATCTTCCATATTAATTTTGCAGTAGGATTTGAGACAATTCACTTTTTCTGTTTTCTTGCTGAGCTTCCTAGCAAATACATGTATTGAGGACTATAAGATAGCAAGCGTCACATAATACATGAGATTATGGTGTTAATGTGTCCCTTCAGGACTCTGCGGAGTCAGAGATCTCTTTTCAGGATATAAAAAGTCCTGCTTATGGAAATATTTTTGTTTTGCTCTTGGTTGTTCTTGTTTCTTCTTGGTTGTTTGCATTTCTCTTCCTTGTTACTTAGGAGGTCACAATATTGCTATTTGCCAGCCAGTCAGCAACATTTTCAGAAATACCAGGGTCACCAGCATCTTTTTTTGAGCGCTCAAAATGCGTAAGCATGTTGGGGAAGAATGCTTGCTCTGTTTATGGAGCATAGCACAACCAACCATGGTTTCATTTGGGACGTTTGCATGTATGCTGTTAGTCTAGTGAGAGTCATTGTTATTAAATTCCCTAAAAAATTCCTGGCTGTTCTGTCTCAAGCCACCTCCTTCAGTTTGTCTCAAGGAATGGCGTTACCCCTGAATTCCTGGAAGCGCTTGACAGACATAGTTTCTCTATGGTTGCCATTTGCTTCATCATGGAAAAAATGTCAGTGTTTCCTGTGCTCTCTGTCACTAGCTCAGCAGCTCGAGCTGTGCGTGGCCGTGGGGTGCAGGTCTGGTGGTGTGAAAATCCCCCTTCACCTGTGGCAGCCAGTGGCTCCAGCTGGTAAAGCACTCATAGATCTGGGGCTTAATGTTTTGTCCTTTGCCATTCTCCGCGCTTCTTCTAATACAGTTAAACGTTTTTAAAGAAAGCAAACCGGTTATAAAATTCACCGTTTCGCCTGATATTGCAACCTTTCTGTGCAGTCCATTAAGGCTGTTATTTCTCCATAAATAGCCCGGCTGCGTGAAGGCGCGGTGGCAACCTCTGACCGATGGGATGCGTATCTCTGGGCAGGCCCTGCCTGGTGACCTGATACTCTGCTGCTCTTCGGGTTTAAGTTACAGGGAGGCAGGGCTGGTGTTCCTGAGAGAAAAAAGTCTCATATAAGGCTATGTGGAGGCAAAGCACTGAATTTTTCTTCCCTTCCTCCCCTCTTGCAGATCAGGCGAGACCAGGATTGCACCCGATGGCAGTGAAATCTTCCCAGCCTGCCCACCTTTCTGTCTTTTCGCAGGGCTGCATACAGAGGACCCATGCAGTTGTGTGCTTCTCGAAGCTCATAGGCGGATGAAAAATAAGATGGAAGTTTCCCTGAACTTCCTGAGCCCGGCCTGCTGTAAATCTAGAAGGCTTGTGCTTGTGCCAGCAGGACAGCTCAGCAGAGAGCTCTGTGCGGGTTCGTCTTTGCTGCGTGACTTGGCTAAAAGCAGCTTTAGTCTCTAAAGAGGAGATTTTAGTGAATAGTCAGTTTATCATTTTTACATCGTCTGACGTATAAACTGTTATTATTGAGGTGGAAGTCCACGATCTTGTTGTCAAGTATGAGACTGAAAATATAGTATCATAGACAGGTTGACTTCTCTCCTGTATTTTAAAAATGGAAAGTACTTAGTGACAGATAAAGAATTATAACTAGAGATAATTTGTATGAAGGCATGTTGCCAGGAAGAAGTAAATTCCACGTTGATTTAACATTTTGACATGATCTGTAATTTTACAGTGTAATAGCAAAAAGAAAAGAGATAAATAGTGCATGAAGTTGCTCAACCTGATTCTTGTCTAAGTCTTCACTTGGTAAAGATACGTTTTGTACTTATAAACAAAAGAACCTTATGGGAAAACCTAGTGATTATTCAACTTTTCAGATACTTTGCATGATATAATGATAGAGCTTTTTCTGAAAGTAAACGTTTGTATTTTTATCTATGTATTAGTGTGAATCAGCTTTATTGCCAGGTAGGTATGACCTCTCTAGAAAGATCAATTTCTCCAAATTTTGAGGGAGATTTGCTGAGTTGCTTTTGACTTTACACAAGATCAAGTAGCAAAATATCTCTATTTAGAAATCCTCACACCTAAGCTGTTTTTATTATTCAAGGGGAACTTGGATGCTTACCGTTGAGGCTCTGAGTTTTGATAGCATACTTCTGGGCTAATTTGATTGCACGTGGTGCAAAGCCATTTGTAAGTACAGTTACCGTCTATGTAAGATTCTTCACTTTGCACAGGGTGGGGCCTGGCTCTGGCCATATACTTTGTTTAACAAAGTAGCCTCCAGTTTCAATTTTTTTGTATGTCCTGACACTAACAGGGAAGTCAACATGTGGCTTCCAGTCTGATTGTAAGGTGTTGCTGGCTTCAGCCCTACCTCAGTGCTGCTGGGTGGAGTAACAGCTTTACTAACCCTTAAGACGTTTACATCCTCAAATAGTTGAAGTGAGCGCAGCACAAGTGGGGCTTTATTTTAAAACGTGGGCAAGATCAGTGTTGAAATCAGGCCCTGTAACGTTGGAGTGACACCATAACGTCTGCTGCAGTCGGTGATTGTCGTCTGCAGAGGCTTTCTTTCATGTTCCTTTCTTTGGCTCCCCAAAATACAGTTGTTGAAACGCAAACCAGTACCCTACAAATAACAAGTCAGAACTCCCTCCTTCCTTCTCTCCATTTACTTCAGTAAATCTTCAGAAGTGTGTGAGAGACTGTTCAAATGCAAGAGAACTTTCTGTTCTTTAAATAAGAGCATTGATATTGTAGCTTATAAGGGGAAAAGATTGATGGAAAAGACAAAGCACGGTCAAAAACACATAATTATATTCATCTTCTGTCACAAGGATTGAATGGATTGTTTAAAACCCTCTTCAGTTGTTTCACAATATGTACTTCACTTTTCCTTCTGGCAGGCAAAGTATATAAGAACTTATATTCGCCACTTTAAAGCACAGTACAATTTCATTGCATTTCAAGTTGCCGTAAATTGTCCTGGAATACTAATCAAATTAGTAAATTAACACTGCTTTCTCCCCTCTGCAGCTCGTGGTTGAACTTTCTCACTCTTGATCCTGAATCACAAGCTGACTGCATCCCTCCTGGCTCTGTAAGGAGAGACTGCTATTCCTGCTTCCGTTACAGCTGACACTTGAAAATTCCCTGCTATTTTTAGATGATTTTCAATCTCATTTCTGTCCTTCAAAAAGAAAAAAAAAATCCTAGCCTTTCAATTTTTAACTTCCAGTGGGAGTTGCTATTGCAAAGAAGCCAGCTAGTCACCGTAGTCACATTAACACATTTTAACAGGTTCTGTTACCTACGTTTGTGTTACTGTCAAGGCTGTTTCACAGGTTTGTGGGAAATGGCTGGAACTTGACTTAAAGCAAAGCCGCGCGGGTTGTGGAAGTGCAGCTGCTTGCTCCCAAGCAGCATTTAGTGAAAACACGAGGTGACAGTTGTGGCAGGAGTGGGCTGGGAGCAGCACCACAGTGCTGCGGGCCTGGCTGTGGCCTAGGGCCATGCTGAGGGGCCGTGGCTGCCTGGGCAGGTTTGGCTGGAGCCGGGCTCCTCTCGATCCTCTTTGTCTCTCCTGGGTGGCACTGGCCCGTGCTGCCCTTCCAAACCAACTTGTTTTCATCGCATGAATGTTCTCTGGTTTCCAGAAATGCTCTAGCCTAGAGTGCTAGGCCTACCGGATACATGGCTTTAGGGTTAGATAGGTTTTGTGATTCTGAAGTTATTTTGTGAAGGAACAAAATGTTCCAGATGTTTTTCTTCAGCAAGCATCCCTCAGATTCAAAATGTCCCTTACATCTGCCTGCAAACTTTTGGATTTGTATTTGCTACAGTAACTTAATGTGGGAATTCTTAGGAAACCATATAAATAACCATAAATACATGCTGCAAGTCTTTATTTTACCGACAGTGCTTCCTGTTCCTTTGAATGCAATTTTTAAGCTGTTGTCTTCAGCTTGACTTGATAAATTTAGAAATCGCATTATTGTCATGAAGTTGTACTACCTAGGGAAAATCCCCCAAATTGGAACAGTGACGAGGAACAACTGGAAGAATGAAGTACACTAGCTTGCTGATGGGACCTTTCTGTTTGTGGCTTGACATATGCAGAAACATGCAAACAAAAGAAAACATCTTTTGCTATACCTGTAATGTCTTGTTTGCCTAAGAGCGAAAGAGCAGCTGTCTTGCCTCTTGCTCTTTTCTTTTGGCTGTCGGCTGAAGGTAACCCTGGTTCCTGTGTGTGTCTGCCAGGAACGGGACCGTCCCCGGTGTTGCTCCCATTGCATGGGGAGTGGAGGGACACAGAGAGAGAGATGAAAAGCATCCAAATGCAGCTGTCTGTGAACTAGGGGTTAACATTGGCTCCCTTCCACTTTTGTTAGCTTATAGGCCTTTGAAGAAAAGCTCACAGAATGGTTAGGTTTGGCAGGGACCTCTGGTCATCTGATGCAACTTTCTCCTCAAGCAGGGAATCCTTTTCTGCCCCCTCAGAGATAAGAGGGAGAAGGAGACGGTGAAAGCAAAACTAGTCTATAATCAATATTAGCAATTATTCATACGTTTTATGAGCTAAAATGGTGACAGTTAGGTTGACTGCTTAACAGCCCAATAAGCAAAAAGGAAAGTCGGTAATTGAAATAAAATGCACTTGGAAATGTTGATTCAGCCTGTAGGAAATGTAAGAAAACTTCTGTTTCTGATATCAGATGCTTAATTCTTTGCATTCATTAGATAAACAAGGACATTTAAAACAGAAATGGAAACTTTTTTTTTAAATGCGCGGCTTGGATGTCTGACTTGAATGCATATGCCTAATGCATGAAATAGAAGTTACTTTTTTTCTTTACACCTATTTTCAAAAAGCTGCCTGATAAGCTTTTGCATAGCTGTTCTTGGTAGTTCTTGAATCAAATTCTTGCAGTTATTTTTAACTCCTGTTTAGTGGACATGTGAGGTCTGTCCTGTAAGGAATGGAGTGCCTTTATCCTCTGACCGACTTGGACAGAAGTGAAACAGGTAAATCTCTTGGAAGTACTCAGGGCCTGACACGGCCGGTGTTAAAGACAGGATGTAATGAGGAAATGCTACTGCAAGGACATTATTTGCAAAGAGCCCAAGTACAATGTTAGCTCCAAATTTCCGTTGTTTAAATAACGTGATGCTCGGTAAGAGCTGTGGGTGTTTCTAGGAAGTCTGCGTTTGGGCTGTACCAGCAGAAGGAATGGCTGCAGGCTTCCAGAAGAACAGCGAAAACCTTGTAGTGTGGCACTTGCCCACAGTGAAATTCTGCTAGCAGATCATCAGACCTTGTTCCAAGACTTTTGTAGCCTTTTCCACCTACGCCAGTTTTCAGGACTTGGTTCTTATTTGATAACAATATGTAAAAGGGTTTCACTTGTTTTGCTTTCAGTCTGACTCCCTTTTTGTGACTGACGTTGCTACTGCAGTACGTTATGAAAGAGGTTTTATCACGTATGTACATGTAAGTTACTATTGAGACAATATGAATAATATTTAATGTTTTACTTGCTGCTTGGCAATGTAGTGTCAACTGGAAGCAGAGAGCTTTCTTAAAAATACCACGTGAGGATGAGAAAATTTATTATTAGTTGTTTCATAATCCCAATAAACCATTTAAGAGAAATGCGCACATGTGCCATGCCTTTCCCCAGTTTCTGGAATCCGTAGTGATTGCTAATTGAATTTTTCTGCTGAGGATGTTAAACTAACATGTATGTCTTAGGTTATGAAACATTGCTGCCACTGGAATCTGCTGTGGGTACGGAGCTGTAAACAAAAGGTCTCTAGTCTTCGCTGAAGTCACGTTTTCCTACCTCTGTTGGAAACTTTACTCATACTTTGGTATTTGATGATAGCTTTTTGCAAAGAAGTCCAAAAATCTTTATTGCATGAAACTGTTGCGAGTTACTTGCTTTCAGTGTAGGCATACATATGTGTTCGTGTATATGTATAACATTTCAGTAAATATGTGCATCCTGAGGGTGTTTCTCGTATGAAAATGCACCAACTTGTCTTTGCAGCCTGTTATTTCTGAAAAATTGTCTTCTGTGCCTATGACCATCACTAGCCCTTCTGCCTCACTGCAGTCCAGCTGGGGTGTCCATTGTCCCTCCTTTATCTAGCTGGGCTAGGGTGAAATCAAAGACATCGTGAGAACTGTGAGTACCAGTAAAGCTCGTGATTCTACCATCTTATTTTTCAGACCCATTGTCAAAAATTTAAAATTAGGACTTTAGACAGCTGGTACTTTTGATGAGACAGAAGCATATCTCTAGCTGCAATCACCAGAGTAGGGTTGCCACTGTCAGGATTGCTGGTGTGTCTGATGAGTTCAGGGACACTTGCAGGATCAGGCATAACACTGAATTTAACCTCTCACAGCTGGATTCTTCCAAAGGCAGTAAGGAGGTTTACGCGCCCATAGCCACAGCAATGTCCAGAGGCCGTGGTTGGAATCCTTGTCTAAAGGATTGTATTATTTTATTATACAGGGATGGTTTGCCTTTTACAATTTACTGCATGAAAACTTTGAAGTCTAATTCCACTGTCGGTGTATCACTGCACATGAGCTACAAATCAAAGCAAACAGGAATATGTCATTTTGAAATCCCATCTATTGAAATGATTATGGAAAATGCACTTGTCTTTTTTTACTACTTTTCATCAAAGAGCAAAAATGGCCAAAATATAACATTCAGCTTAGGTCAAATAAATGTGTGGTCATATTGGATGTAAGCTGGCTTGCTGGAATGTCTCCAATTCTGGTGTCAGTTTCTCTGATAACTCAGCACCTGATCACTTTTCTTCTCGTATCTTAAGGTTTTATGTTGCTGCGCATCATTGCAGGTATAAGAACCATCCCTGTAATACATCCCAACAGTTAGATTTTTAATGTGCTTCCTGAGAGTTTGTCTGTCTCTTCTTGAAAAAAAAAAAAAAAAATAACAACCTGTGACAACATTTTGGTTTGGGTTTTTGGTTATATGTTCCCTGTTTTATTTTGTGTGTATTAGTGAGGTTGCTTTTGTTTGTTTGTTTTTTAGCAGAGACATAGCAATATCTGTAGAGATGTAATCCTTGTCATGGTGGGTGAGTACTTTTTGGAGAGGAATTTTTTGTTGTTGACATGTCCTTTGTAAAAACACTGGATTAACCAAATCGCCTTCTAACCTTCATTTCATGGCTGGACCTCTTCAACCGAGTGTACTTTCTTTTCAGTTCATGGCTAGAAGTTCAGCCATTAGTGCAGGTTCGTTGAGATGAAAGCCTTAAAGCTTTTAAAATGATGGAGATCTCATAGGTCCAAGAGATCTCATGTGGTCAGAGCATCTAGGTCATGGGAGGCTCCGATATATTGCACCAGTTAGAGCTAGGATCTGGTGTTTGAAGGCACCATCAGCTGCTCTCAATCAGGCTTAACTTGGGAAGAGTGCTCAGTTCTTGTAGCACAACTGGCCAGATCTTCATCAGATGGCTGGTGTTAAAAAAACAACAACAACAACAACAACAACAACAAAGCTTTGCTTAGCTATCTATAATTAATAAGGAACGTGCTAGAACCTACCTGTTGATAGCAAAGGCAGGAGCACATCTAAGACAGATTTTCAGAGTGCCTTTGGCTTTCGCCGCTGTTGCCACAGCAGGGCCTGGGGCGCACCCATCTCGGCAGCACTGCCTGTGCAGGGGCCGCAGCCAGAGGGGCTGCGGGCAGAGGAGTTTGTGGTGGCTGCAGTCAGGTGCCGAGACTGAATCAGGCCATATGGAAAACATTTTTGATCAGGCACAGTGTTTTCTGAACTCTGCAAAAAAATGAGTGCGTGACGTGGCTGTTTTTAAAATGTAGTGTGTCTGTCTGTCAAGCACTGAATTCTTTCCAAGATTTTGAGAGGTGACAAAGTTGGAAATTGTCTTAGAGCATAAAAAGAAAGTTTTTAAAGTTAGGATAGATTTTCTTGCTAGGCTTCCCCACTTTCTGCCCTTCCATAAAGTAAGGTATTTTATAAGCACTTAGGTAAACTGTGTTACGTATGTATTTTGGGACTGAACTTGGACTATGATTTGCCTTGTGTGAGCCTAATGACATAGACAGCTATGCAGCACATAAGGCTGTAAGTGTGCGTGCTGCTGCTGTAGCAGGAGGGGGCTTTGCGGTGCCGGGTTGTGCTGGATTTGTTAATTCTTGCGCTGCTTCCTACGCCCAGGAGCCGGGCCGGGCCCTGCCAGGGTTCTGTGCGGATTTTAAACAGCAAATCTTCCTCATGCAAGCAGCGTGCTTTGTTGAAGTTGTTATAATCATTTCCTTTCAGAGGAGCCAGCTGGTTTTAATGGCGGAGTTATTGATTTGGGGAGGTTGTGTGATTCTGTGTGCGCGCTCATGTTGCCTGCAGGATGTTACGGTAACAAGTCTCTGTGGGGTAATGCATAAAACTGCATTGATACACATTGAGTGCATCGGCAGTTTATGTAAATAAGAGCACTTTAAGTGGAGCAAAGGGCTTCCACACATGTAAGCCACGAAGAAGGGTGCTTGGACAGTCCTTGCTGCTGTGTTCAGGTGATTCAGCACAAAGCGAAGTACAAGAGGAAGGGCTGTAAACACAGACGTAGGGTTTGGAACAAGGAAGCCTGAGAGCATTTCTGAGAGTTTTTATCACCCCTTTCAATGTGTATGTCAAATTACAACACTGCTGCCATGACCATTAGAGGTTGATGTTAATTAGCCAGAGGACTGCAGCTGCCATTAGGTGGCCGTTGGCCAGTCTCACAAAGCCAGTAACGATCCTGTCCCTACGCTTGAGTTGATAACGGCTCTTCTACAGCCTTGTCGGGTAAATAAATAAGTTTGGGTTTGGGTTCTTTTTTAAGCATAATTAGATTTCTTTTTCCTGGTGTGACTTTTCCATGTCTTGTAATTTGAAGAAAAATCCCTCCAACCCCTTTCTTTCAAGAAAGCCTAAAATAAATGTCTCAATGTGTATGCATGTGGATATTTTTATACCAATACATAACTGAACCATAACAAAGGGAGGATGAAATGTTATTCTTTAATATTTACTCTTTCCCTTAGGTGGTCAGGAGGTAAAAATCTGCAGCATGGGCCCAGCACACTAGCTGGGAAGAAGCTGTGCGTTTGGGTAACTGGGACAGGCTGACTTTGTGTGCTTGCAGAGGGATGCTGTGGTTGGACAGGAGCAAGTGCTCGCTTTGAGAACTGTCTGGAGTCCCTGCCGTTAGTTTCTTCCGTGTCTGTAGCTGTGTAGCCCGTCCCTGGAAAACAGTTGTGCAGGCATCTGTCAGAATGTGTAATTTTTCTGACATGCCCATTCAATAATCTGCCTGAGGAGGTAAGTCAGCCTTCATCAAACCCCGGTTATAGCTGCAGCCAGGGGTCGTTATGTTTGTGTTTTGTAGGGTTCCTGCCTGCTCTAATAAAGCTGCTGGAACAGTTGGCTTCAGTGCCCTGGTCTGTGAAGTTTACCATTGTTAATGTCACTTTTTTATGGGAGACTGACCAGACACATCCTAAAAACGCAGCAGTGAAGTGCCAGCGTGCAATAACCGTAATTTCTATGCTGCGACCCCTAAAAGCAGGTTTAAAACCCCATCAGCAAACAGGTGCTCGCTTCCCAAATGTATTTATGGTAGAGGGAGCACCACAGAGTGCTGCTGTTTGCAGGGCAGGGCAATGAGCTTGTTCGTTCGCTGGTAAGAAGCTGTGCTTGCATTTTGTTGACAGTGAGCTGTGATTGCTGACAGCGGCTCCCGAAATGCTGTATTTGAGGTTTCTCCAGAAATGCAGGCATTTGTAAGTAAGTGGGCTAAATCAACTAAATTCTGTGTAGTTAAAATCAGTATTTCTACTCCATGGACACGGTGTGTTGCTTGATACCTCTGTCTCAGACACTGCCTGCCTGCACGTACACTTCTGTGTTGAGCTGGGAGTATTTTGTGTCCCCACATTTTCTCCCCATAGCATTTTCCCCCCATGTTGAGTTAAGGAAGAATACAGGACTGAATTGTACTTTCCCTTTTTGGTACATCTGTATGCATTATCAGTAATGGAGTTTGGGGCCTTAAAAGGGAAAATCGGTATGTAGATACTCACTTGAGAAGCGACAGGGAGATGTGGGGATACCAGGCATGTTTTGGCAGCAGGATGAAGAACAGCGGCTTCAGCCCAGCAGCGCTGAAAACCCCCCTCAGCGGTACGGGCAGACGCAGTATTTGCAGGGAGGAGTGTCCACCGCATCTCCTGAGCTGCCTCTTCGCTTCTGTGTCCCGCACTCTGGTGGCAGGTCCTCGTTAGTGGCTCTGTCCAAGCCAGTGTCCGCGTTGTTCTGCTCAGCTTTTGCTTCCTGCACTCGTGGGTGGAACCTGGTGTTCTGCCTCCAGACTTGGAAGGGAGAAATTGCTGTCAACGCTATTTTGCAGCTTTTTTTTTTTTTTTTTTTTGTACAAACCAGATAATGATTTATTCTTCCTACCGCAGTGTTACGGTAGTTCTGGCAGGGAGAGGATTTTTAAGTGACATTCACTTGGGAGGACGGAAATGATTCTTTAATGGCCTAACGTTTCCAGATACTGCCTAGCATTTGGGGTGATTCATGACGTTTCCTGAACCAGAATTTACCTTTTTGGATGTTGGGGAAGGAAAGAACATACTGCAGCGGCAGTAGTGTATCCAAGATGCTTTTTGTTGTTATTTCAGTAAGATCTCCCCAAAGTAAATTCCAAGACCTTTAGCACTTGGCGTGTCCTGTGTGCAGAAGAAAAGATTGATTCAGTACGTTTATCCAGTTGACATTTGGCTGGTTTGAATACATATTCCACTTAGTGTGATTGGTCTTGTGAATATGTTCAGATGTGAACCTGTCTCCACGTGTGGAGAAATTGGCGTTTTTGAGCTCTGTGTGTGTGTATGTATATAGTTGCAGTATTATCAGCCAAAACAACAGGGAGACCAAGTGTGTAAATGACACCTGAAAATATGAAAGGTAAGCACTAATGCAAGTGCTTACAGCACAGGCAGTAGGTGGCCAAGTTCCTTCATGTTCGCCTTTAAAATTTGCTATTTTGGCATTTGGAACTTTAATGTCCAAATTTTGAAACATACTGCAGTCTTTTATTTTTATTTTTAAAACCTACTTAATAACTAGGAGGTTAGTTGGCAAAAACATGTTTCAAGGGAAGCAGAACTGAAAGAGGGAGAAACGGTGGATTTTTGGTCCAGAGATGGCTCGTTCCCCCAGGGCGGCCGTGCCCCTGGGTTCCCAAAGTTCAGGTGCTGGGGGCTCTGCTGGGACCAGTTTTTCTTTCTGGGTTATCCATCACATTCCTGACTGATTTTAGGGGCTGCATTTCAGAGGAATTTTCTCAGTGCAGTGCAAGCCACTACCCATGGTAACTTGTGCGCTTCTAAAGAAAGGTCGTATTTGCTGGTATCGCTCTCCCTGCCCCCAAAACCTGACAGCTGTTTTAAGAAGTTATTTTCAGGCTGGAACATGAAACTTGGAGGAGAACCAGCCTTCTTTATAAACAAACTCAGCAGTTCCCCCCTATCAAATACGACTCTGTACTTTTATTTACAACTTAATGCAGCTGATCATATGTTACTGCTGTAGTTTATTTCCCCCTTTTTATTTACTTTAATGTTCTTTAATGTTTGTTTGCTAATAATTCAAAAGCGTAAACAACTGGAGGTGGTGGTGGACTTTGTGGTGTGAGTTGTAATAGCATTTCCAATGCAGTTTGCTGATGGGAAAAAGGATGTTGAGAAATAGGAAAGCTAGGATTTTCACATATTCGCATCATGGTTTTTAGCTGTAGAACTGAAGAGCAAAACTTATTTTTGAGCAATGTCTCGCATACTTTGGTGCAAGTTCCCAAGGTCCCATAGCACCATGGTAGCTTCTTTGAAAATATTGTGGCTTATTTAGATAAATTTTCAGTGTTTGTTTTCTTTGTTCTCTTGCAACTGAAGATAAGCCCTGTAGGCAATACAGCAGGAAAATATTTTAATGGGACGGAAGCAGTGAAGGGAAAATAGTTATTCCTAAATTTTCTTTTGTATTTTTAATTACCCATTAGATCATATCTTCTGAGATGTAAATTAGCGATGGATTTTGTGGTGATAGGCAGAAGAACTGGGAGGGTGGTAGGGAAGTGGAAATCAAAGGGATGCTGTGTGGTGGTGGGAGGGAAGAGGTGGTGAGGAGTTGAGATCTGTAGAAAGCCAACCTGGACCGCTTTTTGGGGGCGTTTCTTGTTTAGCCATTGGATGTCGTTAGTTTTGTTTCAGTAATAGAAGAAACGCAGCCAAAACAAGATGTGAAGCAAGTGGAGAGGGCCCATAAGAGAGCAACGGAGACAGACAGATGCCTAGAAAAGAGGAAAGCAATTGCAGCTGTTTGGGTTGGGGTGGAAGGATGAGTAGGAGGGCGCTGCGTAGGGGCCAGGACCCAAGTCCTGTCCTTATGCTGCTGCACCAGCACCGGGCCCGGCAGCGTGGGCGGAATGACAGCAACTTCATCATGTTGAGGATGCTAAAACACTGAAATGAATTAATGGATCACCCTGGGAGGTCGTAGGGTTTTCCCTGCTGGCAGTTCTCGTGAAGAAGCGAGGAGCTCCGCAGGGACTGCCCCGGGGCGTGTGGGTGGGCTGGGTTAGAGAGATGGGAATAGCAGTGCTGGGACAGCTGAGCCGAACTGTGCTGCTGCGAGTGGAGATGCCATATTTCATCAAGATGGCATTAAAAGAATTTTAATCCTCTTTTGGAAAACATAGAAGTGCTGCTGCTTTACTGGGCGGGGGAGGGTTTTTTTTTGTTTGTTTGTTTTTAATGTCATGATTCATCCATAGTGCAGGATGAAAGAAGATCTGCTGCTGTCCCCCAAAGCTGCATCGAGCGGTGACGTGGTCCTACCTGTGATAACCAGGGCTGTGCTGGGCGAGGGATGGGCTGGGCACGTGTCGGGGCTGTGGTGCTTTCTGGAATGACACTTAAGCAGTCCCCAAGTCTCATTGCCAGAGGTTTTCCTATAGGTAGATTTTTTTTTTTTTTTAGCATGCTCATGTATTTGAGCATGTACTGAGCCAGCAGTGTGCCCTGGCAGCCAGGAGGGCCAACCGTATCCTGGGGCGCATCAAGCACGGCGTCGCTAGTCGGTCGAGGGAAGTGATTGTCCCGCTCTGCTCTGCGCTGGTGCGGCCTCACCTCGAGTACTGTGTGCAGTTCTGGGCACCACGGTACAAAAAGGACATGAAACTGTTGGAGAGTGTCCAGAGGAGGGCGACGAAGATGGTGAAGGGCCCAGAGGGGAAGACATATGAGGAGCGGCTGAGGTCACTTGGCCTGTTCAGCCTGGAGAAGAGGAGGCTGAGGGGGGACCTCATCGCAGTCTACAGCTTCCTCATGAGGGGGAGTGGAGGGGCAGGCGCCGATCTATTCTCTTTTGTGACCAGGGATAGGAGCTGAGGCAGGGGAAGTTTAGGCTGGACATCAGGAAGAGGTTCTTCACCGAGAGGGTGGTCGCACACTGGAACAGGCTCCCCAGGGAAGTAGTCACTGCACCAAGCCTGTCTGAATTTAAGAAGCGTTTGAACTGTGCACTGAGTCACATGGTCTAAGCTTTTGGGCAGACCTGTGCGGTGCCAGGAGTTGGACTCGATGATCCTTACGGGTCCCTTCCAACTCGGGATATTCTATGATTCTATGATTTGTATATAAATAAATGCATCGATTCTGTTAGCTCAGGAAAAGAAAACAATTGCAAACCAATGGTTTGGGGGGTTGCTTTGCTTTTGATGTGAAAAGCTTTGGATGCTGCAGCCACGCAAAACATCAGGACAGATGTGGGACGCATCCTGATGCCCCGGCTGCCAGCATAGCGGTGCCGGTCCCATCGCACCGCAGCTGGCCAGGGCTGGCCGGGAAGCACCTGCGGCCGGCGGAGGTCTCGCGATGCTCCAGAGGGTGGCTGCGCTCAGCTGTGACAGTTTGTCCCTCTACATCCCTTTCCTTTCAGCGCAGTCTTCTGGACACACTTGTATGATAAGTTTTTGTGACTGCAGATGTGTTTGTTGTTGGAATTTACTCCACTCTGCTCTGCAAGCCTTGCCATGGTGTTTCCAGGTCTGTTTCACTGGAAATTTCTCTTGCACCATCTAAGCTTGCAAAAACAAACCAGGCATAACTATTTGGAAAGGTTGTTTTGTGAGCTGTTCTTTCTGTATTTTCCAAATGTATATTGCCAACAATAAGACGAAAGTGACGGAAAGGTGCTTTGGGTGAAAGCGTGACCCAGGAACAGTAAAAGTTCTGTTTCCTCTTTGGCTTTGTGCAAACCAGCAAAGCACGTTGGTATCATGAAAAGTTCTCAAATATTTTCTGTTCTCATTTTTATTTCTTCCTTATCTACTAGTACAATTCCGTAGGCTTGCTCATTGATAAGCAGATAAGTACTCCTATCGAAGATTAAGAAAATAAACTTGATTTTTGATTGTTTCCATCGCTTGCCAGCTTTGTCTCAATGTGTGTGTACAGGAAAAAGTTCTCTGGGGTCAACAAGTCTAATGATTTTGTTGGTAGTAGTTCAGACATAATGCATCTTAGTTATGAAGGGCAACATCATATACTTAATTTAATATCATGTTAGCCATTCTCTCCTTTCAGTTATCTACAGGAAGACTAAATAAAAATAGCTTAAAGAAACATGCCACTAAAATAAATTTTTTAAAAAAGCATTAGGGAAGAACTATTTCAAGGCTATTTTTAGGTCCCTAAAACTTGAGACTGTTGTCATATTTTTTTTTCCCACCATGTAGGTTTTTTTTGTTGTTGTTGTTTTTAAATCATTTCTGTTTACTTTCATAACCAGAAGAATTGTTGCGTTGAAGTAATATATTTTTAACGATAGTTAAACTCAGGAAGTTTGGGGGGATTGTATTATTTATAGTCCATCACTTTATACCAAGGTTCTTACCTAAGGGTTTCTTTGTATCTGATTAATTTTGTTTCTCCTTAATTTTTTCATTAAACTCCACGTACTCCCAGTGGGAGCTATACACCTAACTCACTTGGATCTACCTGTGCAGATTGTGAAAACCAAGCTTCTAGCTCACACTGGGGAAAAAATCAAATTATAAATATATTTTACTCACCTCACTGGGGCTGTTTTACTAGAAAGCAAGCTCTGTTGAGTATGTCAAAGCCCTTAATCATCAGGCTCCATTTCACAGTTGCTGCTGCTCACTTGCTCACTTGTCCTTTTTTTTGTGTTTTTTCCCTCCTTTGCCAGTTCTCCCCCTCCTCTCTCATTAATGTGGTTTGTATTCAGATTAAGTTAAGGAAACACAAGGGAAATGCATATGTTTTAAGAGGCTGGTTCTCCTCTGCTAATGCAGTGTTTGTTGTTGGGTGCTGCCTGGAGTTTGCCTTCATGCAAAACTTCAGCTTTTTCTGTTTGTTTTAGGGCTGGCACGGCACAGTAAGCAAGGTGCGGGTTTTTAAGTAGGGGAGAAATGAGGCTTTGCTGCTTGTGACGTGATGCAGGTGGTGCTCATGGGGCTGCTTGGCTTTTTGGCCTCCCTCCTCCACGTAGATTAGAATTGTGGAATTGTATTGGCTTTCCAGTTGTCATTTGGAAAAAGTATTTTACCTTTAATAAAGTCTTTGAAATGTTTTCCTTCCCCGCCTCCAGCATCTTTGCTTTCTCCATGCCCCTTCTTTCTTCCAGTCCTTCCTTCCAGGTTTCCGCTCCGGGTCCGGAGATGGAAGCCACAAAGCAGGGCTGGCTCAGTGCTTGGGATGGCTGGAGGAGAGAAAAGCTGAAGCACAGGGAGTGAATGAAGCAATGGGAGTGAGCAGCTGGGTAGGGTGGTTGGAAACTCCTGCAGCAGATCCGCTGGTGGAGCGGCGCTCCTCGTCCGCCTGCAGCAGGACCCCCCAGGCCTTCCCGCTGCCTCCCGTCTCTTGTTTGCTTCGTTGCTGTTGTCCAGCTAATCTTTGCATCGGGACAGGATTCAAGAAGAAGATGAAAACCTGGTTAGAAAGAGTCACGGTCATCCTTTTCATTTTATATGGGCGATGATCTGGAACGTTACACAATCTGAATTTTGATGGATTGGCAGCGAATGTCAAGGCCCTTCATTCTCCAAGCCCCATTTTAGCTGTTTTTAAGGACATGAAAATGTAAAGATGTGATTACCAAGGGCAGAAGCAGCAACAAGGATAACCGAGTCAACTCCTGTTCCTTTTCAGGAAAGGAGCCCAACTCTGCTGGGCTGGGAAGCACCCATAAACTTCCCAACCTAGCTGGTTTGTTTTAGCTCTGGATTTATGGGACTTACAGTAAGCAAACCCGAGAGGAAATAGTATAACATCCGGTCCAGAGCATCTCTCTCACACTTGACAGTAAGTGAGTAATGGGAAGGAAGGAGCAGGGCTGGCGACTGGCAGGGTTGTGCGCCCGGGGCTAGGAGCACCCCGGGACACGGCTGTGGTCGCTCCCCCGTGCCGACCGCGGTCCCTGGCTCTGGGGCCATAAAAGGGAACACATTTCTTGTCAAAATACGGCTGCCAAGCCCAGCGGATTTCTGGGAAAAATGTCCGGTAATGGCTGATGCAGCCTTGGGATGCTGTACAGATTAAGAGTGTAAACATTTACTTGCTCTAACTAGAGTTGTTCGCTCTTTGGAGCCCGTAGGACAGGAGGATGTAATGCTGCCGACTCATGGACGGTCACTGCGTAGCGGCGTAAAGCCTAGGCAGAGGTTTAAAGGTCAAAATTGTTGTTTTTTTTTTTTAAAAAAAAAAAATCAGTTATTTTATCATGATGGACATAGCAAACAGGTCCATTATTTTTTTTTTAAAAAAAGGTGCATCCTTGCAGTAAAAATCAGTTTTAGATAAAAAGTAGCCATTTTTTTTCTCTCATCGTTTAATTTGAATTGTTTTATAGTAACACTATTCCCTTATTGCTCAGAGAGTTTTAAATATCTATAAAGTCTTTAAATGATGCAAGAAAGCGATCTGTTGGCATATAGTGCAAACTGAGCGAGTGGAAAAGTAAATATTTAAGGCTGACATATTGAAGTATAAATAGCGGTCACTGTGTGTAATGTCTTAATTGTAAAAATATTTCTAGACTTCTGCTAGTATGCACCGCTGCCTGTCCGATGGCGATGTTTTTGAGAAGCCGTGTTTATATTTTGGAAAGTCTGCCTAAGGCTGCTCGGGGATGCTCCTTTGCCAGCGCTGTGCCACCGGGTGCGTGGCGATCCCCAGCTGGCAGGCGGAGAAACTTCTCTGAAGTTTGTCCCTGCCCCGGCCTGGCTGTGGAGCTGTCTAGTCCCAAAATGAGGAACACGGCTCCTTGAATGCTGGCGTTGAGGCAGCACAAGGCCTGGCACAGGGCCGCTGCCGGCCAGGCCATGCCATGGGGCATTGGTGGCCCTGCGGAGGTGTGGTGCTGGGAGAGGCCTGGGCTGATGCCGCCACTCGCCATGGATGTCCTGCCAGGCTGGAGCTAGGTTTTCTCCGTCTTCAGAACCTGGTTTTGAGCTCTTGAGGTGTGCAAGGACAGGGTTTTGTACCTGAAGAGCCCCACTGTGCACCTCAGCTGGGGACGCAATGAAGAGCTCGCCTCTCCGTTCCCTTCCCGCAGGCTCCTGGTATGTCATGGCTGTGGCTCGAGGCTTGTGCGCTGAGCGGGACCCCTGTAAGCTGTGCCATGCCCTGCCCTTGTTGTTGGGCCTGGCTGGCTTCCCTGTGGGCAGGAGGGCAGGGAGGTGGGAGCTGTTAGCATGCCTTGACGTTGTACGACAGCTGCCCTCCGCTTGAAGCTGAAGTTTGGCGCAGCTGGAGCCAACCTGACATTTGTACTTAATGCTTAACGTGTCTTACTTTAGAAATAACGTTAAAGGGAAGCGTCCCTCTCTTGCAAAGAGCCATCATGGTCACAGGTAACGCTAGTCTGGAATTGCATTGGTGGTTTTTGCTAAATCTGCTGTGAAATATTTGTTTTGTAGGTAACACGTGTTTTGACTGAAAGTTTTGTATACGGGAACAACGCGAGAGATCTTGCTAAATTTCAGCTTCCCCACCTCTTAAAAGACTGGTTTTTAAAATGCAGGAATTTGGTCTTGAACTGCAGCACAGAACAGGGACACACCAGGGCCTTTCGGAGCCCTTCCTTACCTTTCTGGCGGGCAGCTTGCTCAGCCAGGTCAGCACGGCAGTGACACGCACAGTTACAAGCTGCAGTTGTCATCGTCTCCGTCGATGGTGCCACTATCCGTGTCAGCTCATACTTTCTCTTGTTTATTCTTTCTATAATACTGCCTGCTAATACTGAGTCATATTTTTAAGCTGTGGTTTGGAGCTCTCCAGGACCTCGAGCTCAGCGCCGGTGACGCGCTGTGTTGCATTACTTTCTCCAGAAGCAGCCCATATCCAGCTGCTCCCCTCCCAAAATACCTGCAGAGGGGGGACTTTCGGCCACCATTCATAGCAGCCCAGGTACGTCGCTAGTTTTGCGAAGTAGTGCAAGGCAAAGAGGTTTCCTGCTGCTCGGTGGGTCCAGCCACAGAAGGTGGCGAAGGGCAGCCACTTCCCCTTCCCTGCCCTGTAGTCCCAGCGCTGGGAGAGGCGGCCGGGAGCGCTGCGAACACGTGGCCACGTAGCATCCGTTGTTGTGTTGTTCTTTGACCAAATAGTATCAGTGGTTTTTACTCACTGGAAAATAAATGGTTTGCAGAAGCTTTTGTGGCCAAGAAAGAAAAATAACTTTTTTTTTTTTTTTTAATAATTGTGTAAATGTGTACAATAAAACCTGGTTATGCATTTAGCAATAAACACTTGTTCTGCCAGTGCCATACCTGTGGTCAGGGCAGTGTAGTGGCATTTTTTATATTACCCCAATATAAATAATTTATTTAGTGAATTATTATTTTATATGTTAGTTTCTAATCCAATGTATGATTATATAATAATGGTAATGCCTGAGAGCCTTAATGAAAATCAAGAACATTCTCTTACGTGCTTTTCAAACATTAAAAAAGAATCCGTGTGAACTCTGGTTTAAATAAACAAGATAGATGCAACAGAGATACAAGCCACAGCAGAAGTAAATTTGTATTCAAAAAAGATAGGAATGTGCTTAAGTATTTTCTTTGAAAAGTTTTTTTTTTTTTTTTTAAATACTATCTAATATCCTAACTGACATATTTAAAAGTCCGAAAGCTTTGTTTGTAATCATCAATTGTGCTGCGCTGATTGTGCAGAACAGGTAATTCCGAGGCTGTCAAACACCTAACAAAGGTCTGACCTTGCTGACTTCCCCTTGCAGGCCTGTCCTTTCCTCCGTTTGATCTGCTCTGTCTCTCCCAGCCGAGTGCTACTTTCCCATCTCACTGGCTCAATAACCTTGTTTATTCACTGCCTAGCAAACAGAACAGTGCATGCACTGAGGCCTGGCTGTGGCACTACAGGGCTTGCCACCAGCTCTTTTGCCCTCTGTTTTCTTCCCCGCTGAGATTTTTTTTTTTTCTTTTGTAATTTAATCACTTTTACAGACTGCTTCTCTGGTTTAAACTGTTCGCATCCTTCAGTGCACGTGGCTGTTCAGAAATGAGCTATTCAAACTCATGCAGATAGCTTTAGTAAGCCATACTTGTATATCCCATTTTATATTTTATATAAATGCATATATATAAGTGCATAAATCCTATCAGAAATTGATTAGGAATGTTCTTCTGGGAGGCTAGACACAGTGCAGTTAGGTCTTTGCAGGCGCCTGCTTGATGCTCATTTCCTTTCTTTTGCCAAAAAAAATTAAATTGTCTTGACCATAGCAAAGACCATCTTTCAGATGTTGAATGCTGGAGTAATGTACATAGTGCGGTTGTATCTTACTCGCACTGATCATTTCATGGCTGTGACTCCGTTTGTTCTGGTTTTGTTTGGCTTTTTGTTTTTAACAACTGTTCTGGAAGCACCTCGCATAGGTAAGATAGTAGGCTGGTATATTTTTAGTGCAACAGCTAAAAAACAGGATGATGGACAATAAAGCAGCGTGTGTGCCGCTGTTCTGGCAAGAGTGGCTGATAGATGCTGCCCTAACCACAGAGCTCCCAAAGCACTGGTATGCTTTGTGGCACGGGGATCACTGATTCCACTTCGTGAGCGGTACATTTCTCTGTCTTTAGCAGCGGTAGCTCCAGTGCATTTAGGTGTATTTTGAAAGCTTTAATACCAACAGGTTTTATAGGTTGTGTGTAGTTAATTCATATCCCTCAGTGATATCTTGAGCCAATGCTGCATTTCTTTTATTTCCCGAGCAATTGTGTGTGCTAATTTACAATGCAGTTGCTTTCAGTTTGCATCTTAATTTTATGTGTGTCACTTAACAACAGATGCTTTGTGGAGTAGAGGCTCCTATAATTAGATTTGGCATATGTTCTCGTGATAGGTGAAATAGTTTGCATGCTTCTAGAATAAATATTTTCTGCTGTCCGTATTTATAATAATGGTAAACAATTGACCATGTTAGCTCTGCGCTACATGTTTAGCGTAAGCTGTGGCTTTTGGAACAGGTACCCTTGTGGTTCAAAAATACGGAGTCCTTTCTAATGGCATTTTTGTTGTTGTTTTAATACTCCAAAAAAGGGAATGATCAAAGTGCAGTCTGTTCTTTCCTGCCCTTCTAGATATACAAAACAGCTGCAAAGCACAATCAGCTATTGTAGTGATATGTGCCCGAGGTCTATAAATAGACGTAAAGCTTCGAGCTTGAACTGTGCTGCTGGAGAGGCCAGGGGATTTTTGCCTGGGGTTACTAAACATTCCCTCGCTTGTTTGTGGTTTAGAACCATAATTTCCTAGGCTGCTATATTTCAATTAAACCTGAATTAAAAATGACTTTACCATGAAGGCTTTACATGATTTCATTGTTTGCAGTTTTCTCATTCCATGATGGTTTTCAACCTCTTTATTTTTTTTCGTTGCAAAATCCTTATGCATTACAAATTTCTAAAGGAAAACAAGTGAAGTACAAGACCTAACTTTTTTTTTTTTTACTAACAGAATATTGCTGTGATATGTGCAGTTAGTGGGAGTTTTATGGAGGTATGCGTGAAGAGTGAGAATCCGAATATTGTTTCATTAAATTGTGGTCTGGACTCTACTTCAACCTGGAAATGTGCAGTGTGGTGCTAGATAAGGGCTTCATGTTCTTTTGAACTGGAAAGTAGGCAGCTGCTTCAAGTGCACCCTGCCGAATTGTGAAAAAGAGTAATAAAATCTGCATAGCAGATTCTGAGCTGCAAGAGCTGTTCCCAGATTTTTGAATTTGATATGTTGCATACTTTTTATTCATCGTGTTAACTGGTATTGGAATAGTTGTTGAGAATGTGAGAGCTAGGGACTTCCAAGACGATGAGAGAAAAATTAGTGTATTTGGCAGGAGTAAGGTGTTGGAGATAATTTGGGTTTTGAGTATCCAGGATGTGGTTGAAACTGCTTCAGGCAGAGTTGAAGGAGGCTCTAAATTGCTCGTTGGCTTTCCGCTCGCTCTCCTCCTGAACAAACGATTGGTTCCCGTTGCTCTTCAACAATACTAGCACCCAGCATTGTTAGTAGTGCTGTCCTGCTTTAAATTAAAGTGAGAGGAGTGATAAAAATAACTACTTTAGCATTTTAAATCGCTACTTTTCACATGTAACCCTCGTGCTTTGAGTTAGATGAACCAGTTCATCTGAAGTCTGTATTATTTCAGTGACGTGACTTGAAATCCAGATAATCGCTGCTTATCAGGAGCAACGTGGAAGGACCTGCTGCGTGTAGGCAACTCACTGAAGGTGTTTCTTGAAGCCTTCAGTGCATAAATATAATTCGATATATGTGGTCTGCATTTTCCAAGGACATGCAAGATTATGGCAGAAATTCCCCAGCCAGAGAGTAGAGTGGGATGATGACAAACAGTGTTCTTTCTGAAGAAATAGCAATAAATCCTTGAAGGAAACAGGTTGAAATCTCAACTGGAAAAGCTGTTTGAGAACGTACAGGCCTGCAGAGTTCCTTGCAGCAGCCAGAGCTTGACAGGAGGCAGCGGTGTGTGTGTAAGGCTGCTGTTCTGAAACCGGCGGTGGCGCCGGGGCGGTGTTTGCCCATGGTTTTTGTCAGTCAGAGATTTACCTGAACTGAGAAAGTTCATCTATTGGAAGCTGTCCTGGTGTGGCCTTTCTTGGTGAAGATCGGGACATGAAGAGGGCTTTTTAAACTGAAGAACACCAGGAAAATTTCTCTGCTTCCTCTGCTGAGTCCATGAAAACCTAAACCAAGCAGGCACAGGCACACAGCTATCTTTACAACAAAGAGGACTTTTCCTATAACTTTCCGTGTGGCAGTCCTTAGGTTTCATGGAGCAGCAGAGGTTAGAAGGAGCCTCAGAAGGTGCCTTGGCCAACTCCTGCTCAGACGTGGGAGCTCAGGCCCTTGTCCAGCTGTTTGGGAATCTCTCTGAGGACGGAGACCGCACAGCCTCTCTGGTCTCCCTTTTTTGCACTCCACGGTGAAACTTTCTCCAGTATTTTGCCTCTCAGCTTCCACCAACCAGACCATCCCTATAGCTTGGCAGAGCGGGCAGGGGCAAGTGCCCAACCTTCCTTCGGAGAGGCTGAGGGGAGAAATCAGCCTCCTGCCCCCTTCCTGCAGGCTGCGTAGATGCACAGAGCATCTTAGCTGTTTTGAAAGGACTTGGACTCTGCCTTAGTATTTATTTTGGTGCAGTAATTCCTGCAACCTGGTTCCTTGCTCAGGAGGCTGAAGAGCGTGATTGAGGGGCTGCTCTCAGCGGCACTGCCACGAGCACGACAAGAACCATTTCTCTCCGCTGCCCTGACCCGCAGCACAGCGTGCGGGGACACTGACCGCCGGGCGGGCTGCGATGCACCAGCAGCAGCGCTGCAGGCGCTCGAGGAACCATGGGCACGTGGAGAGGAGCTCCCAGGGCCCACAGCACGTGAAGGTGTTGAAAAGTGTTCGGGGAGGACACAGTGGTTTGGACTGGGAGAGGATGTTCCCCTCTGAGTTGGTTTTCTCGGAGAAGCAGACGTGAGCTAAAGCATTTGGAAGGGTCGGTTTCTCAGGGCGGTTGCTGTAGTGCAGGCTCCTCTCTTTTGGGATCGCTGGGCTCCAGCGTCCCTGCATAGCATTTTTAGTGCATCCAGCAAAAATAGATGTACTTCAGTACCCAGTGTCTTTATTTATTTGCTTTTGAGAGCAGTAGCTATTGCATGTCTTCCCGAGACGCTGTTTTTTTCCATGAGATCGTATTTGGTTTCTGATGTTGTTTGGGGCCCCTCGGCTGAACTCCTGCAGTCACCTTGTTGTCTCGAACAGAGCGTGGCTATTGTGCTGGTCCTCGCAGCAGTTCCCTGCTAGAGCTGGCAAATGTTTTCCTGAACTCGCTGTACCCTCCAGTAGATAAAAAGGCAATCTAAAAGCAACACAGGCTTCCCACCAAAAGATTAAGATTAATTCTTTTTTTTTCAGCAACGTGTTTTTTTCCAGGCTTCTGTGCTTGCTGGTTTGCCTCCTAGAGAAAGAGCAGCTACTCTGGAGGTGTGCACCATGCAGCTCCAGCTGAAAAGACAAATGCCTTGCTTGTGCTTTGGTGCTAATGGGAGAGCAGACTTGAAATAATCCATTTCCCTCTAAAGTAAACAACTTTTTATGCTTCTGACATAAAAGATGAAAAGCACACCTCCTTTCAAAACCAGAGCTTGCTCCTTAAGATTCTGGCAGCTTCATTAATTAAAAAAAAAATATAATAATAAATATATATATATATATATATATATATGCTTCAGATAAGAAATTCTTTTAAACAAAACACTATTTGATCTCCATATTCTATATATCCTTCATATTCTACAAACAGGACATCCAGTTGTTGTGTAATACCTTCAGTAGATGGCTATGACTCAGTGGAGCCCTCCAGTAACTATTAGAAAAGTATTTCCTTTCTCAGCTCTAAGTTTATATACTCCCGTTCCCGTTTCCCAAGTGAACTCTGGCATGAAATACCAGCGGCCTGGATCAATGAGAAATTAAAATGTTCTTTTTTGGACTAGGCAGCAGGGAAAAAAAGGCATCAATTGATGGGGTAGCGCCAAAAGTTTGTCTAAGGTTGGACTCAGTGCTGTGCAAGGCGATGCTGTTTGTTCTGAAGCCTTGTTTGAGGGTCTTGCAGCCCGGGGAAGCGTGGTGAGCAGCACATCACGTGTGGGGCCGCGCACACCACCCGCGGGGCTATTCTGTCCTGCAGGGATCGCAGCTCCGTGCTGGGGGGGCCATGAGATCTGCTTCAGAAATAGGCAGCTGCGTGGTGCAAGTAGCTTTCTCTTGCACGTTTCGGCGTGACTTTGGGTTTTGCTGCCGAAGAGATGATGGTTATATAAGCTCCAGTGGAAGACTGCTACATTAGCAATGCATAGCTGGATGCTCGCATACATCTTAATATATTTAGAGTCCTGATTTTCCTGGTATTTCTAAGACATCCTATGATGATGCTTTTTAGGGGAGAAAAATCTCTCTCCTCTACATGCTGCCCAGGCACTGACATGCCTTCCTGTGTATTAAAAATGATTTATTTTTTCAAAGTATTTGTCTACTTTTAACTTTTCAGTGATTAAACTTTGATTGAACAAGTTTAACAAAGCTTGATAGATTTAGTGGTTTGAGAAGAGACTCGTTTATTTTGACATAAAGTTCTTCCATAATTTTCATATTGCTGGTTAAGAAATAAGAGTGTGCAGGAGCAAATAGATGGGAAGAAGTGCAGTCAGAAATCCACCCAGGAGTAAGGTAAAATGCCAACAAAGTGTAGAGATCTCACTGTAGACAAAAATGAGGTGAAAACTGAGGCATAGACCTGTGTGATTGAGGTTTTAATGCCAGAGATAGGCAGAGATGGGGGATATATGTCCCAAGCATCCTACACACTAACCTGGATGCCATGCACTCTGTTTAAAATCATTTTATGATATTGGTGTCTTTAATTTCACGATGTCAGTTCTTTAATTTCAGTTTCCTTGAAGGAAGGAAGACGTGCAAACTAAAGGGAGATTTACCACCATCGTTTTTTCTGTTTTGAACCTTCCCATACACCTCTGTGAGTTTTGCAGCTGCCTTGCTGTATTCTGGACGTGCATCTGCTTCTAAAACAAGAGATTAGACTGCTTATCTCAGGGAGATGCTAAAAAGTGTCAGTGGTCGGTTATAAAATTGTCCCTTTACATAAAATGGTATATATAAGTGTGAAGGTAATGAAAAGCATACCCTCCTTCTTGTTCAAACAAGCTCATAGCGTTTCTTAGATTAGATATATTTGGAAAAAAAAAGAAAAAAAAAAGAATTGCTTGTTATCAGTTAAAAAAAAAAAAGAAAAAAAAGCTTTTTAAGATGAGTAAGCTAAGCCACTGTGATTCATCATGTTTCTCAGAAGCCCTGATCCCTAACCTCAGGGAGAGAGTAATCCCACAAAATACCTCACTCTTCATTGAGGAATTTTGTTTTTGAATGCCTGGATCTTCAAATAAATCAGGAACGACTCCGTCGGGCGGGTGATTCAGTAGCACAGCACTGGCCCAGAGCTGCCAGAAATCCAGCCAGGGGCTGCTCCCCCCCGATCCCCACAGATCCCAGGGCTCTTTGCACAGGCACCTGGCAGGGCTGCTTGCTTGGTGTCTGCTGTCGTTGCCTGCGCAGAGGGGCTGGAAGAAGAGAACAGACTTCCGTGCCGCGTGTGCAGAGCTCGTGTTCAACACTCTGCTTGCAGGTGCCAGGCTCTACAGGGAGGGAGGGCGACGCAGGAATTTACGTGCACTAAAATAGGCTTTTGTAACAGGAGCTTTCCGTCAGTAAGCCTGTTATGTAGTAGCATGCAACTATAAAGAAAGCTTCTGCATGAAAATAATAATAAAAATGTTAATTTAGCTGAATATTCATCTTTTTCAAGTCATGGCTTACTTTTATGGAACGCTTGTTTCTTATGAAATCACATCAGAATTTTTGAATACGGTAAAAGCAATCGCTTAAGTCTTGAACCAAGCTAACCTTGCAAAATAAGAATAAGAACACGATTGAATGTCAGGAGGGCAAGGGTACCATCAGAGAACATGCTCTGGAGTTGTGTGTACTGCTTATTGCAAGCCCTTAGTTTTATCTAGAAAAGATTCCTGAATGTGATGTGGTGCACAAAGGTCAGGTTTAGCTTGCTTTAACTATATTGAATCACTCTGAATAGGCGTATATATCTTTCTTTCCAAAATGTGAAATATTCGGGCTATCTTGGATTTTCTCTCTTACACCAGTTTTTCAAGAGTTTACCTGGGGTAGTTAGCTACCGTGCGTGCCAGTGTAGCACAAACATTGTTTATATGGAATTTTTTGCAGAGATGCTTCTTCGTAAGGGCTAGGAGACTAAATCGGTTCACCAGTAGATTAGCTAGGGGAGATAGTGGGCCACTTTCTTGTGGTTTTGCTTTTTGAGAGGCGACGAGTTTCCGTAGCAAGCTATCTATTTATACCAGCTCAGAGCCCACTGATTTTCACCCCGGTTGTTTTTGCATTCCAGACGCATTCCTGTACTCCCAAGTAATAACTTCTAGCCTGAGGGAAGTTTGAAATGTAATCAGCTAATTACTAGCACGAAGTCTGAGAATGTTTTTGCAAAGGATGAAACCACCATCCTTTGGGTGATACGGGGCATGAGCAGCCGGCGGAGCTGGCTGCGATGTGAAGTAGGCCGCCAGGCTTGGTCCAAATGCAGACTGGTGAAATATCCAAACCTCGGAACAACAGAAGTGCTAATTTCACCCATTTTGTGCCACTTGCAAGACTTCTACTTACCTGTCAGCCAGTAGTGGTGGTATTTTTTGGTATTAAGATTGATGTGAGCATCAGTAGTGGGCAGAGACTTGTTGAGGGCGCACTCATTTCAAACAGTGACAAGCCAAAGGAAACGGTCAGCACTTGTATTTGGAGAATGAGCATTTGACTGTATTTACTTTATTTTTAGCATCATTCACAATGGGTAGATCTAGTGATGAGATGTAATGATAATCAAGAGAGTTCATTGAGTAACCAGTGACAAATCTCAAGCTAAATTTAATCAGGTGTGTTTGGACCAGGTGTGTTTGGATGAAAGAATTTGCTACATATGTGCTACATTTTCTAGACATCTTTCATCTAAATTATGATTTGGATCATGCTACATTATGTGGTGAAGTACAAGTTGCTAAATGGGATAGTGATGAGCATTTGTGATGAATGCACAAGAGCAGAGGTAACATGGTTTCAAGTCTGTGTACAAGAAACCTGCACTGGCTTGGATCTGTCCTGGCCCGAGTGCATGGCTCCCATACATGGCAAGCTTTGACAACAGCCTGAAGACACTCGGCAGCTTCTCATGCGACAGCAGGTTTGTTCTCTGTCCCCAGAGCCAGGAGGGGGTCATCCTGCCCGCCTCGCACATCCTCGCCTTGTGGTAAGGGACGAAACTCACCAGGAAGCGGCGAGACTGGGGAGGGCAGCAGGGAATGTCCAGGGAGACATCACCATACTGCTGTTCGGCTTTGTGGACTTCTCTGAGTATAGGTGCTTGCCGTGCTTGGAGGATCAAAGTGGATTCTCAGCAGGCTTGGTTTTCTTGCTGAGGGCTCTAACAAGCCTACCGTTTGGGCAGTCTCTGGTTGTCCTGATGTTATGCGGGAAGGAATAGAAGGGATTTTTGAAAGGTTTTGACTTTGTGAATAAACATAGCTCTGGAACAATTTCCCTTTTCTTTTTAACTTTGTTTTGAAGCTTTCAAATTCTTTATTTTGGCGAGGGCTTGTTAGTATCTCATAGTTAAGGAAGGGAAATAAGCTGGTTGAAAAGACGATACTCTCTGCTCCGGGAGACACAACATTCACAATCTCAGAACAGTAGCTCTACTCGGCACTGGCTCTCAAATTAATCTTTCCTGTGTTCTAGAGGTACTTCATATACCCTGTAGCTGAAGTTTGCCAGTTAAATTAAAAGCACAGCCGTATGGTGATGCATGCTTACACGGTGGCTGCATGCAGGGATTTCATTTTCACCACCTTACCTGTGTTTATACAGCTACTACCCATTGTTATTTTAAAGCGCCTCTCGCAGCAGTTTTATTTGCGTTAGTTTTATTTTTCACTACTGAATTAGTAACCATTTAAAACTGTTGGCCATGTAAACAAGCGGTGCGTATGTTATTCATAACAACCTACCTTGAATTACAAATGCCTGTTTGTATTGCACAAGGCGCAGCGCTGGGGGTGGGATTGTGAAACGAGGGAATCCAGAAGCGCGAACGCCGTTCCTGTTTGCCTGGTCCCTGCAGCCCACTCGGACAAAAATCTCACAGGGTTTCGGCCCCTCCGCTGCCAGCTGTCTGGGGATGCTTCCTCGGGGAGAAAGAGGGTACATGATTGCTGTCGGCTCATTGGTCTTAAAAATAAAATGGGAAGATGCATTGAACAAACGCTTGATCCCAACAGTAATTCTTCAAACTGTGGGTAGGCTCTGATGATGGGTGAAAAAAATGGTCATCTTCTTTACTTTGAAACTGGGTGTAGAAATGTATTAAAAAAACAACAGCAACAACAAAAAGCTCATACTTCTAATGTAGGAATTATCTGTGATGTGCAAATTTACTACTTTTGATTTGATCCCTTAAGGAAAAATCTTTTATTTTTCTGAGTCTGACTTAGGCTAATCAAGTTAATGAACTTAGGCTAATCATGTTAATGAACTTTTACTCAAGGTAATTTCCGTAAATGTACTTTGGTGAAAGTTCACAAAGCATTCTTGTTGTCTGCAGAACGTTTCCACGTCGCATTCTTTTCAGTGAAATATTGGAGGTTACTTGCAGGGTGCAGGGATCTTCCCAAAGATGCCTGAGCATGAATAAGCCAGCATGGAGCAAGGCGGGGAGAGCTTTGTAGTGCGCTGCCATGGAGCAGGGTTTGCCTTTCCTAAAACACTGCTGTGCCTTGCCACCGCTGCTGGTCTGTGCTTTTGGTAATGGGAAGAGGTGACACGTTACGGCTGTAGATACCCAGTACTGAGGAAAGGTGAAATGAGAAGGGTCATTCTGACCAATATGTGATGGATATTTAGGAACTTTTGAGTTAGAGCGTCACTGGATGCCCAAGATGATCTCTCTTCATTTTGACCTAAGCAAAAATGTTGGTACTTAACGTGTGCCTTCAGTATTATTTTATCAATTGCTTGGAAAAAAAAATGAAAACTGCTGTTGACAGTATTGCATCTGTTTTTTTTTCCCTTTACCTTTTAATTTTTTTTTTTTTTTTTAAACCAAGTTACACATGCAGAACCCACCAGCTCCTAGCAGGTCTGCTTGCAATTCTTATTTGGTTTAGGCTTCCTTGTCTGAAAGTCCACGGAGAGCGGTGAAGTCGCATGGCTCTTAGTGAGGGCGTAATTAGTCTGTAGGATTGCCCTGCTTTAAATAAAATGCTGATTTAGCACATCGAGCCCAGACTACCTGCGTTATGCAAGAGGGAAGGAATTTGCCTGATTGTAGTCCTGTCAACACACAGAGATTGCAGCAGCGTAACAAAATAGACTGCTAAAATCTTGTTTAAATTGGTGCGTGCTCTTGTCTGGATCCTATTAAAAATGTCAGTACCAAGGGCCACAATAGCTCACTTTGTTACTGAGTGCCTGAGCAGACTCCGGTTGCATCAGACTATTGTTTTGTACTGGAATCCTTTTGTGCATCGTGCATGCTTGCTATGTTTCATTTCTAAAATATCAATCAAAAGGATAGGTGAAATTTCTGGTCCTGAGTGCAGTTTTCCAGGGTGGAATTTCTATAAACTTCTAATTGCTTTCAGTAAGGCCATGCCTTTTAGTTTAAAAGAAATCAGTTTCCATCCCTGAGAGCCTGGAGCTGACAAAACTTTTGCTTGGACCCCTCTCTGTTCATCTTAGGAAATCCTGTCTGCCATGCAGGGCCGGTGCGGCTGTCCCACGGCCCTGAGGTACACCAGCGTGAGGTGGGCAGGAGGGAACGTAGAGCTTGAGACAGCTCTGGCATGCCTGTGGTTGTGCGTAATTATCCCGTCTAGAGGGCTGGAATTTACTCGAGAAATCCTTGCCTCTCCACGGATCTCTGCTTTATGAAGCTGTTGTTAAAACGGGTTGCCTGAGGTCCTTGCCTTGGAGGTGGCCTCTCTGCAGCCGTCTGATCACTTGCATCCCTCCACAGCACAATGCAGCTTTAGGTTAGAAACCATTTTAGTGTACTTAATTATGAAACAAAGGGACGTTTGGGAAGTGGATGCTGCATATCCCTGAGGGATCGTGGCGCTCCTCAGGCAGTGGGGAGCGGCAGGGCTCCCTGCGTGGGCAGAGGCACAGGGGATGTTTGCAGATGCCAGACCGACAGCTTGGCTGCAGGGGGCTGCGAGGGAGCGCTCGGAGGCTCCCCGCAGCTTGCTGCCTGCCAGCCACAATGTAGTGCAAGGGCGGTACGTGGGGGCTCCTGGCTCCCCGGACAAGGTCTTGCCTTTGTTACATGGAGTGCTAGGCAGAAGCAGGGGTTGGATGTTGCCTTAGCCATGTGTTTTTGAACTTGCTGGGTTTTCAAGCGGGCTGCTTTCTTAGATTCAATTCCTGCTTCCTTAGTCTTTAGTTATATTTTCAGAAAACAGATTGGGCTGTAGGAGTATGGTAATTTTTGAAGACGTTTCAACCCCCTGAAGAAGCTGAGCTCCTGTGTGCTTGGTCGACTCTCGTTTTGGCAGCAATTTGGTTCCAAAATGCCATCATCTCTGCCACGCTCGTTCCTTCCCAGCCATTGAAATTAACGCAGAGGGCAAAGGGATAGCCAATAAGTGTGAAAAATAATGCCAATAACATAGCAGGTGCTTATGAACACACATAGTTGAATCACGGAATTTGTTTTCACAGAGGTATTACAGAGATTGAATAGTGCAAGTACAAGCCAGGTAGCATCTTTGGTCCCAAATGACCTACAGCTGGAATTTGGCCCTCTTTTTGCCTTACGTGTAGGAATGCTGTATCTCTCTTAAGTTTTGTGAGGAAACCTTAGGACAGGGGTCATCTGGTATCTACAGCCCGTTAGTGAATTGGCTGGACCTTCGGCTTCCCGCATGGAGCACCCAGTTCCCAGGGCAGGACTGAAAAATCCCAAGATTGCCCTTTGAACCAAAGCCCTTCTTTCCTCTCAAGGCATCAGACTGTGTGCTGAAGGGAGTAAAACTGAGCCAGAAATCAAGGGAGCTGCCCAGGAATGGGCCCATCTGCCCTTCGTTTCCAGACCATGGTCAGTGGCACACTGGCACCAAAGCAGTGGAGCAGACAATAAACGAAGGCAGCCCTAAAGCCTGGGCAGGGACAGTTTATGAACAGGTCTGTAAATACACTCCTGAGGCAGCTGTTGCAGTTGGATCAGTGGTTCGAGCCATTCGCCCTCACTGGATCTGCACAGGATTCTTTCCCCCGCTCTGTGCTTCGTTTTCCTGTTCCTCACGCAGGTAGGAGGAAGCTGTGAGGCTCGAGGGAGGCTGGCTGGCTGCAGCCTTGTGCCTGCAGCACAGCTCCAATTGCGTACCGTGGCTTTGGGTGCAGGGCTCCCGGCTCCCTGCTGGCAGATGTCGAACACCAAAATTACACACATGTTGTTGATCAGCATATTCCAAGCCCACTGTTGTCTGTTAACTGATCAAAAGCAAGCGTTTTGCTAAACAAAGGAGGCATAAGAAAAACAGTGGTTTTCCATAATACAGAAGATGCCTCTGGTTTCTCTGGCTCTTTGCAATCCTTCTTCTGAGATTATGAAGATAGGTTTGGGTTTTTTCTCTCTTTTTTTTTTTTTCTTGGGGGAGGGGGGGGAGTTTCTTTTGTATTTCCAGCCTGTAAAGTTCTGTTTCTTATTATCATTGTTTCTGCTTTCCAGAGTCCTAAGATAACAAGTAGGCTCATAAATTCCCTTTCTAATTTTAGTCACAGGAAATATTGCTCCATACATTCGAAGTGTTTTTCCAGGTAGGCTTGTTTATTAGAGCCCAGGCATTGGGGGCTCTGCATGTTGTAGCGAAAGAAGCGCCTGTAGGTTTTTGGGGTGGGAGCTGATGCAGCCTAACAGCTGGAGTAGAGATTAAACATAAGGACAAAATATCAGGTCCAGTCCTCCTTCCTTCCTTTCTGATCTTGCCCAAGGAGTGAGGGCGAGCAGCTCTCCTTTCGATGCTGTATCTCACGTTGTTTAAACACAGCCACTGGTGGCTCCTTCAGGAAATCAGATAAACTCCTTGGCACAGCTGGCGGGCTGGGTAGGTAATTGTTTCCACTATGTGAGCATCTCGTAAACTTGCTGGAAAAGCCACTCCTCTTGCAGTTAAAGATCAGGCTAATAACTCCCCATCCTGGGCACAATGCCATGGAGGAAACTTGTAAGGTTCTGCCTTGGAATCTCTGCGCCCTCCTTTGTTCAGCACGAGCGAGCAGATGTTTGATCGCCTGCCCGCGCCGCGCCACGCAGGAAGGTGTTGAGAGCGCTCGCCCTGCAGCTCCGGTGCACAGCCCCGAGCTCTCGGGGCTGATTCGGGCACTCAAGCAGAAAGAGGTTTTTTGGTTTGGTTCGTTTTGCTAATTTTTCTTTTCCCAGTTGCCGAAGTGCTCAATAGCAATTTTCTCTCTGGGCGATCCAATTGCAATGTGGCAGCTTCCTTGAAATTCAAAATATACCTAGAGGTCTTTACATGCCTAAATTTCTAAAAACAAAATCCTAAGCGACTTAAGCAAGTTGAGGTGGAGAATTATTGCTAGTGCACAGCGTTTCCGCTCTGAAAGTTCAATCGACTGAAAGATGTTCTGTGGGGATATCACAAGCCTTCTGATTATCCAGTTTGTATTTACCAGATGCTGCTGCCCAGCTAAGGATGTTCCTTGGAGATTTTTCTCCTCTAATTTCAGCGTGCACAAATGCTTTAATCTTGAAATTATGAGAATCTTCAAGAAGAAAAACACTCAGAAGTTAGTTCTTAAATGCAACAATCTGTTGGCAAATTAAGATTGCAAAATAGGAAAAAACTATTATTACAGAAGTAACAACCCTTATTTTCATTTAAAGTTGCGCATTTCTTGGCAGTGCATTCAGTTTGGTTACTGGGGCCCTCTTTGAAGATGCCTCAGTTGATTTGTGGTATGTTGGCTGTGCAGCTAGGCAAAGGACTTCCAATTATGCGTTTGCCCATTTCCAGATTGGATCTCTAGTGAAATGCACAGCGAGCTCTGGTTCATAAGGAGCCTCGAAATTGTATGGCAACATATTTTATTATATGAGGAAAACTAAAATCGGTCTCGGTTTCCTCTCCCTGGAATGGCCGGGGCTGAATACCAGTTTTCTCACTCCTGGATTTTTGGCAAAATAAGAAGATGGGGTGTGGAGAAAACTTTGCATTGTGGTTTTTAAAAAGAGAAAGCAAGAGATGATTGATTGTGAAGAAGCATAACCTTGAAAGTGAGTGAGTACTGAGCTACTTACAAAGGAAGGAGGCAAAGCCAGCCCTGAAATGCAGAGCTTTTTGATGAGCTGCCTGTACTGCTGCACGAGATACTTGTACCAGAGTTCTATAAAATGAGATATGAAATTATTGGGAGGTAATAGCTAACACCGTTCATCACAGCAGACTAGGGCAGGTTATTAATATTACTTTCTATCTGGAAAGATGCTGCTGTATGTCCTCTCTCTGGCGTAGGAAGGGCAGTCACGGTGGTTCTCTCATGTGGTAGGAACAGATTTCATGTGAATTCTGATTTTGGGTGGTAAGAGACTGCAAAGGCAGTGGGTTGTGAAAATAGAACTCATTATTTAATAAGCGTAAATTCACAAAATAATTTATTTGGAAAGAAATATGATTAAATGATTAAAGTGTGTAGATTTCTGGGAAATAACGGAAGGATGAAGAATGAAAAAGAATCATTAATATAAAGCCGTTTGGTAAAAGGGGGCATAATTGGAGTAATTTGGATTTTATTACACCAATACCAGGAATGTTACTAATTTTACAGAAAAGAGGGCTACTGGGAAGTAGTTATTCCACAAAGGAAGGTGCCCTGTTCGCTAACTGCCATTTCCTAGCACCACAGCTAAAAAGGTGAAGTGATTCAGGGGGAGGAACAGGGATGTGCACAGAGAACGGGGTTATATTTCCATTAAATGAATCAGTGAGGCAACGACTGAAATATCGTCGTGATTTTTTGGTGTCTCTTCTTTAGTATCAGTACTGAGAAGGGTTTCAGAAGAATTTGAAGTTCATTAGATTAGAGAGGTGAGAGGTATGCTACAGCTTGCCAGTGAGAAAGTAATTTTCCTGTCTGCTATCAACAGAGAGCTAAGAAGCCTTGATTCCATACAGGTGAAGCATCAGCACTTGATGCAGGAATCTTATTTTACCAAGGAATTTGCTCACCGATGTTGGTATTAGCCCCGCTTTCGTGAGGCCTTCTGTAGGAGAAGACATCTCCCCTTCACAGAGGCATGGAGCAGTGCCTGTGCCACCGTGCACATCAGGCCCAATGAAGGAATGAAGCGAAGTAATTGAAGTGACTGGGATGTCCTCTTGCCCCTCCCCGTGCCAGCAGGCCAGGTCCCGCCGGCTCCTGGGCCCGCTGCCCGCAGCAGAGCCTAGGGCAGGGGTGTGGGGAGGCCGCGCTGCAGCGGCCTACTGCTGGGCTGCCTCTCCCTCTGCTCCCCTGGGGGCGTCTTATTTCATGCTACCAAAAGCAGGTTAACAAGACAGGGATGTTTATGCACAGCCTTCCTCATAATTTTGTTTGTTTGTGAGCTTGGAGGTGTTTTGCTGTTGTTAGGTGTGGTGTTTTGGTACTGGGAGTGGGTTTCTGTCTTCGTAGCTTCAGAGGAGGGCCGCCGATAAAAAGGAAAGCAAAGCTAGCAGAAGAAAGGAGCAAAACGCAGCCATTTCTTAACGCTTCCAAAATTCAATGTTAGCAGCAGTCATAAACCCACCGTAGTTCTGTGCAGATCTCACCTGTTAACTACTTTGTCAAAAATGCACTTCCACAAACGCTGCCGTGGCAACGTTCAAAATGGTCGAACTCCAGCAGTAAATGGCTTGGCTCGGTGCACAGGAGCTGTTACTCTTTATAGCACTGTCAGATTCCCAGAAGCTGAAGATGAGTGAAGAAAACGGTTTGTGTTGTTCAGAGACACACGATGTTGCTCATTTTCTCCTGGGCAGAAAATACTGAATAAATCAGATGGTGGATGCTGTGCCCCCGGTCAGATGTAATACGTCCCCGTGAAGGAATGAGCCAGCTCCCTCCCGGTCTGTGCTTCCAGGAGCCATCTCTGGAAAAAGCAGAGACGTGCTGCAGGGTAAAGCCTGCCAGAGCACATACTCGCTATCAGGCGGCTTAAGATTGTGTTATTTTTCAGCATTTCTTTGGAATAAATCTGGGGGAAGGGAATTATTATAAAAAGGAGACTGGCAGGAGGGGAAAGAAGGACAAGCTTTATCTTTATTACTGGCATTTCATAGCACTTTCTTCATTGTAATGTTGTGAGATGAATTGTCGTGCAGCAGCACACCCCAAAACTTGCACCATTTGCTGTATCTCACAAAAAATAGCTGCTCCTTCGTTGCTGGCTTATTTGTTTCATACTGTTGAGTTACCTAATTGATGTAAACCTGCTGCACGGTGATGCGAATGTTCTTCCTGCTGCACCCTGTTTGTATGGAAGATGACAGTGTGGCTGGAAGAGCTCACTGGGTATGTAAAAGAAGGAAAATTACGCCTCTTGTCTGATACGTTTTATTGCATCAATAGAGTTCTGCTGAATTAATAGCCCTTTTTTATACCAATACACTTCAGACTTACCAGGAGTTGTTTCAGGAGGTGTCACAGAATTGCAAGCAATACCAAAGCATGCAGTTTCCCTATTGTAAGAACTATTTAATGACCAAGTATTAGGTAGGTAATATTAGTAAAGTTCAATAAAGGTTTCTAAACCTCCTAATTCTCAAAAAAATAACCTTTTTCACTTACTTACTTTCCTGAAACACCAGTCCTTCAAGTAAGTAACATTTGTTAGCCCAGAGTGCTCGGAGGAGCCCTGCCACTGTCTGAATGCCGGGGACACCTCTCGAGTACTGCTGCGTGTTTGGTGAGCATGGTGGGGCTGGGGAGCACGAGGAGGGAGTGAGGGAGGCTCTGTGGTCACCCGGTGTCCCCTCGGCCAGCTTGGAGCCTGGCACCGGCCACCTGTGGGGCAGAGCAGCGCAGGGCTGCTCCCCAGAGCAGGTCTCTGTTGTGGCAGCCCCGTGGCCTTGGCGCTTTTTTCTTGGTGTGGAGCTCAAACCAGCGATGATTTTACTTCTGTGTGATGCGTTGGCAAAGTAATTCTGCCGTGCAACACAGTAAAACAGGAGAAAAGCATTAAAGAATGCCTCCTTAGAAGTATAAAGGAACAAAGAAAATACATGTGCTTAAAAAAAGAAAAGAAAAGGGAATCATAGTGGCAAAATAATCCTGTTGTTTTAAGGTAGCATTTAAAAATAGAAGTAGAAAACTTAATGCTCTAGCTTTTACCCCAGTAAACATACAATTGTAAGCTGATTGCGGTGAATTCTTAACATGACAACCCCCATCAGCGTAAGGTTTAGAGACAGCCCAACATCTGGAAGCCAGCAGCAGCAGCCCGGGATTTTACGAAGCGCTGCCGCCAAGTAGGATCCAAGGGCTGCTGTAACCGATGTAAAATGAAGGTCGGGTCCCATGCAGCACCTCAGGCACAGGGCCCATGTGAACGCGGGTTTCTGCACAGGCTGGGCAAGTGCTGAGCAGTGTGAGGTACTTGGGAAATAAACAGAGAAGCTGAAAAACTGCTATTAGTATTTCTAACTTATTTGTATTGGAAAGCTTACAGACAAAGTCCTGTCTGTATTACGTGTCAAAGGCAGAAAAACGTTTATAGAATCTTTCCAAAGAAAGTTACAAGAGAATGACCTTTATCATAACGTCAGCTGTTACTTGAACAGAAACATGCTGTCTTCCAAGGGCTGGAGCTTGGAGTGTTTGTGTCCGGCTTTCGTCCTATAGGAGGAGGCAACCAGACGCAGTAGATCATCTTGTGTATGAGCGGTGTTGGGCATCTAAAGCCAGGAGATTTGCTGACCCAGATGCAGGACCCACGAGCCAGTGCAGGAGCGTCTCCTCCAAGGCCAGGCAGGGAGGGCTTGGCTTCAGAATCGCATGGGGCAACAGCTGGGACCCCAAAATAAGGAGCACTGCCCGTTTCGGGAGCTGGTCCTCCCGTGCTTCTCGGAGCGTGGCAGTGCCTGTCCGTGCCAGGTGGGAGATTTCCCACAGAGCAGCAATAAAACTGTCTCATTTCAATTCAGGAGGGAGCGTGGTGAGCAGCTCCTTCTCCATCTTTGTGCCTAGGAATAGCCCGGAATATTGTAATGCAAAGTATCAAGGAAGTGAAATAAGGAATATTCTGAACCAAACTCAGATCCGTATTTTTTGAACAGATTTTTGGTACGGATCAGCTTGATACAACACGGTATTTACCAGCCTGGCCTTTAATACAGGATCTGGCTTCCAATTATGCTTCACTTCATGCAACAGTTGCAGAGAGTGAGTGTGGGTGTATGAGAGATTGAGTTTGTTCTTTAGAAATGTGAAGTCTGCGTTGACTATGAAAACCCATCAGAATTTCTAGCACTTAAACGCCATTTCCTTTTGCAATGTGCTACCAGCATTAAGCGAGCTTCACAACAGCTCTGTGAGAAATGGAGAATGCAAGTGGAGGAAGACGGGGTGGTTTTCAGAGGTAGAATATCAGTCCAGACATCATTGAGAAACAGGCAGTAAATCTTTTCCAGAAGCAAAGAGTTAATGTCCAATCTCAAATTACAGCTTGGAAGTGAATGCCTAAAGTCTTAGCTCTTTTTTCAAAAGTACGTAAGTGAAAATGGAATAAAGTACATGTCAGGCATGGCTGCTGCTGTGGGTTCGAGTAGTCTCTTGAATCTGGGATAGCAGCTGTCAGGCAATCCTGATGGCCACAACTTCACCCAGAGTGTCCTTATATTCCTGGTGGTTGTTCCCAGATGCTTCTCCTTTTGTGCTGTGCTCTTGAGCTTTGATGGCGCTTTGCTAGCTACTGTATTTCGTATCCGAGAAGTCCAAAGGAGTGTTATTTTTGTCTTTCTGCAGTTCTCAATGTTTATGTCTCTCCTCTAGGTTTGAAGACCTATCTGATCTCTGGTCAGAAGGTGAAGGAACTGCAGTGCAGCTGTTCACAAGCCCTGCTTCCTGGCTTGGAGTCTGGAGATGGAGCCAGGATACAGGCAGCATCATCGTCTGAGAACGCCAGCGACTTGACGAAGACTCTCAAACATGTGGAAAAACCTAAGGTAAAATGCCTAGTCCAATTGACAAGCAATCTCTAAAGTAAGGTGAATGTTTTTTAAAGGTGGTTTCAGATAAATGATTTTCTTAATATTTGTATTTCGTGACTAAGAGGTCAACACTGCTTTTTCAATAGTCTTGATTTTATTGGGGAGAAAGAATCTATGCCTCCTGCAGCTACTATAACTTTTATGATTTTCTGTTTGCTGCAGCCTGCTTCCGTCTTTCCTCTATATCTCATGCTGTGCACCTGTGAACCTTTTTATATGAGCATATAACAGACATCTCCATGGAAAGACAGCAGGATTGTTTGAGTGGTAGGAGAAAGCGCTTTGGTAGGCTACAAGACTGTGTTTTATCTGCTTGCTCTAGAAACCTAGAGGGCAACGATTTGTACGGAGAAACAGCTTAGAGAAATGATGACATTTTGTTATGTTCACACCTCTCACGAGAACTCTTGACAAGGAAATCTGTGAAACAATGTGTATTACTTTGAAGCTTTGCTGTTACTCTCAATCTTCCAGCTCAGAACAGATTTCCCAAACAACAGATGTCTATTCTCTGTTTTCATTTGTGCTGTGAGTTCCTCATGTTGGGTTGCCTGAGCTGGGCACTAATGCCAGGCCCGTGGGTGGCTGTCTGCAGGTCGCTGTCCTTAGACTCAGTGTATTTAGTCCTGGAAAGAGCTCTTTATATTTAGCTGGTAGAGCTGACAGCAAGTGACTTTCATGGCACTCCGTCTGGATCAGGAGAGCATGGTTCAGGCACCTCTACCCTGCATCTCTGCTTGGTTTTAGTTTTGGAGTAAAAACACTTGATCGCAGTGTGATAAGCTGGAAGGCTGGTCTGCAGATACAGACCAAAGTTAAGCGATCTCCTTACAGAGCAAGCTGGGGCTGTATAACTACAGAAGGTAGCAAAGCCATCATTGTCCTTCCCAAAATATGCAGTGTGAGGTTTGGCTGGTCTCAAGTTGTTGGTGACACCTTTCTATATTCCTACTGCTGTGTAAGTAAGAACGGGATGGCATATTTGGCATCCCTCAGGCACCAGCTTGCCAGCTCTCTCTCATCTTTCAATGAAGGGACTCACAAAAAACGTAGGAGAACACAGCACAGGGCGGTCAGTGGATGCCTGTGTAAACAAGTCTGTGCTGCCCGGTGCGAGGCCACACAGAGGTACTGCTGAGGCAGAAAGGGGTAGGAGCTTATCTGTTTCAAGCAGTGAAGAGAGAAAGCGAGTATGTCCTGTTAACCTGATGAGTTAGGTTGGACTAGATGGTCTCCGGAGGTCCCTCCCACCTCAGAACCTCGACTGTTCTGTGATTCTGGGACAGCAAAGTAAGCTTTAACTGGAGGGCAGCAAAACTACAGCAAGGTACAGTGCTGACCTGACTGCATCTGGGATCTGCTAACGTGTTATGTAGCAACTTTTGGTGCTTGTTCAAATGACCCAAGACCAAAATATAGTCTGTTAAGGATTGGCTTGCCTTCTGGGGTGTGTGTATGTGGGGGGGGAAGTCCTGTTTGTGGGGTCTGCGGGCAGCTGCTGCAAGCTCTTGGGTTTTTACCTCTCCTTTTACCTCCCCTTCCATTTGTCTCCACTGGGGAAATACTCACAGACCGGAGGGGTGGTGTAGGGACAAACTGGGCTGTGCTGCTTTTCCAAACGCTGCTGCTGCTGCGTTGCGCAGTGAGCCTTTGTGTGCCTAAAATGGCCGCCCAAGGAGCAGGGTGAGAAATCCGGCATGTGCCCCTTCACTGTGTGTGGGGTGAGGCTGCCAAGCGCTAGGTGAGGGGGAGTGTTTACACAATGTGGCCCTGTCTGCCAAAACCTGAAGGGAAGGTGTGGGGAGCTGGGGGTCAGCCTCTTCTCAGAGGTAACTAGTGATAGGACTAGGGGACATGGCCTCAAGTTGCACCAGGGGAGGTTCAGGCTGGAAATGAGGAGACATTTCTTCTGAGAAAGAGCAGTCAGGCATTGGGACGGGTTGCCCAGGGAAGTGGTGGAGTCACCGTCCCTGGGGGTGTTCAAGAAAAGGTTGGACGTGGTGCTTAGGGACGTGGTTTAGTGGGTGACAGTGGTGGTAGGGGGATGGTTGGACCAGATGATCTTGGAGGTCTTTTCTAACCTGAATGATTCTGTGGTTCTAACGTTGATTTGCTGTCATGTAGGTAGGCACTTACTTCTCTACGTATTTTCTGAAACAGGAGGGTGACTTACTCAGCAGAAGTGTGCATCACTTCCTAAACAGCTAGCGTGCCACGTTCGGACATGCTGCTGGCCCGCGCTTTGTTTGCTGCTCATCGTCTCTCTGCCTCTGGTCTGGGGCCGTCCTGGCTGGGTGTTAATTGCTGTTTAAATGCTTACGCTGTTCTTCACCGCACAGAAGTGCAAACATGGCTATCCAGATAAGTGAAGGAGAGGCTCACACTGACTGTCCAAGAAGGGAAGCTGCTTCAGAAGAGCATCTAGGACAAGTGCCGGCTTAGTTTCAGCCTTCTCAGACACCCTATCTACAGTGGTGCTAAAGCTGCTGCATCGAGTTTATGCTTATAGGTACCTGTTTCTATTCATCACCACGAGCACTGGAGGTCTCCTGAGGGATTTTGCAAGTGGCCAGATGACACCTTGAAAATAGTGTGCCTGATTGCCCAAAACAGATTGATGCTGGAGTGAATTTTGAACGGCCCCAAACTCAGCTTCCCCTGCAGTCTGATAAGTATCCATATAACGCATGCCCCAAAATACGTCAGAATGTGTACAGCACAGTGATAAAGCAATCATGTGAAGGCTCAGCACTTAGTTAAAAAAATGCTCCGCTGCCATAGTTGCAGTATAGGAGTGCAAGGTGCTGTTGCTTCTCACAGCAGGGCTAGGTGCAAGTACTCCAAGCTCTGCAGCACACTCTCAAGTGTGGATGTGCTCCAGCCTTCTTCCCTCTGGGTAGTCTGTTATGGCAGACTGCGGACCGAGAGGGTTGGGTCAAACATTCAGGAAATCTGTAATTTGCCAGCCATGCTAGAACAGGTCTTACGATATTAAAAAAAATAATAATAAAAAATTAGAATATATTTTAAAAATCCTCACAAAGAACAGATGTGCAGTTTAATCACAGATCGTGCACAGTTTCTGAAAAGGAGTGGATTTCTTTTATACAGTGTTTTTCTTTTAAAGCCTGCAGCTTGCTGGTAGGGTCTGGAGTGATAATTTGCAGAAGAATCATGACTTACATGCCAACTGTTTTAAATACAAAGCTGTAAACAGTGTCAGTGTGGGAGGAGATGACTCCAACTCTGCAAAAGTAGGAGGGACAAAATTGTAGGCAAGCTGAAATATTTTTGTTCCAAAGGGAAAAAGTGGCCATATTGCATGAAAAGGATGACTTTCACCTTTTGGGCTTGAACGGATGTTCTAGTGGACAAGGTCTGTTAAGGAAGGTCAGGAAGGAGAGTGCAACAGTAATTGATCCATGAAAGGGATTGTATTTCCTCCTCTCCTCCACTATGTCTGCATTTAATTTGATTGCAAATCTCATTGCAGTATGGATATCAATAAAAGGCGTGTTTCAGGTCATGAAGTGGGTATGTAACTAAAACGGTGAGGAAAGATGCTGAAAACATTAAGTAGCAGCTGATTTTTGTATGAAAACGCTGTAACTTGCTTAGCCATTTTTGGTATTAGTTTATTTTATCTGTCATATATTGTGAAATCCCATACTTGACTGAGAATTACAGGCTTTTTGTAAAAAATGTCATTATCAACTCAGTATGAAAACAGAAAGTACTTCTGCTTGTTTCGGTGTTTGCTGAAAGTGCGTTGATGCATTGTTCATCGTGACTGGCCACAAACGCACGGAGCTTGTGCGAGTGTCTGCAGTAGAGAATGAAGTTTGATATTGACTTGAACGCATGGGGTAGGTCAGATAACCTCCCATCTCTTTTCAAAAAGACAGGCTTCTTTTCTGAGATTTTTGTCTTCTGCTTTAACCCTAGGAGCTAAGCATGTGATTCGGTCCTGCTGGTTTATTAGCAAGATCAAGTGGGGAGTGTTTTCTTTATTTTTGATGTTTGAGATATTTGATTTTTATTATCACCATTAACTGACTTCTGCTATGCTTAAATCTACTAGCTATCATTCTAAGAACATAGAAAGCTTGTTAGCCCATGGTCACGTTCAATTTTAAAGCCATTTGATAATGCTTTCTGCAAAGTGGTTAAGGCATTCGTGATACTTGATATTTTTTTAAACAAAACCATTTAGGAAACAACTTCATTCTTTTTTCCAGTATGCTGTTACTTGGTCAGGTTGTACAGCTTCAGAATTGGATGAAATTTGCTCACACGTTGCCAGATTAAGGAACTTGTAGGTAATTCGAGTGCCTCAGCCCAGCCCGTGCTCCCGAGGAGCTGCGGGTGTGATGGTCATGGTCTGCTGGCTGCTAAGAAGGCTCAGAGCCTCCATGACAGCCTGTGAGAGACATACATGGTTGAATGATGAGGTGGAGCAGCAGTCCCAGGAAGAAGTGCTACACCATAACAACCTTCAAAATTAAGACTTCTGAATCTTTTTTGAAATTCAGGTGTGACAAGAGACAGGAGAAGGGGCACTGGATGAAAATTCAATTCTGAAAAGAGAAACATGCTGGTCTTTGAAATAGGGAGCAAACCTGAAGGGAGAGGCTGTTGTGTTTTTGGACCAGCCGTTGCATGTTGGATGGAAGCTTGCACCAGTCCCTCCTGAGTTCAAAATAAATAGATAAAAGGGACATGAGGTGTTGAGTTTGGGATGAAATGCTCAAGTGGCTTGTTGGAAATTTCAACAAGTTCTTTTGTGGATAACCCACCAACATGTGGTGTAGCGTGCTGAATTTAGCATGCTGTTCCCAGTGACTGGTGTGTCTGTACCCATTAGTAGTCTTCTGGCAAGCCTGGTAACAACAAACTGTCTGAAGAGTATAGGAATTGTCAACAGGGATCGGATATAGGGTCCCTCTCGTGCAGAATCCTGTCTGTACATGGTGAATACGAGAGAAAAGTTTGAAGGACTTTGCAAAAGAAGATAGAGGGTTAATTTGCCTTAAGAAGATCACATTTTAATTCAGTGGGACAGGTTGTTTTAAAAGCTGAACTGTGACCTTTTAGGTTGCTTCCAAAATGCATAACCTGTAACTATTAGGAGTGTTGATGGTTTTGCTTTCCTTGTTTCCTGTGATGTTTGCTCAGTGTTTGGCTTCAACGGTATAACACAGCCACAGCTCCAGTCCCCTCTCTTACAGAGCTGTATGAAAAAGTATTCTCCTTCATTATTTTCAGATTTGTTACTTTCCGTTTTCCTGTGCTGTTTGTAACACGCCATGGTGTTTTGTGTTTTTGAATATGCTGCATTCTGTGCTAAGTCTTCCCTCAGCTGGTCATAATGCCATTCAGATCCTTCTGCAGACCCTTTTTAAACAAGAAAATTGCACTTCTCTCACTGAAGAATATTTCTTTTTGGGGTACTCCTTTGCCAGAGAGTAGTGATTACAGAATGTCTGTGATTTTACACCAGTAAATTTTTCCTGGGTTAGATTTAGCTTTAGTAAGCAAAAAATCTATGATTTGTTTTTGAAGTGGTGGATTCTGGTCCTTTCAAATTTTGCTCCCTGTTTCCCTTTCTGTTGCTTTGTTTTAACCATGCAGCAAGCATACAAGCAGGCCACGTTATAAATTGCATACCATTACGAGGACACCAGAATGTTCCTGGCTAAATTTTTTTTGTCTCATTGCAGCCTTGCCCTTCATGTAGTACCACCCTTGCACCCCACTGTGATGTCAGCATAGATGAAGGAGCTATCCAAAATGGTTGTCAGGATGAGCATAAAAACAGTACAAAGGTAATTTGAGTATTTATCACTTCCCTTCTTTCCCCTTATTTCTCTGCTTCAGTTAGCTTTCTCATTTTTGCACAGCTATTACTTTTATTCAAGCCCTTAAGCAGCAGAACCAATTTTGAGCAGTTGTATTCTAAACTTTGGTTGCCCGCTCCCCGCACACCCCAAATTTTCAAAACAGTTAGTAATTTCATGGGCCAGTTTGAGAAGGACCTAACATTTGGGCTCTTTAAATTAATGCTGAGGCCAGCCAATGAAAGAGGCACAAACAACGCTACCACCCTCTCCATCGCTTACACCAGTCGCCGTGTGTCACCTAGCCACAAGTCACACAACTGTGTCTTGCCATTGTCTCTTGTATCGTAGCTCTAAAGCATGGTCATTCCTGTTCATGCCCACAGCTGAAATTCACAGCACCTGAGTCCATTCACATCCTTTTTCTGACAAATAGAGCATCTTCCATATTCAACATGCTGCTGCCAAGGTTGTTTTCCTTGCTTGTTGCTTAGATATTCTTACCGAAGCCACCTACTCCCTCTACAGTACCAGACATGGCCTATTTGTCGTCTTGTTTGTGGCCTTTGTAGCCTCCCTGCTCTGCCTGTCATCTCTTCCCCCTTTCCAGAAAATTAAGCTCCCACCTAAATGCAGACTGGATGCCAGAGCTTATCAGCTCTCTGTTTTCAGATGAGTGTAATGCTTTTCCTCACTGGGGAGAATCACTTTATAACTATTCTCAGGGATAGCTACCTGGCTGTTTTCCTTCTCATCTGTCTGTAGAACTCTTCTTGTGTATAGAGCTAACAAAAAAACTTGCTAGCATTTTTGTAAATGGTATGTAGCACAGTAGGCCATGTTCTGTGCTGGGGCTCCTAGGAAACAGCCTAAGAAAAAAAAATACTCATCTCTTCAACTCTCAGGAAGATAGAGCAGAGTGGCCAGCAGGTACTGGTCTCAGAACAGCATGAGATCTTCGAGACAGAAAACATTGTGGGAGATCTTCCCAGATGGTGAGCATGAGATGCTGCTTCCCAGGCTGCTTCTGCCCACGTGCCAGGGGTCTCCAGGAACAGACTGCAAACCAAGATTTTCCTCCCGATACCAACCACCTGTTGTCATATATTGTCTTCATCAGAATTATTCTTTAAAGTTTCTTCCTACTGCAGCTATCTTAGCCTCATGTATGTTAATCACGTGGTCGATGAACCATGCTTGGAAGAGGCCTGTCCAGTGCTGAAAAAAACATCGGTAAGTTCATTGGAAGAAATAAGCTGGTGGAGACCAGATCATATGTCCCTCATGTATTCACAGGTCACAAGTTGCTACCCAAAAACTGGACCAGCTAAGTGGTTATCCAGTGAGTCTGGGATGCCCATTTAAGTGAAAGCTTAAGCAGGTGCATGTACAATGCTGCCATGGCATTTGATTTCCGGATCTTCTTTGCAGTCTCAGGTTTCTTAGGAAGAAGAGCTATCGGCTCCCTCTGCTCACCTCTGTTCTCTCCCCACACCACGTCGCTGCACCTGGCCCTGCAGCATTCATGTCCCTTCCTGTTCTCTCATTTCCCAAAACGCTGTTAACCACCTCCTTGGACCCTAGTGTCCTTTGGAGCCCACACGTCTCTTCATGAGGGGAGTGGTCCCGTGGTGCGTCACATCTCCGAGTGCTCGGGAGAACTGCATGGCCTATGGCCGTCAGAACCCACAGTAGCACTGGAGCTAACAGCATTTATTAAACAGGGATTTTCTCCTTACAAGCAAGCAGTTTCAAACTCTAATCCCCTCCTGTTAAGATTACAGAGTGGAGACAGCACAGGAAAACCTTGAGCTGACCAAAGGGAAGAATTTTCTTAGGGATTTGAGCCTTTGCCAAAGAGCTGAAGAGAAGAGGCCAGGAGAAGTCCATGCTGACCTTCTCTGAAAGAGCAGAAATTTTTACTGCATTCTTCAGATGAACTCGAAGAACAGACAGGGAAAGCAAACAGTACACATATCTTTTCTCTGAGCTGCCCAGACAAAAAAGCTGTGTTCCCTTCTTTACTGCTTTTCAAGTACAGCAGGGTGAGGAAAAGGAGAAAGATTCTTTACAAAGAAAAGGGTGGTAACTGTGACCTTCATTTTTCTAGGCCTCAGTTTTTTTTTCTGCAAAGTGCTCTCAGCAAATACAATCTTTAGCACTAAAAAAACAAACAGCAGCAATGAAGAACCTTCACTTCAGGCGCTTGTTTGACAGTTCTCCTTGCCTCGGGAGCAGCAGTTGCTCCGGCCGGCACTGCTGTGCCCTCTGCTCCTTCGCAGCGCTCCCCCTGGGCGGGCTAGGTGACCTGCTCCGGCTGCTGGAGGGCTTGTTTGGAAGCTGTTGAATGCTGTCCCATAGAAAAGACACTGGAGACCTTTGGTGGTGACCAGGAGCGTGCCCTTCTGTCACACTCACAAGTGCCTGTCCAGTCCAAGAGATACACGTTGCTGAAATCACCTTTCTCTTCTGTTGCTTACGTTCATTAGCAAAACATTGGCAGCACACCAAGGTAACTACTGAATTTGCCTATTATACTTCATCAGCTGCTGTCGCTGTACCATGAACACCTGCAAGCTGCCAAAACAGCTGTCTTGAGTCATAGTAGGGACAAGGCTGGGAATCCTGTCCTCTCTGTGCTGCACTCCTCCTGCTGGGCAGCCAGCGCAGAAGAGTCCTGCGTCCTGCCTGGGCAGGGGGAAAGGGGAGTGCAGTTCACCTCCCTCCTGCCTTTCCTCCGGCTTTCTACGGCTGTGGGGCAGAGCAGGTCTTCCTTTCGCTCTGGAAGTTTTGACGGGGATGGAGAGCTGAGCCCAAGTATTTTCTGACTCTTCCCTGCTCGAGGTGATGTGCTGCTGCTGTCTCATATCTTCACTGGTAATTATTTGTGAAAGCAGTGATGCATGAAAGTTTTTAATATGCACAATGTTTGTGTTTTTATGTTTGTTCAACTAGAAAATGGATACCAGAAATGCTTATGTTAGAAGAACGCTTCTTTTTTGTTGTAACATCTTCCTGTTAAAAACTAGGAAATAATATATTAACAGTTGCCTGTGCACCTTCAATTATACCTGCCTATGTTCACGTTCCTCATTTGTTTTACAGCCTAGAGACGCAAGGAGATTCAATTAATTTTGCACGGGCAGCTAGAAATCTGGTATTTCTCAGCTTTAGCTAAGTTGATTTTACAATCTAAGGAACATATTTCAGTGCATGATTGGGTGGTGTGATATTTATGGTCACTGCAGTGGCATCCAAGAATAGTCCTTTGGAGGAGCTAGTCACTGCTGTGCTGACTGCTGTACAGGCAGAAATGAAGAAACTTCTGTCATGAGTGGGTTTCAGGATGAGGATGAATGATACATGGTAAATGATAAGACGTGGAGGGGGGAGATGAACATTCAAATATGCTAAGTTTTGATACATGTTTGTATTTGAAAATTGTAAAATGATCCTGACTAACTGCAGCTCACTTTCATTCTAGCTGTATTTAGTTGTCTAATTCCTTGGACTTGCTTCAGTGCATATTGGTCTAGATCAAACAAAATGTAAAGAAAGAACTTCACATTCCATGAAAATAGAATCATTTTTGGTTTAAACTTATTTTTATTCTGAAATGAATGACAGCAGAATTGCTGATACTGTGCACTTCAACTGTATTGCAAGCTGGTGTCAAAATTTAAAAGTACATTATTAATACAATGGTAAAAGAACTATATCTTAGTGAGGAAAATGTGGTTTCAGTTGCAGAATATTTTTGTAGGATAATAAGCTGTACGAAAGGGCTGTTCAAATATGGCTGTTCCATCTTTCTGGGAAAGCAGTGAGGCTGTAGTGGACAGTGGCAGGATTAGCAAGGCTGGCAGAGTTAATTGTCTTATGACCTGTGGAAAGATAGCACAGTTAAGGCAGGTATTTAAAAAAATTTTGAGAAGAATCTTGACCTGAAGATGAGTGAATGAAGTTTTGGTCTGTCATTGGTCTTCATTGCATGTGTGAAAATGCGATTTGCTTTCTGATGCCTTGGAAACAGGGACATAAAAAGCAAAAAGACAACTACACCTAAAGAGGCGTGTGCTTCTAGCAGACATGAATGATTTCAAGGCAGGTGGAGGTAGGTCTTTGACATGATCACATAAAAGTTCAGCGTGCTGAGGGAAGAACTTTTGACTTTTGCTCCATTAAATCTCACCTGTCTGCTTTCTCAACCATTCATGTTCCCTGTGTATCTTTTACTTTCTGTCATGCAGGCTCCAGGAGGCCATAGTTCAAAGACTCAAAATGGACTTTTGAGTCCTCCACAAGAAGAAAAGCTGAGCAACAGTCAAACCTCGCTTTATGAAATGTTGCAAGAGAAAGGAAGATGGGGGGGCGTGAGTCTGGATCAATCAGCCCTCCTTCCTTTGAGGTTCAAAAACATCAGAGAAAAGACAGATGCTCACTTTGTCGATGTGATTAAAGAAGACAGGTAAGGAAAATGGAGCTGCACAAAGAAAAAGTATATAAAGGAAGAAAAGGCATTAACAGGGGTCCCATATCTGTAATCAGCATTTGTGTGCTTTTTGTTTCATGTCATTAATTATTGTAAACATATTATAACATGCTGTATGTTTTCTGATCTTAGTCTGTCTTCTGTTTAACCTGTAGTAGGAACTTGAACTCAAAAACATTCTGCTCAGGAATATGTAAAGCCAGGTTTTTCATTTTTTTCTGTGGTTAACAGACATTCTTCATTCAAGTGTTCGAAAAGGAAAAATACTCTTTCAATGACTTGTTATGGAGTTGAACTCTTTTGTCTTTACATTCAAAACTCCTCCTAATATACATATTATGTACCTTCATCTTCAATTAAAAGTGTAATATACAATCTGAAACACAAAATTCAAATTTTTGTATTGCAAGAGAACAACATCTGATAATATTGTGCGACTAATACCTAGAAATCACATTTGGTTTGGAAGCAGAATTAATAGGAGTGAATTCTCATGGACCTGTTAGCTACCTACAGCATTTTGTAAAGTTAGCCTCTCTCCCCATTTCATACAAAAAGACTTGTTTTGGGCAGAGGAAAATATGTTCTTCAGAATTCAACACTGTATGATTTTGTAAACACACAGCCATATCTCCCTTATTATGGCAGTGATTTGACTGGATCAGCTAAACAGATAACTTAGTTTTGTTATTATTTATGGCTATTCTTATTTTTGCTTCACTGCTTCCACTGAGATTAGGGACATTTTATCTAAATATCCTTGAAACTGTATGCTTGTATATACTCCAGGCTGTTCGGAACAGGGACAGTGTTGTCTTAATTGGAAACATGACCAAAGCAGGGAGAAGTGAGAGAGAGGGACAAAAGTCTTTCTCCAGTCTCTTCTTCTCTTGTTCTTTTTCGTTTCATTTTTGTTTGTTGGTTGTTGGTGTTTTTTTTTTTTTCAGATTACCTTTCTCCTGGGGCCAACTTCTGTAAAAATTTAGGTTCTTTTTTGTGTGTGTGTTCTGTCATTAGTGGCTGAGAACAGGTGTTAAGCTGATACTTCAAAATATTAGAAGACAGAATGATTGTGAAAGTCCAAATGTTTGCAGAAATCAGGAAAAACAAATTGGATTTTTGTTTAAAATTTAACTAGCATACTGCAAATTTTAAGTTACAGAAGCAGCTTAATTTATGCCAGTCGACTGCTAAAGATACCCACCTCCAGCTTTTGTATTCATGGAGCTTTCCTCCTCCACGTACAAAATGGATACTTCTTCAGAAAAAGGAAGTAGGACCATGATGTGACATCAGTCAAAGCCTAGCTTTTTTTTTTTTCTTCTCAATTAAATATCATCATTACCATATTAAGTGGGCCATTTCTTGTTGCCAGGGAAACTTCTCTGCTGAGTTCGGTTCATGTAAACATAACTTTCCAAAAATAATCTCCTGATTAATTAGGTCTATTCAAAATGGTTTAAGCCTACCATTTTATATCAATCCTTTTAAACATTTCGTAGAGTTAAGTTATATGTAATGAGTCATTTAAAAAACATGTTTGATCCCCTACTGTGAAACATAATATATTGTTGGTCTCAAATTTAGTATCGATGAGGACGGTTGAATGGGAAATCTGAGTTTTCTCAGCGAGTGGGGTAAAATCTAAACTTCCACTTGGTCATCCTACATGAAGACTCACATCATTCACAGTAATAATTACTGGAATGTTGCTGCTTTGCTTTCATGTTACTGCAAACCCAACAGCAGCGAGTGAGAGCTTCTCTTCTTATTGGGTAGCGACTTGCACCATGTTGCATGATGCAGGTGTTCTGATCTGCAATGTAAATTAGGCATCATATTCACAGATGTCTAACCTAGATATGGTGATTAGGTGTTTAAATTAATCATGCAGGTTTCCTGTACAGCTGGGAAGAGTTAAACATATCCTAGGGACGATTCAGGAGCCTGCGCACTGCACAGCTGCCTAGGGCTGGGTGCGAGAAAACATTGAACACTGGTGGTGTTTGTCATGCCATAGCCTCTTCTGGAGTTCAGATGTGTGTCTGAGAGTTTCACAATTGGCTGCTGGGCACTTTGTGTGCCCAGATTTCACCTTGGAGTTGATATCTCAGCACAGTTCCAGTCATCTTTAAAAATAATAGCAATAAAGCCAGTGTTAGTGTGGCATTTTTGTATTACTGTGTTACACAGGAATCCTTTCCATGGAAGTTATTGGCTTGCCTTTTCTTAGAAATTGATTATATGTATTTTGCACAGTACATAGTTTGAGCTTTAACTCTGGCTTTATTAGAACCACTATAAAAATACCATGCTTTGTTCATTGCAATCTGCATGCTACCACGTATTTTAGAAGAAAACTGTAGTATAAGAAGTAGTAAGAGTAGTAGGTGGGTCTTCTCATTCCTCGAGAGCATCCGGTAATGTTTTTTAATATATTGGCCAAAACCAGAGTGTTTAAAGGATGTAAAGTATCTGCCATATTCTTGGTTGAAGTCTTTTGTCTTCTAGAGCCTCAGGGCATGTGTTTGGTTGGTCTTGCATCTCAAGAAGAAATGCTTCCCACATGCTATCTTGTATTGGGAAGTTTGGGCTTCTAAAAAATATCTTCCAGTGGTACAAAAAAAAAAAAAAAAAGAATGCAGGTACAGACTAGCTTTCTAGGGTCTTTCAGCTTGTTCAGTTACGTGGAATTTGGTCTCGTGCATCTCTGTGGCTTTTGTTTAGCGTTAGCAACTGCAAAATAGTCTGCTCAAATTTTTGCTCAGGTGCTATGTTTTTTGAGGTAGCACTTGGAAGGAAGCAGTGCCGTTTCAGATTCTATGGCAGTTTTTAAAACAGTGCATTGTATGTAATGAGTGGAATCAGTTGCTTGAAAACGAAAAGAGGTTCATAAGGAGAGTGTGTGTTCTGAAGTCTCAGATTAGGATGGCAGAAGAGGGAGTGACAGACTATCCCAGAAATAAATTTGGGTAAGCAAGCCTGACCATCGGGCACAAAGCAGTCTATGCTGAGTAAGTTGAGTCCTTCCAGCTCTTTGACACCTACTGGAGAAAGAAGAGGTTTGGAGATCAAGTGTCATAGATATCACCAGAGAATTTCTTTCATAGACTTCTTACAAGTCTGTAATGTAGAACTCAAAAAATGCTCTTTTTTTTTTTTTTGCTCTGGAGGGTAGAAAATAGAAACAACTTTTTAACGTTTAAGGCCCCTTTTGTGTTTGTGCTGCACCTGGCACTGAAAGATAAGCTGAAGGAGTAAATAAACACCCTCTGGTAGATGCTGCCTACTGGTTCATTAGTTCTAGTAAGCTCATTTCATTATTTGTTAGTGCCTTTGTTGATGATTCTGGAGATTTCAAATTTTCTGTTGCAGAAGTAAATTTAAGCCATCCATCACCTTGGGTTACATTTTTCTGCAGCCTGGATCGTTAAGCGAATGTTCCCAGCTGAGTTACTGAGATATTTTAGTGTCTTTAAAATAACAAGACGGTGCTGTTTTCTAAAATGGACAATGTTTTTTTCTAACAATTTGTCACCTTTATCATCCTTGGCTTGCTTTGTCCAATAGAATTCCATCCAAGACATAAATATCCCATGGCCACGCATCTCCTAAGGTTGTGCACCTGTAGCAGCAATTAACCTTTACTGTCAGCTAGCTTATATTACAGTTATCTGTAGCCATCTGCAGTTATAGCTGTTAAGTTTCTGGAACAGCTTGTTAGTGTCTTCCTGAAAATATAAAAGTTTGCTCTGTCATGGTTTTGTAAAATATTTCCTCTGACTGAGCAAGGATAAGGGGGTACCACGGTGGCTGAGAGCAAAGGAAAACTACAGCAACTGCAAATGCAAGTGCCTCCATCCCTGGAAGCAGAAACCACAGAATGGTGGGGCTCTGGAAGCACTACAGCTGAATAAACTGATGCTGAATTGTCTTTTCTCTTTAGCCTCATGAAAGACTACTTCTTTAAACCGCCTATTAACAAGCTGAGCCTGAACTTCTTGGATCAGGATCTGGAGATGGCCTACAGGACGAGCTATCAGGAAGAGGTGCGTTTCTCATGGCATTGGTTTTCTTCTGGAATCCAAGTGATGTCTGTAATTGTTTTTAACACATTTCATTGCAGTTGATGACAAGGGTTATGAAATGTCAAGTGGGGTTTACTACTCAGTATTGCTGCCTCTGAAAACAGTCTCAGTTTACCTGTCTCGTGCCATGTCCTGAGTCTAGTCCAAGATTTGGGTTGGAAATACATTTTCACAACCCACCAGGATACACTAATCACTTCCCCTGCCTTTTCTCCGTTTTCAAGTTAATGTTTCAAGGCTTTAGGCAGGTCGGAGAACTGTAAATGACTACTTGCCTTCTCATTAAATGTCCTGACTTTGAGAATGGTATTTTTGAATTTGATTCTTGTTCATGCCACAGCCTCCTGCTTATCTCAGTGATACCCAAATCTGGTCTGAACTCAATATTATAAGTTCTGTAAATGTGTTGCATTCAAAAACAGGCAGTTCAAAACACTGTGTAATTGTAAGGAACAGTGTGTAAATTGTAAGGAACTTGGTGCATTCTTTAGGATTTTGCAGTGAGTATAAAAAGTCCTTTACCCCCTTGGGAGCTAGTAGTTCTGCAGACTATACACGTCAGTAGATATTCCTGCTGGGTTGATATGAACTAAAAAGATGTAAGTTTGTATGTAGCAACAATAGACGTCAGTACTAACTGAGGCTGCATTTCCATGGGTGGCTGAAAAGGTACGGCCAAAAGAGGGCAATTGCTCTCCCATCTTGTTCCTACTGCTCCCTGTTCCTGCTAATGGCTCTGGTGCTTACCACACTTCCCTGCTGTGATCTAGTTCATTTTACTAACCCAGCATAAAATAGTCGTGTTTTGTTTTTCTGTTTGGGGCTTTTTTTTCTTTTCTTTTTTTCTTTCCCTCTATTTTCTGCTGTTTTGGAATTGAACCAGCAGCTTGCTGAATGCCAGAGGCAGCACGAGGTGAGGGTCTGGGAGCAGGAGGGGATGGGCCCTGCCCTTGAGCAGTGCTGAGCTGTGAGGCTGGGTCACACCTCTGGCAGGGTTCCCACCATGATAAACGAAAGTGTTGATGCTCGCTTCCTCCCAGTTTACCCTGTATCTGAGGACAGGTAGGATTTCTGCTTCACTGCTTGTTGCTTTCTGCTTGTAGGCTGCTTTCTGTGCTGGGCAGTGCTTCCACGCTGTCCTTAGCAGCAGCCCGTTTGCTTGGTTTCTGCTTTTTACAAATGAGGTCTAACTTTTTCTTTTTCCTCTTCTTTTTTTTTTCTAACATAAGGGAAGCATAGTAGTGATGCAGTTCAATTCATTCACCTTGTTCAGGAACTCTATGCTCACCCTGCAGCACTTTAATTGGTGTCTCTCTGAATAAAGCTCATTCAGCAGCAATAGGGAGAAGCTTCCTGTGGATGACATTCACATTTATGAAGTTATATCTACAGCAGTGTATTACATCTACTCATATCCTGGATTGAGTGCTACAGGAGAGCAAACCAAGAGTGGTTTGTGCTCTTTTGATAAATCAGAATTTACATGGTATTCATACCAGTGTGTGTGTGTGTACAGACACGTGCACACACAGACCCCTGTTTGCCTGCTCAATTTGTACAAACTATACAGAAAACAGTAAATCTAAATCTTTCCAACTGAAAGATTGGAAAGAGAAGAAAAGCAGTGATAGTCAAGCACATGCAGATTGATCTAGTAATGTGGGCGTGCAGGAAATTCATAGAGGAAGGAGAAGGAATGAGGTCTGTGCATTTTGTTGGTGGTAAGCTGTTCATTTGAAAATTATTACGTAAACCTACCTGAAAATGGGAACCTTATTTCATAATAGCAACTATGCAGGACTGGGGCAAAACTTGTTAAAGCCTTAGTATTAGCACAGTACTGGCCCAAAGCAAAACAACAAAAATCTCTTGGGGAGCGAAGTGATTGTAGCATTGCTGGTTGTTGAAATGCCTCGCAGTTCACTGTTGCTGAACGCAACTTCCAGCTCCAGCGAGTTCACCTCTAATTACACGGTGCCAGCTGCATGATTGCTTTGTGATCATTCTTAAGTGTCTCCACTTCCTGAGAGCTTGCTTAGCCTGTTCTTGTTTGGAAATTAAGGCACTACTTAACACTGTTAGGGCATCCTTAACACTGTCACTTTAGGATGCGGTGCTGATTTCCTTAATTCAATTTGTGACTGTGTATGTGGATTAAAGGGATTCTGCTACAGTTCAGATTAAAAGGTAATTTTGGCACTGAAACAAAGCTCACTGAATACATTAGGTTGCAGAGAGCTACAAATGAAGAACAAGTTCATTTTGCTGTGCTGTTGAGTGCCAGTAATGTTCTGAGGAGTGAAAGAAATGTCCAAATGAAAGTAGAGTACAAGACTGCGGTATTCAAACGGGGCTACTTCATGGCGTTATCAATAGCATACTTCTCATTTTTCTTTGGAATTTGTTTTCTGCGGTCCCTCGGGAAGATACAAACACTCCTAAGACTGCACTTAGTGGAATAAGCCAGGGTGCGGAGCTCATGGTCTGGTTTTCAACTGGACTGGCCAAACCAGCACACACCACAGCTGTGCCAGCACAAGGTGGGGTGGGAACATGTGGTAAGGGGTTGCTTACAGCAGAGAGTTACTTGGAGTCCTGGCCTTAGATCAGTTCAGGTTCCATAGCGTCCCGATTGCTGCTTTTAGTCTTGTCTGAAAGGGAGATGTGAGTTCTGCCACGGTGAACTAACTCCTTCTGTTGAGTGGTGCTTGGAGGGTTTTCTTCAAGACCCCCTGGAACCAGAAAGGGTTTTTTTTTTTTTTTTTTTCCCACTGTTGTAAGTTCTACTGTTATTTTAAATGAAAATACTTGAAGAAAACTTGTGATAGCTTTCTCTGCTAGTAATTACGTTTTTTATGTTCCTTTGCATAGTATTGGCAATTTTTGTATTATTTCTATGTCATTATATTCTGTTAAAAAAATGATAGTGGTCTTTACGAAAAAAAAAGATGCACGCCATACCCAGGAGCTGTGCTGCCAGTGTGTTTCTGCAACGTAGGCGTATTCTCAGGGAACTGCTAGTCATTGAACTACCTCTTCTGTTTCTTTTTTAATACAGTACTTATAGTGGATTAATGAAGTGGCAAAATGTTCTGTATTCCTCTATTTATTTTTGTGAGCTGCTGTTTATGGTACAGTCAAATTTGTCAAGAGAGCATTTATTCATTGTCATCACTTCCCTCAACCCCCGTGTTCCACACAGGTTATAAGGAATGCTCCAGTGAAGACATTTGCCAGCGCTACCTTCAGCTCACTCCTGGACGTGTTCCTCTCCACCACAGTCTTCCTCATACTATCTGTCACGTGTTTCCTGAAACACGGGATGGTGGCGTCCCCTCCGCCACCTGCGGCAGTCGTCGTGTTCATCATCGCCATCCTGCTGGAGGTGCTGTCCCTCGTCATCTCCATTAGGTAATAAAAACGTAACACTGTCTTGAAATAGGAGTGAGAAACAAAGCGGTTGGCTGGCTAACAGTGCTAGCAAAGGCAAGAAGGCTTGCAGCAGATCTTGCGCAGAGAGGGTCTAGCTGCAGAAACTGAAGGAGAGGAGGGTGACTCTGATCGAGTCCACCCGAGGAAGCAAAGTCTGCACACCATGCGTGTCCCCACCTACCAGTGCTTGTGATGCCACGCACAACTCGATGTCTTTCACTCTCATCTGTCCTTCAGAAAAATCCCCCACATTTAAACCCCTAAACAGAAATACACCATTCTTCTGGTTTAAAGCTGAAATATGTTGTCACAAATGCAAACAGTATTCCTTTTCGGGGAGGGAGGAATAAATAAAATTGTCAAAGTCACAGCACATCTGTCAAGAATTAGTTTTCTTAATGATTTCTATTTCAGCTCTGATCAGTTTAATATTCAAATCATTTGTGTATTTTTTCTGTTTGACACACTGAAGTTCAGTATTCCCCCCAATTCCTTGGCTGTGTGACAGTCAGCTGCTGCTCGACGGGGCATGGTCTTGTCTCCGCAGTCAGGGCCCTGCCAGCCCCCACACTGCCTCCTTGCAGCAACAAACCGTCAGCCCCCAGGTTCTTCAGGGTGCCTCTGAAGCCCTGTGCCATCAGAGGCAGGTCTTAGCTGCAGGCACAACTACCTGGTATTTAACAGTGATTTCTCATTCCCGATTTATGCCCAGTCACCTCCAGAATGTGTGTTCTGGACTTCTGGGACGCTTACGGTCCTTACCCCATCATTGTAACTCGTTGAAGATCCGTTACTGTGCAGTTCCTGCATAACGTGGGGTTTCCCCAGGCCTTAGCAGAAGACTGCAGTTGTTACATGCATTCAGTAAAGCTCATGCTCTCCTGGGCGTGTTGTCTGATGTGCACAGATACCACATGTAACGTGTTATTAATCCAGATGGTAGACGCAATAGTAAGATGTTTGTTTGTCTGTACTTGTGATGGCAAGTTTATTCTGCCCCCTTCATTCTCTGTTTTCACCGTCACGAGAGAATGTTATGCGGGTGGTGTGTGGAAATGGGTGTCTTCACTTGCAGTTCTGCAGATCTGTTGGTTATGTGTAAGTTAAAATGCTTTTGTAATTACAAGTTAGAAGCAATTCTGCTGTTGTTTCAAAAGAAACAATAGATTGCAGCTTGCACTCTGACTTTTCAGGGTCGAGATAAAAAATAATTTGTACTTCAGCCACCAAAGTAATCCTTGTAACTCAAGTATGCCTACACAGGTATGCAAGCATGTTTACTGGAAATAGTGTGTTTTGGAGTAAAGAGATGTCATTTATGAACAGGGACAGTACTTTTGAAGGTAGTGTTTCTTAGCAGGTGTACTTGTCTGTTACAGCTTGAATAGCATTGTAGTTCTGGAGTTTTTGGAAAAACTAGAAACTCAGAAAAGTTTTTCTTGTCAGTTTAATGAGCCCAGGCAGATCCTTCATTACATCAGGATGGGGAGCAGGAAGGCAACAGTGAGCAGTTAGTTTGGGTTAGGTGGCCACAGAACTGAATCCTTGGATTTGTTCAGCTCTGAACAACTCAGCCACCGCTTTCTACAAGAGCTGGTTTCTGCTACCCAGGTGCATTTGGAGATATTTTGTTTATTCACCTTGCAGATACCTTATCAAAATAACTCCATTTTAGTATTTTTCAATATGTTATTGTTCCTACTTGTTTTTCCAATGTCACATTATTATCTTTGCATTTACTTTTGCTTACTTCATACAGTTATAAAAGATGATGCTGTAATCCTATAAATTTTTATATGTGGGTACATAAGGTTTTCCTTCAGTCCTGTTCTGTAATTGGTGGGTCATGTTTTATTTAAGGAGAAGAAGGAAAGTTGTTGTTTTCAGTATGCTGTCTGTATAGTCAGGAATTTGCAAAGCAGTTTTGTCTTTCTGAGCTGTGTACGGCAGTAGGGAGGTTTAAATTCATTGCAGCACTGTATTGCTGACATCGATGCTCTCTGATAGTGAGCCCGGGCCATTGCCAAGGTGAGTTTAAGTGGCCTTATAATGTTTTCTTAATGCTATTTGTTTTTGCCAATGACATTTCTGCTATTTGCATGAGATTGTGTTGGTTTAAAACCTAAATTTTACAGCCTGAACAGGCTTGGATTCCTCATTTAAAGTCGTGTTGATTTAAAAAGCCAGTGTTTAAAGCAGACTCCTAAGTCTTAGAAGTATCTATTTTTTTAATATTAATCATTCCTTTGTGTTTAATTCTGATCGGAAAAACAGGTTGAGAAACATCTCACCTTTTGGTGAACATCTGTAGACAGTCACCAAAACTTAAGTGGTCCCACCTGATATGGCAGCAGCAGGTTTTCAGTAAACAATGGATTGAGAGCACACAGGTTTGCCTTTCTCCTAATGGACACTCATGGGAGGTTTGAGCATGCAGGGAATATTGTAATTCCTGCACAGCTACTACGAGTGCAGATGATGGTTGCTCACTAGCACTTGCTGCTTTCACTGGGACTGAGATGGCTGTGAATCTCAAGACCCCACAAATTCTTGTGGTTAATTTGGGAAACAGGAATTGCTGGATGGGAGAAGTGGTTGCTGCCCTTTCCTGCCCTCTCCCACAAATGTGTGGCTGAGGAATTTGAGATAGAAAACAAGCCACTGGCTATCAGTAGCTGCTGGGGCCCTTGTCATGCTGTGAGCAACTGTGAGATGTGTTCTCCTTTCTTCTGGCATGAGGAAAGCATCTGCAAATTTACTCCAGAGTTACAAGCAGTTGATTCTCAGTCATTTGCTGCCACAGGCTCACATTCACAATCTTTCCTTTAGTAAACGAAATATAATTTGTACTTGGCTTACATCTCATCATGGCATCTATAGTAACCTGTAAGTAAATCTCTGAAGTTCAAAAAAGGATCATCTCAGATCTGGGGAGATCTCACCCAGGGTACTTCCTTGAAAATAGCCTCCTACTTTGCACTGAAAAAGAGCTTTTATTGCTGAAGACAATCTCAGAAGCCTTCTGGCTTGTTTTCAGTTAGAATCATAGAATCATTCAGGTTGGAAAAGACCTCTAAAGATCATCTAGTCCAACCCTTAACCTAGTACTAAAGTCCACCATGCTTCTAAGTTCTACATCTACACATTCCCTGAAGACCTCCAGGGATGGTGACTTCCCTGGGCAGCCTATTCCAATGCCACACAACCCTTTCAGTAAAGAACTTTCTCCTGATATCCAGCCTAAACCTTCCCTGGTGCAACTTGAGGCCATTTCCCCTCATCATACCGCTTGGTGCTTGGGAGAAGAGCCTGATTCCCACCTCTATATAGCCTCCTTTAAGGTAATTCTAAGAACTAAGGTAGTTCTAAATATATTGGCATATTTTGGGGGCACTTTTTTTTTTTTTTTTTTTTTTAGGATTTGATGTCTGTCTGGGGTTTTGGGTTGTTTGGTAATTTTATGTTGAATTTATGGTACTTAGTTAAGGTACATTTTTGGGCCACTCCAGTCTCCACAGCCTGAGGCACACACTCATGTACAAGTGTAACAACCTTCCACTTACCCATCTGTGCTATTGAAATATGATCATTCTGTAAGTGTTCCTTAGTTGGCTGCATTAAATTCAAAATGTTTTAAATTGTGCACTGCATTGCATATTCCCAGAGGATGAGTTTACAGGCAGCTCTGTTTTCACTGCTGAAGCATGGAGCCTGTTGGCATCAAGAGGACAGACGTACTGTTGTGCCCTTATTCCATCTCACTTCCTTTGATCAGAAAGAACAAAATCATCCTTTTCCTCTTTAAATTGTCTTCAAAGCGAGGACTGCTCACTCTGACTGCTCATTATACGCAGAAAAGTGCAGAGCTTCCTGTGCAGAAATGTCATCACAAGTGACAATCACAGAATACCACAGAGATATCTTAAGGGAGGGGATTGGCCTACAATGCTGGGCACAATCCTAGAATTTCAGGAGAGGGATTATTTTGGGACCAAAAAATTCTTGCCTAAGTTTCTCATTGTATTTTCATTATCATGATGCGAAACACCCTGTATTTAAATCAGTCTGACTTTTAATTGAATCCAGTGCTCAGACTAGGAAGTACTCGCTGCAGCTCTTGTGGCTAAGGGCTCGAGTCCAGCTGCAGTAGTGGGAGAGGAAAGCACTCGCTGCCTGCACAATGAGAAACGAGGTAAAACTGAAGTTGTTAGAGCAGAAGTCCTTATAGAGCAAGGCTTGCAGGAGAAGGATGTTTTGATTTCTCAGAAGTGTCTGATAATAAATTATTGGAGTATCTATAGATGAGGATCCCACTGTTATCACAAGTGCCACTCTAGAATTAATTGTTTAAAGCTGCATGCAAAAAGTGGTGCTTAATTTGTCAGCATGTGGAGTATGTCATCTCCAGTTCTGTAAATGTAGTGCAAAGAATGTCCTTCTGCCCACTTGAAATATGACTACTTTGACTTTCATGAGTTCAGTTGGAGTGTAAGAGGTCTTAAAGTTCTGGTATTTTATAAAAATATCTTGGGAAATGTCACTGGGCATACGACAGTGTTAAGTTTCACTTGGGATTCTTAGGGGTGCTTCTGCAGGAATACAGGTAAAAGAGATCTTCCCACTATTTTAGGTGTGCATACAAGTTTTTTGTTGATTAGAAGCTTTTTGCATCCAGTTCTTGTTCTCAATTAAAACTTGTTATAAATAAGATGTTTAAAACATGCATTGCTTTCAATAACACCCTTCAGTGAAGATCTCTCAGTGAGGAGATGAATCCAGTGTAGTGGATATTTCAATCCTGTTCTCAAGAGTGAGAGGTGGGAGCGCCTGGTAAGTTGATTCATCAGTTTAGAAGTACCTTAACAGAGAGAAAAAAAATCTTCTGGGTGAAGAAAAAAAGCAAATACAGTCAAAGCAGTAGAATGGAAACCTGCTGTACTCTGATGAAATAAAACTGCCCTTTGCCCACTACTTCACCTTCTCAAGGCTTGCCAAAGTAATATCCAAAGTCTGTCTGCTGTTGAAACCCTGTAGCCGACTGATTGGATCTTCTTAAATTCCTCATAGCCAAGAACAAAAATTGCTTTGTGCAACTAGAGCTTAATGAACTGGTTTTGTTAACAACCTGACTTACATAGAGTATTGATGCAAGGGCAAACTGTATTCTGTTTTGCCTTTATTTATTTCTAACATCTGTGACTTTGGTATTTAATATCCCACGAATTCACTGCTGTGCCAAAAGCTTTTGATTTGAAATATGGGAATTGATTTTAAACTGCCAGTAAATACAGAAATGATGGTAATGTTCTCCATTAGCCATTAATCATTTATGTCAAAGATACTAATTTGAACTGCAGCTTGTGTAAACATCTTAGATGCTTCAGCATTTAAGCCCTGTTGAGCTACCCACTGACACTGCATTATTTACCGGTAGTGCCCTGTAGCCATTAAATGTCTGCAGCTCTCCTGCTGCCTGGATTTAATGCAGTGCTTGCTTCCTGTGATGGGAGAGCTGTGCTGCATTCACAGGCTTCGTCTGTTTTGTGAAAGATGAGGTTTCCCTTGTTTTAATTCCAGAGTGTAGAGCATTGCAATTGATTCTGGACTGAAAAAAAAAAAAAAATCAATGCAAGAAGGTAAACATTACCACTGAGAAATGTGGAGTTGTCCTGGAATTTGTGCTTGCTTTTTCAAACACGCAGCTGCCTAAATAAAGAAGTGTCCTCATCCCAGGATTAACAGATCAGGTTTGCTGATGGATTTGTTGCTATAGTTCCCACAAGAATTTATCCTGGCATGAGGCTTGGCAAAAACCAAGCTTTCTGCTCCGTGAAGTGCCCACGTGGGCCGGGGTGCCAGACACAAGCGGCGCCGGGTGCCCATCCCCAGGGCTGGGGTCTGCACCCGCAGCGGGGTCCAGGTGTGGCGTGGGCAGGGGGTGCCTGGCTCCACGCGGGAGTGATGGGTGCTGCCCACGGTGCTCTGCCAGAGCTGGTGCTGTTTCCTTCTCACAGTTTAGCCATGTAAAAGCTGATCCCAGTTCGAACGCTTTAGCAGGATCGACTTTATTTTTAGAGGCATGAACTTGGGTGGCATTTTCAGAAGGACTCAATACTGGAGCAGCTTGGCTGCCACTGGAGCTGGAGCATGTTCTGCCATGGATGATAGAGGCTGTCAGGACAGTATATAACACTTTAGAAAAACCAGTAATTACTCTACAGGGCTTTTGAATTTATTTTGCTTTCTATGCAGTTGTATTTCCGTGCTTTGTTGCAAATTCTCTTTTATGATGTAATACAGCTATGCTTTTTGGCTTAAATGGGAGTCCATTAACTAGGCACTGAGAAATCTGAGAGCACCCTCTCGTGGGGTGCTGGTGTATTACAGCGTTTTCCATCCTATTACCCTACTTTTCTCTTTTTTTCTTTGCATTTAAATATAATTCAGATATTTTAATGTATTAAATGGGAGAATAAAAGCTCTTGAATTATGCTAGAGGTTGCAAAATTCATGAGGCCTAGACCTGAGAATTAAAGTAACACTCATAAGCAAGACATATTTAAAAGGTGTGCAATTAGTGTCCAAGTCACACAGAAAACTTTACACATTTTTTATCAGGTTTTTATCCAACATTATACCTTGTATTTTAGTCAAAAGCATTAGAGAAAAAACCTCTGTGGTTTTTGATTTTAATTTTTTTATTTTTGTCATTTTTAAAAAAAGATCTAGGTAGTATGCAAGAGTTAGTTACTTTGGAATATGTGAATTCCACATTTAGAATATGTTGTATTTATACATTCTTGTTAGCTGTGAGCATCTCTGTCCAAAAACGCGTTTGCCATTCGGGCTCCCTGGTCATCCACTGTGGCACCAGCAGAATTACCCGTGCCACAAACGCACAGGGCGCTGCTCACGCCTGCCTTGTGGTCTCGCAGCGGGCTCTGTGGTTTTGCCATTTCTCTTTGAAGTAAGTTTGTCTCACAAAAGCAGGAATTCTTTGGTAAAGCAAGAAAAGCTCAGGCCCGCTCTGGTTAATACATACATCCACAATGGAGAGCCTTTGAATGAAGGTAGCTATTGCATTGCCTTTTTATGCCTCCATAAAAATAATTAAAACCTTGAAAAGCAGTTGCAGTTTTTGGAGAGTGATGAATGTTTCTGAGCTTTGAGAAGCAAATTTTCCCGATGATCTGTTTCTGTAGATAAAAACAGCTAAGCATGAAGCAAGCCTTTACCTTTGCTCACTCGTTTTAACGACGAGAAGCTCTCCGGTGTAACAAGAATCTCTGCTGAGCTGCCCTCGGGAGCTCGCCCTGTTTCGCTGCTGGCTCCTGCAGCGTGCCGCGGGCCTGGGCCTGGGCCTCCGGCAGCCCGAGGCCAGAACCAACCCTGCCGGGTGCCTTCTGTGGGGCCAGTGCGGCCCACACGCCCCTCCCGTCCACCCCCTGGCGAGAGGGGGTGGCAGGCATCCGATCCCAGATGGGGACTCACGTCAGGTGTCCTAACTGGGAGAAACTGGTTTGGATTGTGGCGTGACGCTAGGAATGCACAGATCTGATGGCCTTTGGAGGAAGGTCTGCTGGCAGGACGCGCAGCCCCACTTCTCAAACATTTCTGATGGTACTCTTAGTAACTTGCTTTAACCTGTAACCCCTCTCTCCAACTCTTTAAGGCTAGGTATTTATGAATGTAAGTCTCTCATACGCTTGCATTCCAAGTAAGTGAAAAGCGTTTTCCAGTTTGTTTCTCAAACCCCAGCATCCCCCCTCCCTCCCATCCCACCTCGCGCTGTAGCAAACAAGCCGTCATCTTTCAGCACACCTGGATCATTCCTTGAACTTACCAGCAGGTGGTATGGCACGTGGCAAGCTGTGACTGGTGCTGCAGTCCCAGTGAAGAATTTTAAGTTGTTTTATTACAGGTAATTAAGCTGTATGGAGTGATGTGCTGAAATTAACCCATAGGTCTGTGGTTCCATTTGTTCCAGGATGGCATTCTTCCTGGAGGAGGTGATGACTTGCACGAAGCGTCTCCTGGAGGTGATATCTGGCTGGCTGCCTCGACATTTTTTCGGTGCAATCCTAGTTTCTCTCCCAGCTCTTGCAGTTTTTTCGCACTTCACCTCTGATTTTGAAACAAATATACATGTAAGTTGTAGAACTCTGTTTCATAGTCTGACGTTTTGGATCTAACTTAGCTTGTTGCTTGCCTGCCTTCTTCCTTCACTTCCCTCATGCTTTACAGATGTTTGATACAGATCCCTTAGAGAAAAACAGGGCTTTTGTGTATGATGGAATACATAGTGACTTGCTGGAAAACTGTCATACAGAAGAGGAGAGGGATAGCTATAAATGCCTGTGTGCGTACATACTTTTTTTTTTTTTCCTTAGAGCAAATACTTCTGCTGGTGTTTATTCTGGCTAATGCAAGTAGAGTATCTTATTTTGTTTTTTAATTTGGAGCTTGTAGTCTGAAATGTTTTGTGAACCTAAGAAGTTTGCATGCATATTAGTAAATCTAAGAGCAAGACCAGTATTAGCAGTGGGTTGGTTTTTTTTTTTCTCTGCCAAGTTAGATGGAGAAACTGAAAAAGGAAAGAGCTGTTGGGACATAGAGATGATTACCCTGAGGGGCTGCAGGGATGGTTAAAGGAATGCAGGGTCTGCCTTCTCAAAAGGAACTGAAAGAAACTGGCTTTATTTGGCCCAGCCGGAGACAGGTTCACAGGAGATTTGGTGCCTCCTTTAATAAAAACATTCAGAAGCAGGGAGCAAGGAGCTAAATACGGAGGAAGGAAAAATGTTTAATTTAAAGGTGAACCGTAGCATAAAATCAATGCTTATAACCTTTATGAATAAAACAGATGAGAAACTGAGATAAAAGTTTGTTTCTCCTAGGTAGCACAGCGTATGAGCCTTCCTTTCCAGGATCTTCAGGGAACTCATTTACAAATCACTTGCTATTGCAGGGCCCTGGGCATAGGTAACAACCAGAACCTCTTCCTTCTTCCTACCATGAATTACAGATGCAGTTTGGTACTGTGTGTCGGGAAGTGTTTATTCTGTGGGAACATATGGACCAGACATTTTGATTTAAACCTATTCCATGGTTTTCACAGTCACAAAGGACTGGATTTGAGGATCTCACATCCCATGTTTAAAATCTTTCTGTAGCTTTTACCTTTGTGAACTTAACCAAAGCTAACTATTTTAAAGCTGTACAATTGTTTTAGTTTAATGATGGCCTTCTTCCCTCATGACCACTAGCAAACTAATTGTAGGAATGTTTTTACACTGAAGGGACCTGAAAACCTTCAAATCTCTCAAATTTCTTTGTGCATTGATTTTATATCATCCCATTCATCACCATCCATGATCATCTCTCCAAACATGGAAAAGTACTGTTGGAAGACCCATTTTTGTTAGCATATTCTCAATACCTCATCATACCAGGTTATTGGTCTAAGTGCTTCAAGCAGCAGCAGTGAGGCAGTGGTGTTCATCACCAAGCTGAGAATGATCTTGGCTTTCTTTCCTCTTGCAGGTCCTCCAGAGTCGCGGGGTTGTTGGCTCACTCTCCAAGAGATGTCCCAACTCATCTTGTACTCAGTGATGTTCCAACAATCATGGAGCTCTAGGAAATGGAATCAACCTATAGAGGGTCAGGTAAGTGTCATATTTTACTATGACATGGTTTTGCAAAGTTTTTTTTTATTCATAGCATTTTATACCTTCCCTGAATATAAAATAATTAAAATAAAAATTAACAAAAATAGCAATGAAAAAAAACTTTCCAAAGCCATGCATACATAGTAAACACAGCACTTGCTGACCCTCTATAGGCTGGCTTCATGCTGGGGCATCACTTGGAGTGAGAACCAGTGCTCTGCCACTTTAGGAGACCTGAAATGGGGGGAAAAAAGTAAGTTTAAATTATGTTTTTTATGGACATTTCTGAAATGAATTTTATCCATTTTTGAGTCATTAAATTAAACAAAAACACTGTGCTTATGGTTTAAAAATGGTAAATTATGTAAGTTCTTTTTCCATACACTGTGTCTACTTCTGAATCACATGCTTATTTGTTATGTGACAGTATTCCTAATTTGCATTTTCTGCATTTCAGCTGTAAAGGAAATTTAAAATGGGGGAGAGAGAGAGCGATCATTTGATACCGTAAAATGCAGTATGTAGCAGAACAGAGCTCCAGGATGCGGTTGTGGAGTCTCTGTTTTAGCTTGGATGGTCATCAATAATCTTGATAAAACCATACCTTGCACATCAGCTTGAGAGCTTTGACCGGTGTAACACTGTGTCTCAGGGAAATTAAGACATTCTGGGGAATACCTCCGTTCTGCACTTCCTTTTGTTTATCCAGCAAAGATGTGGAAGGGGAAAGCATTAAGACATTTGGAAGAGAAAATCCAACATTGTCTTTTCAAATTGGCACAAGTGGTGGTATTACCAAGCACTGATTGACAATGATTGATACCTGTCTTCTGTAATTGAAACAGTTTTTTCTTATTTCCTTATTCACCTGCTGATGGGCAGTATGCTAGCATCCTCTAAGAAATGTTTTTAAGGGAAGCTGGTTGTAGTTCCTGAGGGTGAACGTGTTCCACTTTTTCAATGCAGTGGAATTTTGACATCCCGTTCAAAACAGGGAGGATCTAATCCCAGTAATTAGAGAGGATATTAATGTGAATGCTTACCCTATTTTTTCTTTTATTCCTTTCTTTTTTCTTTTTTTTAATAAGAAGAGGAACTGAGCATTTTGCTAAGGTAAGCTGAAGGTGTTGAATAGTATTGAGATAATGGTGGTATAATGAGGTAATGCAAAACTGTATCTAGGGAAAATTGTGACAAACTGTCTATGCTGAAAGTTTGCTTGCTCTTTGAAGGGAAGACCTCCGTCTTCAAGTGCTGCCTCCTGTTACAGACACAATGAGGATCACTTAATGTGCATATCACAAGGAAATTAGGTCTTTATCTTTCATATTGCACATGCCTTTATTTATGCTGACATTTATGTGCAAAAGGGCTCCAGTCAGCAAGGCAAAGCTAACTCGCGCTCTCTCTCTTTGTTGCAGTACACCATGTTTATGTGTTGTGCCATTCTGATCACCATTGTGCAGTACTGTAACTTCTGCCAGCTTAGCTCCTGGATGAGATCTCTATTGGCAACTGTAGTAGGAGCAGTGCTTCTCATTCTGCTCTACATCTCCTTGTGTCCAGACAGGTGAGCATCACATCCCAGCACCCATAGACCATGTTTGGGATAAGCAAATTCGGGATAAACAAATTTTTCTCTGCCGGTGAAGTGAGGATCCAATACATGTGATTTTAGTATCCGCCATGAATTTCTCTACTATCTCAAATGTAAAAAGCCGATTTGGAAAGAGATCTGTGTTTTTGGAGGCATTTCAGGATGATACCTGAGGGGCCTTTTCCTGTAATCTGTGTTGAAATGATGCTCTGTCCTCAAGTGGTGTGTTTCTAGGGCACACTTAGGAGACCCATAGAATTGCTTTTTACGTTTTGTTAGAAAATCTATTTTAAGACATTTCTGAGGTGTTTGGTGTCCTCTCCTAGCTGGATTTACATTTGCCTTTAAGAATCATGTATTGTTCTTCCAGCTCCCTCCTCAAGGAATTTTGCACTGTAGAAGGCAGGCACTCAGATTTAAGAGATCTAATATCCTGCTTCCTTTCTCACTTTTCTGGCTTTTCAGAGGATGCTGCAAAACAGTAACTAGAGGAATCATGTTAATGTAGTTTGTGTGAAATAACCTTAAGCCTTTTCAGCTTGTCTGCTAATAAGCAGCTTTCTCCATAGGAGAACTTGTTTGCAGTATTCTTCTATTTTCTTGCCAAGATAGTCAAGGGACTCCTTCCAGCCCCCTGTCCACTCCTATTGTCAAAATTGTATAATCAAACTGCACTTCTTGGTAGCTTAAGAAATATGGCTTTTGGCACTCTTACCGTAGCATGGGCTTTGCAAGGACTTCTTATGCTAGACTTCTGTGATTCCTATCAAAAACTATTCCTTTTACACTTCTTCAGAGGCCTGCTGAACCATATGGTGAAAAGCTGGGGAAAGAAAAAAAAAAGTTTGCAGATGCGTGTTTTGTGTATTTAGTTTTCCCCTCTTCAGGCGTCTTCAGCTGACTCTTAATCTTGATCCAATTTATATTATAAGAGGACAGAATAAAAGTCACCCCTTAACATCTGCTCAGACTGTAAGTAACTCAGAAGTGGCTATGAGAGCTGTAGGAAGAAGAGCCTGTCCCTCCTTGGAAAAAAAATAACTTGGAACTGGTGTCAGTTGACAAATGGTTTCTAGATCATATTAGACTAAAGAAAATCCCTTTTTTGTGTCAGCAGAGCACTCAAGCGAGGAGTACAGAACAGCCGTTTCTAGCTTCAGTGGAGGGAAGAAGTGTTTGGTTTCTGGAAGTAGTGTTCAGTTTCTGGATGCCTGCTCCCTTTTTCTCATCTTTTATTTTTCATTTGGATTTATTTGTCCAGCTTACCTAACAACATCACTCCTCCAGTGTGCTAAGTGACCCTCTCCCAGTAACAGTTACTTTCACTCATTTCATTTTTCCTTGGCATTCTTTCCCTGTCCAACCACCAGCTTCACTGAGAAGTTAGCCCCAGGTTCATTTTTTCAAGTGAGTCAGTGAACAGTAAACTCATAATGCTGTTTCACGACTCCATTGCTCCTCTTCCATAATTCTCCCAGGCCAGGGGTCTTGCTGCTCATTAAGCTACATGCCTGCTAGCATGTCTGCATGGAGCTGCTGCAGCATAACTTGGTGCTGGGTGCAGAATCACAGACGGAACCAGAGAATGGCTGAGGCTGGAAGGGACCCCTGGGAGTTTCAGGTACAGCCCCTGTTCCAGCAAGGGACTCCCAGAGCTGCTTGCCCAGGACCATGTCCAACAAGCAGAGCCTTTTAGAATAGGGTAATGTAATGTCAGTGTAGTACCAAAAGTCTTTATGCAAAGGCAGGCAGTCAAGCTAAAGCATGGAAAAGGTATCAGAGTGGTTGACATTCTCCTGGGTGATTACTTCAACAGGCCTCTGTGCAGCTTATTGCAGAAGAAAATCAGAAGGTTTGGTGTCATAATTTTTACTCCTACTTCCATATTCAGAGACAAATTTTAGACAAATCACAGGTGTAATTACTAGATCAGCTTGTATGTAAGCTCTGCATCATGACATTGCGCAAAGGTAGGGACAAAAACTTGAGATAACTTGGGGATTTCCCTGCACATCAACTTTATTGAGGGACTGGAAAGGTTATTCCCAAGCAGAGAGTTGGAGACCTTGCAGTCTGACAATTTGTAGCATCATCTTTGCTAACTGCTAAAGGGGTAGTTATGAATGTTTAAGAAACTTTGTCTTAAGAAATTTTCCTAATGATAGTGTATTTTTGCCTGTGGTTTGAGTACTGGTGATCACAAATGGGCAAAGTTTAGAATTCATGCAATATGTTATTTCATCTCTGAAGTATTTAAATAGCCTGAGCTGTTCAACTGCATACCTGAAAAACAGCAATTTGTAGAATTGATCGTGGACAAAATGCGGGTTGAATTAGTGTGTCCCATAACTTCTATTTGCCTAGATTAATAATAACTTTTTTGTTCCTTTCTTATCAATAGCCTAGATGATTTTTTTTGTCACAAAGGTAATTGCAGCTTTGTATACATCACAGGGAAATCCATTCTGCACTATTCTTTACTTTTTTCCCCCCAAAAGTAACTAGTTTTGTCAATTAAAATACTTAATTGCTGCATAGAAATTGTAATGTTTAAATTACTTTCATTCATGGCATCTTCAAAAAGAGACTCTATATTTGTGGTTTGTTTTATTATTTTTTTAAATCTTTGTATTGTGTTGGTCAGATAAGATGGAGGCATAGCTGATTTTTAGAGTTCTGAAATTGCTTTTCTATGTTTCCAAGGTAAGTCTGGATTCTTTAACAATTACTTGTTCCAGACGTCATATTGACTGCATTATCATCACCTAGTCTTCAGAGGTTTTTGCATCGCTGTCTGACTGTGGTTGCTTCTGCCAAGCAAAAAGTGCAGATAAGTCAGTGTTCAAACAAAGTTTGTCAGAAGTTGATCAAATGTGCAGTGCAATTATTGGTCCTACTGTCCACATAATAGAAAAGTTCAAAATGCTAACTGGAATTCTGGCAGAATGCTTTGTTTATTGCTTTAACTCCCTTCTGATGTCAATGCTTTTTTTCATTTCAGCTCTGTGGAAACTTTTCATCTGGATTTGGCACAGAACTTTAGGTAAACTTTATATCAAATGACTATGTTTGGGAATAGAAACATTTTCAACCAGTTACATGTAGTAAAACTTTGCATCCATAGTAATACACCTGGGAATTCAACAAATTGGTCCAGCAAGTTGTGTTTAAGCTCCTTGTGTACCTAGTTTCCTTTCCAGAAGACCCGAGTATGATGAAAAATCATCAGAGAGCTGATGGTGCAGTTGCTGAATTGCATAATGCTATTTGCTTTTAAAATTTGATTTGTAAGAAATAGAACTATGGAGGAGCTATATAAAATAGCACCTGTTTTTCCAGTAGTAGCTGTTTTAAAGCACTATCTGTACATCTTGAACTTTTTTTAAATTGTTTTGTTGATTTGCACAATTTGGAAGTGTGCAGAGTTAGATGTTACCCACAGCTGGGCAGCTGAGAATTCCCTGGTGTAGAGAAACGTCAGCAGAAAGAGCAGGCTGTGAAGCCAGCTGCCTTCACCGGGACGGAGACATGCAGGCAATATCAGTCTGCGTGCTGTCTGTCACCCGGAGCTCACTTAGGCAGCACAGCACGTACTGTCATTGAGAGCAAATGAAATTGTAGCCCCCAGACTTCTAAACCAACAAACAAAAATCTTTTACTGGGTTATGAATAGCCCCTTATAAATCAGCGCATTAAAGATTCACTCTAATTATTTCAGTGCTGAATTTCCTGTGATTTTATTGCAAGTTTTTCTTCTACCATTTTAAGTGTTTTTACTAGTTGTTGGTATTAGAAAAATGTGTTTTCTAATTGCACGTTTGGGGGCAATACTGAGGTGATGTTGTGCTCGAATGAACTAATGACCCTATGAACAAGTTGACTAAGTAATTCATCTAAACGAGTGTGTTTTCAAGAGGATGTTGCTTCTGCTGTGAGTATGTATCACAAAAAAAAATATTTACTTTTAAAAATTATCATCTACACAAAGTGCTATGTTAGTCTAGCAAATGTGTGTGTTGTAAACACGGGGAGATGGTAACTAAGCTTTCTTATTAGATATGTATTCACCAAGATGATAAAACTTAATACGGTGATATGTTCTTTACATGGGTTTTCTTTTCTTATGGCTTTGATTGGAGATCAAAGATGAAAGATAACTTCATTTGCAGAAGGGAATTCCAGTTCACTAAACCCAGAAGGGCTGAAAAGTTAAAGCCAAAAACCAGAGGTTGCTTGATTTTTGTAGGCCAAAACACTGGAGGGAATTTGCTGAAAATGCAATGTACAAAATATTGAAGTGTGGTTGATCACTGAAGGTAATGTCTTAGAATTAACCTGAATTTAGATCTTCAGTGTTTTATTATTAGTTTGTGAAATGGCCTAAGCTTTTGTGTTGCTCAGAATTACAAATGTCTTGGCCACCATTGACAACAGCTTAACAGGCTCCTGACCAGCTGCTAATCACTAATAAATAATTCATTCTGCCTTAAATAATTGACAACCCAGTCTTCAGTTCCATGACTGTTTGTATATCATTGTTTATTAGGAATCTGTCAAAAAAGAGCTGTCAGGCATTGTTTGCATGCAAAGATTTTTCTTTCAAGAACGTATCACGTAACTTCTAACTCATGATAAATAAAGGTAAAAGTAGGTAAAACCAAACAATGTAGAGGTAGTTACTGCAAGCAGGCATGGAGTACACTCTACCTGCTTTGCAAATCCTAGCCTGTGATTTAGATTCTAAATAAAGCAGTGACCAAAATATCTGGCTCATTAAACATTTCTAAGCTTAATTTTAAATTTTCTACTATGAGATGCATGGTATTTGTATTCTGCCTGTCGTTCCTTCAGTCGTGGAAAAAATGCACGTACATGGTGCACGTGTAAATACCGCACAGCACAGTCCTTCCTGCGGGCAGTGGCAGCTTTGTCGGGTGGTGGTTTGTTGGTCACCATCTCTGTTTTAATGCAGGAACTGTGACGCACCAGTGCAATGTTTGTGAGTGGCTTAGGCCCCTCTGATCGGAAGCTGCCCAAACTTACGAACCGATGTAATTCTTCTCTGGTTTGGAAGTTAAAAGAGAGAGAGAACTAGGAGTTTATCTTATTCTGCTTCTACCATTGATTTGCAACAGAATTTGGCTGCTCGGGGCTCTTTTTAATGTGCATCGTTATATACCACAGTTCTGGAGTTCTGTGCGAACGGATTTTTCCCTTTCTCCAGGTGGTGTACCAATAAAATGTTGAAACTCCCTTATCCTAACAAACATTTACACTGTTCATTTCTAATTAGTATAGATAAATAAAAAAGATTCCTTGGTCACCCAAGTCAGCGCAAAAGCTTTTCCTTAGCTCTAAGAGGGCAAGACAAACTTTTTATTTGCATGCCTTTCATAAAGCCATTCCCTGCTCTTGATCAAGAATTGAGATAATTATTAATATTGCATGGGAAGAAAGGTACTAGTAATGGTAATGAAGTCTTAGCACAGAGTTCATCTCTGGACTGTCTATGCTGTGCTCAGTAAATCAAAATACGGAATTTGCCTCCTTTTCCAGACAGACCAGTTCTTCAGCCCCAAAGAGGTATTACTGCACTTGGTCTTCTAAGCAAGAAATATTTTTGTTTTCATTCATTTCTTATCTGAGAGCAGATAAAGTGTATTGTCGCAGCTTGTGATGGCTCAAGGAGGAACACTGATAGGCTACTCAAGGTGGAAGACTATAATTGCTTGATGATAGGGTTTTTTTATATGCCTCCTCTTTATGTTCTTCATTGAAAGCAGCTGTTTGATTTCCTTTTTCCATGCTGTTCCACCATTGCATTCTTTTTTAAGATTTAGCAGGCATGCATCCACTTTAAATATAGTAAGAAATCCAAATCCGAACATAGGTTACTGGCTCAGAAGCAAAATGGCTTTCCAAAAATCTTTATAAGTAGAAAGCCATTATCTTTATGATTTGTGATCAAGCCAAAGGAGATTCTATCTCCGGAGCTCTCACTTGTTCCATATTCAACACACAGGCTGAATGAAGATGCCAAGTTAATAGTTAGGCATCTGTGCCAGGAAGTGCTTCAACAGTTTGAGTTAAAGGAACATTGACAGCTTAAGATTTCAGTCTGAATGACTTTTAAAATTAGTTTTCTGCTGCAACACCTCATGAAAAGTAGAACTTTAAAAGGATTTGGTTTTGTGTGATCCTTTTCTATATTCGTGTGAGTTTTTTTCTTCTTTGCATTTTAAAGGACAGCTTTGGACAGAGGGTTGTCTTTGCTAACAGACTGTGAGGTGGTTTAAAGCCCTGTAGGTCCTGTAACCTATTCGCTGCAATGTCCAGAAATTTGATTTTCAAATGAGTAGGAAGTAAATGTTTCCTCCTTCAGGTTAGTATTGTGGCTTTTAGTACTAATAATTGTAGCAGTCGCATAGTGATCAAAAATGCCTGCTCTGGAAAAGATACTGCACCTTCTCTTTTGAGATACTAACCCATTACCTTATTAATGAAATCAGGTCAGCTTACAAGTGAGTCACTCTCATTTCAAATGCAGATCTCTAAGGTTGTACACCCATCTGGGAAACAAGGTCAAGCCGGTGCTTGAGGAGATGACTGAGAGCTCGCAGATGCCAGTACTTCAGGAGCTGTGAATGGGAGCCAGGAGTTTGTTCTTAAAAGGCATCTCTAGCGTTTGATATGGGCCACTTTTTGTAACGGAAAATGTATGGTGCCTTCTTAATTTATTTACGAGGAATTAAAGTACCAAGGACTGTTTTGTACAATAAAAACTAAATAAAAAGCCTCTAATGACTTAAATAAATCCCTGTGGCAGGGCTGTTTGATGTTAGAGCAGACTATCTGAATCAAACTCATGTACTCTCAAAGGAGTAACTTGGCGTTGCTCAGATCTTCTGGCAGATCTCTTTCCACAAGATATGGAAAATAGTCAACTGTTTTGAAAAGAACCTGAATCATGCTTCTTGACTGAGATTCATTCCTCACCTCCTCCAGCTTTCTTTATTTAAAGAGATCTTTACTCTTACCTATCCTCTCTTGTTCTGTTCTCTAAGCCCATCAAATCTGGAGGATATTTTGCTACCTGCTAAAGAGGCAGCAAGGCTTGTATTTCAGAAATTCTTACTATTTCAGTTATTGATTTTTTTTTTTTGATATCAAACCAATAAAATGAATATGCCTTCACTTCTCCTGGGAGAAGCATATTTATGATTGGGAAGAAAAAAATATATATATATATTAATTCCCAACATAATACATAGTCTTATCTTTAATCTGAAATTTGACCTGTAAGCTCTCTATTGTAAATACTTTACTTGCAGAAGCCTTTTTCTCTCCTATAGGCTTACTATGATAAAATTCAATAGATACATATACAAAAAAAAAAAAGACCATAGCACAGAATAAAATGTGTGTATTCATCTGTACCACAACTGTGCAGGGTTTGCTTCATCATACCTTTCTGGCTATACTGTGCAATCAAATATTTCAGAAAGAACTTCCAGAAAAAGAAATTGGGTCTGGAATGTAGCTCAGTTGCTAAAACATTTGCTTTGATTTCAGAAATGGAAGTATGTCCCCCACAGACATAAAGAAACAAACTGAAAGTTGAAATGTTTTCACATTACAGAAACAAATATAAAGTCTTCTTTTCTTGAACTGTTGCTACTGTTGTGCTTTGAGGTTTTGATCTCCTTTTGCTAACATACCTTCATAAGAGGAATACAAACAGATGCTGAGATACAGATTGCATTTCTCTTTTTCAAGCAGAAAGGTTGAGGTGATGCTTTCCCTTATCAGACCATTTCTTAACTTGAGAAATCTGAGCATGTGTCTGCACATATCAAGTCTTACACTTTGGCATAAGAAAGTTTATAGGAAAAAAAACTTCAGTTAAGTGACTCCGGAAATCGCTGCATGCCAATCTGTCTGGGTTTAGACTTAGTTTCCAGCATTGCATAGGTGGTGTCTTCTCAGACTAAATGTGTGTCTTCACATCTCTCCAGAAAGTTGAGACTGTGGACTGCAGATGTCTCCTTGCTAAGGGCTGTTTGGCACTGGAAGCATACTCTGTCAGTGCTTCATAATCTGCACAGGCAGTCAACGAATTGTCAAAAGGGTTTGAAATATTGCTCTTAATCTATATGAGCCATGATTTTTATTTTATTTTTTTTTTTAAATCTTGGTACTCTGAGAAACTTTCCATCTACACCATAAAAAGCTTCAGTGGTTGTAATGTGCAAAAGATGTCAACCCAGAGCTCCATATTCAGTGCTTTCATGCAGGAGACATGATGTTCTTCACGAAGCATCTTGTACAGGGCTGTCTTCTTCCAAAACCTTGACATGTTAACGTTAAAGGCATACTGCAAAGGTTACTGGCCTTTGATGAGGAGACAAGGGAAAGTCACGAAAAATATAGAGCGAGTGCTTCTAAATATTGGAGGGAGTACAAAGAAATGATAAACACGCCACTTACACACACTAACGCAAGCATAGATGTAGACAGACAGATGTGCACATGCATGTATCTAAACACAGCCATTATTAAGCATTTATTTATATATATTTACATGTAGTGTTTTTAAAGTACATATTTATATAGAACAATAACTGTCTCCTTAGTGAAATCTTTAAAACAGGACTAACATAAAGGTGGGCCAATTTCTGTGTTGCTAAACCCGATGGTATCCCTTTAAGGAAGTACTTGGTGAGTTTAAGGGTGAAATTAATTCTTTAGCAAGCTTAATAGCAGATAAAGTTTTCAAAGCATATTGTCTAATTTGGTGTGTAGCATACACTTCCAATACTTTTCTTCTAGCATAGGAGCAGAAATCGCAGTGCCCTGACCATGTTTTTAAATGCACCTTTCTTGTTCTTCCCTTTCTTCTGCTTCCAGCTCCAGGAAGAGTCCGTGCAACAGTTCAGTGCCAAGTGACATGAAGAGGCCAGCAGACCTCATCGGTCAGGAAGTGATTTTGGTTTTTTTCCTTCTGCTCCTCCTGGTCTGGTTTCTGAATCGGGAGTTTGAGGTCAGTTACCGCCTCCACTATCATGGGGATGTGGAGGCCGATCTTCATCGCACCAAAATTCAGAGCATGAGGGATCAAGCTGACTGGTTGCTGAGGAATATTATTCCCTATCACGTGGCTGAGCAGCTGAAGGTTTCCCAGAGCTATTCCAAAAACCATGACAGTGGCGGAGTAATCTTTGCTAGTATTGTGAACTTCAGCGAGTTCTACGAAGAGAACTACGAAGGAGGCAAAGAGTGCTACAGAGTCCTGAATGAACTGATTGGGGATTTTGATGAGCTGCTAAGCAAACCACATTACAGCAGCATTGAGAAAATCAAAACAATTGGGGCAACCTACATGGCTGCTTCAGGGCTGAACACATCGCAGTGTCAGGACAACAACCATCCCCATGGACATTTGCAGACCCTTTTTGAATTTGCCAAAGAAATGATGCGAGTGGTGGATGACTTCAACAACAACATGCTGTGGTTTAATTTTAAACTTCGGATTGGCTTTAACCATGGCCCTCTCACTGCTGGGGTCATTGGCACCACCAAGTTATTGTATGACATTTGGGGTGACACTGTGAACATTGCTAGCAGAATGGACACCACTGGCGTAGAGTGTCGTATACAGGTGAGTGAGGAAAGCTACCGCATCCTGAACAAGATGGGGTATGACTTTGACTATAGGGGGACAGTCAATGTGAAGGGGAAAGGTCAGATGAAGACCTACCTGTACCCAAAATGCATGGACAATGGGATCGTGCCACATCACCAGTTGTCTATATCCCCAGACATTCGGGTTCAAGTGGATGGCAGCATTGGGCGATCTCCGACTGATGAGATTGCCAACCTGGTGCCTTCTGTACAGAATTCTGATAAGATAGCCCATGGCACAGATAACTCAGAAACCAAGGACATACTTCCTTCCTCCAAGAAGCTCCAGAAAGATTCAATGAAAGCAGAAGAGAGGTGCAGGTTTGGCAAAGCTGTAGAGAAGACTGACTGTGAGGAAGCGGGAACTGAGGAGGTCAATGAACTGACAAAGCTAAATATCTCTAAGAGTGTATGATGCACTGTCAGAGTTGCATGAAGTGCTCTGTCAATAGAAACACAAAGACATTTGCAATTGGCAGTTTTCTTTTTCAAGAGAGACCTTCTCAACACCTGGGTTGTACGTTTGTTTTCATTTCAGCGCCTGATGCTGTGTGGATCACAGCTCTTCAGGGCTTGTTTTCATCCATCTCTCTCCTCCATGCCCCAAATCACATCCCAAGCTCCCCAGCTCCCTGTGCAACCATCTTACAGCTGAGTAGAGGATATTAAGTGCCTTCAGATATACTCCATTGGACTCCCTGTCAAGGTACAGAGGCCCCAAGTGAAATCATAGCTTTGGGTATTTATCTAATTTTAAAGAAAAGAAAAGCTGTGGTTATATCATTTTTATTGTTGTTTCTCACAAAACACTTTTTTTGGCTAATGCAACTCCTTGGGTTTTTTATATCTATCTGAACAATGTTTTACTGTTATCAGACCTTTTGTATGTAAACACACAGACAAATGTGCATGTATCTACCATATGAGACTGACATAAAGTGCCAGTAACATACCACAAAAGAATGTCTTGGCAAGGGGGTGACACAATTTTACTTTGTGTTGGGCTGGAGGAGGAGTTCTGCAGTGGCTCAACATTTAGTTAGAGTAGGCTGAACAACTGCTGTAGTTTTATTCTCCTTTACCAATGCTTTCTTCAAACGTAATGTGCCATTGTGTGCTTTGGATACCCTTCTTTTCCATATAGCCAATGAGTTACTGATATGTGGGAATGGAATAAGGGTTTGGACTTCACCAGCTCTCAGGACAGGCTTCCAGAAGCAGACAAGCGACCAGAAGAGCGTTACAATTTGGGTTTTGTGTGTCTAAAAGGGTTTTAGGTTGCTCTGCACCCTAGCTGAATTGGCAAAGGTAGGTGAAGTTGGTGTCTCTAAGCTGGTCTGATTTGAGAGAGAGAAAAGTTAAATAAATGTTTTGGAGATGCCGTTATTTATTTATTTATTTTATTTCTATTCTTATTTTGTTTTTGTTTTTTGTGGAAGGGATCAGGAGAGACGAGTCGTTAATTGGTTTAGCAAGAGTAGTAGGATAGCGTTTCAGCCTCTTTGAACTACCAACCACTGTGAGGATGTTGTTACCTAGGCAATATTTGTTTCAAAGCTGGTGAAACTTCCGAAGCCACCAAACGCAGTTGGGCATCCCAGCTTCCCTCTGTACTGAACTAATGGTGCTGCACAATATTTTTTCAGGATTTGCCCCCTACACTGTGCTTTTGCAGCAGGGAATAGAACAGCATGCTCCCTGTGTGCCACTGAAAGCGGGAATAGGGAGAGAGTCCTTTGTTGCGAGCTGAGAAGCACAACAATTTCCCAGTCCTGCGGGTGAGTTTGTGCAGGTCCCCGTGACCGGAGATCTGCTTGCACAGAGGTAACTGCAGGAGTGGGGCCTCAGACGATACCGGTCTGCCCTCTGCATGCTTCCATCACCTCATCCACTTACATTTGATGCCCCACTTTGGATATCATTACCTATTCAGCTATTTGAGTTTAACAACCTTGCAACACCAAATAAAAGAATTTTTGCGCCTGAAATAAGTTCTTTAGCCAGGGAAGGTCTGGTGGAATGCAATGCTGTGCTGTCTGCTTATTGGTATGTGTTTTAATTCTTTCTTTCCATCTGACCTGAAATCAGAATATATTGATACTTCGTTTTATTTTCGGAGTTTGAGTAATAAATATATACATTGTGATGTTCCTATTCAGCCATCTGAGATCCATCTACACTCCATGGTGAGCATAGAGCCCTTGAAGCCTTTGTCAAATGTAAATCTAGGAGGTTTCTGGATCTCAGTTACCTTAAACAAGACTCTGCACACTGTTCTCACAAAAGCTGCTGTTTATGCATCTCTAAATTGCATTGGATACAAAAGCTGTATAAAGTGAATCTTACTTGCTCAGTCTCCCAGCACACACAAAAAAAAGGGGGTGCTCATCCCTATGCCACAGATGCCATAGCCTCGTTTGGGGCTATTCCTGACAAGCAACAATAGGAAGTTGTTTTTAATAGTGTAAAGTTTTATAGCAGCCTGCCTTCCCACTCAATTAGAACTAGTCCCCTTCCCCCATAGTGGGTTGCACTTCCAACTTTCAGGTAGTATAACTCTGCAAATACCTCTTGAATCCGACGAATGTATTCTTGAAACCATTTCTAGGATTCTCGTTCCAGTTAAGTGTATGTCAGTATTTCTTTTCTTACAGTGGGCAAGTTCACGTGGTCCAGAATTGTTTACATGCCTTCTAGTGTTATATTTGGGATCTCGAAGTGGTTCAGCCCTTTTTCCCTTTCCCTTCTTTCCCCCCCGTTTTACAAACAGCTCTGCCCAGGGTTCAGTACCATTTCTCTCTCACTGACCCGCTGCTTTGTCGGGACGGGCCTGCTGATGGAGCCCTGCGTGGGGACCCCTCCCGCAGCCCCCTGCCACCAGCGAGGTTTGTGCCGCGTGGAGCCTCTGAAATGGGCAACGCTCCCATGCTGCGGGAGCACCGCAGGTGGCTGGTAGCGTTAGGATACCAAAAAATAAAACACTATACCGGGGGCTCATTATTGTTGGCATTAAGCAAATGAAATGGCAGAGGAGAGAAATCGGGTTGGGCTCTGAAGTCGGGGGCTGCTGTCTGCTGCAGGCTCTGGTGCGTTGAGCGCGGCACTGCTGCAGCCTCCGCAGCCTCCTTCGGAGGTCAGCGCCTTGTCTTAGCACGGCGTAGGAACAGGATCGGGAAGCTAAGCTGTCGGCGTGCGCTTTGAACAGTGAGATTTTCACAGGCACAGGGAGACACTTGTTTTTTGTTGGAAAACGGTGGGGGTTGAACCTTTGCGCCTTCCCTTGATGCCTTTGAAAAGATGTCCCAGTGCTTGCAGGAAATTGTTCTGCCGGCGTATGTAACGGCGCCGGGCTGCATCCCACCTTGTCCTGGAGCTGGCCCTGCTACACGTGCGCTTGTGGGAGGCCTCGAGCAAAGCCAGTGTCATTGAGATGTCCCTCCTGCTTGCCCCGCTGGTGCCACTGCCATTCAGACACGGGGTAGAAGCTGCAGGGCTGGACAGATAGCTGGAAGTGTATTCTGCACGCACAGTCAGCGCGGAGCTGTGCTCTGGTTTTAGGGTGTCTTCATGCTGATCGTTTCAAAACTACCCAGAGAGGGGGAAAAATTGCTGCATGTTTGCTAGGCCAGGGCTGCCTTCAGCCACAGGTCCCCTGTGGGAGCTGCTCGGGAGCACAGAGTGAGGAGGAAGATGGTGAGCGTGCCCTGCAGTGGCATCTTCATCTGCTGCCAACGCGCAGAAATGCTGACTTTCTTGCAGCTTCTTCTGTGAAATGGAATTGATTTCTCATTTAAAAACAAGTAAATGGCGTTCCTGTTGATTTACTTCTGGTGTTTGTGATTTGGAGACAGGACCAGACCTGCCTGTTGTTTCCCACAGTTTGGTGCCATTCCCTTTGGCCGAACCGAGCAGGCACAGCGTTGTGCCTGGCAGCTTCTCCGCAGGGCAGTTGGATTTTGAGAAGACAAAAGGGGAGCTGAGAGGATGCCCCCAGTGTGGAGGTGGCACAAACCTCTCCCAGAGCCAGGTCAGCGTTGGCTGGCACCAGGAAAAGGGCGAAAGATAACTAGTTGGATACTTCAGGGCTTATAATTGCTGAACTCTAACTTGTTTCTAAAACTTTAATTCTGAATACAACAGCCATGTTTAAAAAAAAAAAAAAAAGTGGTAAGGGAGCAGTTGTGCACTTCATGCCTTTATGTTGCAATATCACAGAGCCTGGGAGTTCCTGAGGTTGGTTATAACCTAGTCAGCTGCATAACTGAGCAACTTGGGGGTTTTTACCAAATTTAAGGACTGTGTCTGTTTTCTCTCTGCTTTCATGCGAGGTCTCGCTGGCTCAGTCTGGGTGGGTCCTTGCCTCCCTGGTCCTCTCTAAGCTCCATCTTGCGCTGTGCACAGCAGCACCTGACTTCTGCCGGGGCCAGGTGGTGGTTCCAGGGGTTTTCCTCCGCACTTCAGCTGCTTCCACTGCTGTTTGCCTGTGACTGCGTTTCCCAACACGAAGGGGAGAGCACATCAGCTCTGATATTTCAGTCCTGCTCTGGTGGTCCAGCTGCTGCTGCAGCTTTCTCTTCCTGCTGTTCTTGAGCCGCTTGGCAGAAGGCACAGAAGGGTGGCAGGCACGTCTGCAGGGTTAAGTTGGAGATTCCAGGAAAAAAATGAATTTTTCATCACACCAAAAGGAGGGGGGGGGAAGTTCTATGACCTTGAGTGTTAGAGACCATGCAAAAGCAGAAGTTAATAACTAAAATGAAGTGAGGGGCTGCTGGTGTTGGGTTCAGGGAAGCAGAGCTCAGGAGGGCGCTTGTCCCCAAAATGCTCTGGGATGCTGAAAGTGGAAGGATGCTTGCAGAGAGCATGTTTTGTTTGTTTGCTAAGCTTGAGACTTCTTGGTTCGAAGCTATTTTGTGGGGAGGCGTATTTGGAAAGGAATGTGGCCAAGCAAAAAATGAGAAACTCTGCTTTCAGTCTCAGCAGAAAAGAGACACGTGAGCGGGCAGGGGTCCTTGGCTGGTGGGGCTGACTGATACACACGGAGGGTTCGGCTTTGTCTTGAAGTCTGGCATTTAGTTATATATTGTAAAGCACTGTTTATTGATGTGATTTTCCCAGTCGCTGGAGATGTCATGGGAATGGTTTGGCTGGAAGCAGGGAATGATTTACACATGGAAAGAAGAGCGGTGGATGCTGGAGATGCAGGGGTGCCCCAGCAGTGTCCGGCAACGTGCTGCAGCACTGATGCCTCGCAGGAGCAGGCCTGGGGTCGGCTGGCTCAGTGGGGTGGGAAGAACCTGGACTTGCGGTTCGTTGGTACCGAGAACGTCAGCACACAGTGCCTGCAGAATTTTGCCAAGTCCTATAAAAACAAAAATTTGGAAATGATAACCACTACATGCTGATTCCTGCAGACATTCTGGCTGTCCCTATTTTAGTTTGAGGGGGGCAGTGGTCTGGTGACTCAGTCAAGAGCTGTGAAACCGTGGACCATTTTCTGCTGAAATGTACCGTGCAGGAAACCAGAGAGCCAAGAGGGTCTGCCTGTAGGAATGCAGGACACGGCACACCGGTGGATTTTTGTTTCAGTGGATTTTGGTGCTCTGTACAATGACATTCGTGCTTCCAGCTCAGAAGGTGGGGAGTTCAGAGGCCGTGCTGCAGCCATACATCGATCACAGACAGCATCCTGTGGTTATAGAAACCGAAACCCTGTTGCCAACACCAGCGATGCAGCCAGTTGTTTTCTTGGAGAATCCACCTACTCCTTCCATCCTTTAACCTAACTGGCAGGATCAAGAAGAAAATGATCTGGACCCCCAGACCCTTACCACTCTCACCAGAGCTGTGAAATCCCTTTGGTAGTTTCCAGGTTGCCCTTAGTGTCCTTGGTGCCCACGTGGGAGAGCAGCAGGGGGCAGTGGTCGGATGCGTGGACAGTACTCAGCAGTCTTCCCCGTGACACCCCTGGCAGGCGGCAGACCTCTCTAGGGTCTAGAGGTGGGTGCCTCTGTCCCCTACAGCAGGGAGTCACCCACAGCGATCACCCGCTGCTTCTGGGTGCTCCCGCATGGCACGGGGTCCATCAGCTCAGTTTTTCACGTGAAGCCATGCCCAGCACCTCAGCTCAGAGGGCACTAAGCCTGTTTGCCAACTTCAGGAGGAGTGAGAGCCTTTCTCCTCTTATGAGGAGCGACCAACTTCCAGCCTTCACCTGCTACAGACTCACGACGTACAGTTTCACGTGGCACAGAGCCCCCCTACATCTCCACTGCAGCAGGGGGGTGAGACTCCTGAAGCCATGGGGTCTCTGAGGATATCCCTTCTCTTCGTGCTCATCCTCGCGGGTGCTGTGCAGCCCCCTCGCGTCCTGCCATAACTCCGCCGGAGGCTCCGCTAGCCTGGTGGCAAAATGTGGGGTAAGCAAACAATGCTGCACAAGGCACCAAGCGCGCTGATATCACGGAATCCCAGGGTCATCCGGGTTGGGAAAGACCTTCAGGATCTCCAAGTCCAACCAGCAGCCCGGTCTCCCAGTCCTCTGCTAAGCCACGTCCTGCAGGGATGGGGACTGGGCTGCCGCGCTGGGCAGCACGCCCCGGTGCTTGGCCACCTCAGTGCTCAGGTCAGCGAAGAAGGGGGAAGGTGGACGTGAGATGAGATGTGGGGTGCTCTGAAGGCTCATCTCTAATTTCCAGGTTCGATGACTTTGCTCGGCTGGAGCACGGGGAGGTTTGGGGTTTCTGTGCTAGGATGAGGGAGCCTTAAAACAGACACAGTTTGTGAAGCTGCTGTAATGCCACCCTCTGAACTCTGTCCTCTGAGCAACGCGGCAGGTTTTGTCAGCAACCATCAGGCACCAGGAGCTTGCTGGCTTTGTCTTTAAATTAGAGTTCATTAAAAATCAAATGTCAGACTCTGAATAGGCTCAAGCAGTAACTAAAATCAGTGCAAAATCTGATTTGTGTTACCAGTGGCTCAGCTGGAGCGTTGCTGGGGGCTTACGGGTGCTGAATGAAGCTCTGTGGAATAACAGCAGTGCGAGTTTTCTGCAGAAATCCCTTTTTAAGCTTTGAGCAGAGGAGCTAAACTTTTGTCTTCAGCTGAGAAAACTGGCTATACAACTTAGAGAAATGTTTGCTTTTTACATTCAAGAGGCAATATTAGATCTTAAGATTATTTTGGGGAAAACAAAACAAAACAAAAAACAGGTGGGTAGAAGACATTTAAAGCTTTTTTCCCTGGTTCTTTAGTGTAGCTGCTGTCCATTAGTTGGCCGGGAGAGGAGCAGGGCAGCCCCGGGTGCAGGGGCGCGAGCTGTCCCGCCTGTGGCGCGTTGCAGGGAGCAGCTGTTCCGCACGCGTGTCATGGGGCTGGACGCTGGTGCAGGGGAAGCAGTCGCTCGTTTTTTATTGTTCTGGAAAGGCCCCGAGGCTGCTGCGTCGGCTTCTCGCTTTGTAGCCCTCAGTCTTACTTTGTACGTGTTTTACTCTGTTCTTGCATTGGTCTTTGGCCCGCTGTAGCAGCGCGTATTTTAATCTCTAGATGTTGCAGCATTCACTGAATCTGAAGAACTGCAAAGAGGGTAGTGGCTGGGACCAGCTTCTAAAATGTCAACTTTCAGCTCTTTGACCGGTGCTGCACTCGCCTAGCTCATCATTCGTGGTCGCTTGAGCCGCTATGTACCCGAGGTACCTGGCTGGGCACCGCGTTGCTCCACAGCTCGTGTGTGTCCGCAGTTTGAGTTTTCCGAGGATATTAATGCACTCATGTCAAAGTGACTTTCTCAGTTTTTACTCTTTTCTCCCTTACTTACTAATGAGTTCGCCTGTTTCTAAATTCATGCATTGGCTGAATATTAGTGCGCGATTCAGAGATGGTTTGTATCATTTGGTTGTGGGAAGACGTAGGCTCGGGGCAGGAAGAAATGCAGCGCATGGTACAGCGATGTACCGGGGTGTGTGTGCAGAAGGGAGGCGCTTGCCTCTTCAACATCCTTGACTCTTTGCCTTGATCCCAGCAGGAGCAGTGTTTCATTTGGGGTTTATCTGAGATGTGAGCTGGGTACCTCCGTCTCGCTGGTGCCCCCAGGAGCCTCCCAGGGAGGGTTTTGGTGGTATCGCAGTGCTCTGCTGGGCACCGGGGTTGTCTCTGGGCTGGCACCAGCACCTGCAGCGGTTTTCTCCGTGCGTAGAGGTTCGGGACTCCCCCACCGCCAGAGTGCCCTTCCCAGATTTCATTTGTCACCACCAGTTTTCTGAGGCCGTGTTGAGATACACATGTGCATGTGTATATGTGCCGAGACAGAGACTTGTGGCACCCTACTGCGAGTACAACTTCAAACTTCCAAAGTAATAAACTCTTTAAAGCCAAGAGCCTTAACGACTCCTAACGTCTGCTGAGAGACAAAGCACAGGTTCAGGTTTGTGCCGAATACTTAGGAATTTTAGCCACAGATGTCTCCTGTCCGTGAGGAGGTAACAGGAGCATCCAGAGACGCGAAGGACCTTGGCCGCGCTCACCGAATCCACCAGGAACACATAGAAAGGCTCCCCCGGTGCTCTCAGGAAAGTCGCCTCACTCCCGCAGGGCTTGCCATCACATTGCATTTCTCATAACAGCTCCTCCTTTCTGTGAAATGCTGCTTTTAACCTGGCGTAAAAGCTTTCTGGTGGTGGTGGGGACCAGCCACTTCCTTTCCCTTTCAGCCCCAACGTGGGGCAACACCACGGCATCGGTGCCGGAGCTGTGGTGGGGTTTGGCCAGGTGGAAGCGAGGAACCCAGATCCGAGCCGGCTCGCGTCCGGTGGGGCTGCTGCCTTGACGTGGTACGGAGACTTCAGCGCTGCCTGTCCTTGCCTAAGCACACATGGAGATTGTATGGAAAGTGTTAAACATTCATTGAGAACAGTTTCCAGTTCAGGAAAAAAAAAAAAAAAAGGCAAATGAAAACATTTTAAAGTATCCAGGTTAGCTGGAAATTGTTTCTTCATGACGTCTTTGTTTTCTTTCTCTTCCCATCCTAGCAAGGGCCGTGTTCACACTACCTTCTCCCCTCCCTTTCTGCAGAAAGACAGAACCGTGCTGTTTACAAGCGCCCTGCGGGGAAGCTTGGCGCTTCTGCCGGGTCGCTTTGCTGGGGGACGGGGCTTCCGCGCAGCGGCTTCAGTGTAAATACTCTGCATATGCTTCGTTGACAAAGCAGAAATGGAGAAAAGTTGTATCTGTGAAATATTAAGCTATATATGTATATAGATAAACCGCGTATTATCTCTGACTCGTTACGGATCTGTAATCAATTGTATATTAAACTGTTTTACTGTATCGCAGATCATTTCACGCTATCTTAGATGTAGAAAAGCTGAGAAAGTAATTCACAATACACTATGTCAACTTAAAATTTGTTTGCTTTTTTATTTTTGCTTCAGCACAACTTCAAATGCAATCTTGTGCCATTTGCACATTGTTTCAAAGTATAATAGTTTGGAATAGCAGTTTTTTGAGCCCTTTGTTTTGGATTTGGCATTTTACAATGTTTCTTTGATAAATCATGAAACCACCGAGTTAATTTTTGATTAGGTGCATATTTAGACGGCATTTTAAATGCTGAAGGAATTTGTCACATAGCCCAGAACATAGGCCCGCTGCACTTCAGTGCGTTGCTCGGCACTGAACGGCCGCCGTGCTCCCAGCAGCGGCTCAGGAGCAGAATCCCCCCGCTTCGTCCTCGTCTCAGCGCTGCTCTGGGGCCTCGGCCACGTCACTGCGGCCGCCACCACGGAGGTGAGAGCCCGGGGCTTGGTGTGCCAGGGAGCTCGTCACGGTTGAAGTTGGGCATGGATTTAAGACAGATGGCTTTTCTTTAGCAAACAGCCTGGATGGTGTATTCTGCAAATTATTTTGATCTGCTTTAATAGTGGAGTAGGACATTGTTATTCTGGAGCAAGAGTCCACAGGACAAGAAGTCACTTTTCCTGGGAGTGGTTGTCTGTGAAGACGAGCCTTAACGTTTCTGAAATGCGAGTCCAGCCAGCAGAAAGAGGTGAACGTGTTGTGCTGGGCTGCCATGGGCAGTGGAATCTGTGTCCGCCTGCCTTGAAGCAGCCCATTGTGTTTTCACTGGGTGTAATGGGGAGACAAACTTGTCGGAGGACTGTCCTGAGCCCTGGCAAAGCAAGGCCTTGAGCTGGAAGATCTGAAGGCTGCCTCCGGATCCGTGCTCACCCGCTGAGCCCAGGTGCTGTGCTCCGCTCCCACCTGCCGGTGAGCACAGGTGCCCACAGTCACCGTGTCTGTAAACACCGAACCCTTCCCTGCCCCCGGGCGCTGAGGACGGGGCTGTGCTGAGCCTCTCATTGCGTTCAGCCAGACGCCGCGTTCGGGAGCCTCGGGTTCCCTTTCCCCCGCTGCCCATCGGGCTGCAGCAGCGTCGCACCACGAGCTTCGTCCTGGAACCACGGAGAGGTGAAATTTGTTTCCCCTGAGGGTGTTGATTTATTGCTTTCACCCGTATTTTAAATATTTTTTATTTCTGGAGACGAGGTAAGTATCGGAGCACGCGTCATGTGCGCCTGGTGCGATTCGCTCTGCAGCCAGTAGCCAGCGGTTGCACCACGTCACTCGATGGCAACCCGGGATTTTGTGCCAATGTGCATATTTAGGCGATGCTCAAGTGTGCCTGGGTGTTGGCCTTCTATTGTAGGTGAAAACTGTTCAAATGTTATCCAGTGGGTTTTCTATTGTAGATCATGGTGATTGTGAACTGCCAAGGGATATTTTTTAATAAATCTTTTAAAGGCATTTCAAATAAATCCAGTCCTTCTGTTTTCCTTTTCAGTTCTGTTGTCTTCTCCCAAAGCTGCCCCATTTTTCAGTTTCCTGTCTTTGTCTGCTTCAGGTTGCAGTGAAGGATGCGTTAGACACAAATGTATTTAAAGATATTGGCTCATGTGTGTTTAGCTTAGTAGGGGACTTTGGGAATGAGAAAAGCCCTAGAATCTCCCAGGGCCGTGTTTCATTGCTGTTCCCAGGGGGCCGTGCCAGGGGTGATGCCGTGTCCTCAGACCATCGCCTTGCAGGGGTCCCACGCCCCAGTATTGCCACGAGCACAGGAAGCTCTGCAGCAGCCAGCCTCTTGCTTCTTCATGCATCAGGATGGCCCCAGACAGCTGGAACGTGAGTACTGGCTCGCTCCTTGCTCCCAGTAGCGTGATGTGGAGGTCACAGGCTGGCGTGCACTGCCCAGCCGTGCTGCTCTAGGGGTCGGCTGTTCTGGAGGAGCCGCTGTCGCCTCTGGGGTAATGAAGAGATGCAAAAGCCCGAGCTGCCCCAGCGCTCAATGCTGTGGCACCCAGAGCAGTCCCACCTCGCGGGGTGGCTGGCTGCCTGCTGCGCCTGCCTGGGCCTTTCTCTTGCCACCAGAGGTGCTGTTCAACCTTCTTATGTGAGGTGAGAACCTGAGAGTGCGTCCTGCCCGGGAGGAAGCAGGGATATGGGTGCCCTCCAGCTTCCAGCGGCGTGGAAGGTGGTCAGGGAGTGGCGATGCTGTCCCTGCCCCAGTTCCCCTGGGGTCTCCTTGGGGCTTTCCCCAGGGAGCCCAAGCTGGGCTCCTCACCCTGGGAACTGGTTTTGATTTCCATGGTGCTGAAGAAGATTTTCCTCCCTCTCTGGGGCCAAATCTCTCTTCGGAGCAATATTTTATTCCCCACTCTCCCTGGTTTCATAATGTTTAGTCCAGCCAAAGGCCCATAAGCGATTTGTATTCAATTAACGTTGCCACTTAAGCACCCGCTCGTTGCGTCGCTCGGCGCGGGTTCGCCACATCACTTCGGGGAGCGGGGACCTGCTAAGGATGCGCTCGGCCGCTGCACAGCCCCTGGGGCCAGGTGGCTCGGGAATGCAGCAGGCTTTTGTTCTCACTTGTTAATCATTGTTTTGCTGTTGGTAACTGAGCTTTGTCGCTTTGTGGTGTCGAGCAGCAATTCTCATTTCACAGCTTTGCGGAGTTGATGGGAATTTAAGAGCTAGATGCAAATGAACTTCATTAATGTGCTTAATTATCTTATAAACCTCGTATCCATCTGTCCTGCATATGCTTTGTACTCGAAGCTTTAAGACAAGCATCCACATCAGCTTGGCACCAGGCGGCTATGAGCGGGAGCCCTTGGCGAGCACCAGGCTGCGCATGTGGCATTACCTGTGGAATGATTTGCTAAGAGTAAAACATATAATAAAAAACGAAGAACAACATAGAGACTTCTCCGAGGTGTCCAAACTCCAGCCCCAGCACCAGGGGGAATCCTGAAGCTTCAACACCTCGATGATGTACGTGGTTTTCAGCAGAAAGCTATTTTGTGCATTTCCAAAGGTGCTGCTGTAGAAGTACTTCAGTGGCTGCAGCCATAATCACAATGGGAGCCATCCGTCCGTCTCGCGGACAGGGCCACAGGAGCACTCTGGAGCATGCTCGGGCCTTCTCCAGCAGCGCCTCTAGGTCTGGCCGCCTGGCCGTGCCTGCTGCGCTCCAGCCCGCTGACAGGAACTCGGAGCACCAGAGCCTTCCCCGGTGGCCGGCTCCTCTCCCATGTGGACAATACCACCAAATGCCACAGAAGTCAGTAAGTTTATAACCCGCCCCGCGCCGGCTCCTCTTGGCGAGACATGCCCTCACTCCTGCCATCGCCTCCTTCCCTGTACCGAGCATTTCACCATGGGAGAGGTGCATTGCAGTCCCAGCACCAGGTGCCACAAGCAGAATCGCAGGGGGCGCTGCAATTTAATGGCATTATAGTAAATAATTATAATAATTTAATTTAGATAATTTAATAATTTAACTCCATTCAAGCATAGCATAAAAAGGAGCCTTTTCTTCCAGGCTGCCTCATGAAGCCGCAGACCTGCTGGACAGGAGGCAGTGCAGGTGCCCGTGGTGCCAAGGCTGTGTGGCTGTACTGGGGCCGAGGCGCAGGGAGCGGCCCCGGGGAGCTGGGGCTGTGGAGCCGGAGATGCTGCAGTTGGGTGCTGGGCGCAGGGAGCGTCTCATCTGGGAAAAACCAGCAGGGCTCAGTGCAGATCTGCAGCTCTTGTCCTGGCAGCAGCAGTCCCAGAGCTGTGCAGCTCTGAGGCCGGCGTCCTGTCGACACAGCGGTAAGCAGCGAGCTGGGAACGGGGAGCCGCAACGCATAGCAAAGCGCTGACGGAGAGCTCGTTCCCTTCTTTCACTCTTGCCAGCTCACATCATGGCAGAGACACCTTGTTCCCAGAGGGGCTCGGATAACACCCCGTCCTGAGAGCCCTCTGCCTTGCTCCCTTTTTGCATCCAGCCTCCCTGGTCCAGTGCCAACGTCCCTATCAAATTACCAGCCACCCCAGCTCCCCTTTTTTCCTCCAGCACAGCCAGGATATTGAAGGGGGATATTGAAGAATTGTTGTCATCTGGAGCTCTAAAAACTTGTAAACCTTAGCGAGGGCTGGCGATGCTGCCTGCTGAGGAGTTCCACACCCAATGCTTGTGCTGGGGACACACCAAAATCTCCGGTCCCTCAGCATGACTTGAGCTGTGGCGGCACAGCAGGCAACACTTCTGAGGTGTGGCCCCAGGCATGGGGACCCACTCACAGCAAAGCTCCCTCCCTAAGCTGTGGCAGAGGAGGCAGAAAGGCTCGAGCGTTGGGGTTGGCATCCTCCAGCCGCATCCAGCTCCCCTCCGGCACCAGGAGCTGTCGAGGGAGCCCCTGCCGAGGCAGGGGGAGAAAACCTGTGTCACTGGGGCCGGGTGGTGGGCTTGGGAGTAGGTGCTCTGCAGGGCTTCCAGGGGGAGCTCAGGGATGTGCACGGTGAGCACAGACCCAAGGGCACAGCACCGTGGTTTGACAGCATCACAGGCGGTGTGTGGACATTTACCGACATCGCATGTGGTTGTAGCTCCAGAGCCTGTGTTAGGTGAGGATGTGTGCCAGCGGGGCTCTGAATCCCTCTCCTGGAAAAGGGGAAAAGTTTTCTCTTTTCTTTTGCAATCTATAGAAAATATGAGCAAAATATGCATTTCTTGTGCTGCTGCTGCTCCATGGAGCTCCTATCACACCCTGCTTACCTGGTGGCTGCACCCATGGGGACCTGTGGGATGGGGCAGCTCCAGTGGGGCAGCTCCTGCTGGTCCTGCTCCCAGGGAGCCCTGGAGGTGCCCGGTATGGTGGTGCTGCAGCACAGGCATGGGCTGAGTTACCAGATGAGGTTTGCAGCATCTTGTCCCCCTCTGCTTCTGTACCAGAACACCTCTGTCCCTGCTGGGCCCTGCTCTGTGTGCTGGGCACTGTTTTCCTTCTGGGGTTGGTTTTGCGTGCCCCTGTGCTACCTGCAGCCGGCACGCCCGCTGCAAGTACATGTAAAAGCTAGGAAGCCCTGGGCACCATTCCCAAAGATGCTGGGAGAGCCCCTGCAAAGCCGAGGGACTGCCACCTGCAGAAAGCTGCAGCTTGGGGCAGAGTGGCTGTGGGGACACAGGGACACAGGGACACAGCACCAGGAGCACCCGCATATCCCGGCCTTTACCTCCCCCTAGTGCCACCCCCGCTCCGGCTGCAGCAGGGGAAGCCAGGGGCCAGGGCTCAGCGCCCTGCCCAGCCCCCCAGGGCTGCTGGCAGCAGGAGCGATCACCCCAAAACCCCCAACCTGGGCAAGTGAGCACTGGGTACTGCAGCTGCAGCTGGCGGCAGTGAGGAGGCATTCAGCATCCCCTGGCTATGGGGGAGAGAGGGAGCCTGGGGGCAAGTACCCAAAAGTGTGATGTTTTGAAGGCCGAAGGTCCCCAAAAAGCGCCATTTTGAAGGCTGAAACGAGGCTGTTTCAGTGCCACAGTTGTGGGGCCAAGAATCTATGGGGCAAAAGCCTGGCACATGGGGTCCGTCCCTGCTGTCAGCTCTGTGCTTTCCACCTTTTGGGGTCTGAGAAGGACAAAAGCAGGAGGAGGCCCTTCCTTGGAGGCCGGACGGTCTGCGTCAGCCCAGCCTGGCCGAGGCACGCTCTGGTAAGGTACATGGCAGGGAAATGGTTCAAAAAGCATGTTTGGCACCACAAAGTGGCTTTGTACAGTTGTGGGTGTCAGGGAGCTTCATGACCCCACTGCTGGTGATGCCCCAGGCTCTGCAGTGCCAGGGACTGGGTGTTTTGGGGTTGTCCCCAGGGCAGGGACGGAGCACAGGAATTGGCTCCATGTGGGGTCGATGTGCCCGTGGGCTTAGAGGGAGTGTGTGTGTGTGGGGGGGGGGGTTGGAAGCTGGCTCACAACCCTGTCCTAGCTGGATGCACTTCTGTTGCCCTCAGGGGTGTTGGATTTTTCTGCTCCTCTGTCCTGAAGAGCAGGACTTGCATGTGGGGAAGGGGCAGGGGGTGCGGGCTGGGCAGCGTGGGGCCATGTGGGTCTGCAGGGTGTGGAGCCATAGGGTGCAGGACATGGGGCTGTGCAGCATGGTGCACAAGGTGATGTCGTGTGGGGTGCGAGAGGGGCTGGCCCCACAGCACCATCCCTCAGGGGTTGCCCAGACCCCACCACACTGTGCCCCTAGTCCCCACCTCTTCTGGAGGAGCCCCCAACCCACACAAGGACCGCAGCGGCCACTGCTGCCAGAGCAGGGCTGGCCACAGCCTGTGCGTCCCTGCCATGCAGAACGAGCCCTGGGACGCTTCCAGCAGGAACCAGCCCAAAGAAGGTGTTTGCTGCACTCTTCTGGCTTTAGAAACATCTTGGAACCAGAGGATTCCTCTTTTTCAAACTGCGTAGGGGGAGACATGAGCACAAAGGGTTAATTGCAATTAAACCCCGTTTGGTTTTAGCAGCCGCTAACGCCAACCCTGTGGCCCTGGCAAGCCCTGCGCTGGGGTATTTATAGCACCGTGAACTTTGAGCATGTCCAGCGAGCGGGCAAAGCCCGAGCTGGAGATGCGGGGAGGGCCAGAGGCTGCTGGGTCCCCTACGCCAGCAGGGCCGCGTCCCGGCCCGGCCCCTGGAAAAACCCTAAGGCCCCCAAAACCTCAATTTTTGCATCTTTTTAAAGTTGCAGCAGATGTACCTATGGGGTGACAGGCCCCACGTTTGATGCAGCAGTCCTGGCTGGCGGCTCAGCCGCGCTGGCATGGCTTGCAACAGGGCAAGAGGACAGGACGCGCTGGGCTCACAGCCGCACGCAGGCCCGAGGACGCGGGGAGCCTCACACCGGCACTGCCCGCGTGGCTGAGCCCCAGCACTGCGTGCCGGCAGGGCTGGGGAGGTGACTGTCCCTCGTACGCGGCACTGGTGAGACTGCACCTCAAATACTGGGTTCAGTTTGGGGCCTCTCACTACAAGAAGGCCACCGAGTTGCTCGAGCATGTGTGGGGGACAGCAAGGACACTGGGAAAGGGGCTGGAAAGCAGGACTTAGGAGCAGTGCGGAAGCTGGAGCTGCTTAGCCTGGAGCATGGGAGGCTGAGGCGAGACCTCGCCATGCTCTACAACACCCTCAAAGGAGGCTGCAGCAAGGAGGTGTTGGTCCCTTTTCCCAGGTGACAAGTGACAGGACACGAGGAAACTGCCTCAAGGTACGGCAGGGGAGGTTGAGGTTGGACATCAGGAAGAATTTCTTCACAGAAAAGGTGGTCAAGCATGGGAACGGGCTGCCCAGGGAGGTGGTGTCCCAACCCCTGGAGGTGTCTGAGAGATACGTGGACTTGTCAGCAAGGACGTGGCTGAGTGATGGGACTCGGTAGGTCAGGTTGGTGGCTGGATTTGATGATCTCATAGGTCTTTTCCAACCTGAGTTATTCTGTGGTTCTTTGATCTCCAGTCAGGGGCTATCCTGCTGCTGGAGTCATTCCAATGCTGCCGTACTGTCCGCAGCCATCGGATGGTCTGTGAGCATCCTGGTCTACAGGCAGAGATGAGAAGTGACTCAAAGAGGTGTTGTCTGGAGCATGCTTGTACAGATGCTTCCAAAAGGGCATTGATCTGAGACGGGATCGGAGCAGGGACAGTGAGACCTCACAATGTGTTCTTGCCATCAGTGGAGACAGTGCAAAGACTGGGAGCCAGCCGCAGGGCACAAACTGGCTGAGGAGGAGTGTTACGAGTCCAAAACAGCCTTCTTTCAAGGGCAGGACAGCAGCATTGCTCCTGACCGCTGTGCAGGATGGCACCAGGTCAGCCAGACCCCACGAGGCCGCTGGGGGATGCGCCACGGGCACAGAGAACCTCTCCAGCCCCTTCTCCTGAGGCTGAGTGTAGGACTTGTAGAAGTGCTGACTGGAAGGCTACCAAGAGCGTGTAGTATTTATTTTTTTCCTCAAAAGCAACTGAAATGTTTTGGCTGAAATTTAATTTTTTCTTGGGAGTTTTCACTGTGATTCTGGCCCGAGAAGAAAGCATTTCATCTAACGTAGGTAATGTTTGACAGGGTTGTAAGCAAATGAAAATCAGGTCTTATAAAGAGAAGTGTCTGGAAACCTTCATAAAGGAGGACTGGCCTCATTTATAATTGAAAATATATACAGTTTTGTACAATTACGCATCTTGAACAACTGTGAGGGCAATTGCTCAAGATTGCCTCTTCTTCCTGAAAACAGTGGCTATTTATTTGTGGGAAAATATACTTTATTCCCTCAGGAGAATAAAAGGGTGTTGCTGTTGCTCTCCAAGGTGCCTCTGAGATGTCTTTAGGTCCTAACCCCACCCCAGGAACCTTTGTACCAGCAGGCGTAGGAGGAAGCACTGAAATGGCGGGGCAGGAAGGGAAGGAATGGTCTCAGTCTTACAGACCTCTGCATCAGAGGCTACAAGCATGTCTTCGGAATAATTGAACAGGGATACTGTCCAGTACATGAGGCTGTGGGGAAAAAAAAAGAAAAAAAAGAAAAGAAAAAAAGCTGATTGCTGATTTCCATTTTTATAGGAAATAAAAGGAGTTTTGTGGATGACATAGCTCCTTCCACTGAGAATGTCAGTGCAAGATAAGTGGGCTTCAAATGGGAAAGTAAACATTTTCCCATGGGGACTGAGTTCTTACCAGAGATCTTCATCTGAGAGGGAAGAATTTTTAAAAGAAAAATTTTGTCGCCATAATAATGTTTTTATAGCACAATGTGCATTTAATGCAAGAACACTAATTCTCACCTTTGCCTGCAACTTTTTGCTGCTTCATCTGAACATGGTGAAGATTCGGATAACAGGAAAATTGGACTACCTGTATTTTGTGGATGTAGCATTTTTCAGGGCACAAATTGGTTCTGTTTCTGCAGGGGGGGCTGATGTGCTTTTTAGGAACTGGGGGGATTTTTCAGCGGACATCAGAGCAGTTTAGCGATACTTTAATTTCATTCACAATGAGCAGCCCGGTGGGGGTTTTATTCTGGTTTCAGGTTGGTGGCCCTTTGAGATTTGATATGCCACGCTTCAGATCCACTGCTGTCTGGCATAACAATTCAGGTTGCTCAAAAGCAATGATTAGCATAAATGAAAGAGTGGGTGAAATGTTCATTATATTGCCTACTGTCATGTTTGTGTACCAGATTTTGTTACCATCTGTCATTTCTGTTTTCTTGTTGTTGCCAAAAGTTGTCATTCTGAATGGAGGGTGGAGACATATTTTCAAAAGATAACACAAGATAATTTTAGGTACTTTAGGGCTCATATGCTCTGTGCTGTGTGTCAACAGCTCTCATGTACATCAGCCTTGTGAGTCTTTGATAAATCCTGGGCAGTGATTTAGTTAAAGTAGTTTTTAAAGTCATTGGTTGCAGCCACGCAAATGCATGAGATTCTCAGCTGTCGTCATCCAAAATGTATCCAGTCCTTGCAATTGCAAAGAAAAGCTTGAAAAATAAAATGTGTCCTCCCTAACGTTAAAAAAACAGAGAATATAAAGAAAGCAGGTATACAGCGGCATCGGGCTATTAGAAACTGGCCTCCTGACCGGAGATGTGACCACGGAAAGCAGCAGCTCTGCAGTGCCCCCAGATTGTTTCCAGGGATGTAAATGTCCCGGGGACCTGAAGCTGGGCAAATTCAACCTTGAAATAAGCTGCAGTTCTCTTGCAGTGACAGTAACGGCGTACTGTGACGGTGTGCAAGGGGAGCAGTGCACTCACCGGGGCTTGCAGCCTGTGAAGCAAAATGAGCCCATTTTAAACTGCAAGTTTTACTTCAGCTTCTGGGGGGAGCGAGGAGCAGGCGGGGGGTGCCTTGCCTTGCCCCAGAGCTGCAGCGCACCCCACTCTGGGGCTTGGGTGACTGGGGGTGCTCCGGTGCTTCTCACCTCGGTCCCAGCAGCACTGCCGGCCCCGGGTGCGGGGCTTTCACCCAAGTGAGTGCAGCACGCTGCTCTGCAGCATACAGAATGGAGATCACCTAATGGCTTCGGCTGGGCTCTGGGAAAACACAAAGCCAGGAGTGGTATTTTGGCAGTTTGGGCATGGCCAGCCAATGATCTGAACTCGTAACCGAAGCTGTAAGGGTATCAGTGTCGCGGCAGAGCTCCCTGCGGGGACAGGAGGGCGGAGGGTCGCTGCTTGCACATGGACAGGTAGAGAGGAGGGCGGTGGGGCTGCCTTTGCCCTGAAGGAGAAATGGGGGGCATTGAAGATGGACAGAAGACCAGGGTAGCATCATGACAGCAACCTCTCACAGACCAAAGGAGGAGAATGGGGCTTCTTTCCAGTAGCTCTCCAGAAAGCCCAAGGTACCCACCAGGAGGATTTGGTCTCCATGCCCGGAGCTGCAGGCTGCCATGCCAGGACGCTCCCCAGCCTCGGATGGAGGAGGAGCGGCTGCGGGAGCAGCCCTGTGAGGCCCAGGACTGGTGTCTGGTGCATCAGGAGCTCTCTGACAATCCAGACAAGCAATCGCTTTCCAGGCCACAGGGACAACAGGAGAGGTGTCAGAAGGGCAAGCACAAAAAGGGCACAAAGGGGCTTATTAGAGTAATTTTGATAGTGATGTAATTTAATAAATAGCTGTTAAATTATTTCCAACTAACCTAGCTTCCTTCATAAGACAGCAGTGAAGCAGTGGATGGGATGTATCTCAACTTCATAAGGGCCTTCAGCACGATCCCTCATCCCAGTTCTATGAAGAACACAACAGACAGACATTGGATTAAATGCCTGAAATGAGGGTGCATATGGTATGGAGAGTTGGGTGCTGGGTTAATACCCTATGGTGATGACTGAAGATTTTGGATTGGGAGCTGAATCTGGTACTATTCCATTTTAATTAATAACCTGTTAATTAATTAGGTGGCAAATGAGTAATTTGTTTGATGGAGCAGATTGGCCTGGGATGGTCTGACTGCTGCTGTGTGGTGGGACCATGGCAGTGTGGTGGTGCCAAGCCCCCAGAGGCCCACGGGGAGGCTCAGGACAGAGGAGCTGCACGTCCCTACGCAGGGCCAGATCCTGCACAGCCCTCAGGCTGAGCACAGCTCCAGCAGGCCCTTGGAGGGGAGGTCATGCCCTGTTCAACGTGGGCTGGGCATCAAAGATCCTTTCCATGCATGTGTCTCCATCACGAGCTCAAAGATGCCCAGAAACCAGCATCTGGGCTCCACCACAGGGAAGTTTGGACCAGCTGCTGAAGTGACAAGAGGATAAGAAGCCTCACATTGTGCGAGAGTGAAATCCACATCCCCTTCCAGGTCTCCTTCTTCGTGGATGCCTCCTGGAAGCTTTTAAGCAACCCCATGGTGGGTTGTGCACCCATAGTTGTGCTGGCCACCCAGCCTCCGCCTCCCCGGGCTTCCACAGCCCTTTCCCTGGAGTCACAGGAAGGCACACGGTGGGGCTGGGGAGCGCAGCACGCAGCTGGTGTTGGTGCTGCCAACCACGGGCCGACCCATGTGCTGCTGTGTCTGTCAAGGGGTCAGTCGGGGCTGGTCACCTCCGTGCCTGGAGGTCTCATGTCACTCTTTGTCCCTGCCAGTGCTCCTCCCTGCACTTGGGCTGCGGTCCTGGGACCGAACTTGCTCTAACAACCGGGCTGATGCTTGCTCTGGGATGCTTTGAGACATTTTAAGACATAAAGTCTTCCTGGCAGAGCGTCCATCCATGCAAAATCCTGTATTTCACACTGTCCTCAGCTGCTTTTGTAGCATGGATTGGAGATAACAGCTCTGTCCTGTTTTAACACTTCAGTAATGTAAATTGGCTTTCCTAGTTTGAATTCTTCCCTATTTGCTCTCTGCTAGAGGGTAATTTTACAAAGCTCACAAGAAAATTCCACACGAGCATTTCAGGATGCTGTGCACGTCACTGAAAACTGTTGTAAAAATGTTGTGTCTTTTTTTATTTCACAAGTGTTTTTCAGAGCTCTCAAATTCAAACCAGCCTGGGAAATTGCCCTAAATGAGCACCAAGTGCCTTCTTGTATGGGAGAGCCTGGAAGGCAGCTGAGAAGCTTCAAATAAGCAGGGAGTTGTGGGCTTGGGCCACGGGGAGCTGAGCCCACCTGGCGGGGGGGGCGCGCTGGCTGCTTGCAGGGTGGTTAAATAGACGTGGCCATAAAACGAGCATGGCAGAGCTGGGTGGCAGAGGTGAGGTGTGGCGCTTTGTCCAGCACCCAGCTCCCTGCCACGCTCAAGGCTGGGGTGGCTGGTGCGGGATGGGAAGAAAACCAGGAAAAAAAGGGAGGTTCTCTGCTTACCTCCTAATCTGCTGTTGGTTTAAGGAAACAGAAGCAAGCTCTGCGCCAAGACCTAAGCGCAGAGTGCTTAGTGCACAGCTGCGCAGGTCGAACAGCCAGCCTGATAAATTCAGTGGTGTAGGAAGTGAGCTGCGTGCAAGGTGGACAGGTTGGTTTGAAAAGTTAATCCTGCTGTAATTAGAGGCAGTGTCGTAATAGCAAAATCGCAGAGTCGCAAATCAGAGGGCAAGATGCCACAAAGACTTACAGTGCGTCAAGTCTTGCAAGAACGGGACAGAAGTAATACGCATAACAAAAATAATCCAGCCTCACGCTTAAAGGAATGCAGCAATAATCTGAGAGAGCTGGTGAAGGCTCCTCTCCTGGTCCAGCTGACAAGGTGTTTGGCCTTGAGGAATTTCAGGCGAGAAAAGTGTTGTGTCCAATCAAGGACACAAAATCCAAGCAAATTAAAATGCATCTGGACTAATGTGCGGTGATGTGCATGTACGTTAAAAGTGCTTTCTGACCTTTACAGGGATTGTTTTATACCCTGGAGCGTGACATTTTATTACTCTTGCCTTCTACATAATTCATCATAGAAAAATATTATTTTGGCTATAAAATCATTCGCCTTCATTTTAAGCCCAGCAATAGTATTTAACGTTCTGATCCTTTTTTAAACTAATTTCCCCAGGCAAATTGCATATTGTGCCAAGAGAGTCCTTTGGCTTTAAATTTTCCTGCCATTAATGTCACAGAATGGGACATCGCAGCCGAGAGGGTGATCACTTTTTTGATAACCTTGAAAGCAGCAGAGTAGAACACCTCGTCAGAGTTGCTCTCACGCAGGTTTTCCAGTGGAAATTATCCCAGTTTTTCCTGTGCCAGTTATCACCACCACAACAGTCAGCTTTGCACTGATCCCCTTAACCTGAGCTAGAAGCAATAAAGACAACAATTATTTCTGTTTTCGCCCAAGACCGTTATTTGGGCACTGTGCAAACACAGGGCAAAAGGTGATTTATTCTGAACAGGTTTTACAGCTGAAGCCATGATTCTGTGTTTGGGAGAAATTCTGGACTGAATCGATAGAAAGGGTTTGGGTTTGGCTCCACCACACTCCACAGGGAACACCCAGGAGACCCCAGGTGTTGGGCCGATCAGGGGAAATGAGGCGCATCCGTGTGGGATGTGCAAGAGCCAGACCTTACCTGAGAAGCTCTCTAAGAGAACCACAGGGTTAGAGAAGTAGTGGATTCTTTGATCTGGTTGTCGCCGTAACAAGAAAAAATAACAAATTTGGTTTGAATCAACGCGAGAAATTCAGTGAGGGAAGGGTGGTGAAACAATACAATTTAGTTAATCTGTCATTTCTAACTCTTTTTATTTTCATAGTTTCAGAGCTAGAAGCTTTTTTAAAACTTTGCTCATGAAGCACGGAGATGAATTGTTTTCTTTATCAATTAATAGATCAGAATGTTTCAGTGCTTTCCAAAATCCAAAAGCTGAAACCTCAGGGTTTTCTGAATACTCATTGAATACCTGAATATGCAGGGATTGTCCACCTGCAGAAAAGTACACTTCCTGAAAATGTGTTTTTGGCTAGAAAGAGGGGGGAAAAAGCATCATCTAATTCTTCCAGACCCCACAAAATGCTGAGGAGACCAGAGTTCAGCTTCCCTTCTCCTAGGAAATGCAGTTCCCAACTCCAGGCCGGAGGGAGGTGTCCCCTATGCTCGCCATCTGCCCCTGTAAGGCTCTGTGGATGGCCAGCCCTACAGTGTGTCCCCAGGCCTCCTGAACCTCCTGAGCCTCAGCTCCTGAGCAGGAAGGCCCTCGAGAGGCCTCCGAGCCCACCCACCCACGCACCCCACGGCTGGTGCCGGAGCTAGATCCTTCCTGATAGCTGCTTGGCCAAGGTGGTGACGGAGACCAGCCACCCGCAGCACGGCTTGGCGGGGCACTCATCAGGCAGCATGGGGCTGGGCCACCAGCATGGCTCTCCCACCTCCAACCAGGCTGCACCCAGCTCCTCTCTCCTGTGGAATTTTTTTGTTTGTTTGTTTGTTTTTGCCTAAAACAGGGCAAGAACCCTTGTGCTAGAGGAAGAGCAAGACCGGGGGAACAAACAGGCGGTTAATGTATTCACCTCGTCGGCCCTGCTCATGGGCTCCCTTCCCTGATGAATATTGAAGAACTTTATACAAATCGGAACTGGTTCGGCAGGCCAGTTTTCCACAGACCCAGCCCAGAAAGGCTTCCTGGTCGCCGCTGGGGACCCTGCCCACCGCAGCAGGAGTGTGGGCCCCGGCTTTGCCCGAAGGGCTGATGGGGATGAGCGCTCCCGCTCCTCTGCACGGCGGGAGGTGCAGGCCGGGGCTCCCCGAGGAGGCTGGTTGTGGGGGGACCCCAGGTTGCTGCGGTGGGGCGGGGGCTGCCTGCAGATCTGCTGGCCCTGGTGGTGCCGCAGAGGTCTTGCGTGCCGTAAGCTAGAGGGGTTTGCACGTGGCCAGCCACAGAAGCGTAGTTAGCAAGCATTTCCATAGCTGGAAGTGTCAGCCAACACAAAATGTAGGTGCCTCGGGGTAGAGGTGAGGGCTGAGCAGAGAATGGGGTGGCAACTGGGTGCTCAGGAGGGCAGGGAAGTCCCGTGGAGGAGCCGGCTGTCCCCCAAGAGGAGCTCAGCTCTGTGCCTGCAGAGGCACAGTGCTGTTGTGTGTTCACCTTTGGGGCTGGTCTCTGCCCTGAGTGGCACAGTCAGGGCACGATGGCAGGTGGCAGTGCCTGAGCAGGGACAGGACAGCTTCCTGGAGGGCAGCCACCCCTCAGGCTTTATCGTTCTCTGAGAGCTTGGACAGAGTTAACTCCTGGACCCAACACAGAAGATGAGGGACCTGCCTGCCACTTAAAGCCAAGAGGTGGCTTTGGACCCAGGTAACACAGAGGCTGGCACTGCAGAAGAGCTTGGGGGGGTGACCCTAGGAGTTCAATAGAGTCTCTGCTAAGTTTATTAGCAGGTGGGAGGAGTTGAGCCCAGAGCAAAAAGCTGGTGGGCTGATGCCCTTGACAAGGCAGAGAGAATTTTCCAGGAATGGAGCTCTTAGGGATAACCAGAGGTCTTGCACCAGAGCCACGACCAGCACCAGGAGCTCCTCTAAAGGAGAGGGCTGAGGCAGGAGGGCCAGGCGAGGCTCAGTGAAGCAGCAGCAGCAGCAGAGCCATGCATCAGCCAGGACAATGCCCAGAGCAGGGGAACAACGCAGTCAGTGTCCCCATGGCCTGGCTTTGCAAAGGCTCAGCAGAATTTTGCACACGGGTGACTAACAGGATGATGGTGAGACTGAGAGCTCAGGCAGACTTTTCATGGGGCCATCACATATTTTTTTTTTTCCAGCAGAAAACAAGGACTGTCAGGCAGAACACAAGGAGGACATTTCCAAATGTCATCTTAGACACTTATGTGGAAGTCACTGTGTTGCTGTGAGCAGTGCTACCAGTAGAAAAAGAAGCTATATGCAGAGAGAGAAGAACAGCTGAACTATGAAATTTACAGTAATGAATTTACTTCCACAAAAGAAATATGCAGTCTGTCCAAGTAGGTTAATACATGGTGCATTCGATCAAACAGAGCAACGCTTAGTGGGGTAAAATGTGGTGAGCCCTTGATCTTGTCTCTGTAAAAGCCCTCATGGAAAGGGCAGAGGACAGAAAGGGATGAGGAGGAATCTGAAGATATCTTTCAAGGGACAGGCAAGCACCCAATCCCCCACCTTGGGGCAGCGGTTCGTGGAGATTACTAATATGTCACTGCTCTGAGGTTCGTGGAGTGAATGGAAGAATGGGCTGAGGCGCCAGCTGCAGCAGGAAGGATGAGGTCTTTCTAGGAGATGGACATTCAGTTAAAAGGTGGAGTCTGTAGTGAATTTAGTAGACAGGAGCATGAGCGGTGCTAGCCACCAGAGCTCACAGCTCAGCACGTTAACTTGGGCTGCCATTAATTTGGGGTTAAGCTGGCACACCGGACTGTGTTTGACAGAGGGACATGGCGGAGAGCAGGGAGGCAAAAACTTCTGAAATCATCCCATCTTGAATTGTCAAGTGTACCTCAGGGCACCCCATGTTTCCATGTGCTTAGGAAAGGGGAATATTTCACCAGGATCTGCAGGGGAAAAAAAAAAAAAAAAAGCTTCATGTCTTTATTTTGGCCTGTGTTGGCTGAAGCCTCCCATAAACCACTAATTGCAACTGCTAAGAGGGAACTGGCAGACATGGAACTTGCTGAGATTACACAGATTACTATTTTATGGATAGAAATACAATTTTCAAACTGACTGTGAAGCTGAGAGCTGGTGGCATACAGACAAAACTGTAGTGTAACAGAGCCCAAAGACAGACATTTTTCATAGCAGTTTGACTTAAAAATAATTTTTAAAAAAAGAAAAGCAAATGGACTATTGTCTCAGACAAAGTGCAAACCATGATTTCTAGAGAAAGAGCCCAGGATGAGAACATAAACACAGATTTATACAGATTTTTCATAACAATTTGTCAGGCGTGGCAAAATGACAGGCCAACTCCAGCAAAAGGACTTCACATTTGGGACATAAGAAGAAAGGACCACGCAGAGTGAGACATGATTGTGCTGGTGACAGAGGACTGCATGTTTTTCCTGAACTGTTATTCTCACTTCAGCAAGAGCCTTACTTGTTAAATGGATGATTCCTCTACACCAGAGTTATGCCAGTGGAGAGGATGGTCTTGACAGACAATGGGCAGGGTTTTGAGCAGCCCTCAGTAATAACCATGTTTGCATCCCATCCCCGCTAGACTTTGTTCAACTTGTAGGTAGGAAATTGCTTTAAAATGATAAATACACATTGACAAGGAATGCAGAATCAGGTCTGGCTGATACTTGACAGCACTGCATTACAGGTTGGCACCTATGAAGCACAGCTAGCCACCTGCAGATATTTTATTTTGGAGAAAATGAAGCAAGCAGACTACTTGAGATCTTAGTTAGGCTCCGTAGCCCAAGGAACTGAGGGTTTGCAGAAGTGCACAGACATCTAGCTAAACACAAAACAGCACTATGATTGCGGTCCCAGGGGTTACCACCACTTCCTGAACACAACAAGAATTCACACATACAATGAAAATCAGAAGCCAGAAACAGCAGTTATGTCACATAAAGTTGTTCCACAATCCCAAGAGTGCAGGGTGTGTCTAACCAGACAGACGTACTTGGAGGAAGAATAGGCAGCACCTTCAGCAGCTGGGAGGAGAGGAGATAACAGATGCTGGGCTTATCTTTTTGCCTGGGACAGCTTCATTTGGCAGCAAATATGGCAGGTAAGGCAACCAAATGCCAGGACATAATGTTCCCATGAAAAAATGACCCTTTTATTTCCCATTAGGACTGTTCGGATGATGCCATGTTGACTACAAGTTACAGAGCAGAGCTCCTCAGAAGTTATTCAAACATTGTTAATTGTTTGGCTGAAAGGATCACGGGTTGTATGCTATAGAAATGATACTTCCATGTTTTGGCTGAGGAAGGAAGACAGATCTCGGGAACAGTGTCTTTAAGCAGCTTAGTTTTGGAGATAGGAAGTCTGGAAATGGGCTGCAGCAGTGCAGATTTTATTATGCAATTTCTTTTGGAACTAGTCCCTGAACAAAGGGGTTATCCATTAAGCACCTGCTTCACGGTGGCTCCTGAGCACCACCAATGAAGTCCTCAGGAATCTATGCAAGTGCTTAATTGTTGACTGGGCAAGTGGGGAGCTGGGATCTGCGACTGGGAACACTGGGTGCGAGTTTGGAGTACGAGGCTCATTCGCTTGCTACGCAGTACCTTCTCACAAAATCGTCCTATTTGCTTGAGCTCATTCTGTGTTTGGCATTTTCAGTGGGCATTATTACAAAGGGTCATGGTACCCCAAGCTCTGCAGTACTGTTCGGGCAGCCTTTTGGGCAAGCTATCATAGCTCTATTTATAGGGCTGGTGGATAAGAGTCAAGTTCTTCCACTCACTCCTGCCACGAAGCCCATGCTGTTTTGATCCCATGGCAGGAGGCAGCTGGGGCCACCCTAAGGAGACCTCAACAAGGAGAAGCTGCAAGACAGCATCAATAGGATCCTCCTCCTGCTTTACTGCCCCAGGGTATAGGATTCCGTTCCTCCAAAGCACCTCCTTCCTCTCCCACTCCCCAGGACTCAAAGCCCCTCTCTGATTTTGCTTATGTGGCAAGTCTGGTTTGGCCTGGCGCTTGCTATAAAGGTAGAGGAGCTCTCCCAGCTTGTGGGAGAGGACTCATGGCCTGCTTCCACCTGCTCCCCATTCCCAGCACCGAGAGCATAGTGTTGCCCTAGTAGGCACACTGGTACACGAGCTGCTGTTAGAGTTGTGGTGGTGTATCTGGGCTTTGTGTGTTGTAGCTGTACAGTCAGAGCTGCAGTATTGGTATAACACCAGCACATCGTCTATAGTCAGTCAGCATAAACACCTTCCTGGAGAAAAGCTGTGGGTCCACTCAGGTTCTGTCCCCATCAGTAGATCCCCATCCTGACTTCAGACCAGAGCTGTAGAGTCATTGCAGCAGTATAGAAGGGGGCAAAACACTATGGGTATCTCGTGGGGTTAGCCGCTCCAGCGAGTCCTTCGTTTTCAAGACCACAAGTGATGTAATGGGCAAGGCAAGGGCAATAACTTGTGCTAGCTGCAGTTCAAAATGTTCAGACCATACTTTTTTAAAAAGTTCAGGTAGCAGATAGCAAAGGGCACTGCTGTCTTCTGTTGTGCCTGACAGACAGACAATCTGACCTGATTTCCATCCATCCACCTCCAACAACAAAACATTGTCCCTTGACCTAAACCAGGGCATTTGCGTTATATTACAGTGAAACACTGCTGGACAGAAGCAGATCCTTGTTTCAGTGGTTTAGATGCCCTATTTGCCTAAGGGAAGAACTGTTCCTCTGTGTGTTGCCCTCATTTTTAAAATGATGGACAAGTAGACATTTTTCTGCTCCTAAACTTGAAACAGACAGGTAGTAGCTTAGCTAAGACCAGAAGCCAAGGGCTAGTGGCCCGTTGTGCCCACCAGCTTCTGCTGCTTCTGCAGCAGTGGTGTTTCCATAGCAAGTGCCTCACTGACTGACCTTGAGCCTTCCACCCAAAGGACTGGCGTCTCTGGTGCAAGACCCAGTTCAGAATCAGAGCATTCACATCTGGAGCCGCTGTGAAACACTAAGCCCTGTCCCACCCTGACCTATCCTAAAGCATACAGAAACACTGCTTTCGAAGGAAATGTCTGTATGGCAGACATAACCAGGGAACGCTACCTGTGTAACTAATGAGTAATGTAGTGGTAGAAGCAGAGGCCTATAAGAGACCTCCTGTGCGTGATTACAGTCAGACCTCAGCATGGACAGGCACCATGTAAATAAATACTGAATTTGCAAGTAAATGTAATGAAATGCATGTAAATGTCAAAGTAAATGTAATGAATACGAGTTTAGCAGTAAACGAAAGAGAGACTTGCCCTTTGCAAAAGGTGTCATTATAGATCTCCTTTAAACCAATGTAAAGTTGCTGATTGATTCATCTCAGCTTATAGATTTCATTGACATTGTCCCAGTGCCCTTCTCCAGTCTGGCCTCCAGTAGTTTCTGGTCTTTGGGGATATGTCGACATATTGGGGATGAAAACAGCCCCAAGCAACTAGTTTGCGTACAAGGTGATCTGCTACTACCTTGGCGTGCCACGTCACCAGGGCTTATATGACCTGCTTCTCAAGTTGGGAACCAGTATGGAAATCCACTGAAGCATATGAGCTCCAGTCCTATAAACCTGTTTAAGCCAGGGAAGTCTGTCTAGACAGAGTGCAGGCATTTTTAAAGGCAGGAGCCCCAGCCGTCTCCTGGCGCTGCCGCCCGCTGGGCTCGGCCCCCGGTGCCTGAGCGCTGCCCTGGTGTGCGGCTGTGCCAGCCAGCAGGGTGGGGACAGGTGTCCCTGAGGGACCGGGGGACGCTGGGCCTGCTGGAAGCTGGACCCTCAGCGGGTCCGCAGCAGCCTCTCGCCAGCTGCTGGTGCCCAGGCTTGGGTGCTGGGGGCACCAACTGGGGCGGGTGTTTTGGCAGGGCACGTGTGGGGTGTCCCCAAGCCCTGTGGCATGAGGGGCACAGGGCTGGAGGGGGCAGAGGATGAGGACAGGCGCAGGGGCGTGCTGAGGGAAGCTGGCCATTCTGGGGGGACAACAGGCAGACAGGCAACAGGGGGGACAAGGCCCCATGGCCTTAGCGTTGCCCCAAAGCCCTGCAGGAGGGCACAGTCTGGCAGGTCCTGAGGGTGCTGGGGGGGCTGAGAGGTGACACAGTGGGACGTTGAGAAGGGGAACCTGTGGTGGGGCTGGGAGGGGACAGTGAGAAGGGGGAATGCGGGGGGTGCTGTGAGGGGACTGAGGGGAGACTCTGTGAGGGAACACGCTGTGAGGGGGCACAGTGAGGGGGCCGTGAGGGGAGACACTGTGAGGAAACACGTTGTGAGGGGGCACGCTGTGAGGGTAGACATTGTGAGGGGGCACGCTGTGAGGGGATACATGGAGGGGGCACACTGAAGGGACTGTGAGGGGACATGTTGTGAGGTGCCACACTGAGGGGACACAATGTGAGGCGGCACACTGTGAGGGGGCAATAGGGGGTGCTGCGAGGTGCCCGGCCGAGGCCAGCGGGGGAGGCTGAGCTGAACGACTGGGACGGCACACGGAGGAGGCGGCTGAGGGGAACTGAGAGGGGGCGACGGAGGGGGGGGGGCGCGGCGAGCGGGCACCGCGGGGGCGTCGAAGGGCAAGCCGACAGCGGCCGCCCCGCTCCGCCACCCGCCCCCCCCCACACACACCCCAGGACGCCGCGGAGCAACTGAGGACGAACTCCGCTCTTTCCGGCGCCGCTCGCGCCTTTCCGGCGGCGGCGGCGGCGGCGGGGGCGGCGGGGGGGCGTGCCCGGTGCGCGGTGACGCAGCGCGCAGGCGCCGCCCCGTCCCCGCCCCCATGGTCTCTGGAAAAGAGAAGAGAAAAAAAAACTTTTTTTTTTAATTGAGGAATCAACAGCCGCCATCTTGTCGCGGAGCCGGAGCGCGGCGCGAGCGGAGCGGGGCCGGGCCGGGCCGGGCCGGGGCAGCGGGGCCGCCCGCCGGGACACGGGGCAGCCGCGCCGGGCGCCGCCGACGGGCAGCGGGGCTCGGGGCCGCGGGGCAGCGCCGGACGGGGCCCGCCGGGCTCCGCCAGCGGGACCGGGAGCGGCGGCGGCGACCGCGGCGCGCTCATTGTTTTGGGGCGTTTTTTTTCCTAATTTTCCAATTTTCTCTTTTTTCTTTTTTTTCCTCTCCCCCGCCTTCCTCCCCCTTCCTTCCCCTTTTCTTCCCTCCCTTCCCTTCCCCTCCAAGCTCCCCCCCCCCCCCCCCCCCCCCGTTTTGGGTCCGCGGCTCGCCGCGAGTGGGGGCGGCGGGGAGCGGGCGGCGGGGGACCGGGAACCGGGGCCGAGCCCCCCCCGGCATCGCGGAGGGCCGAGGAGGGGCGGCGGGGGGGGGGGGGGGGAGGCCCCGCTATGCTCCCCGAGTGACTGCCGGAGCCGCCATCCGGGCACCTCCTCGGCGGCGGCAGGGCGGGGGAGAGGCCGGGAGGAGCGAGGCCGGCAGGGAGGGGGCGCTTGGGTTCTTCCCCCCGAGCCCGCCCCGAGCCCTCCTCCCTGCGGCCTTGCTGCGGCCCCGGGTATGGGGGAGAGGGGGCCGCCGGCGGCCGGGCACTGAGCGGCGCTGTTGTTCGCCATCCCCCTTCGTTCTTCTCCTCCGGGAGCGCCTCGGGACGGGCCCCGAGCGGCGGCGGCGGCTGCCATGGCGGAGAACTTACTCGACGGGCCGCCCAACCCCAAGCGAGCCAAGCTCAACTCGCCGGGCTTCTCCGCGAGCGACAGCACAGGTGAGACCCCGGGGAGGGACGGGGGGGGGGTGTGGGGGGGTGTTTTGGGGGTTCCCCCACCTTCCAGGGGCGGGCGGGTGGGCCCGGCGACCGTTCGTCGCCGTACGGCGACGAACGGTCGCCGGGCCCACCCGCTCGCCCCCCTTCTCTGAGGGGTCCCCACCCTTCCCCGGGGGTCCCCTCCTCTCCCCGGGGGTCCCCATGCTTCTCCTTCACCCCCCCCTTCTGTGTACCCCCCCCCCGCTCTGCGTCTCCGGGCTGTGCTGCGGAGCAAAAAAAAAAAAAAAAAAAAAAAAAAAAAAACTCAACGCCACATCCCTATCCTGCTTTTTTAATATATGTATTAGTATTATTCTCCTTCTATTCCCCCCCATCTCTTTCTATTCCCCCCCTCCCATCTCTGAGTGCGGTGAGACAGGTTTAAGGCGCTCGGTTCGACCTGTTCCAAGCTCTTTCCCTATTTAAAATTAAAAAACAAAATAATAATAAAATCTGCAGACCCGCTCAGGCGCTCAAGTTGTGATGAAATGCCCGGCAGCCCGGCGGTAGCTGCGACTCGTCTCCACGTCGCGTAGCGTCTTCGCCGTGCTTTCCTTGTCCGAGGGGGTTCGTAGGTGATAAAACGCAGCAAAATTTCTCATTTCCAGCAAGTGTGCGCCCGTTGCGAGTACGCACGTGTGTGCATAAGCGTGTGTGTGCGTGTACTCAAGTCTTGAAGCGTTCCGTTTTAATCGCCAAGGCAGTGCCTTCATAGGATCGTGTAGTGTGTTTGACTTGCACCTCTGTTCTCAGAGATTCCTGAATCTCGTCGAAGGGTTGGTGATAAGTTAATCGTGGTGTGCCTGCTGTGTTTTTATGGATAGGAAAAAAATATTACTATAATTGAGCTGATAAATTCTGTGGGTTTTTTTTTCAGTTTGCTTAGTGTGCATTTGGCAGTAGCTTACAGATACTTCAGGCTTTTTTTTTTTTCTAATTCATGAAATCTTTTTCTTCTCAACCTCCCAAGAAATGAAACATGCCAAAAAGAAACAGTATTAAGAGTAAGAATTGGCAGAAAAATATCTAGGTGAGGTCTTGTGACCGAACGGCGTTAATCTCTTTTGTGGAAGTGACAGAATGCCATAGGGAAGGCTGATACGTAAGTTGCTACGAAATGCACCACAGTAACCTGGGAAAAGCACGGTTTTTCTGAAATTCCTCAGACCTTTAGACTGTACAGGTAGCCAGGGAAGGCTGTTTGAAGCTGAATCTTTTTTTTTTTTTTTTGAAGTTGTCTTGGTCTGTTCTGGAATGCTTCAGTCATAATTACGTCCTGTTCAGCAAGTTCTAATGCGTCTCGGGGAGCTCTGTGCAGCGCTAGAGATGTAGGCTCCAGTATCTGCGGGAAGTTTTGCACAGCGGAGGGGCCTTCGGCCACCAGGGATGGAAAGCCCCATGTTGTATTCTGGAGAAGTAGGGTTGCATCCATAGTCTTGTGCCATGATCCCCAGGCAAAATGCCTCTCTGTTGGAGAGCGCAGGTATGTTCGTGCACTTGGCGGTGCTTTTTCCAAAAACTACGCTTTAGATTCGATCCTAGCAGCCAAGGCTGTTGGTGGAAAGATTGCTGCACACTTCTATGCATTGTATCGGGTGATGCAAGTAGTATGAGTGGTGATTGCTATCAAATACCTGCTCCTGAACCTGAAACTGCCTGCTTTCTTGTGGTGGGGCTTAAATGAACAAGTTTTGGGACAACCTGGGAAGTTGTCTTTGTGTAGGTGGGCATGCAGCTTGCGTCCTGGGCAGGCAGTGAGTTCTGGGATGGTTAACTGAGTTGTAGCTGCAGTCGTAAACCCATGCCACTTGATGCTGCAGCTTACGTGCTGGGGACGTGCTTGAAAGACGTTTTGGTAGGCCAAGTTGTGCTGCTGCTGAACACGAAGGCCCCGGTCCTGCAGGCGCTCGTAAGTGAGTGTAGCAGCGCGATGGCGAAGGGTCTGGTGGCAGGCCTGAATGTTCAGCAGAATGCAACTGCTCACACCTGTTTATACTTATGCTTTGATGCGGTAATGTTAAGCAACTCTTTTTGTCAGGATAAATTTTAACTGCCTTTAATCTTTCTGGTAAAAAGAGCGCCTTAGCTTACCGTGGCGAAGTTTGTGCAGTCGAAATCGGTCTGCTTGTGTTCCGTAAAGCAGCTAAAACAAACGTCTGAGCTAAGAGAAAGCAGGAGAACTGGAGGGATGACAGAAAGGCTTGCTGTGAATATGGTTAAGGTTTCGTGATAGTCAGATTCTGCAGTCGTCTCGTTGCCCTTTGAATCAGAAAGGAAGGTTGAGACTCGGGGCTGTTAGCTGACCGTTACCGAGCAGCACTCAATGAGCTGGCTCGCACGCTGGAGTATCCGCGGGAGAGATTTTCCCTTATCTAGCCAGGTAGGAGGAGTGCTTTTGTCTAATTACCTCTTTATTAGATACATAATAGTTTTCATACCTAAGTGCTTGTATCCTTATTTATTTAAACTGTTACGAGGCATTTTGATCTATCGTGTTGCAGGGTAAACAAGGGTTTAATACAAAAAGTAGAATTGCAGAAACTTTGGTTATGGCAGAATGTTATTTTAATGGTGGGTGGTGTTACTGCTCCAAATGCTGCCGGTATTGATCGCTCAGCAGAACATGCAGCGAACTGGCAGCGTTCTTGGGCTGGTCCTGGTCTGAACTCTGCACGTAGATTGTGGAAAGTGTGCCTGCATCGAGCGGCAGTAAAGCCAGCATTCTTCAGGTGCCCTGTCACCGCCGCTCTGCAGATAGCTAGCTCGGTGGCGTTGTGTGCTGCGCCGTGAGTAACGCATCTGTCAGAATTTGTTGCGTACCCTGCGGCCTTCTGCGGTTGTAGGACTGTGCTAGTTCCAGAAGTGACAAGTGATAATGTGGTCCAGAGCAGGGGGTGTCCTGAACTGCGGCTTGAGTTAACATATTCCTGAAGTAGGTGAAGTTGGAAAGAAGGTGAGATGAGCAGCTTCAAAAGTCCGTTAGAGCTGGATTTGCACCTCATACTTTCTCATGTTTTTTTCACAGCTTCAGATCATAAACAGATTAAGTGGTGCAGCTGCTGCGAAAGCTGCAGGCTGAGAACTCCAGTAATTCACGTTCTCTTTACGGCCCGGTGTGGTAGCGTTGCGGTGCCCGTATTTTAACGCCGGGGAAAGACTGGTCTTGTCACACGTGTCTTCGCCTGTGCTGAGATAAGCAGAGCTCTGCTTAGCTCCCGGTGAGCTACGGAACTTCACCGAGGGGAGTTTGTGTCTCAGTACGCGGCCTGATTTGATCTTGTTCTCTTGCAGTATGCCAAAAATCAGGTAGGTGTATCTCTCAGGGGATTCAGCTTTTAGCTTTAAAAGAGATGGTCCGCCTTTCAAACGAAGTAACTTAACGGAGACACCCAGGCTTTCACAGCTAGCGTTCCTGTACTTAGCTGGGAGTTCAGGTGAACTGATTGCTCAGTTATCTAAAGCCAAACTTCGTGCACACGAGAGCATTAGTGTGCGTGTTTTAGGGTTCATTCCTGCGTAGCTGAGAAGTTTCCCGGAAGCCTGTTTAATCGGTGTGCTCGTTTTACATGACGTGAGCAAAACTTCATTGTCAGTTGCGCGCTGTAACAGTAAGAAATTGCTTTTATATGCAAGCTTTCTCCATCTCTCTCTGGGACGAGAAAGGGTAATTCCAGTAAGCGAACAGGCTTGGATTTCTAAGCAGAAAATCAGGAGAAGAAATGCTTTCTCTGAAAAGAAGTAGGTGAAGGCACGTGCGTAGTTCTGACTTGCCACGGGAATGCCCTTTATTTCGTGGCACTTGCGCTGTAACTAGCTGGGATGGGAAAAATGCAGCGTGTGATATTTTATGGCTGTATTGTTTCTTGCCATGTATGTATAATGGTGGATGAGAGATGTCATGCCAAGCAGAAGTGTTTACTTTGTGAGCTGTCTGAAGTTTGACACGAGTTGCATTTCTTTGCACCTGAAGCGACTGACCTGCATAGCGCTGTGCCAGCAGTTGTCATCTGGGCCAAGAGATTCGAGAGATTAGAAATTGGTTTGCTTGTTGAGAATCTAATGCAGCACATTTGTGCCAATTCAGGAAGCACTGCTAATAGCAGGGTTTTCTACAGTTTCTCATCTGGGGGAGATTTTTGTAGATTTCTCCAAGGAGTTTGACACTAACATCTGCATGAGATGAAAATGTTGAGCAGAAGGTCTGCCAGTCTAATTTTACGTGACAGTCTATATACAGTTGTCTCCCCCTGCTTTTTTTTTTTGCTTTTTTTATTCATGTTTTGAGTGATAGTTGCATATATGCTTGGGATTTTATCACGTTGATTCATTTTCTTCATGACTTAAAATTAACACGGCTCCTGGAGAAGCCCTGCCAACACCAGACGAGAATAAAGGCTGTGCTCGGGGGGGTCAGTCTTTGTTGTACCCTGGAGATCTCTTGATAGCTTGTGAAATAATTCCCAGTTTTCTGTTGCAGATTATTCACTTTCTATTCTGGCTGAATGTTCCTTGGAGTCATAGTCCAGTGCCACTAATTATTTCCACAGCAACATGCTGCGTTCCAGTACTCTATCTGTAACTTCACATTAAAAAATCCACCTATCCTTGGTGTTTGTTTCTATTGAAGGCTTTGCTCTCTGTTGTTACCTGCTAATAGAGAAGAATGCGAGCAAAAATGTTGCTGTTTTATCAAAATACTGCAGTTTAATGAGAAATCGGGGGAGTCGAAAAACAGGATTTGAAAAAACCTGGGGTTTGTTCTTATACAATAAAAAAGCATGTGGGACAACTTAGAAATCTGACACTTTCATCCTAATTTGGTTTACACTTTCAAGAATTTTTGCTTTGTAAATCTTCCTTTTAACATATGTTATGTTTTCCATCTGTCTTCTCAGATGTCTAAGATACAGAGAGAACCTAAATCTTTTATTCGGAATACTTTCTTTAATAGAGATGTCTCAACAAATACTATATTGTGCAGAATCATAGTGTGAATCAAAAGAAAACTGAAACTTCCATTATCAGGGCTAATTCACAATCACAAGGAACTCAGAGTCTCAATCTTTAGCACACAGACGCACCAGAGGTTCGCTTCGTCTCGCCATTGAGGTGCAAGAATCTTTCTGATTGTTTGGAGCGCTGGATAAATACTGATCTGCAACTACTTTATTTATATAGAGAGGGACGTGAAGCTGTCTGCTTCTCTGAGGGTCCTCTTCAGTGCTGTGGGGACATGCTGAGGACGTTGGCGCTGCCCCACGAGCTACTCTCTCTAGGCAGTGAGCCTCCCAGGGAGCAGCTGGGGCTGCGCTGCTGGCGGGTGTCTGAGGTCCTCATCTGGGAGCAGCTGCCTGTTGCACAGGGGGAAGGAAAGCGGGGTTTGAGGTTCCAGCCCCTCCGTCTGTGTCGCACCTGAAGAGCACAAGCTTCTCTCCCTGCCCGCCCAGCTTTGCCACGGCCTGCGCTTTGATGACTGCTTTAGTGGGTGTCGCTGTATGGGTGACGCAGCTTCTGTGTCATCTCCGGCATGGCGTTATCTAATGGGGCGAAGAAAGCTGGAAACTTCAAGTGCTGATCTGTTCTGTAGTGGCTGTGAAGTTTTTTCCTAAGTTTCATAGACTCCGTTAAGGAAAGTATTAATGAGAAGGCAGTGAGCAGGGGCTGTTCTGAATCAGTGCTTTACAATAAAACAGATTTGAGCAGGTATTGTGTTTTTGTGTACAGTTAGTTATAGTTGGAAGCTTTTTTAGAGTGAAATTATTTAAAAGTAAAAAAAAAAAAAATCATATCTGCTGTTGCTTCCGTATGTGCGTTTGGTGTACTCTGTGTTGTATGTTCTTGCACAGATGAATTTGAATTGCTGAACAAACCACCCTTTGCTTGTAATTTGGTACCAGAAATAGGGAGGAAAAACGGCATTAAAACCAAGAGAAAGGAAACATGATTTTTGAGCTATTATAAATCACAAAGGAGACAGAAAACTTGCCTGTTTTATTGTAATCTTGCATAATGTTTAATTCTTTTTGTTTCATAATACTGCTTCAAATACATATTAATCATTGCCATTTCAGTCTTCGCAGAAATAGATCTGTTCTGGGCTTGTATTACAGAAGGTGCACAAAGGTGAGGACTTCACAGAAGGACTTGTGCAGCTGAAGGGGGAACGTTTGAAGCAGCCTGAGCTAAAAGGCAGCATTAGGACGGAGTTCTCACCACCCGTGCCATCAGTCATAGTGGGCAGGATGCAGGAGTGAGAGATTTAAAATCTGAAACACCTTGTGTGAACCTGTGTATTTGATAAGAAGTCTCCAGCCAGAGAATGTCACAGTTAAAGTTTGCTTGTCAAGATATTTCACATCTTTGTGAGCTATCTGCTGATTTTTTTTCCAGATGTGCAGTGAGGGTGGCACAGCCTTAGCATGAAGCAATGGATCTGTCAGTCGTGTGAGCTAACCGAAGGCATTCTCATGCTGACACTCTGTTCTGGTGTGCATTTCATGCTGCCTTAAGCAAGGGCTCGCTTTTTATTACTGGATTCTCAGATGATTTTGCTTTAAATGGTCGTCCTGAACATTAATGTTTTGTCAGCTGTTAAAATAGGGCAACAGAAGAGATGCTTGTGTTTGTGATAGGAGGAGAAAGTGAGACCCCAGTTCCATTAAAGTGCTCCAAGAACCCTAAAATATTTAATCTTAATCAGGATGATCTCCTGAAAGAAAAGTTAATGCGACCAGTGCAGTTGTCTCTGTGTCGGTAGGCAGATTGCTTGGCTTCTCCAATCCTGCCCAGCTTTCTGCTCTCACGGCACAGAAACTCGCTGCTGTGCGGGGTGGCGGCGGTCACATCCGTGCTGGTGCTGCTGCTGGGGAGGATCTACAGTTACTTGCAAGAGCAGGCATAGCGGTAGTGTCCACTCAGTGAAGACACCTTGGGAAGCAGTTAAAGGGAAGAACAGTTATGGAGAGGCTCTGTAGGACCAGAGGAAAGGAAAGTTAATCCATCATTTGCCATCCCGTACTTCCAGGGTAGACCAGAGTGAGCGTTCTTGTTGGGATTGTTCTGCTTTTTTGGTGTTCTCTTTCCCCTCTGGCATCTGGGAAGAGAAGAGACTAGCTCCTTGTCTGAATGCATTCTGGATAGTTTCTTCTGTACATGAACTTTGGTACCAGGTACATTAACATCCCCTTGTGTACTACTTCGTGTTAGTAGTGGAATACTCAAGTAATCTGTGTGGTGGTGTTAACATCTTTTTCTAGTAGAAGCATAGTAGGTCTGAAAACAGTGATTATTCCTGAAGTTAGTACCTTAGGTTTTTCCGGACCTTTCATGGTGAGCGTAGCAAGAGAGATGGTTGGGGTGGTTGGATAGGTACAGCAGAGAGAGAAACATGAGGTAATGACTTGATGATATACAATGTGCGAGTGGAAAAAGAGAGGCTGGGAACCAAACTCAGTGTAAACAGGGGGTTCAGCTTATACCATTTTCTTTTTTTTCACGGAGGTGAGAAAGAAGGGGGGCAGAGGAGCTGAACTTCCCTGTCCCAGGCGGTTGTTTGGTGTCACACACGTCAGTTGTGGTTTAGGGGACTTAGCTGCGTTTGCTTTTCCCTTCCTGAGCAGTAGGTCTGGCGGTCGGGCTGCAGTCGGGAGCGTTTTTAAAGCTGGGTTGATAGCTTAGGAGTATTGCAGCAGAGGCTAGCAGAGAACGAACAGATTCTTTCCTTTTTCATTAACTTTTTGATTTGTTTGCTTTGTATAATGAGCTTCAGTTTTGAAAAGTCACTTAGTTGCTGAAGTCTTATAAAAATAGATTGAGAGAGATTTTTTTTAGGAGCTTGAAATTACTTTTGCTTGTTCTCAAGATTAACTATATTCTAAGCTGGTAGCGTCCCTTTTGGTTATTGGAACATACAGAATTGATTTTGTATCAAAATTAATTCATTTTGGGAACTTATCACTGCTTAGGTGTACCCTGAATGGTGTTCATTTGTGGAGAAATGCGCTTCGCCAGAAGGCAAGTTGTAAAGGAAGCATGGGGGCATCGAATGTCTCCATCTCAGTGTCCCATGCCCCAAATCCCAGCAGCAGGAGAGCAAGAGGAGGAGGCAAGCGTTGGGCCTGTTTTCAAGAAGGGCTAAAAGGACGATTCAGGGAACTACAGACCGGTCAGCCTGCTTCCCGTTGCGGGGAAGATCATGGGGGGAGGTCCTCTCAGGGAAAAAATCTCTGGGCGGGGAACGGTCAGCATCGATTTATTAAGGTTAAGTCATGCCTGACAAGCCTGATTGCCTTCTGTGATTAAAAGGACTGGGCTGGGGGGAAAGCAGTGGATGTCGTTTACCTCAACCTGAGCGAGGCTTCCAGCTTGATCCCCCGGAATGTCCTTGCTTCCAACTCGGGATGTTATGGTCCGGATGAGTGGATGGCTAAGGTGGGTGTTTTTAAAACAAAAGCAAACAGAAAACAAACAAAAAGGCTGGATGGTTGGGCTCAGGAAGTAGTACTTAGTGGGACGCATTCAACTGCAGGCCAGTAAGAGGCGAGTCTGCAGGGGTCTGTACGGAGCGAGTCTGCACTGATATCCTTATCAAGGGCCTGGAGCAGGTGACAGCGCTGGGGGACGCGCTGATACGGGGTGGGTGCGCGGCCGGAGGGGAGGGCTGGGGGCCGGGGTGCTGCCAAACTCCAGCCTCCAAGGCTGGCCCCAGGAAGGGGTGTCCCCGTGCTGCGGAGCGCTGTCGGGAGCAGATGAAGAGGAGCCCCGGTTACAGGGAGCGCGTCGATCAGCTGCACCAAGCCCAGCGAAACGCTGCCGGGAAGGGGCCGGGTGCTGGAGCCGAAGTGATGTGAGGTGAGGGGAGGCCCTGGCCTCCAGCCTCCTGCTGTCCCTTCTGTCCAGCAGCCCTGCCTCTGGCGAGGGAACACTGTGATAATTAGGCTAATGAGGTTCCTGGGGGCAAGTAGCTAGAAGGTCTGAAGGTGAAGCTCATTTCTGTGTATCGATGTATTTGAATTTTGACCAATCCACTAACTTAGGAATGAGCAAACCAAAACAGTACTTCTCTCTCATCCCAAATACAAGTAGTTCAAACGATCGGGCAGAAAGAAGTTTAGTTAATTATTCTAATCTCCTGTTACGCAAGCTGTAACCGGCTGGGGCTCATCCATATGCCCGCTAATGGATCCCTTGTTTTCCCCCCTGCCCCTTCCACCCAGTCTTTGGCGTCTCCTCAGCCCACCCAGGTCCCTCGTTGCTGGCTTTCACAGCCTGGTCGCTAAACATCAGCTTCTGAGAAGGCGGTGGTCTGCTTTTGAAAGCTGCAAGCCAGCGTCAGATGCCCGTCAGTCTTTTTGCATGCCTCGTTAGGTGAAGTCGCTAATGTAAAATTTCCTTACTGGAAATTTTATTTTTTCTACGAGGGCATTTTTAATTGCTCTTAAAACTTTAAATGTGCTAATTGTCTTTTATGAAACAATAAATTACAGAATCCTCAAACCTCGGAAGGAGGCTGGGGTGGATGTGGTAATTGCTGCCTGCACCGAACAGTGTGGCTATTGAGCTGAGTTACCTGACATCGAATTGTAGGGAATGACTGCAGCTCTGAACTGTTGAGGCTTTGTCTGCTGGGGTCTGGCATGATTGAAAGAAGCCTTACAAAACAAAATTGGGCTCACTGAAATGTAACAGCTCTGTTGGCATGAAAAGAAAGGCACAGTGAAAATACTGCTTGTGTGCCGGGACTTCCAGGGTGACTTCAGCATCGACTCCGTGGATGGGCAGTCGACGTTTGTGGCAGGGAAACTCCCAATCACGTCCAAGCGAAGATAGCTCTGTAAAAATTGAAGCTGAGTTTGGTAGTTGACCACCTGCCTTACCATCTTAAACATACGACAAAGAAATACCTTACAATGTGTCACCTCTCCAGGCTGGCCTAAAGGAGCCAAGGGGGAAAGCTGGTGACATTGAAACGTGTTGGTTGGATGTGTGCGCTAAGGAAGAATCTCCTGATAACAGTTGCGAGTAGTCACGCAGATGAACGTGTTCTGCCTGAGGATGCAGCACGGTTTCTTGTCTGGGAGGAAACAGAACTTTTTCTTTTAGAAAAAAAAAGTTTTAATGGCTGCTGAAAGCGTTGTCCAGGATGGCAAACAACTTACGTTTAAGCCCATAAAACTGAAATGAGGGGAATGTGTTTGTCTCCCGTGCGTGAAAAGAGGTGCTCAGAGAACACACAATTCTCCATTTGGAAAAGGAGCCCTTTGGAAAAAGTGGGTGGGTTGTGAGGGTTCAGTGCTTCTCCTTCCCTTCCAAAAGATGCGGTATCTGTGGGTTTTGGCTCTTTTTGTTTTAGAGGCCATTTGGGCTTATGTTAGCAGAGATAAGGAAAGGTGTTGATGTTTGCGATCAGAAGTGCTGTGTTGGAGAAGAGATGCTACAGTGTAGATCTCCAGCCTGTGACTTCCTGAGCACTGAAATAAGTGTGTTCGTTGTGGGGTAAGGGAGGCTGGCCTCCTTCGGAACTGTTCTGTTCTTCTGTGCGATAGCAAGCAGGGGGTTTGAGAGATGCAGTGGGTGCAAAACTCGGTGAGTGGAGCGAGACTGCTCTGTTTGGGTATATTTTGTGCATTGGTTCGGATAACTTTGTTTAAATGCACGGGCATCTCTTGATATTTATTTTTTTAGGCTTTTGGTGGATGCTGTTTATTTTGAGAAATAGTTGAAGCACCGAGAACGTGATCAGTTATGTTCTTGTGAGGATGGGGGGAGGTCAGTTCTCATTTTGCTACTAGTAGAAATGGGTCGTTCCCATTAAGTCAGACTTCTACATGTGTATAAGTGCATGTATTTATAACTGCCAAGACAATCTCTTATCTTCATAGATTCGTTGCAGACATGCTTAAGTAGACTTTAGTTTTCTGTTGTGTAACTGTGAAATGCCTCGTGTTGATTTAATCGTTGCCTGAACTCAAATACTTGGTGAATTTTTACACGGCTGCAATGCTAAGCTGTTTACCTGCTTTGTATTTTCCTGCAGGCAGAGTTGTAAACTTTCCACGCCTAACATTAATGTATAGACTTTTTACAGGAGCTTAAGAGTGGTAGAATATTTTAAGTATTCCCAAATGCTTGCTTCACTCTTTTCATAAACTGCAAAAACATTTCCAGTCCTTGGCTCTGGCAACACGGTTAAGAGTCCAGCCAGTGAAACAGAAAAATTTGAGCACTGCAACTCCAGCATCCTGTTTTGAAATACAACTGGAAAAAAACTTCTCTGTTTCTTTTCTTTTCTAGCCGTAGCAACATCTTTCCCCTCTCCTTTTTGTTGCTCATCTCCCTCCGGCCGCGCACAGCCACACGCACGTGGCTGGCTCTTTTTGTTCTTGAAGAACGAGCAGTTTTAGTGCAGAAGCTTGGAAAAACAGCGTTCGTGGGATTTACACAAGTTCCCTGAACAAGCTCTTTAAGCCTCAACGTGCCCGATGAGCTGGGGTGACCAGAAGTGCTTAAGGAAGGCAAAGTCTCGGACAGGGCCCTGACGGCCTGGAGAGGAGCTGCTCTCGGGGCCGTGTGTGGGGCTAAATCTGAACTGTTGGGAGAGGAAAGGTGGAACAAAAGGGTATGGGAAGAGGCACCCAACACCCAGCGGTTGTGTGCAAAGAGGAGGAGGGATGATGATGAAGCGATCACCAAAACGTGCAGTACACCAGGGGTTTTTGTAAAAGATGTTCAAAAGGTGAATTGAACAACCGAAGGGTAGCAAATAAGAGAGAAACTAAGAATACTTCAGTGATGAACAAAATTGGCTTAAGAAAATACTGGTTTGCTCCTTCCCTGCTTGGAAGGCAACAGGTCTGTTCCTGAGCCGTAGCGCGTTTTGTCACGGCCAGCCTCCCGCAAGCTTGTAAGGATGCTTCAGGGCCAGATATGTGCAGCCTCATACAGGGGTGAATCGAACGTTTTTGTGCGTGTTACTGAGATGATTGGTGTCACTCCGTGGTCACTGCAGCACATCTAAAATGTGGGCTTATTTTTCTCTAGCTAGGATGAACTGAGAATTTGAATGCTGATGGCGTGCATTGTGTTCCACTGTACTGGAAGTTAATGGTAATACAGCCTAGCTGTGTGATGCAGGTGAAATGGGTTGTGGGTTTTGCTGCTGTTTTGTGTTTTTGTTTTTTTTTTTAATGCACTTGGTGTGGTCCAGGTTGTTGCTTCCTGAATGAGATTATGGCGCTTCTGCAGCCTGAGTCTTGCGCTAGCTTTTCCTTGTGGAAGAGTGAGTTGAATGTGGAAGAGTGAGTTGAATGATCATGAAGCATTTGGGATTTCCTTCTTTAGAAGAGAACTTCTGTTTGCTCTAACCTAGAAACATTTTGTCTTTCTCACTCTGAGGAGCTAGGATTCTTCAGGCCTCACTTTCCAGGGGCACAATAACATTTCAGTACAGTTCTGTTATGTTATAGTAAAAAGTGGTTGGTTTAGATCATGCCCGCAGACTGGAAAACTTTTCAGCAGTGTGTCAGGTTTGAACAGCTGCTCTGATGAACTGAGGCTAGTCTGCTGATACGTCTTGTTAATCTGGATGTATACACTCGTCCTCATGTCTTTAGATATGTAATTAAAAAGTACCTATATACAATCAGATAACTTTCTGTTTCTAGTTAAATACCTAAAATAACAGTGTTACAGACACCACTTACAATGTGTAATAAAACATTGTAGTGAACCTGAGCTGCTAATTTTAACAAACAAAACACAACTTTTTATTTTAATGAATTTTGGTGTTCCAGCCAGTCAAAGCAGTTCCTTCAAGGGGCTTAATGAAGACTTGATTGATTTATTTTGCCCATCTGGACAGCGTGTGGATTACCTCTGTCAATATTGGCTATGATAAATGAGGGCTTGGCACTTGGAGAGCAATTTGAATTATTTGAGCTGTTCGGGCATTAGGAGGAGAAAATGCTGAGTGTCTTTCAGGATCCTTTGAGGTAGTACGTCATGGAGAAAAAATGACAAGAAATGGATATTGAAAGCATTTATAGGAGAGACTGGGAGCAAACTACTATGTAGTGGTTCTCTTGCTTAAGCACTGACGCGTAGCTGGAAGAAGTCTTTGGCCATACGCAAACATAAGTTGCAGTGTTGAGGTAGGATTGTTGGATGAAATGGGGTTACTCGAGAGGTCAGAGAATGTGATGTGATAGCTCTGTCGGGAGAGTACATAAATTGGAAAACCTCCCTTGATATTTCTGCTGTGTTCTTTTAGCCCAAACAAAAAATTTGGGACTTAGGTCAGATGACGCTGTTCATTCCACCTCCATTTCTTAAGCATGGTATAATGTCTTGTCAAATCATGCAAAAAACCCTACTTACTGGCCTGTGTTTTACCCTGTGATTTTGCGTGTACACCGTATGCCATCCGGGACTGTGCTTTCTGAAGGGTGCCAGGGTTCACGTCAGTGGGCACTCGCCACCAACGTTGGCAGTCTTGGGTGAAGTTAGGCCTTAACGTGTGACATTGACTACATACAAAACAAGTATGTAGTAGTGTAGGTGAATATTTTAGTCACTTACTTGTTGTGTTTTTCTGACTTGTGTTTCTGTTTTAACTTGCAGATTTTGGATCTTTGTTTGACTTGGAAAATGATCTTCCTGATGAGCTGATCCCCAATGGCGAGTTGGGCCTTTTAAACAGCAGTGGGAACCTCGTTCCAGATGCAGCTTCCAAACACAAGCAACTTTCCGAACTTCTGAGGGGAGGCAGCGGCTCTTCCTTAAACCCAGGAATTGGAAATGTGAACTCAAATAGCCCTGTCCAGCAGGGAGTTGGTAGTCAAGTTCAAGGGCAGCCGAACAGTGCTAATATTGGTAATCTGGGTGCTATGGGTAAGAGCCCTTTGAACCAGGGAGATTCGTCTGCTTCAGGCCTGGCAAAGCAAGTAGCCAGCACCTCTGGACCTACCACACCTGCATCACAAACACTGAACTCTCAAGCACAAAAACAAGTGGGGATGGTGACAAGCAGCCCTGCAACATCACAGACTGGACCTGGAATATGTATGAATACTAATTTCAGTCAGACACACCAGAGCCTTCTCAACAGTAATTCTGGTCACAGTTTAATGAATCAGCCTCAGCAAGGACAAGGGCAGGTAATGAATGGATCTCTTGGGGCAGCTGGAAGAGGAAGGGGAGCAGGAATGCAATATTCTGCCCCTGCCATGCAGGGGAATGCAGGCAGTGTGCTGGCAGAGACTTTAACCCAAGTGTCTCCACAGATGGCTGGTCACACCGGACTGAACACAGCACAGACAGGAGCAATGACAAAAGTATGTATATATGCTTTAGTATATCCAATTTATTGCACTTGTGAGTTTTTTGTTTTCTAAATACCCGTGTGGAAAAAGGAAAAAAATAATGGACTTTTTTTCTGCAACAGAACTAAAGAATGCACTTTCTTGAGTCTGTAGTTACCGGTTTCAGTCAGCAGTGATATCATGAAAGGAATATGGTTGAAGCAGTATTTCTCATGTGATCAGAAATGAAAGCACTTGTTTAAAAAACACTTCGCTGTATCTTAGCAGGCTGAATTAGAAAATTAAGAGATTAAACTTGCGAGAAGAAAACATTATTACTTCTGTGCAGGATCTCATTTTATCTGCCAGGCGGCAGTATCTTTATTTAAAGCAACGTGAAATCTTAGAGCTCTGAGTTTGAAGGGGCAGAGATACAGCAACTGGTCCTCTTGTCAAGGACCGCTATCAACAGCTGTGCAGTGATTTTTTTTTCAAATACAGAAGCACTGATCTGAAAACATTAAATTTCACATGGATTGCCAAGCCAGTGCAAAATTCGCAAAAGGGAAGGGTGGTAGCTGGGCAAGAAGTAACTCGGGCCGTTACGGAGTGGGGCAGGGAGTATATATGCGTGGAAGTGTCTACCTTTGTCTTTGGACACTGCTCTGATCCCTGCTTGACACAGTCATTGCTTTTTAGCTCTTGACTTGCCTGGTTATAAGCATAGAGAAATGATTAGAGAAGGAGATTGCTGCTCCTCCTGCCTTGGCTGGGAAGCAGTGCATCTCATCTCTTGTTTGTTGCTTTGATGTAGTTCCTTCTTGGAATTTTGATGGCAAAACTACTCTATTCTGGTATACAGAAGAGAATTCCATCTCTACTCTTTTATCTATCCATACACTGCTAGTCGTTATCATTGTAATTTATTAACATGAGAGTCTTAATGGATGCATTAAGAATTCTGGAAAAAAAAAAAATCATTGCCTGACAAAAGCAAGTCCATGTACTCTCAAGAAATATTGCCATCGTTGTGCAGTACTGCACATTTCATTTATTTTTTGAAAATAAAAATACAAAAAACATTCCATTGGCACTGAAAGGGATCCCGTTGCTTAAGGAAGACATGCTTGTGCTCTGGGTGATGGTCATAGCACGTAAAAGTGAGCACACCTGTCTCTAGCATCCAGATCGGTTAAATCTGCCGTGTGGAGGGATTGGTCTGCACAGAAAGAAATAAGTTTCCCTTTTGTTTCTTTTTTCTTTGTAATTTGGGTGAAGAGTGGCAAATTCTGATTACCTGGCATAGCTTATTTCTATAAATTTATGGATATCCATGTTCAGGAGTAGATTTTCCCTAGCCACTGCACAGTTACACAGTGAAACTACTGATTTTTTGATGTGAACTAATTTAAGTAGAATACCCCCAAGCAAAGGGACTTGCCTAAGGTCTTACCTGACTGATTGTATATGGCTCTGCTGGGAGAGGTTCTGTGATGTCTTGGTTTCTTTTAAGCAACCCCACCCCGGTAAGGAATAGGCCAGAACAAATTCCACTTTTCAAGGATTTCAGTCTTAGCCTGAAGCCAACTGCAAGTGGGATTCACCAGCTGAGGAAGATGGTCTGGGTGTTTTCAGCGTGATTCAGGTTCAAGAAGTAAAGTTAATTTGTGCAAGGATTATGTTGAAAAAGAGTAGTGGAAGTACCCTATCATGCATGTCAGTAGTTCTTCTTGTACACAGTGCTGTGCTCAGCACTGGTGATGCATTTCCAAAAGGTTAGAGCAAAATTAGTGCTTTCAGGAGGCCTTAGAAGCAGAATTGTTTGGAGAAACTGAAAAGGTACGACTACTTAATAACAGAGCGTAAGTGATAAAACAGCGCTTCTGTGAAAGTGCTAGCACTTAAGAAAAAAACAATTTTAAAACCTTGGCAAACTTGAAAAAATAGACTTGGTGTTTTTCCAGACCTCCATCTCTTGCCAAACAAGATGAAGCTTAAAAGCATTGCATTTTTATAAAAGTTTTACTTTATTTACATCTTAATTATCTTTCGGTAAGAGAGCAAGCAAATGAGATGTTTTACACAAATATTTCATGTTTCCATTTTGGAGTGATTGGTTTTCTCCCTGAATTTTCTTCTTGACAAGCAGAAGCGATCCATTTTTGCCTCTTCGCATTGGCGTTTGAGGACAGGCATCCTGTTTAGTCTCTTCCTGTCCCCCAGTCTGTTGTCCTAATAGGGTCATCAATGGTGCTCGTGTTAGCTTTTTTTGTTTATTGGTGCTCCTGTTGTGATGAAGGCTTTTAAGAAAAATAAATATTTCGGTGGGTTTGTCTGTTGTTCTGAAACCGAAATTTCTGCTGAAGGAGAATGTGGGTTAGTCTGTTTTTTTTTTCACCTCCTGTTCCCTGATGTTTACCACTTAATGTGCATGCTGTAAAAAGATTTGAAGAGTAGCAATTAAAATGGTGAGGCAGCTGATTTGCCTAACTGGAGTAAACTGTTTAAAATGTAGCTGCCGTATGCTGGAAGAACTGCATCAAGGCAGGAAACAAATTCTCTAGCTGGTAACTATAGCAATGTATCTTAAGGGAAGGAGGTGGGAAATACGAATGCAGATTTTTATTTTTTTAAAAAAAAAGTAGTCTTAAACCAAGATTTTCTCATTACGTTTAAGTGATGTGCATCACTGATTGATTTCTTTTATTTCCAGTCTAATTGTTCTATTTCAGGATTTTCAGTATCCTGATAGCTAGGTAAGATTGCAGCCCCTCTGCTGGGTTTACTTTTTTTAATCCGCTGACAAAGGTCTAAGCACGTGCAGATGGAGGGCACGAGAGCTCTCTTACGGATCTGTGTTGTCTCTGGAAATCCCCGTGGTCAGAACTGTCTCCATGCAGGTTCCTAGCGCTGCACAGGCTGTGCCTGGGCTGCTCTGCCGCACCAGGCTTTCTAGACGTGCGCTCTGCCCTGCCCCGATGTTCCTGGGGCAGTCGGGGGGGAGCTGCTGGACCGTTGGGACTTGCCTGACCTGCCGAATCTGTTGTAGGTGGATTAGCGTTGTGCTCACTATGCAGTGTTCGTTTGAGGTGGGTTTGTTTTACCAGGGGTCATTTGTGCTTCCTCGGTCGCAGTGGATGCTTCAAGTAAGGCTTGCAAGCCTGTTTTCCTTAGCTCAGCACGTTTACGTGCAGTGCGTAGCAGTCCCGTGACCCTGCGTAGTTTGGGACCAGGGCTGCTGGTTGAGACCTTGCTTCCGTGGTGGTTTGTTCTAACCCTTTCTTAGTAAGTGACTAATCAAGGAAAGTCCGTTGTGTAAGTCTTTGCTTTTTCTATTTTTCCTCCTTACGTTATATTTGTATAAAAATATGCCAATTACACCAATTCTTTCCAAGAATTTATACCAATTCTCCCTAGTAAGAGGGATTAAAAAGAAGAACCCTATCTTTTCACCTGCTCTCAGAAGTAACTGGGAGTCACTTCACCTGGAGCATCTTAAGCCAATACTGTTCCTTTTAAGCTGGACCTGTTGTTTTAAGGCAGCTCTTGACAATGAGAAGCAGGCCAGAAACTCATGGTAACTCAAATTCATGATGCACGTGCTTGCATAAGCTGAAAGTGGCAGATAAACTTTAACCAAATGAAAATGGAATGAAAAATAGCTGAGTCTCCACATCAGAAGGCTGTGAGGTGCTGGCATCAGGGCTAATGTTTCTCCGTCAGTAGGGAGAGATTAAAGCAAAACGCCTCCTCAGTCTATAGAGACATGAGCAAAGGATTTCTCATATTTCATATGATCCTCCAGAAGAAGGAACCTGTCAATACAAGTAAAACGATAGTTATTGAAGTCATAGTCATGTTTTCTTGGGAGTACGTAGCATGTTCTTGATAGCCTAGAATATTTTTGGAAATAGGGAATGGATTAGGCACTGAAAAGATCTTGTGAATGAAAGATACAGCAGCTTACTATAGCAAGGATTTGAATTCTTCACTGGCCGTGACTGTGTGATTTGCATTTTCAGGTTTGTGTAGAGTGCCTGCCTTGTGATTTTGACCTGCCTGAGTTACTGACCTGTCTGGAAACCGCTGAGGAAACCTTTTTTATGCTATAGTATCTCTCTCTGCTCAGTTCACTGCCAGACTCCTCTCCTGAAACAATTTTGCTTGTAACTTTGGGATTATGGCCCTGTTTTCTCGGACAATGAATGTCACAAAGATAGTTTTCATTTGGGTTGAAGTTCTTCAAAAAATCGGATTCAAAGAGCAGAAGGATTCTTCTTTGAACAAGTATCACGTGGTAGGGGTAGAGGAACAGGTTGTCTTGTCACAGTGACTTCTAACAGGAGTAGAATTGCCCCTTTTTGTTGTAATTTGTTTTCTGTAAAGTCCATTAGGTCCAGAAAATGTGTTCAAACCATCTAGAAAATCTTCCTAAATTAGGGTTGTTTCAAAAGATTGAAGGTTGTCGGTTTTTGAACATCTTAAGGGGTAGCAAAGCTAAGCAGATGGCTTATTGCTTCCATAGAAATGAGCACTTCATTGCAAGCGTGTTCTGTGCCTAATGCTCTTCTGTTGCTGTGAGAGTTCATCTTTTCCAAATGAGGGAGATGAGGCCTTCATGTAGTTTGTTGTGGCTGGCAGCTAGAGCTTGAAGTTGTGTTTCTGGAGATTAGATGGTATATAGTCTCTTGCTGAGATGCATTCCTGTCTTCCTAATACTGCTATCAAAGCCTGTGGAAAATTAGAAGAGAACTTCAGAAAGTTTCTATTTATTTTGTATGGTTCTCAAGTCTCCTTTCTGCACTCTGGTAAGAGTTTTTGCCAGTGATTCACCTAATTGCTACTTTAGCTCTTTCCATTAAGAAGCAGTAAAGTCCCATTGAGGTGAGTAGGACTCTTTGGTGTTTTCTATTTCATATGTTCCTGAGACGTAATGCCTCTCTACAATTCTGCAAAAGGAATCACCTTTTCTTCAGTAACTTCAGAGCTGTCTCGCTCAAATAAGGGTATGCAGGTACCCAACAGCAAAAACACTCTGAAGCTGCGTGTGCCTGATCTGCGGAAGCCACTGCTTTAAACCTGAACTTGAAGCTTCTCTGGGAGTTGCTTTCAATGTGTTTGTCTTTATAGGACTACTAAACCTACCTCGAGATTAGTTTCCTTTCTGAAAGATGCAGTTTAGTCAAACATTATTGGGCTCTATATGGGCAATAAATGGAAGTAATTGTTTGGTCAGATCTTAGTCTGAAATTATGAACACGTCAATCAGGAGAAAATGGTTGGTTATTTTTATACCTAGTTACGAGGATTCCAGCATTAGTGGTTTTCAGTAAAATGTCCTTTCAAGGTTGTAGCTTTTAGGTAACTTCTTTATATGTATTGTGAAAATTCTGAAGGAAAATATTTGTGCTGATATAAGCTGGAAGCTGCGTGGCAAGCAGGAAGTGAGAGAAATGGTGATCTGGTTGGCAGGTCTTCCAGTGTAGTATTTCAGGAAGTGATCTAGTAGCAGTGCTTTTAGATACAGAGGTCAAAGTGTGCACAAGAGATGTGTGTTTCCCTACTTGTGTATAATGCGCTTGACCCCTCCCACACACACCTCTTCCTGGAAGTTGGTGTCAGTAACAGATTTGACACCAAAATCTTACGGGTTCAAAATGTCACCAGCTGTGTGAAAAATAGATCTTAATATGCTGGATTTCTCTGTAATCTCGTCTATTAACTGTATGTTAGCATGATTAATTTGAATAGTTCATGTTTTTAACTTTATTTCAGTTAAAATAGCCACATGGCAGTGCAAGTGGCAGTAGGAGAAGTTTAAGATTAAAGAGGAGGAGGAATTCTTACCAGAAGTGACGTTCAGAAAACAGTAAAATCCTTGTTTATGTCTATCAAGAGAATAACCAGTCGTCTCGCTTCCTGTTGTTGGGCTGTCTAAGAACTGGATTCTGTTACTTGCTGTTTCAGTGCTGAGTGTACATGTATGTGTGTGCCTTGAACACCAGATTCATGGCTTTGCTCCCCGTGACTGTTTGCTCAGTGATATTTCGGTGTTGGATAGTAGCTGTCAGGAAATGTAGCAAGATAGTGAATGACTCTAAAGAGCAAGAATTGTGATACAAGGCTTCTCCTGCATATGTAGTTATGGTGGTTGAGTCTGTGTTTTGAGGAATCTGCAGTAAGGAAAACTTATGATGGGGAAAAAAATAAAGCAGGCTATTTAAACAGGTTACCCAGTTGATACTGCTAAGTACCAGATTTAGATACGCTTGCTGATTGTGAATTAAGTCAGCTGAGGATATTCTCATTTCATTGCAGTTCTGTTTGTTTTAGCAAACTGCTGGTGCTGTTTGTTTCTTTGGTGAGACTCAATCTGTCTGGATCTGCCTGAATTGTTTTAACGTGACTTGCGCATAATTTGCTGCTTATCCTCTAAGTTGTCCGGATTCGGTTGCCAAGCTGACTGCCTCTTAGCAGGCCATGCCTCTGGCAAGCTCAGGTAGCCAGCCCAAATCATGTTCCACCTTATGCTGCTTCCCAGTTTCTGTGGACTCTTCATCAAGTTACAGACTTGACCATTTCCTTGGTTCCCTGGTCAACAACTTTATCACCAAAACAGCATTTTTATTGAGAAGAGACAAGTGCTTTTATAATAATAACAAACAGAAGTAGGATATAAATACATAGAAACATGTAACAGCAAAGCTCACTGACTCGTAGTAAAATTAAAATATCTGTAACACAGTTTTGTTTTGAAACATGACCATGTGAAGTGGTAGTTCACAGATGACTTGACTTTTGATACACCAAAGAGATTTGGTGACTTAAAAAGCTCTCCTACCACAGCTATTCCTCCTGGCACCTGAAATTGTTTCCTATTTCTAGTACCTAAGTTACATTTCATTTGCACTTGTGCAATGTCATTGAAGATCTCTGAAGCAATAGTCACTTGGCTTCTGTCCTCTGCATGTGTTTATGCAGGTACCTGCGTTCAGTCTGCTTGCTGCAAGTCAAAAGAACTTGCAAAAGAGAGCAGTCAGTCTTCACAGGGGAAAACCACAGCTTCGTTTCCTCTCCTTCTGCTTCCAGCTCGGGTAGTTAAAAACCCAGCATTGGTAAACCTGCTCTGGCTTATTGTCCAGCTGAGAGAAGTGCAATACGGTATCTTTTCAGAGTAGAGTTGTGCCATTATCTTCTAGTGCAGTAACACAGCCATTAAGGATTTTGTCACCAACTCTCACTCATACTGGTTAGTGTCTTGTAATCCTTCAATTCTTGTTGTTGGAATAGGGTTTATTTCTTAGGAGTTTACATGAAAGAAGGTTTTGTAAGTCAAATTAAGAGATCCACCAGTTCTTACGGAAGCCACAGATTAAAAGCTGTGTTGTTTCAAAAAGTTTATTAAAATGCTAAATTAAAATGTTATTTATAAAATAAACTTCCAAGTCCTTATTATTGATTTTTTTCTCATTTTTAAACTGTTTTCACATCTCTTCCTGCTGCTGTTCATCATCTGTTTTTTCTAATATACAGGTGAAAATATCTCTCCCTAAGAGAGGAAAACCTGCCTGTTTAAATGTTGATGTTAAATGCGGAAGTTACAAAATGCTTGGTTATTTAATTCAGACAGGAATGTCTTTTTTGTAGTATTCCTACTAGGGTCCAGTCATACACACAGATCCTACTGGGCAGGAGCATTTCCAATGACAAGATCTTTTAAGAGCTTTAAAAACCAAAACCTTTTCCATAGTTAATAATACACTTCATCGTTGTGCTTGACAGGGAGCTGCGATGACATTGTGAATCATGTAGTTGGAAGTCCATACAGAAACGTGTCAGAACAGCCCGTATTATGGTCTGAAAACGAAATGCTGGTGGTCTGTTTTCTTAGAAAAAAGGCAATGCAAGAAACTTTGAAAACTACACGTGGCATGGTGCGCTCGGTCACCCTGCCTAAGAAGCTGATCAGGAGCAAGAAACGGAGGCGGTTCTCCTTGCTGCTTCCCCTTGGGTGAGAGAACACCCAAAGTGCGGACGGTACGGCTTCCACTGCTGGACAAAAAATGACATTTCTTTTGAGAGTTTGACGTTGGCATTTTGAAATCGCTTAGCTAGAGGGGTTGGATTCAGTACAAGTGGCTAAACAGTGCATGCCCAAGTCTACTTCATAGTGGGCAGGCTATTTTTCTTTCTTTTTTTTAAGGTAAACTTGTAAACTAGAAAAGGTGTTTGAATACACACATTCTCCCATTTCTCAATTAAAATCCTCAGCTCTTTACTGACACAATTGCTGGTTACTGTGCAGGGCTGAGTACAAATAATGGCAAAATATAATAGCATTTTCCTTCCTCCTTGTGAATGCTAATGTTCTGAGGAAATACCTGTTGTTTTGTGTTTGGAAGCATAATTTCATTTGCGTGTGGCATTGGTGGACGGTTTGCCTGCTGTAGATTTGTCCATGGGCCATGAATCGCACATGCTTGTTCCTCCTCCCCACCCTTCCCCTTCTTGCCTCTGCAGCAGAGAATAATTACTGGAGAAATTGCTGCGACCGGGGAGGGAAGTGGCATGCCAAGCTTGTTGTTTGCCTTGTAAGTGCTCCCATGTAATCCAAGTAATGGGTTTGACTTCAAGACCAGAAATAGTTCGTGGAATTGAGATTTAGATGAACAAAGATGTCTGATGGTGTGTTCTCTTGGTTGTTTTTTGGCCTTCTGACACTACAGGGACTACCCATGAGTAGCATCTGGAAAGGTGAGTTGTTCTGTGTCCTGTAGATGCTCAGGCCCCAAAGTGACAGGCTTAACACCTGTTTTTTGTTTCTTTGTTACGTGTATGTACCTGCTTTAGCTTAGCAAATAAGAAGCATGCTGCGCCATAAAAGGGACTCATGGGGGTCTTTGTTTTAGCATGTATCATAATGAAAATAAGGCATGTTAAATGTAAGAGGTTCTTGCCAAAAAGATCCATGAAAAAGACTTTTAGAGGAGTGTGTAAATAGGTTACTTGGCCTCCAAGAAACGCTGCTGGCTTGAGAAAGTTTTTGTTCTCTCAGAACGGCTGCAGCATAACATTACCTGTCTGTATCAGATCTTTTTCTAAATGGGTTTTACGAGCAAACAAACCAGAACAAATGCCCTTTGATACCCTTGGCAATTTGGCTAAATAAAATAACCCTCTTTAAGATGGGAGGATCTTTGTCCCCTGGAAGTGGAGGGGTCAGACCACGATGAGCCTGACACACGGGATTTCACTCCCAAACTGTGTGTGTAAGCTGCGCGCTGCGGCTGTTCGGTCGGGCAGGATCGCTTCCTCGGCGTGTTGCTGCACGGCTCCGGCTGGAAAACGCCACCACGGGTGACGCCAGGGAGCCGTGCGTGCGCAGGACGGGTTGGTTCTCGCCGTTCAGCTTACACATGTGTCCTAAAGGTGGCCGTCAGATCCTACCTGCCTTTAAAACCTATTGAGAAGCCTCGGTAGCTTCACATGAGTCCTCAGGGAAGAGTATTTCTACAGAAAGGCTGGAGATTTCAGGGTGGCTCTTAATGCCAGTGTGGTGTTTCAAAATAAACGCGTTTGGATCTTAAAACTTACTTAAAAATTATTTCAACAGTATAAAATATTTATAGTTATGTTTCTCTCGAGTTACTGTTAATGTCACGCTATGATATTTGTGCTAAGTGGTTGTTTTGAGTAAACTATATTGACTTTTTTTATGTGTTTATGGTAACTTATAGCGTAAACTTGTTTCTTGCCTGTTTTGATTTCCTTTTTCCTCTGGTTGTGGATTGAAATACGATAATTATCTATTAGTTGTAGAAACACAATTTTTCCCTTAGAGTAACCACTCATCCATTAGGATTCATGTTTGCCAAGGAGCGTACGTGCTGTAAGGAAAGGAAACTGAAACTGCTGTAAGGAAAGGAAGCTGAATGCCCCTCTTCACAGTGTTTTGGAGGCACCTTTCCCATTGCTGTTGCTCTGCGGAGCTGCTGCTGCCTCTTCCCCATATAATATGGGGAAGAATAATGGAATATCCTGTCACACAAGATGCCCAATAACGCATCTTCAGACGGCTTCTTGGTGATAAATATGAAAAAAAATCCATCTTAAATATTGCTACTGCTTTTCTTACCAAAACAGTTGATTCCTTCTAATACTGAATTTGTGAAGCTCGAATCGCACATTTAGAAAGCCACGTTCTGCTTAGTGCTGCAGGCTGCGCTACGGGAGCCGCAGGGAGTGGAGGGGATGTTTGGGTTGAGCTTCTGTGGCACGGTGTTCTGCTTTGATGTCACTGTGGATGTGCTGCGGGAAACCTGGTGTCTCTTCTGTTGTTAACCCAGAAAGATTTTGGCCTGCGAATATTCTCTCAGGTGTTTCTGTGGGTGTATCTTAGTTGAATTTCAGTCCTTCAAAATCCTGTTTTAAGTGTTGAGTAACTGTTTCTCTGAGAGGGAAAAAAAAAAAAAAAAAGACTTGATGCAACAAACCTTTGAAACCTCTTTAGCTACTGGTTTCCATGTGGTTAACTTTCTGTTCCTTATGTAGTAAGCAAACTATTCTGAAGAAAGCCACTTTCTCTGCTTGGCAATCATAAAAGCTCTTGAGGCAATTGGAATACGTTGATCACTCAGGGCTACATATATCAAAGGTTTGACTTTTTTATTTGCAAAGGTTACTCTCTCTGCAAAGTAAGATGTACAGCAGTGATGCTCAGTAACACCAAAGCTTTGATTCTTCCAGTGGTATATTCCATTTTATCAACACTCAGGCTTGAGCTGACCTTCCCCAAAAGAAGTTTGGAGATATTTTCCTTATGCAGGCGTACAGTGCAAGCATGTGATTTTTTTTCCTGAGACAGGATAATTTCTAGTTAAATGTATTAAGAATTTTTTACTGCATAGACAGTCATTTGTAAAGAGCATTTTCCACAAAATTCTGAGCTTTGCATTTCAGTAACAATGCAGAAATATTTGTACATATTTTTAAGAGGTTTTTGTTGCCTTGGAATACATAAGTTTGTCTTTGACCTCCCGAAAAAATCTTGGAAGAGGTTTTCAAATGTTATTACAAATGGTAATAAAACACCTGGCTTTCGTCTTAATGGGATTTTTAAGATTTTATTTCTAGCTTCACAAAATCTTTCATCCTGTAATAGAGGGTGAAGTAAATTACAATTATTCCTGGGCCTGAGTATTTTTCTTTGAGTTATTTTGCTACTGAAGAGCAAGATGCTCTAGAACCTTCATAGACCTATTTCAATCGGCTTTTTTTGTAACAGCAGCTAGCGTAAAGACTAGGAGAGCAGAGATTTTCAGTGCAAGGTAGGCTTCCTCTGCACACTGCTAGCCAGAAACCAGATCATGATTTAATTCCCAAAATTGATTCTTAAAAAGTTGCACACGCACACCTTTTTTTTTTTTTTTTTCCCATTTTAGGCAGCCCTGTTGTTAACTGACTGTAAAAGTGAATATTTCCGAAGTGGTATTTTTGTCAAGCTGCCAGATTGGTTTAGGTGAGGAGCTCTCACCTAAATTTAGATAATAGGATGGCCACTGTTCTTGCACTTAAATTGAATTATTTTCTTTTTTTTTTGGTAATGCCATTGGCCCTCTGCCATAAAATGATTAATCTTTTCCTTGCTTCTCCATCTGTCCCTCTGGCATTTACATTCCAAGCACCATGGTGACTTTTCTTTTGGAACACATTACTATAGGATGAAATAGCAATTAGCAGAGGCTTACGTCTTTTTTTTTGTCAGTAAACAGATACAAGATGATGCCAAAGTAGTAAAGAAAGCCTGTCTTTCCCACTTTGCAATCGAACATAAATTCCCAATGGACCTATCTTTTACACTTCTTCGAGAGCCTTAATCAGCTAGGTGGACCTTGCTTCGTGTTAAAGATTTGTGCTTCATACCAGAGGGCGATAAGAGTCCAAAGTGCGAAGTCCTCGGCGCGTGGATGGCCGCCCTTGCCCTGGGTGCGCAGGCAGAGCAGCCAAGGAGGGATCGGCGCTGGGAGGCTGCTGCCAGCTCCCCAAAGCTCTGGGACGTGCATGGGCTGAACGCGCCTGGGAGCTGGTCGTGGGGCCAGAAGGCAGAAATGCACCATTCCGTCCTCCCTCGCTGGTGCTTCCTGGCTGTGTCAGAAGCAGCTGGTGTCCATCAATCAGGTTTCCTGATGTTCCTCCCTTACAGCAGATCTGCTCCTGCATTCCCAGTGCTTTGTGTAACTGTAGTTGATGATTTGTGAGCGTCTGAGACACCTGAATGCTCCATTTCCTTACCTTGAGAGAAGGATAAGGAAGATCACAAGAAAGCTTACTGATTAGAAAGCTTACTCTAACTTATTTGAATGATTTAAACAAAGCAAGGTAACACAGTCTGTGGTAGCAAAAACACATCCATGGGTGGGGAGGGAGAAGGGGGGGGACAAAATGCTGAGCTTTGTAACCAACTTGCATGTTGAAAGCGCAGATTTGGAGTAGATTTAGTAATTCGATGACAAAGGGTTTGAAGGCTCAGTCCAGTAACAGTGTTAAGTGTCTGCTTTGGTGAGGCCCACAGAAGAGAGTGGAGGGTGCATGGGGCTGCGTGGCTTGGTGGCAGCAAGAGCAGAAGTTCTGGATCATCCCTGTCCCCTACTGACTGATGGTAGCAGTAGCTTGGAGGCATGAGCAGTAGACAGTTTCTCTATGTGAGATGATTCTGTGCATGCCAAACCCAAAGGACAAGTCTTGGATCTGTGGGTCACAATGGGAAGTGCAGAATTTCCATTCCATGCCAGTTGTTTCTTTTTTTTTTTTTTTAAAAAAAAAAAAAGGAAAAAATAATGTCCCTTACATACTGGTAAGATAATGGGGGATTTTACATGAAGCACAGAAGATGTTGAGTAGCAATGGCTCTAGAAGGGTTGGATTATTTTCTTCAGGATGTTCATGCGTAGTGCGCTGGTGCTCAGTCAACCTAAGGCTCTCGATAACGGCATAACCTTAAAGTTGTAGTTCAAACATTCAGAAAACTGAATCATAGTTCACAGGTAGCTTTTGAAAGGTGGAAATGGTTATCTGTTCAGCATTCGGCCTGTTATTCATCAGTGGGTTCTTGCAGTGATAAGCAAGGGGAACATCCTCGCAGACGGAGATGTAGAAGAGAGCAGTGGTGAGTGGCGGAGGTCTCAGCGGCGCAGATCTTGCTGCTGAACAGCCAAGCTCTCATGTGTGCGGCTGTTCAACCCTGCCGTTCTGTTCAAACCAGATCACATCTGGGATGCCACTGGTCTCTCGTCTTTCCTTAATCCCGACGTGCAGGTTCTGTTCTCAGAGCTGGTAATTCAAATGATTAATCTGGGGCTTAGAGTTGACATCGATTTTAGCTTTTCTATCATAGACTAGATCCAGAATAATATAAGGATGGCGGTAGCTCACTAAAACGCTGTCTTTGTCTTCCTGTTTGGTGAGATGAGGAGGAACAGGAGCAGTTAGAGGCTCTCCCCTCGCTGTCTCTCCACCGCCAAGCAGCCCGGCCTAAGAGCAGCATCCCTACACTGCCGCGCTTTGTGGTCCTCCGCCCCGCGGGTCTTGTGAACGCCTCCTGTCCTGCTTCCAGCTCCCTGCCGCGTCCTCAGATAATCTTTCCGATGTGCTGACAGGACAAAACCGGCAATAATGGGGGCTCATTCAGAGCCCTGGAGACGCTGCCTGTGTGCGGCCGAGCACAATGGGAAATGGCAGAGTCCTTTGTGCCTCTGCTTCACGGCGATGTTCATCGGAGAGTCATCATTTACCTGTCCGTCTATCTGCTCAGCAGTCTTAGGAACTTAATTATCTGTGAGGCCTTCACAAAAATGGGTCAAATTAGCTGGTGAATTCCAAAGTGGTCGGAGAAGAATTGATCTGGGGAAGGGAGGAGCGCCCCTGCAGTCCCCGTCAGCCTGAGGACCCCCCGTCGCTGCTGCCCTGTCCTGAGCAGAGCCATCGGCTGGAGCCGCGCTCTAACAGGGCTCTGCAGGGCAGAGGGTGGTGCAGGGGCTGGCTGTGGGTTTTGGCTTCTGGTCCGCACCTCTGCTTTCCTGGGCTTTGGTGCTCTTCTCTGAGGCCGGTTGGTGGGCTTGGCAGCGTGGTCCATCTATTGGCATCATTGTTGCTTCCTGAGATAAGTTGTTCTCGCCTTTTTGTGTTGTCTCTAGCCAAGCAGAAGAGAACTTCTCATTCGCTATCAGTAGGTTCCATTTTATAAAGGGCTAAGCATATAAAAATGAGCGACGCAAGGTCAACCTCATAGGCCATGTGGCTTTTGTGAATTAATTCCTGTTTAGAAGTAGAAGTACACTCTATTTAGAGAAAAGGTAAATATAAACTTAAGAATTTCAGTGGCATTTGGGCGCTTACATTTTTTCTTATTTTTGGTTTAAGCTGGAAAACTTCAGATCTTAACCTATTAAGAAGTTTTTGCTAGATAGTAGATTTTTGTGTTGTCACCTTTCTGTTCCCAAAAGTGGTACTTTAGGATCATTTCAGTGCTTGCCATAATAAGCTAAACAAATTAATAAATTCAAATAATAAGCTAAGTAAATTAGGCTATTAGACTGCAATTAGACTACATATTGTCACTGGGCCTATTAGTCCTTTGAATAGTTCGAGGCCTTTCTGAATCCTGTCATTTTCACATATCAGTCGTGAAGAACTAATGCAGCATGATTGTCATCATTACAGTAACATTCACATCGAGCCAGAAGCATGAAGATGTCGCTTTCCGCTCACCCAGTCATCTTTTCAGACCTCCTGTTGTCATAGTAAGAGCTCAGATCTGTTGTTCAATCACTTTGCAGATTCACGGTTTCAAAGACAGTCCGGCCAAGCTTGTCTAGCTTACTTCCTTTCTTTCTAGGACTGTTTTCGAGATATAAATCATGTAGGTACAGAATTGAATACTAATGATAACTTTTATTTTTAATTCACAGGATTTAATCATAATCAGATTACTTCAGCCAAGTGTATTTTCACCTGAACCCATATTGCTTTGATTCTCCTATCAACCTTTCAATATTTTTTTTTTCTAATGTCAGGCTGGTCCTAATTTATTTGGTTCTGTTTGTTTGTTTTTAAATATGAGGCCAGAAAAACCTTTTTCCATTTTTGTGCAGAAGAGTCAGTCATTCAAAACATATTGAAAATCAACGTGTAACTTGGAGGCTTTTTGAACTGATCTGGTAGGACCAACTAATTCAAAAAAAGGAAAAAAAAAAAAAAAAAAAGCACAGCTTTAACTTTTTTTTTTTAACTTTACATAGGCAGTGGTGTTGCAGGATAGAAAAGCAGGAGCATTGTCAGAGGTAGGTGCTGCTCCTTGGCATGTTTTTGTGCCTGCAAATGAGGACAGCTTTCTCTCTTGCAAGAAAACTAATAGCAGCTTCAGTCTGTCCTGTCAGACCTTTTATTAAGTCTGGAAGCCCTGGTGTGAAAGATGGGTTAAGGGTGACAGAGGAGAGCATAGTTTCCCAAAGGAAAAAGGATAGCAAGGAGCAGAAATATACATACATATATACACACACACACACACACACACATCTGTGATTTATGACAGCATTATTGGAGGGGAAGTTTAAATTTAAAAAGTGGATTTTGAATAGTGAGCAGTGAATGATTTTTGCAGCATGTTGTATTGGTTGCATGTCTTGGGAGCCTCAGAGGAATAAGTGGTAATGAAGTAACTGCTTGATAGAGAACTGGCTGTAGTGGCAGAGGTGAAGGGATAGTTAATAAAAACTTCGAGTAGGAGAAAAGGACAGGGTTTATTAATGGCCCAGACACTTAGTGTACAAAGGGAGTAGCTCCTTGATGCAGGTTAGAGGAAGAAACGCTGTGGTGTGTCAGCAGTGGTACAGAAGGGAGGAAGAAAGTAAGCTTTAAAAGAAGGAGATACGGTGTGGTATTAAGATGCAGTCTGGTCCTGACTTACCTTTGAATTAGATTCCTGAACACACATTTCTGTCGCATCGGCTCTGAGTTACACCACTGAATGAAGTACATAGATTTGGTCGCAGACTCGATGTATAATATCTGTGAAACTCCAGGAACTGGAGGAAATTAAATTGCTGTTCTGCCCTGAAAATAACTGGAAAGCAAAACAAAGGGAAGTACCTCCTACACCTGCTGCCCAAAGCATTGCAGTGTGAGATGTCTCATCTTGTCCAAGTCAGCTAAACACAGGTTTTTAATTTTTTCAGCTTGGAAGTTTGTAAATTTCTTGGCTTGTGAGAGGAGAGTGAAATGCTCTTATCTTCCTATCCATTTCAGCAATAGATTCCAGTATCTTAGAGAGTTGCCATAGTGATGAAAAAAGGGGAGAGAGAATCTGCTTGTCTTTCTGGGATGGCAGAATTATCAAACGAAATTCATCATCTACCTTAAAGGAGAGTAGCATTTGACCTGTTTCTGAGAAGAACTGGCTTAGAGCAGAAGTGACTTAAGACAACCTTTGTTGTGCTCGCTGCTCCTTCAGGCACTTCTAACCCTGACTCGTGGGTTGTGCTGGTGTGCTCCGAATCTGCCCCAGTGCAGTTGCAGGAACGGTGAGCAGAAGGCGTGTAGCTGGCCAGAAAGCCCTGCTTGCTCTGCTTCATCACGAGCCGCTGCAGTCGTGGCCTCGGAGAACCGAGCGACAAGTGCGAGCTGAAAGAATGCAGGAAGAGGAGTAGACAACAGGAGCTGCTGGAGGTTGGGCTGGGATCCCCGGAGGAGGGGCGCGGGGACACAAAAAGGAAGGTTTTCTGAGTGTCTGCCTGCCCCCTCATTTCTCACAGGAAAGAACCTGGGGGCCCGAGGGGGAGCTGCAGCGCCGGGGCGTTCTGACTCTCGTTCACTTTGGAGCTGCTGGTTTCAGTTTGCGGAATGAATAAGTGCTGTAAAATCTTTACTGTGCCCAAGCATACGGTTGCGTTTGCCAGTTGCCTTGGAGATTTCAACCGGTGCTGGTTCAGATCAACTTCTTATGGAAGGTCACCTGATCCAAACGTTCTTATAATTAACTAGGAAATGCCAGCTGATGCCTTATGTGCTTGGGCACATTTTTGGCAGGGCATGCAGAGGATGTGATCCTGCCTCTCCTCCCACCTCCCCTTGTTGCTGTCCTGACCTGCGCCACACTGCCGGAGCTCTGCGTGCCGATGCTGTTGAGCACCAGAACTCCTTGGTCTTCCTAGCCAGAGCTGAGGACTTGTCAATAGGTGTGGGTTCGTTAGAGCACCTGTTGTACTGGTTGTGCACTGCTAGTCTCGGGAATCCTAGTCCTGCTGATAAGCTTAACTGCTCTGAGGCAAAACAGATTTAAAACAAAAATTACAGCTGCTGGGACTACAAGCATCTGTGAGTTTTAGTAAACTTGTCTTGTGTGTGCTCCCTCCTGATCTTTGTCTCCGTCTTTACTTTGTGGGTTGCCACATAAGAGAGAGAAGTCTTTCTACTTCTTGAGATATATTTTTTTCTAGTTGTTTTTTCTAGTTGATGGAAGTTGTTTTTTTTAGAAGTCTTTGGCATTTTCGTTCAGTGGCAGTAATTTACAAAAATGAAGCTAAGTTTAAAGGACGTGTAATGTTTTAGAATGTTATCAAAGTAAGCGCTTTTTTTTTATTAAAAAAAGTTGTGGTCTGGCGTAACTGTAGCCATGGGTTCCCTTCCTTGTGGCAGAGAGCAGGTGTAAAGAAATGCAAGTTCTCAGTTGGAAGCTAGTCGGCTTCCAGCTCGAGTTCAGAGAACAGCAATTTCTTAAAATTTTGATCAGGTGTCTGTCGCTTAATGATCACCTAGAAAGGGAATTATTATTCTCATCATATGAAGCACTCACTTCGGATGACTTGAAAGCTTGCTTTGTTGCTGTTGTGCTGAGTTCTGAAATGTTTCATAACAAGACCTATTGAAAAGTAAATATTAAAAAATGATGAGGCAAGGATGTGGTGGTGCCTGGTCAGATTGCTGTTTCTTGGTGCTTTTGGCATAGTCTGAGAGGTTTAGGGTTGTGGCAAGCTTAAAATGACTGTTTTGTTACATCTTTTGAGACTGAAATATTTGTAAAATATTTCATTTTTTAAAAGTTTTTTTAAATCCCTTTAAAAATTTGTTAATGTCATGATAATGTAATCAGGTGAATAATACCTTTTCCTTTCTTTCGGAGCAAGAACTGAAATTTGGTGTGAAACTTGCTTAACGTTCCCTTTCCCTTGAAAAGCAAACAACCAAACAAAACCAGAGCAAGCTCTTCCCTCTCAGCAGATTCAGGTTTGGATCCCTGCAGAATGTGCGCGGCCACCCGCAGGCTGGCGGGGGCCCAGCAGGGCAGGGGAGCGGTGGGAGCAGGCTTGTTACCCCGTGGGGGCTCGCCGCTGCGTGGTGGCGGTGGCTGTAGGGCTCGTAGGAAGCTCTAGCAGAGCAGTGCTTGCCAGCGTGGGCAATGCATTGATCAGCGCAAAGCAAGCAAACCTGCAAGCACGCTCACAGAAGAATGGGAGGGCCGAGTGCTGCAGGCAGATGAGGTTTGTGTTTGGGGATGCAGGCGAGGAGCAGCCAGCCCAGCCCGCTCTTGTTCCTGCTCCTGGCCTCGGAGAGGTTTGAGGTCGTCAGCTACTTGCTCAGTCACACGCATAGTTTCAGAAACTTTCTTCACCCTTTAAAAGGAATCTGGTAGACTGTCACGGTGTGCAGGAATAGCTCTGGATATTGCATGATCCTTTCTCATACATTGAAATAGTGGATTAGGAGAAGTGGGTAAGTTTATTAAATACTTCGCTATTCTTCAGAGAAAGCCTGCCTAAGTCCATGTTGTAATGAATAAATAAATAAGTTTAAGTGTCTTTGACCGTATGGTGGTGTGTTGTTACCAGCACGGATTGCTTGAGGTTGTGTGGGTCTAAAGTTTGGGTTATACTTCAGGCCGTTTTGACTTACGTCTAGTTTGCAAGTACTGAAAGGAAAACCATTTGTATAGAAAGTGGAAAATACTGTACGGGCTTTTTGTATGTACTGAATTCAGAATGTTGGCATCTTTTGGAAACACTGCTTTAAGAATGCTTTCTGTGCAGCATTTTATTCCTGGCTGTACCTCTTTTTTTGTGTGTTTGTATATGTCGTGCTTTGTAGTATTTTCAGTGTAAGAGTTGAGCTAGATATTGCAAAGTCTTTCCTATATGGAAATGCACCATCCAGGGTCTTGAACGTTTCAGATGGAAGCTGATCCAGTGTTGCAGTTCTCAGGACGTTGTATCTTTTTGGCAGTAGGAGCATTTCAGTAAAAACAGCTCCTAAAAAAGAAAAGAAAAAACCCTCTTCTTAAAGGTGTTTTAAGGTACTTGCATTTATACTGCCGTTTTCCGTCCAGTCCATGCCTCTCTTCCAGACTTTGGGATTACAGCACACCTTGTGAGAACACACTGCAGACATTTCTAGGCCTCTCATGAAACAACGGAAAATGTAGGACTTGGCCTGTGCTCGAAACCCCGAGTCTGGTCCCGGGGCGAGCTGTTAGGGCAGCCTGGGGAAGCAGGACTGGCAGCTGGCCGGCATCCGAGGGCTCGCCTGGGAAGCCAGCAGGGTGCTTTCCTTAGGAACTCCTACAAAACAAACGCAGAAGTCCAGAAAGTAGAAATTCTTGAAATCTGCGTGGTGTAACAGTACCTGATACCACTCTTCTAAGCTTTTGATCTTGTTAAGCAATTGGGGTTTTTTGGTCATGTAGGCTATTGGTATTACTCAGCTCTGCTCTGGAGCGCAGCAAATAAATGATAACCTCTTACACTGCAAAGTAACAGCTCTTTTAAAATGAGTGGGTGTAGGACCAGATCCTTCTGTAAGGATAAAACATTTTGTGTGGTGGAAACATGCCTGGATCTGGTGGCGGTGTCTCTGCAGCTGAAGGGAGCCGGGAGCTGCCGGGCCAGCGCTCTGAGACACGGGGCAAAGTGCACGGCCGAGCCTGGCGGTGTGTGCTGGACTCTGCCCCGGCGTGGCAGACAGCTCCTACCCCGCTCCTTCAGCAGGGAAAAAGCTGCCGCGTGCCTGGGAACAGTCCCCCCGCGAATTCCTGCTGGGAACGGCAGCGAAACCAGCGGGGCGGTGGGCGGCTGGGGTGTTGTGCAAGGGAGCGCTGCAGAGGTCAAAGGGAGGGGAAAATAGGATTTAATATTTCACACAAAAGCTTGCTCAGTGCTTCAGTTTATATTCTGACGGGTGATAAAGTCATCTAGAATTCCGCCCAGTGTGGGGGAAAAGAGCACAAACATGATTATCCATTCCACTTTTCTGTGTTGCCTTCGTTTGAGGGATGGGGGTTTCATAGTCTTAGCCGTCCTCTTTGACAGAAGTAAATTCCCATTAATGTGTCTTTTCGGGGCCTTTTGTCCAGTGTAATATTAACTGGCTCAACTAATAGAGATTTCACCACTTCTCTTGTGAGGCTGTTCTTCAGGCAGAATGGCTCTTTGGGATGTTCTTGCTAATTCAGCAGGGATTTTATTTCTGCTCTCTATTCTTAAGGAGTTTGGGGGTGTAATTTGTCATGGATGTTGGCTTTAGATGGATGTCATTTTGTTCAGACATTTTTCCTTAAGTACCAAAACAAGCAGATAAGCATTTGCTCTGTTTCCCTTTCCTTCCCATCTGGTCTGTGCACAAAGTCACACTTTGTGCACAGAATGCGCAAAGTGCATTTGAGGCTTGTGTGGTTTTCAGAAATTTTTACGGAATTGGAAAAAGTAATTTTTTTCTTGATGCAGATTAGGAAGGATAATCGTATGTTCTACTTTGCATTTGCACAGTGATGTTAAATTGCAAGACTTCGGATACACACGGGAGCTGCGTAAAGCCTAATATTAACATTTTTTATGATTTGGTTAAAGTTGTGAAATTGAGAATCTAATATGGAACAACTTAAACAGGAATTTGGGCTCTGTGGATGCAAAGATGGATATTTTACATGTTTTTTTTGTTTTGTTGTTGTTTTTAGTGTCCCTTTAGACTCCATAAAGTTATAATTTCATTCATTCTTTTCCAGATGGGAATGACAGGTAACACTAGTCCCTTTGGGCAACCTTTCAGTCAAACTGGAGGGCAGCAGATGGGAGCTACAGGAGTGAATCCTCAGTTACCAACCAAGCCAGGCATGGCAAATAGTTTGTCTGCCTTCCCTGCTGACATCAAGAGTACTCCGGTCACCAGTGTGCCCAATATGGTGAGTTGTATCTTACTGTTTCCTTGGGTGATTGTATATTGATCGTGCATTCTGAATTCTTGGGTTGAATGGCTTTTGCAGCATTACTGGACTTCTGCATGATTATTTAAATGTCAGAGATGCCCCAGAGTTCTTCACTACTGCTCTGTGGAGCATGTGGGAAGTTTGTGTGCGTTTTTATACAGGAATTTAACTTCCAAAGCAAGCAATATGTTTTGTTATAAGATTGCATTACATCCTTTCATTTTGTTTGGGACATTTAGTTCCAAACCAGATGAAGATGTTTTCTTTGCAAGTGCTGCTTGTAAGTTTAAATGCCTAAATCAATTAGAATTTGTGTTGGATACACCATAAACTTCCATGAAAGCTAAATAGTGCCTTTCATATCCTTTGAATCTAATATAGTAAGCACACCACATGCTTTTCAGTTGATATCGTGCATAACTTGCAGCTCGCAAGCTTATGAGGATATTCTTATTAGGATATCTTGCCCAAGTTTATAGTATTCTGTTTACTAGTTTTCTTTATAAAACGAAATGAAATATTCCCATTTGTCTCAGTATGTCTGTGTATTAATCAAACCGCTTGTGTCGTTTCTATGGGAACTCCAGCTTGTTGCATTTTATATTCTTATACATGATAGCAGTTACTATAGAAACTTGTAAAACCTTCCATAAGATGCAAATTGCTTATTTTTTAATTTAACTTGAAAACCAGCTAGTTTTTGGCACAAGCTATGCTTGTTCTTCTATCAGTGAGTTTGCTACCTGCCTATAGCTAATAAGGCTATTTAGGAGAAGGAATGGGATGTGATAAACTTCTTCTTTTTTCCTGATTTTTATGGGAGCACTTCCTAATTTTCCTTTAGTTGCACCGTGAAATCTTTGTCTAACATCATCTGTAATTTACTGCTAGCAATTATGGAAAGGAGCTGGCAACTAGAATGGAGACCGTGTTCAGAATACCACTTACGCTCATGCAGAATGTTTGTAGAAGACAAATTGCTGCATGACTCTTCTAATTTTATTTTTAAAATATTTTAAGTTTGGTTCAGGTGTAAAGCAAATGAATTATCTCACGATTCTGCAGAGAAGCTGAAAATCTGCCCAAAGTACTGTATTTATCTTAGTGATTGGATGATGCTGAAGCCTAATTTTATTCTCATTTAAATGTCTGTTTTTGGGAAGCGTAACTCTGAATGTACTCGCTTATTAGTACAGGATGTAGTGGCAGATAGGTGAAATAAAAAAGGCAGTAGCCATGGGACAAAAAAAAAAAAAAAAAGAAACCTTGTTTCCTCTCTCCCTCCTTGTCCAAAAGACAAAATCCAGGAAACTTACTTGTCTGGTATTATCGATTGCGGTTTCTTTAAAATGCCAAAAATGAGAGTTGTCTTTTGGGAGGACAATCAAAACCATCTTTCTTTGTGTCTCAGGTGTCAAAACCTTCATATATCCAGTATATCTTTTTCTCCCTCCAGCCAGTAATAACTGTTTGGGCTGATAGACATGCGTACTGTAGAGCTAAAAAGTCGGCCCTGCCATCAGGCCACAACATTATGGATCTTGCGGTGGTCAGTTTGTTCCTCGTGGGGGTAAAACTTTCGTCTTTAAAAACTAAAGTTTCCATCTAAACATTTTTATTGTAAAGCCAAGAATTTAAAAGGAAGTGTCAGACGTGTTAAATTTCAACCTTTACTTGGCTGCGTAAGGCAGTGTAATTATTGTAGTAGTACACACGTGGCCATATGCTATTTCATCCAGAGGGGCACTGCTTTATTCAGTGTACAATGTGAGCGATGCCCTCTGAAAGGGCGCATAGTCAACATTCACTTCTGGTTTTGCTGCTCAGAGTGTAGCTGTGGGCCTTGTTTGCTGTTTGCAGTAATATATTTCACTCAGCAAGTGTTTTCTGTGGCAGTCTTCACTGAAGCATGCGCATACTTGGATGAGTTAACTTTCACAGCGCCTCTGCGAAGATGGTTTCCCCATTTTAACCAGGAGGCTGAGGCACGGGGTGAGGCTGGACGAACCTGCTGACTCCAGAATGGAGGTTCCCTGGCTTGCTGAAACGTTCTTCATTTCATGAGTAAAGGCATATGTAAGGATAAAGGGGGTGTTCGTGTCAGATGTGTGCTTGTAGCTCATGGAAGCGATGTCTCTGTCTCATGTTGGACAACTAAAATAGGACCCGAGTGGCGCTTGTGAGAAGTTGGTTGTGGTGGAGGCACCTCCCTAGCGCAGAGGTGAAGTGTTTAACTATTGCACTGGGCCTTCTTGCTGCAATTCCTTCGTCGTTTGCTGTGTCACACCAAACTACTGTAACGCTTCAGGGTCCTGGAGGCAGTGGTTGGATTTAACGCATCTGGCCTTGTGACGGCCTGCTGGGGAAGGGCCCATGATGCCTCCCGAAAGAGGCCGCGGCAGGCGTACGCCTTGCGTTAGCGTCCTTCTGGAGCGAGGCAGCGGAGGATCAGTTCGGCCTGCAGCTACCACAACAGGAGAAGGACCAGCTGCTGCTTAAAAGGACCACCAGCTTTTTTTGTGAGATGAGTGGAACCACATTATCTCGCTAACCAGCCCTCTGTGGGGTCCTTATCTTAAACAGCCCCCAGGATGTGTCTGTGTGAGACACAAACCCATGTGAATTAAAAGATTGGTTATATATGGCCTGCCTGAGGCAGGAAATCCAGATTCCAGCAGACAAATCAATCAAATACTTTGATTGCCACTAAGCATATGTAAATAAGAGAAGAGGGAAGAACAACTGGTGAGGCTGATGTCCTAAAACCTCTTGGTCCTGAAAAGAAAGGCATTTTTGAAATACTCCTTTTCAATCTGTTGCCTTTCTCCGTAAGCTTGTGTGTACACCGCAAAAGTGAAAATGGAAGATGAGGATGTATGTTAACCCACATTGTTCTGAGCATCATTACGGTGTTTGTGTGGCACCCACATCCCAAACTTGAACCAGCCTTCTGGTGCTGGCAGCCAGGACAAACCTCTGTTGCGGGAGGGGATTTTCTTGCCCATACTCAGGCTACAGCTCTGCTAAGAACAGCTCCCTCTCCCCGCCCCTCCGGCCCCCCAAGTGCCGTGGTTCTCGGAAGCATCAGCTCAGAGCATCTTCTAGCCTTTATTCCAAGCCTGACCTTACGCGAGGCCCCGAGAAGCACATTTGGTTTAATCTCTTTAATTAGGAAAGAAGTAACAGACCTTATGGTATTAAAAGGTCAGCTTTAAGGTATTAATGTTCAGTGCCAGCAGGATGGATTGCTTTTTTCGCTTGTTTTTTGTTTTAATTGTGGATCCAAACAGTGAATCCGGGGATCCTGGAACTGTGTCAGTTTTTCTTACGGGCTGATTGCCTGGGCTTTCTGTAGTGGATTGATGGCCTATTTTAAAAAAAAAAAAAAAAAAAAAAAAAAAAACATACAGTGCTACTTCATAAGGGACCAGAAAAATTCGTTTTTTAGAATGGCTCCTGATGCAGAGGTTGAAAAACTCTCATTTGTGACCTGTAGTTTTGTGGCAAGTTCTAACTTTCGGAAATGTCTCAGAGTAGGCAGTTGTAATTCTGGCTTTGTATGGCCGCTGGAGAACACGGTCTTCAGAACCGTGGAGAACTTCTTACAGCATGGGCAGCTTGAAGGCCTTGAGTAGATGTCTCATTTCCAAAAAAAAGATGTTGTTTCTGATTCCTTGGAGGTTTTGATGAAACACTTTGTGAGATTCAGTGTGAGTGAAGCTGTATGCAGGACTGGCCATACTCGGCCGCAGTGAGATCACCCAGACTTTTTGGATGGTAGAAATGAGCCACGCTTTGCACCTTGGCGCTCAGCGCAGCGGGGAAAGGAGCCGTCAGCCTCCTGCTTCTGGGGTGCGGTGGCTCCGGGATGTGCTGTCAGTGAGGGGAGCCCCGTCAGCCTTTCCCATCAAATTTGCTGAAGCCTTGCAGTGTCTGCGGTGCAGTGCGTTCAGGTGGTGGTGATGGATGGTTTCTTCGTGGACATCACCAGGAAATCTGGTATTTATTTCAAGATGGGTTAGGAGTGCAGTGTATGAAGTTCGTCTGGTTGTGCCTTACAGACGCCAACTTGGTTTCACAATTACCCTTCTGACCAGCAGATGGAGTTGAGAGAATATTACTTTTTAAAAGGTAACAAAATCAGTTCTCTTTGGTTCTCTCTACTTAGAACTGGAGCAGCTCATCTTCTGTTGCGTTTTTTTCAAATCTCTGCATGCCTTGAGTTTTGAGGTGTGTTCCTCCTTGTTTCTCCTTTTTGTGTCCTTTGGATTTCTTTATTAATGAATTTGATGAGAATAGGAAAACAAAGGTCTTCAGCTAAGAGTAGGGGATGAGGGTGTAGTAGGGGTGCCTTGCTGTCAGCCTCCTAAAGAGAGGAAGAAAGTTTTCAACTCTGAAGCCAGATATAATTAGCATGAGTAGAACTGTGGTTGCTTAAAATAGACAACTCTTATTCTAGGGACTAGAAATAAAAGGTTTTCTGAAAAGTGTCTCCTCTGTTGTGTACTTGCAGCACGGAAGGCTTCCTCTTGTAACCTCTCAGCGATTTTCCCCTCTTGCAGCAAACACGAGCAGCCTCCTCCCCTGCTGCAGGGCTGTCTGTGGCTCTGTCACCCCCGTGCGTGCTGCCATTGCTCCCAGCAGCAGTCTCTGGTGAGCTCCCTTTCCCCGTGCCTGCCCGGCCCTGCTCCTTGAAAGCTGCTCTTTCCAGCATGCTCACTCGTCTTTTGCTCAGGGATTTCCCACCGGATCTGAGGTGGAGCCGCAGCCTAGCGAAGAGCTGCAAAAATCTCCTGAGCACATTGCTGTGCCTGGGTCTTCTAAAGGCACAGGTCCTAATGACCAGGAAACAAATCTGACAGGTAGCGTCTGGTGCCAGAGAAACTGTGTTACTGTGCCGGGAGCAGAGCCCTGTCTCTATTCAGTCTTGGGGCAGGAGTTCATCCTGGGAACGCGTGCCGCTTTGAATGGCGGGACCTCGTCATTTTTGCGCCGTCTGTAGGTACGGTGCCAGGATGATGAAGGCAGCTGAAGAGGAAGATCTGCTCTTTCCCCAGCACCCTGGCTCGTGTTCCTCTCTCCTTCCCCGACGTGTGCATGTGTGCGCTGGGAATATCCAGCGCCACTTCTGCTCTCTGCCACCAGCTGAGGTGAAGTACCCCATAGCTAGCACTTCCAGTGTAGCTTTCCTCCACTTACAAACTTCTCATTTGTCTATTATCCACGGGCTTCCTATTTGGGGTTTTTAATATTGATCATTCCTCAGTCTGTTCTATCACCCAGTAAATCCTATATAAATCTCTCCTAATGCTTTGTTCATTTCAATACCTGTCTGCAAGAGCAGGACTCCGCAGATTGCTGTATCCAGTTTTGTTCCTTTTTTGTTGCTTTGAAGCATTCCTTTGTGTGTTTCTTGCCATTTGCTGGTCCTTCAAATCCAAAAGCTTATAAATACAAGGAGATAAAACTCCAAAAGTGAATCCTTAAGAAAGACACTGATCCAGCCTTGATTCCCAGCACAGTCAACTGCATAATATGGATGCATTTGCTGGCTTTAGAAGCAAGCTCTCTTGCTCTCTTACACTCAGATGTAAGAAGTGTAAACTGGCTGTGTTACTTTCAAAATGAAGCTCTGGTGGTCACTGGCGAATGCCTGGGTTCATGAAGTGACTGCACTGAGAAACGTGCTGGTCTTTGATACCATCAGAAAGATGTTCCAGCTTTGTGACAGAAGAGTGCTTTCTGGGTTGTTCGGAGCTGGTTCGGTGCTTATTAGAGCCTTCCTGTGATTGCTGCTTGCAGGAAGGGCTCCTTCCAGTCTTCGTGTAAACATGCAGGGTGTATGATTGGAGTTGGTCACACTGCAAATGTTTAATTCAGATAGAAGAGACATTCCTAGTTAGAAGTGTCCTTCAGGACTCACAGTCTGTGTGTATATCCACGTTATGCCCACTGTCCCTCTCTGATAGGGACCCTCAGGATCATCCCTTGTCTGGGAGTGAAGGGGACCGAAGAGGTTTGGGTGTGCTTTGCCTTGTGTGCTCATGCATGAGCCAGAGGTGCGATGCCACCTTGCTCTCTGTGGATACTGCCTGTGAGAGCTGGTGCTTGTAAAGTCATAGTTGAGAGACTGGATGTGCCCAGAGTGTAAATGCACGTGTGGATGACGTACCAAAGCCTGTGTTGCTAATAGTAAATAACCTCCTTTTCTTAGTCCTAAATGTCAGCAGACTGAGATACAGAATCATTGAGGTTGGAAAAGACCTTCAAGATCATTTGGTCCAGCCGTCACCTGGTGCAGCCTGCCTTCTGGTTAGGGCAATGAAAGGTCTACAAAGCAAACATCTGTATCAGAATAGTAATCCCCCGTGGCAGTCACTCCTTAATAATCTCACTCAGGTCCCTTGTTGACTAGAAACCTGTCTTAAAGAAATAAGACGTTTTGTAATGCGGGATTTAGCCTGATACAGTGATTCCAGAAGATAGTTTTCTGTTAACGTCAGGAAGAAGGGAAAAAAATGGGAGAGAGTAGTAGTTGTGGAAGAGGAAGTGTACTTTAAAGATGTAAACTATATGGAAGCGTGACTGACAGACACTGACTTTGCATGAGGCTGTTTACCTGTTGAGACATTGCCAGTACTACTGTAATTGGTGCCTTTTTTTCTAAGAAAAGGTAGTAGATAGCGTTTTATCTTAAGAGATGATGGTGAACGCCTTTATATAAGCACATCAAAGCGTGGAGGGTTACTGGTCATCTCTGTGAAGCTGCAAGGGAACGTTGCGTCCTTCCAGGTCCATGAACGCAGGATGCTTGTTGTGCACCTGCGCTACCCATGAGTTTCTGCTCCTTCGAGCAGGGGCAGGGCAAAGCTATCTTGCTGAATGAATGTATAGCTTCCATAAGTTTAAATGGCATTAATTATTGCTTCACACAATAGAAGGGTTGTACTACTCTGTTTCTAGAAATCTGGTTAATGAAGCCTTCATCTGTCAAAGTTTGTGTCAGACTTCTAGTCACTGATGTGTTTAATTTGTAGTGGAGCCCAGCAAGAGAAACAAAACAGTCTTTATTCCTCATATATCTGACTATCGAAGCACTTACTGTAACTGTGGGAGCAGAAGCACCTGAATTTCCTGCTTCATCAAGAAAGTTGTTAGTCATTCACGTGAGACGATGCGAAGCCTCCTGCTTGTTTTGCAGTGGAAGGATTCCTGTGTATGACAGGAGCTGGGCAGCCTGGGGGTGACCTCAGTGCACTGACACACCTCCCCTTTCACACTGCTCCTGCAGACCACCGCTCTTAAAAGACAAGAGGGAAGAGACCAGCTTTCTCAAGCAGCCAAGTCTGGAAAGTGAGGTGGTGGAAAGATCATTGTGTTTGCAGGTTTGGATTTAACAGGGTTGAAATAGTGACTACCATAAACCTCAAGAACTTTGGCAATATGCTGAGTTCTTTGTTTGGTTATGCCTACCTGCAGACATTCTCTGCTTGATCAAGACTGCTTGTCCTTCTATGTTCAAGAAACCCCTTTGGGTCAGGGCATTGTATCTGTGCTGATAAAGCTGCAGTCACGTCTGCTAACTGGTAGAGTAGTAACAAAAGTAGAATTTTGGCTAGGGCAACGATTCTTTGACTGGAATGAAAACATCACAACCAGCAAGATTTTTTTTGGCATGGTCTCTCTATTTTTCTGCAGATTGGCTAAACTAATTGTTTCCTATTCATGACCTATGAATTGTTTCAGCAAAACCTGTCTGCTCTCACGGATTTGTTCACAGCAGAAATGGAAGACTTAAAAATTACAGCTGCATGCCCTAGGAGCATAACTGGATGCTTTTTCATAGCCCTCTTTTCTTTTAATGCTTGTCATCTTGCAAGCTCTAGACAAACAGACGCAGTGATTCCTTTTTGTTTCAGACTTAACTATAATCATCATCAGTGGCAGTCCCCGTCTCCTCCATCAAGCACCAGGCATGGTGTTCTGTATGCGACTTGTGTGCATTGCTCTACAGAAGAAATGCCAGCTCTTTAAAGCCTCGTGTGCCATGGCAAAGCTGAGGGCAAAGCTTGCTGCTGGAGTAATGAGAACATGTGTCAGGGAACCTTGCTTTGACCTAAGAAAATGAGTTTTGTTGCTGTTACGTGCCCCGTTTTGCCGGTTTTGGTATTTTCTGGGGAGTCCTAGTGGAAAAACTTTTCTCAAAGGTCAAAAATAGAGTGGGCTACTAATGGTGTATTCTGTCACTTAAGGTTGATTTTTTTAAAATGCAGTAAGCAGGCTTTGGTCAGGAGTTCTCTAGATGGCCCTGAAGTATTTCCCGTTACCTGAAGTATTTCCCTGCATGATAAACAGAAGATTCTGGTTGGCTTTTTGATTAAAATACTGGTTGTAAATGTCTTAACAGAGGAATCTCTTAATATGATGCTCAGAGATTAGAATACAAAATGCTTGAGAATGCTGCAGAGTGCTATAATGATCCTTGTAGCTTGTAATATGGGAATGCTTGGTGAATTGTCTTGTGATGACAGAACTACTGTACAAGATTAAGATCAAAATTCAGATTTGCAGGCGTGATGCTAAACTAACTTTCTTCTTAGTCCCAGATGCAAACTCAAGTACAGCAAGTGGGGATTGTACCAACGCAGGCAATGGCAACTGGACCAACAGCAGATCCGGAGAAGCGCAAACTGATCCAGCAGCAATTGGTTTTGCTGCTTCATGCTCACAAATGTCAGAGGCGTGAGCAAGCAAACGGGGAGGTGCGAGCCTGTGCTCTCCCACACTGTCGAACCATGAAGAATGTCCTCAACCACATGACACACTGTCAAGCTGGGAAGGCCTGTCAAGGTGAGAGCATGTCGCTGCAGCTACTCTTGCAAATGAGCTGTATGCCACTTCTTGGGTATTTGTCAGCAGTGTTTCCCTTTTGTCGAAAAGACCACTGTACTCAGCACAAATGAGTGGAATAGCTAGCTCTTTAATTAAACAGCAGCTCCCTTTTCACTACCTTTACCCTGGTTCCCATTTCTGATCTCTTTGCATTTTTCTGTGTAGAAAACAGAATGCAGTATTTTCATGTTAGAAATAGGCTACTACCAACAGTAGCCTCGAGAGACTCTTTTATCTCCTTTGTATAAAGAGGATCTAATATCCACCTTGGTTTGCCTGTAACTCAGTCATGTAGAATTTCTTAAATTTTAATACTATTTTCTATACTTACTATGGCGTTGTCGGTGAGTCCCAAGAATGTTTAATTGCAGTTAGTTGTGTTTAATTACATATACATCATTGCTTGTAGTGGAGAGAATAGAATGGCTCTTAAAAATGAAAAGAGTTTATTTAAAATGAGTTAGCTAAGAAAGTGACCTCAGTCTTGTTGCTTTTCCTTGTCGTAGTTGCTCATTGTGCTTCTTCGAGACAAATCATTTCCCACTGGAAGAATTGTACTCGGCACGACTGTCCTGTGTGCCTTCCTTTGAAAAACGCCAGTGACAAGAGAAACCAACAGCGTAAGTAGCTGTTTTACTGCTGTCACAATGGAATTATACTGTTAAAATGAAGCTAATCACATGTACGGTGTAAGAATAAACCTTGACAATCTCAACAAACTTAACAGCTGTGTGCTAACCTCATATAAAGATGAATGGACTAGTGAGTTCTTGTTTCTGATCATGGAATGCAATTATTACTTAAATATACAATACGTGAAATGGGAAAGTCTCAGATCGAGCCCACGTTTGTTTTTACATGGTGTGGCAACTTCTGCCTGGTATTTTCTGGTGAGGCAGGTCAATAATTGCCATGGTCTAATTATGATTCCAGTTATAATATAATTTTGGATGTAGGTAGAGTTTTGGGGCAGATTTGTATCGTTTTTTTTTCATGCTGCTAAAATAACTTAAATCAACATGCTAATAATGAAGAAGAATTAAAAATATCTGTAGAAGTGTATGTTTGTGCAGAAAAAGAATGGGTCTGAGCATCTTAATCATTAAGTGTATTTAATGCTGGTACTGACTAGATCTACAAACCATAATATTTTTGCCCATGTCCCTTTTTTCATAATGGCTTAGCTGTTGCTGATGTTTGGGGGCAGTCAATTTCTAGTGCATTTCTTCCCTCTTGTTTTGAAACAGAAAACACTGAGCTTAGGTTGGTAGGTTCCTTTGAAATTATGCCAAGATAGAACATTTGACAGCATAGATGCAGCAGTTTTAGAAGTCTAAGTAATGTTGTGCCTAAGTATATTTAAAGAAGGGTTAAGAAGCGTAAAATAGCTGAAGGGCTTGTGCAGCTTCTACATTTGGATGGTATTGGAAGCATTCTGCTAATTTCCATTTAGGCTGAGGCTGCAGTGAGGAAAGCTAATAAACCTTGCAGGGTAGTGAAGAGCCCTTAGGTTGGGTGAGTAAGGCAGAGAGGAGAGTAACTGGTAAGACTGTCCAAATTAACTAGTGAAGATGCTATTGTTATAATTTCAGGAGGGTTTTTTCCTTCCAAAAAAAAATAAAAATAAAAACAAAGAGCTACTTGGAGGTAGGGATCTTGTTTTCATTTAACCAAATGTCTCCTTCATAACCAAAATATATTTTTTGTGTGGTAAAACTAATTTGTTGCAAGTGATTAGTCATGTTTGGCCTTTGAAAAATGTTTTGATAGCTTTGCTTTCTAATATGACACGGTCTGTTTGTGCATAACATCCATACGACACAGTTCTTATCAAAGCACAATAGAATTTTTTAATACGAGCTGTAGTAGGAAACTAGCTTGTGCAGTATTTGTTTTTACATCATTCATAGAGCTTAGCAAAAGAGAAGACACTTTAACCAAAAAGAAAGTCCTTAAAAGGTAAATTTGAGATCAAATAGGATGTCTTGTTTTGACTGCAACAGAATTATAATGGGTAAATGTAGAGTTTGGTGTTCTTGTTGCACGCAGAGGAAAATAAATATGAAATCTCTCTCTCTGTGCAAGTAACCGATAATCCAACAGGAATAACCATGAAAATGTACTGCTTAGTGTGCAAGTCTCATTATTCTGAACGTCTGAGTCATGCATGTGACACCTCCTGGTTTGTTTGAAGGTTAAAGATGAATGCTAAGAGTACTTGTTTAGATGTATTATAAGGTATACCACTTTTTAGGCTTTCAAAGAAGTTTGTTAAATAATTTACATTAATAGATGTGTTTGAAAACACTGCTTGATCAGGTAAAAACTAACCTAAGCTAGGTTAAAGACCTGAAGAAATCTGTCCTCTTAGTAGATGCTGTAATTACTTACTCCTGACTGAGAGGCGTTAGGGGATTCTAGATATGGCAGAATAGGTTGAGAACGTTTGGAAAGGGAAAAAAGAAATAAAGTGTAGTTACACTTGCTACTTTTCAGGCTGTCATTCTTGCAGAGTGAATTATCACGTGGTCATTAAAGTCTTTGAGTCCTCAAATCTTCTTTCCTGTGCTGTTGCCTATTTTACCATTGGTACTTTGATTCCTGTTGTATCTGTGCCAGGCTTTCAAGCAGCTCCTTTAAAGTGTGCCGATCTTTTAGAAAGTTCTGCAGGTCAGCACTTCTGAAATGCTGGAATACAGTGGCTTGCTTCCACCTTGTCCCTGCAGAGTGGTTCCTGTGCTCTTAATCTGTTCCTGCTCCTCTGGGGATTCCTGCTGGAAACGAGGACTGCTTTCGGTGTGCAGGGTCTTAGAACGGAGCTTGCTCTTTAGAGGCATCTTACTCCACATTTTGGTGTTCAGTTTCTTTGGTGCCATTGTTGGTAGTAAGGTGACTTGCTAATAGGATGTGTTGGGACAAGGCCGGAACTGTTTTTCTGTTCCTTATGGCTCTTTATGTATATGCCATGTAGAGCTCTGATTGGGGTAGGATACAGAGAGAAACTGCTCCCCCCCCAACTGCATATACCAAAACATGAAGCTTTTCTTTTGAACAGGCTATCTGCTCCTGTGTTCTGAAGTAATTACTTGAAAATTGGTACTAATATTTTGGATTTGGAGGCTTGTTTTTGTTAGGAGCACTTTGTTCGTTCCCTCCTGAGCCTACCACAAATTAAGGTATAAACTCTTGTAACTCTTGGCTGTTGATACATCTGCTAACATTATAGCTCTATTGTAACAGTTATTTTTCTGAAAATTTGTCTCATCAGGAACATGCAAGAGCTTCCTAATTCTTTGTCCCTGACCCGGGCAGGTGTGTATTGCACCACCAAGCAGCTACTCGCTCTGCTTCCCCTTGCAGCCCTCCCCGTGGTGCTAAGTGTGCTGCACCGCACTCCTGCAAGGCCGACATGCTTCATTCCAGAGTTGGGGGGCTCCAGGGAATCTTTCCATGGTCCCTGTTCAGGTGGGCAAGACTGAAAGGTGGAGCTGTGAACGTGGAGCCAGTCTCCTCTGTGTTTTTCCCTGTAGGAGTTGTTGAAGAAGAAAAAAATACTTAAATAGGGTGAAGTCAGGAGAAAGCTCGATTTAAAGAGTAAATCTGAGACAACCAATTTTCATCTGAAAATGTCACTTCTAAGAACACTGGGCCAGAAATTCCAGGATGTATAGACTGAGGGATGAAGGGTAGGAATTGGATAAGGGAAGAGGAAACAAGGCTGAGGGAGTAGGTGGTTGAGCATGGACAGAAAAAGAAAGAAGATCTGGACCCAGAACATTTGGGAACTCGCCAGTTGTAGGGAAGGAAGGAGGGCGTTGATGCACAGGGAAGTGTCTGCTCAGGAAGAGTAGGCAGCAACTTGCTTGCTGGAGCTGATTTTCTTTGAAAACTGGAAATTACATCTAGTTTGGTCAAGTCTTACTGTCAGTGACTGCCTGTGAATTCTGCAAACAGAATGTCCTTTTTTTCCCCTGCTCTTCTAGTGCTGGAAATCATACAGAATGGTGACGTACCAGCTATCAGTTATTCCACTGAGCCATATGATAAATGGTTAGACCACAAATTAAAAAGTTCCATTCGTTGACTAATATGATGCTATACTGTGAAGGCTTTTAGTTTAATGCTTACTAAAAAAAAAAAAAAGTTTAAATGTTGTTGGTGTAGTAAAGTTTGATGCTGACACTTCCTACTTTGAAGTTGCTTATGTAGTTATTTACTCCATGATTTGATTCATGATGTAGCTTTTTAATCAGACAACCACGTACAGTTACATTTCCTATACCTGCCTAATTTTGGGTGCAGGACAGGCTTGTGCTGAGGTGAGTCAAGGTTACCAGCAGAAGTTTTGCTCCAGTCCCTTTGAACTAGAAGGGATATAACACGGAGAGTGAGGAACTACAGGACAACGAATTTGGATGCTGCTGAATGAGCTTTAGTTCCAGAATATGGAAGCAAAACAAACACTGTAGAACAAACTTCTACCATTTATTAATGTTGCTTCCAACGAGGTGGTCCGGTTAGAGAAATGCTGGGCATTCATGGTTATGATGGCAGTTGGAGTCTGTATGTAAAATAAATGCTATTCAACTGCCTCTATAAAGCATACATGCAGTTACATTAAGTCAGCGTCATCTGCTTTGCACGCTGAAACAGGATCCTATAGATAGTGCTTGATCATTTCAATTACGTCCTAATGCGTGTACCCAGGAGGGGTCTAATCAGACTGTTCAGGAAGTTCTGAAGCTGCTTAACTTCTGCTTGTTTGAACTTTCACTCTTAAAATATATAAACACATGAGTTTGTAACAGAAGCATATGAAGCTTAATTGTTTTTAAAGGATTTAGAATGTGAACAGTTCTGTACAGACCTCTCTTTGCATGTACAGTTTCTCATAGGAACTTATCAATGTCTAAAACATCAGTTAATGAAAAATCACACTAGACATTGCTCCATGTAGTAAGTAGGCTAATTTGATAACTACTGTTTGTTTCAATCCTGTAATTATTTTAATTGACTTGATTTCCTCTCGTATCTGCCATAGAAAGAGGACTGCATTTGCACTTGATCTGTCCAGTATAGAATTTAATACCATCTTCCTCCATTTTCTTGTTGGACAGATTGAGATCTTGTCATGCATTCATACGAAAATAAAACCATGAAAATAGAGAAAACCCCTTCAAAATCAGATTCCTGATTTTGTGAAAAGACTCAGTACAGTCTGTTATTGAGTTACAAAGTAGAGAAAAGCTGACACCAGACAGAGCCACTTGTCTCCGCGCTGTGTGTACCGCTACTTGTAAGCATCTAGTCTGTAGTAGTAAGTCCTGTAGTAAGATATATTAGATTAAGGTATTGAAGTAACATTTGGCTGTTTACCAACTTTTGCGAGTTTTGCCTGCTTGAGTAGGTATGTGCACACATGTGGTACTTCTTGGAGATCATTAGTCTTTTCAAATTGCCTGGGTGCTGCCTGTGCTTACCTCTCACAGCTTGGAGTGATGTCTTGTTGCCAGGGTGGTGTTCTTTTTCTGTGGAGGAGCACAAGGAACAGTGAAACACTTGGCTAACCTCTGTGTGGTGACTAGAAGCCTTTTTCCTGTTCACAAACTCCAGCTTCGTCTGTGGTTGTTCTGCCATATTCACAGAGATTTGCCTTTGATTTACAACCAACACAGAAAGCATATGTGTTTTTTGTCATAGATCTTCTGGAGAACTATCATCTTTTCTTTAAAAGCTGAAGTTTTTATTAGCTCCTGAAGCAATCCACAACAGCCTCTGAAACCTCATGGATTCCAAAGAGCCACAAGTTTTGTGCTATTTAACGTTTTTTTAGAGGCTCCCTATTTCTGGGCTTGCACCAGTGTAAAGGCATCTTTCTCTTAGATTGCACAAGCCCAGAGGGTATGTGCAAATCCAGTAAGACTAAACAATTTTGTGTGTCTTAAGGATTTCAGAAATGGAGAAATCCTGGAGAGATAGAGTTCATTTTGGTTTCTTTGACAGAAGACCTTCTGGAAGTATTAAACTGAGCTCCTTCAGGAAGGTTTTTCTGAATAAACAGAGCATCCTCTCTGCCTGCGCTGGGTTTCAAGAAGCTGGTCCTGCCAGAAAACAGAAGTAGCTAATGCATGTTAGAGCTGATTAGTTCCTATTTCCCATTGAACAGAGGTCTTGTGATCAATTGACTTGTTTGTGATCGATACATTGATAGCGATGGTACATAGTGGTGGAGGGGAGTTACCCCTTCTCTTGCACAGGCTAACTGCAGGGGAAGTGTTCAGTGTCAGGGCCTCGCCAGCGCTGGGGAGCCTGCCTGGGAGAGGGATGGAGGGAGGGGGGAAGGCTGGAACCTTCCTCGGGGTTGAAGCTCTCAGGTTTTTGGCCAGGGTAGGTTCTTCGGAGTCCGAGGGTTGTGCTCATGCTGCGTTTTTTCCATCACTTGGGAATTCGCACACTTGCTCTGTTTAATTGAAGTTTCCCTTAAAAGAAATAGAATCAGTCAAGTTTCTGTCTGTTTTTAAACTCAGTTGAAAATAATCAGTGAGTTCAAAAGCTAGGTGTGTGTCCACAGAATGTAAGCATGCCTACTTCCGTGGTAGAGCCGGCATTCAAAATGCCATGGAAATACATGGGGGGGAAAAGCTGGGGGTGTCTTCTGTGGGGCGTTTTATTCATAACTATTAGGAGGGGCATCTGGGACAGTTTTTAGAGTTCTTCAGCAGATGAGGTGGAATTGAATTCCCATCCATGGAGGGAAAAGTCTGGACTCTGATGTCTATGGGGTTTGTTTTATTTGTATTTTCTCTCTCGGATAGAAGCTGAAAGCATGTGCATTTCTTTCAGTCATTCTCTCGGTTTCCATAGTGGTAAGGATTTAAGAAAGTCTTCAATGCTGTTAATTTCTCAGAAGGCCTGTCTTCCCATTTTTTTTCTAACTTTGTGACTCTCAATTTTTTCTCTAAAAGTGTTATTGTTGCTATATTAAAAGCTATCATTGTTGCTATAGTTAGGTCACAAATCTGTAGCGCACATTACATGTTTAATTACTTGAGGCGGGGGGGGGAAATTGGGAGTATTACTTTTACCAGAGCCTCAGTTAGCAGAGTGCAGTGTCTCCATAGTGAAGGATATGCTCTGTGTGTCATTTGCTGTGGAACATGTTATTACTTGGAGTGGCAGCTAAAATGAGGACTGGAATACAGATTTTTATTCAATTCTGTTTTAGTAAAAACTACTTTTCCCTACAGTTTCCATTTCCTGTCTAAAATAGAAATGACTCTTCCATACATCTGTGTGGTGAGAGTGGTCACGTGGTCATGGTGGTCATGTAGGTTAATGAGTATCTAAATATTATCTAAATTGTTTACCAAAGCCTGCAGCAGACTCATCCCCTTTCTGACTTTCCAGATTGTTTCAGATTCTGTATGTACAGAAGCCTATCAGGGCTCTTCATCTCTCTCACTTGGGTTTTAGGCTAACTTCTTTGGCCTTCAGGGGATTCATTTAGCAACTATTCAGAATAAAAATTCCTACCAACAGAGTTTCAATATTACCTTTGTGTCCAAGGACACAGTATTTGTGCTGATCCTGAATTCAGGATCTTTGTTGTGGATGGAGCCAAATATTTTGACCTAAAATGGGATTGGTGGGAAGGAAAGAAGTAGAGGAATTAATCTTTTTTTCCTAGTAGACTGTTCCAAGTAGACTGTTTAACCTTATATTGGAGCCTGTACTTTACGTATATTGTGGTAATTATGGGCTTATCTGCCTAAAATTTACAGCACTTCTTTGGACTGTATGTATTAGTTCCTGTTGTGGTTTCTGTCCTGTAGAATAAAAGACTGCGTTTTGCACTTGGCATCTCAGGTGTCATTCAGTCCTTTGGTACAAAAATACGTACCATGTAACTATACACATGTTCTGTTGATTCTTGGGATGATATTTTTGATTGTCCTCATAGATTTTCAATTTTCTATTATCCTTTCTTTTTATAGCCCTTTTAGGGTCTCCAGCTGGTGGAATGCAGAATTCCATTGGTTCTGTTGGAACAGGCCAGCAGAATAATCCATCGCTAAGTAATCCTAATCCGATTGACCCCAGCTCCATGCAACGAGCCTACGCTGCTCTTGGACTCCCATATGGCAACCAGCCCCAAACACAGTTGCAGCCCCAGGTACAAGGCCAACAAGCAGCACAGCCTCAGGCTCACCAGCAAATGAGGACCATTAATGCTTTGGGTAAGTGGAAAATATAGCAAGAAAGTAAGGTGTTTAAATAAACCAAACTATGGATTTTTTAGGACAAACAGTATTAGACTAGTGGCTTTCTGTTCATGTTGATTAATAACTTACAATGAGACTGTATATACACTACTGTTCTTTTACACCTGAATATTAGAAAGCTTTGTATATATTTCTTTGGCCAAATGGTATTAGTTTTAGTTCCTTCTAAAATACAGTCCATAACTTCTCGTTTTCTAAGGTGATTAAATAGAATTCCGTGAGGATTTTGGTTTGTTTAACAAGTACTTCACCTGTTCTAGCAGACTATTCTGTCTCAAATGCTAGCTTATTTCAGGAACCTAATCATTATTATCTTATTACCTTATAGAACTAGTAACAAGAGTTTGTGAACTTTAAGTTTTCATAGATTCATTTTTTCTAGGAAAAAATGTTTATACTAAAATTAGCTTATGAAGTAGCGATGTATATATGCACCATACATAGATACTATTATAAAAGTGCATATCTGATACAAGGTTTCTTTTCTTAACAAACTGTGTCCATAAAGTGTAGTTTTGTGTTTTTATTGTCAAAATTGTGAACTGGGTACCAATGATGTTTAATTTTGTCCCAAAGGAGCCAACCAGATGAACCTTCCCACAGGAGGAATAACAACAGACCAGCAAGCTAGTCTAATTTCTGAAACTGCTCTTCCAACATCCCTTGGGACAAATAAGTAATGCACACATTTTCATTCTTGCTCATTTAAACATCTATTTACATGCTTTATGAATGTAAATAAAGAGAATACTTTAAAAACTAATTGTATTGCTGCTTGAAATGATCAGTTCCATCTTCAGCTACACTCTTATTCACTGTTTCAATTCTACAGCTACCACTTTGTCCCCCAAGAGATTTCCAGAATATTTAGTAGTTTTAAAGGAATTCCCAAAGGAAGAGTATTTTGTATTTTTAAATGCACAAATACCTTAACAGTTGTGATTCTTTATCTTGTCTCCTGAGCTTTGCTGCTGTATGCTCTATAACTTGTTGATATCAGAATTTCATTTACAGAATGTTTGATGCAATACCTAGAATTGACTAAAATAATAACTTAAAAACTATTTCAGGCATCAAACATAGCACCAAACTTGGCATTCTTATACTCTAACAGTCCATTTTCTTTTTTGCTTTAGCCCACTAATGAATGATGGCACAAATTCTGGCAATGTTGGAAACCTCAGCTCAATGCCAACGGCTGCACCTCCTTCTAGTACCGGGGTAAGGAAAGCATGGCATGAACATGTCACTCAGGACCTGCGCAATCATTTAGTGCATAAACTGTAAGTATTCACCAAGACCACATTTCTTCCTGAATGTTTTTAAAGAATTTCAATATTGTAGTTCTGTTATCAAGCTGAAAAATTGTTGAGGAGAAGGTTGTCAGTAGAGGTTCTCTTGACGCTGTTCCATTGAGAACGAGCCACTGTCTTTAACCCTCTTCTTCAGTTCATTCCTCTTGCTCATTAAGGGGTGAGGTAGGCAGTTCATATGGCTAGTAAACTTGTTCTTCTGTACTAAACAGGAGTATTTATATTCTAGACAGTCAAACCTCACATTCTCTCACCACTAAATTAGCTTTAATCTTGTGGGGAGTAGTACGTTATAGATTTTCTTAAACAATTTTGATAAACATTTACATCTCTGTGCAAGGGAATGTGCAGAGTGAAGATTATAAAGCTGCATAGTATTATTAATTTTTCTCTGAATAACTTTTCGTTTATTCTTTCTCATCTACTGTAGTGTCCAAGCCATCTTCCCTACTCCTGATCCAGCAGCACTGAAGGATCGCCGTATGGAGAACTTGGTGGCTTATGCGAGGAAAGTCGAAGGAGATATGTATGAATCTGCTAACAGTAGGGTATGTTGATTCAGTCTGGGTATTCAACATATGTTCAAGAGCTGTAGTATCACAAGTCTAATAAGCATAATGAAAACCAATCATGGAGAATAATTTCACTGTTCTATTGCTGAAGAAAGTCATGCTATCTTCTGTTACAGCATTTGTGTAGTCCCATACTCTCTGGTTAACATCACTCTGAACTAATCTGTTTCCTTCAGGTCTGTGAAAACAAGACAACATAGTCCTAGCCCTGTTTGCATTCACTCCCGAAAGTCTGATTGACGTGCATTAGACTTTAGAGTTCTTGATGTTTCCCTTACTGACTTTCTCCTTTATGGAAGTCTGCGTAGGTGGTAGTTTTAATACCTCTTTACCACTGGAGGTTTTGTCTAGGACTCAGTCCTGTTAAACTGCTTACCTCTTACCTGCAGTGTTGGAATAATTTCTCTGCTACTCAGCAGCATTGAGAGTGATTTGGCTAAGACAAATAGCAGTTTCAAGTCTCAACAGAATAAGAAATCAGTTTGCCTGTGTTTATACTGTGCATGGGAAACAAGACAGAATTACCTGTTCATGAATTCTTTGTCTGCAGTGAGGTGTCAGCTCAAATCTGTTACTCAGAGAACAAAACCCTGTTGATTGACACACAGAGCATACTATTTCTTTATGTCACTGTGGTACTTCCACCTTAAAGGAACCACTCCCTGAAAATTTTCATTGGGTTAAGACCGTGTTAGTAGTACCAGGACTGATAGCTAATGAGATCTTACCTGATCAGAACCTTGAGGTCCTTTCTTTAGATACGGGTTACCTAAAGAGAGCAATCAGTGGTGTTAAAGGTGATGCTCCTCTCAGATTAGCTCTCAGAAGAGCTGAAGATAGAAGCGAGTTTTGTTTCCTATAGGCAGTGGCTATACTTGTAATGCTGCTGCTGCGTCAGCATTGGTCAGTGGCAATATAGTGTCCTCCTTGTGGCTACCCAGTGGTTGTTTATCAAAGACGACTGAGTGTGATTAAAAGTGATCACCCTTGAGCACCCTGGTAGGTTTACAGAACAACTTCAGAGAGAATTTCAAAGATGTACATAAACATCTCCATATATTGTCAGTATGAATGAGAGTAGTAGACTTCTGGTTATAAAATTAGATACCTTCTGACCTCTGTGCCAGACAAATACTCAGAAGCATCTCAGCACCACTGAAAACAGCTGTCAGAGCCTCATTGCCAGAGATCTCCATTATAGGAATTCATCTAATTTATTTGGCTCCAAAGCAGCAAATTTGGAAGAAGGGAGTAGTTAAGACATTCTAAACGATTCCATGTGGTATTGCATCCTTTTTGAGAAGCATCACTTCTACTTTGACATTGAAAAACAGATTAGTATGAGGTGTCAAACTGCTTATTAATATGCTCTCCTTGTAAATACGGTATTTTTCAGGAATCTTTACAACGTGGAAGTAGCACAATCTTAAATTTACCAGTAGGAACTTGTAGGTGAAGTGTTTGTAGCAGGAAAAGGGATGGGGCTCTAGCACCTTGAAACTGGACAGTGGAAAGTGCCTGTATTGATGGATTTTTGAGATGTTTGGAGGAGGGAAGTGACCTAGAAACAAAGCTCTATATTATAACACTGGGCTTTCTTAACAAGACTCATGAGGGATACCCATCTCATCCTGGTTTTCTGAAGTGAACCAGATTGTGCTGTAACAACAAATTTTAGTCCAGTTTGAAGATGAAATGATTGTGGGACAAGTATCACTCAACCTTTGCTCCATGTACCACTGGGTTTAAGAGCACTGGTGACCCCACAAAAGTAACATTGTCTTGGGGTTTTGTGTTTTTGTTGTTGTTGTGAGTTGTTGGGGTTTTTTGACTTTAGCAGGTGCCTAATCTCACACACTTTGCAGATGTGTCTGGCAATTGCTGGCAAGCAAAATTGTCTCCTTTGCTGTGCACTGTGACTGCCTTATTTGATCTGTTGTCAATGTGTATTGAGTAAAATGGATTTCTTGTCTTGCACAGATGTAGTGTTTAGTTGTCTGTGCCTGTGGACTATTTTTCACCGATTCCTTCCATTCCTCTGGGGTTTTGTTTGTTTTTGTTTATTGCCTGCAATGACTGTTGGTAGTCAGACTCTTTAGGAAAAGTGGCTCCTGTCATTATTTAAAAATTGATCTGTCCTTAACACCTGTCTCCTGAATTTCACATAGATTGACTGTATTTCTGGGGATATCTTTTCTTTTGTCTCTGGATTAGTTGAAATGCTTTTATGAAAACATTTAAAAATCATTAACGCTTAGAAACTAAATCACAGCTTCCTGTTGTTTTTTTTGTCCAAGCAACAGAGAAGCTGCAGTCTTCTGCTTTGTCTGCTAATCTACACGGCGTAGATAGGGTGAATAGTCATAAAGCCAAGTCTCATGTGTTTTCTGGAAGCTTGGTTTTGCTTATCTGCATTAAAGCAGTGATGAGACTGTCTCAGTTTAACAGAATTTTGAAAAGAAATAGTTCTTGTTGAAATAGGCAGGTTCATTTAAAAAAAAAGGTAGGCTGCATGAGTTTGGTCATTGCTTTCTTATGCTTGATGTTGAGTGCTATCCTTTTTTTAGGACGAATACTATCATTTATTAGCGGAGAAGATCTATAAGATACAAAAGGAGCTGGAAGAGAAGCGGAGGTCTCGTCTACATAAACAAGGGATCTTGGGAAATCAGCCAGCCTTACAGACGCCGGGACCTCAGCCCCCTGGCATCCCACAGGTTGCTGCTGCCATGGGCCAGGCACAGCCCGTGAGGCCTCCCAGTAAGTGCTTCTGTGTGGGGGTGAGAGCAGCTAGGGAAAACAGAGGGACAACAGCTTTTTTTTCTTTATTTTTTTCCTTTGGCTATAGCCCCACACAATTTGTGTCTTTGTGCACTTAGGCTAATCTCAAGTTCATATGTTAATCTTTCTTTATCCATTCTTGTTTCCCTTGCAGATGGGCCTATGTCCATGCCAACCGTGCCTATAAGTCGTATGCAGGTTTCTCAAGGTATCTATGTCTTCCTCTCTAGATCGTGGGTACGATATAAACCAGTGGGGGAAAAACCTGATTGTCTGCTTTCTCTTGGAGTTGTGGGGGGGTAACTACTGGGTCTCCCTTTTTTCAGCATCATTCTTTGTTGTTGCTTTGTGATGGGAGCTGTCTCAGTGCATGTCTACATGTACGTACTAGACACTTTGCTAGCACCTGGGAAGTAATTCAGTCATTTCAAAAAGAGGAGGAATACTGTGGATAATCTGTCCTTTAAAATATGTTAACTTGGGGGGGGTATTAGCATGTTTTTATCAGTTAGTTAGCCCAATATATACCTGTCGCTGCAAATTTAGCACATTAATCCTGCACATCCTAGAATCTGTGTAACTAATGATAGGTATCCTCTCGGTTTCTCATGCAAAGTGCGTTAAAAAGACATTCTAGCTTGTTGATAGCACTGCTGGTTTGCCATCACTGATTTAGGATGTGGGCTACACTGAGATGCTTCAGCTTCCCCCAAGAGAGTATCCACAATTATTTTATTTCAGTAAATGATCCTTTGGTGTTATATATAAATAGCATCTTGTGTGTACAGATCATCCACTCTCTTCATCTTTTGCATTTTTTTTAGACACCAAAAGGTGTCCCCTTAACTGACATTCTTCTAAAAATTTTTGCATCCTGATTTCTCTCTTAAGTCAAATAATTTGGGCAACATTAAAGGAACATTGACACATTCCTTCAACATTAAACATGTAGGGTGGTTAAATTTTAGTCATAATAAATGTGAATGTTAGAGTATACGTAGATAAGTTCTGATGACTTGTTCCTAATGAGTTGTTTTGGGGGTGCATTTGCAGGAATGAATCAGTTTAACCCCATGTCCATAGGGAATGTACAGATGCCACAAGCACCCATGGGACCCCGTGCAGCTTCTCCAATGAACCATCCTGTACAAATGAACAACATGGGCGCTGTTCCTGCGGTTCGTACTTCTTGCTATCAAGTTCTTCTCAAAATTGGTTGATTACATTTAGCGGTGTTAAAGCTGTTCTGAAAAGGCCATGTCATAGAATAGTGCTGTAAATTGTAGGATAATTTCATAGAAATGTACCAAACCTGTCAGGATTCCTTTGAGGTATCTGTTTTCACTATTTATGTGTTTAAAAAAGAGTCTTTAGAGAGATAGATGCCAGAGTTGCAATGTTCTCCAGCCGTCTGTGGAAGAGCATAGTTCTTTCAGGAACCTGTATCTGTACAGTATATATGCTTTCTTTATTCTTCCATGAAAACATGTTTTTATTCTTCAGAAAAAAGTATAGTTTGAATATTAGATGTATAAAAATAACATGAATACCATGGAAAAAAAATGCTAACGTTATATGCCTATGTCCACTTCCATTTGCTTTACTGAAGCCAGTTTTGCCCTTTGTTTTTGTCCTATCTTTGGGCTGATTACTTTGAGGGTATTTTCCTTTGCCTTGCTACATGGTAATAAAAGTTAATAGATTTAATTTGGGTGTTAATTTTCAGATGGCAATGTCTCCTTCCCGAATGCCTCAGCCACAGAACATGATGGGAGCTCATTCCAACAACATGATGGGTCAGGCTCCTACCCAGAACCAATTCCTGCCCCAGAATCAGTTTCCAGCACCCGGTGGGGCTATGAATGTGAACAGTGTAGGCATGGGTCAGTCAACAGCCCAGGCAGGGGTGGCACAGGTAAGATACATTTTCTAATACTTGGGTTAAATACTCTTAATTATTTTGGTCTGATTTATTTTGTTTGTGTATCTTTATATGCATTGTTTATTGTAGTCACTCCTAACTTTAAGCAATCCTGTGTTACACCTTCTTTCTCTGTGAACTCTGAACAGGTTTATATAAACATACCTACATATACTAACTTGGGGGCAATGCCCTGTAATTCCTGGTGTAAATTGTAAAAAATGCATGCTGATGAGGTTTTTAGGGAGATCAAAAGTTAGTTTATGGGGCATTCATGAGCATATGCTTTTGTTTTTGTGTGGACCTTGTTAGCCAACTTTAAATCAAGAATTGTAATAAAGTGGTTGGGGAAAATCTTTTTAAATTTGTAACCTCACTTCTGAGCAGAAAATGTTTTCTGACAGGTAGACTTTTTTTGTTGCAGTAGTGGTCAGTGAAGTAACAGCTGTTTATGATGTCAAGGTATATGCATTTCTGCAGGGAGATGCTTGCTTGTTTTTTTTAGCTCGCTGTTCAAGTAAAGTAGGTTAGTTGGGGCCTCCGCAGTTCTCTAGTACAGCCCAATCCTCAAACGAGAGAGGACTTAGCACTCATAATCTGATCTATGTCAAGGTTTGATTATCTTCAGGATGGAGCATCTACAATTTCTTACACGCTGGTTTGGTTATTTTTACCGCCTTTGTCATAGGAAAAAAAATACTAATGCATTTAATTTCTTAAAAATGACTATATGCAGGCAATATAGAAGCAAGTTTTAAATTTGGAATCTCATCTGCAGGAAATTACTAGTTGATAAGGATTTCTAAGAGTAAAATATACATCTGAGGGTAGTGTTCTTTTTCATCACTAGTTATTTGATGCAGTTTTTAGTAAAACAGTTTAAAAGTCTGTGTATGTCCAGTATACTTTATTGTTGCTGGTCTTGAAAAAAACAGATCCACCATTTCCTTCAGCATCTGGATTAGTCTAATTGGAGTTTAAAAGATCAAAGAAAAAAAATCCACCTACTTTAAGTCTTGCACTGCGTGATAGGGCAGGCATTAAAAGTGTTGAGCTGTTTTCCAGAGCAGGGCTGCTCTAGAGTCCTGGCCTAAAATGTGTATTTGCTTGAAACCATTTTGTATGCAAAGTCTGAACTTTGCCCAGCTAATGGCATGATTTGGAGTTTGCCTGCCTGCGGGTTTCTGTTTTACTCAGAGATCGTGAGGATTCTCTTTCTGTGCCAGTAGTATTCAAGTAAAATGATGTGTGAGGCGCATCTAGGTCTAGGAGCAAGGTCTTTGATTAAGAGCTGATAAAAATGATCAGAGAAGTCAGAGCATAGTTATCTGCAGTAGCACCACTTGTTTTGAGGTGATTGCGTATTAAGACTTGTTTTAAAGATGACTTCAGTGCTGTGACTTAAAGGGTGGGTGTGATTCCCAGAGTCTGGGGAGTAACGTGTCACTAAGAGACTCTCTCTCACTCTAGCAGGGGCAGGTTCCCAGTGCTGCTCTTCCCAACTCCATGAACATGCTAGGACCACAGAGTGGTCAGTTATGTCCACCAGTGACCCAGCCACCTCTACATCAGACTACGCCACCTGTGTCCACTGCTGCTGGGATGCCACCTATTCAGCACCAAACACCAACTGGAATGACTCCTCCTCAACCAGCAGCACCCACTCAGCCATCAACACCAGTCTCATCTTCAGGACAAACCCCTACACCAACCCCGGGTTCTGTTCCAAACGCAACACAGACACAAAGCACACCTACAGGGCAGACTGCAGCACAGGCTCAAGTTACACCGCAGCCTCAGACCCCAGTTCAGCCCCAGTCTGTGCCAACCCCGCAGCCACCCCAGCAACAGCCAACATCTGTGCAGGCACAGCCACCTGGCACTCCAGTAAGTACCAGAGAGTTGCATTTTTTTCTTGTGTAGTGGTGTTCCACATGAGTCCTCCCTATGTATAGCACCATGTTGTGAATGTATAGAGCCTGTACTTTATATGGTTGTCAATAATAGCTTCTACTTTAGAGCAAAGAGTTCGTTATTTAGATGTGTAAAAATGTGCATTCAGATGTTCTTGGCATTATTTGAAGGAGGGGGGGCATAATGAATGACTTCAAACTGCTCAAAGTAAAAATGGCAGCAAAGTGTGGAAAGATGAGGAATAACCGGCCTAATATTATATTTGGCCTTGATCACAGTCAGTCTTTCCTGAACATACAATTTGCATAGGTTTTTTTCTTTTAAGCTTTAGTCAGGAGGAATGCACATGTCAAGGAATGTACCGTGTTTTACTGGGCAGGTGTTTTCTCTGTAAAAGAAGCCTCTTTGGGGCAGAATTCTTCCTTGGCTTCTCCTCTGTAAAACAGAGTTACTGAATGTGTTCTATAGCAACTTGACTACAGTGAGCTCCTATATCCATGTTCTGCACTGTTTTAGAATATCATCTCATGTCTTTTTTGTGCTGTTCATTTTTTAGTAAAGGAAAATATTTCTATATATGCAGTGTCTTTCTTTTGTACTGTTTTTACAACAGCTATCCCAGGCAGCAGCTAGTATTGATAACAGGGTCCCCACCCCTGCCTCAGTTGCTAGTGCTGATACGAATTCCCAGCAACTAGGACCAGATGCACCAATGCTAGAAAGCAAATCAGAAGTTAAAACTGAAGAAACTGAGCCAGAGACTAGTGAGACACAAGTGGAAGCTAAGACTGAGGTAAATGAGATTCTATACAGCTTAACTGAAAGCAGTGATAGATATAAAAGCACTTAATAATGTGTCTGAATTGGTGAGCTAAGGGGTGAGAAGAGGGTAGTTACTGCAAAGTAACTGTCCTGAGGACAGCCATGGATGGAGAGTGCTTTGACGATCTCAAAAGCTAATATTTTGAATGACTGAAGTTTGAGTCATAGATGTAACAGTACATCTTGTTGCATCCTTTCTTAAGGTGGAGGAGGATTTACAAGGATCTTCACAAACAAAAGAAGAAACAGATGGAACAGAACTGAAACAAGAGCCAATGGAAATAGAAGAAAAGAAGCCTGAAATAAAAGTAGATGTTAAGGAGGAAGAGGAAAGTGGCACTAATGGAACCACTTCACAATCTACATCACCATCTCAGCCCCGCAAAAAAAGTACGTATATGAAAACTGAGTTTTTCTTGGGTACTTTATACAAGCCTTTTGTTTTCCACACTCTCTGTTCATGCTTGGGAGGTGTGTTTATTTTTGAAAGTAGGATTCTTTTAATGTTACTTGAATCAAAAGTGACAAAAGCATCTTGTGGTCTTGATCCCATCAGTATTCTCACAGCTTCCTGGTTCTGCACAGAGGACCAAAGGTAGTAAGGCAGTGATTGCAGCATAGATCACATATTTAAATCTCTCCCTGTACACCTTGGCCAGTGCTCTTTCATGGGAGCTCAGTGTGGATACAGCGCTGTCAGTAACCAAGAAATATTCATTACTTTGGTTTTCTCTAAGAGGCTGCATGCACAGCCTTAAAGCTGAGCTTTAGCCTTTACTTCTCTGAGAATCAGGTGCTTGAGCTCTTTTCCTAAGTCTGGATTCTCCAAGACTAGACTGTTATTCTGGTCTTAAAATTTATAAAAGTCCTGTGTAGTTTGCTGTGTACTATTTGTTTGAAACTTTTCTCCTCAGAAATAGTTAGGTCACTAGTCTCTTAAGTTAACCTACAGTGTTAGCACAGATTCGCATTTGAATGCGTCTATACAGTATATTTTTTCAAAAGAAAACTTGGAGGTGTTACAGATCTTGAATGGACTAACAGAAGTGATTGCATGCCTTTGGTTAGTAAGAAATGTGTGAATAAGATTATTAAAGAAAAGAGGCAAAAAGAAATCACTCCTTTTTGTGGTGCAGGCTTACCTGTAGTCCAAGTCTGCAAGATAAGTTTTTTGGACTCAGGCCCCAAAACTTTTATCTGTCTCGATACCTGTGTCCCTTAGCATCTTCTTTTTTGAGATGACCCTTTCTTTGTTTTGCTTTTGATCAAAGGTAAGCCTTCAACATGATATAAATGTCAAAAAACTGAAAATTATGTTCCATTTCATTTTTAGCCTTTTCTTTTGAAGAAAGCTACTTATAATTACATTAGAAGAACATTACAGGTGTATGCTTTCCAGAATGTGATGAAAAATTCAAAGATTTAGTTTGTGCAACTTGAATCTTGATCTCTTGTATATGCCTTGGGTTGCATTTAATTACCAAACATAGGATTTTTATAATAAAACACAGTAAAACATTTTCCCGTAGATGGTAATTTCAGTTTGTAGCACAGTGGGCCAGCCAAATGAGAGCGCACTGCAGATCTAACTGGCAGAGTCTATTTCAAACAAAATGTGACATAGGGAGTGGAAAGCTTATTAATGTTTATAAACCAGTTATGTTCCCAGTGGAAAGAATCATTGCTGCTTGTTTAGAAGTGTGCTTGCAAGTAAATCCAGGGGCGAGGTTGAAAGAGGAAGGCTCTTACAGCATTAGTCTGTGCAGAGCTATACCGTATCATTCCAGTGATTCTGTCTGGGTTACCCAGCATTTCCAACACCTCATTTAGAAACACATTTCTTGTCTTAGAAATACTGTCACTAAGTAGCCGTATAGTATAATACATGTGCAGCTTGAGCGGGTACAACTACATACACAGTTTTAAATGGAGTCGTTTTCCCACCAAGTAGTTTATCCAACTTTAATAGAGCGTTTGTATGAAAATGCTAAATAAGCCAAGAGGTATTCAAGAGCAAATACCAAGAAGTGTGCTTAAGGGTTATATTATATCTTAAAACCACTTATGAGATTCATCTCATGTTTTTCATTGGTTTCATTTTTCATTGGTATTTGGTACTCCTGACTGCACAGGAGGGATGAGGAGTTCCTGAGGTGCACACCAGAACGACCTGGGCTGCAGCAGGTCTGTGCTGCAGCTGCCAGAGGGAAGTCTCCCAGCTGGAAGTGGGCATGGCGCATGCTGTAAGATCATTTAGCAAGCAGTAGACAGGCATCTTAATGTTGGAAAAGATTCACCTGGGCCTTAAAGGAGTGGTTTTGGGGGTACAAGTGGCTTCTGTTGTGGAGCTGGTATCTCATCTATTTGTACCCCACACATCCAGGCGTACTGAACACCACAGGCCTGGCTGTACTCATCAGTATTACTAGATTGTGACCTGACTGACAAAGTGGGAAATGCTGTAAGGGCTAGACAACAGCAGGCTAATAATGCTGAACTAAAGGTCTGCTCAGTTCACCTGCACCAGAATACCAGTAGATTAGCTATTCTGGAGAATTGCAGACACCTGTTTCAGCAAGCTATCCTTCCTCTCCCTGTTTCATCTTTGTAAATGGGGGCTTGATACTCCCATGTTCCAAATTTGGGGTTCAGGTTTGGTTTCTGTGCATCTAATATAAGCAAGAAGGGAAGGTTTTTGTTTACTTGCCTGTTACCTTGCAGTCTTAAAAGAAAAAGTGCTCCTGTCTTCTCGTGGATGAGGCCACCTTACAGCTTGGTGGCCTTCAAAATTAGTTGTATTGTTTTTTTCCTTCTTTATAAGATATAATAATTCAAAACCTGCAAGGGCCTGGTTTGGGGGAGTCTTTTCAGGTGTATCGTTCCTATAATTTTGAAGAAGTCTTCATCTTCCTTTCAGAATTTTCTCCCTAGTAATCATAATCAGTGTTTCCTCTGAAGAAATAAAAATTTAAAAAAAGAAAAAAAAATAGCATTATACTCTCTTCTGGCAGATAATGCATCATCATGATGCAGGCAAAGATCCCATCTTCTTACCACCCACGCATCCAAGACAAAATTGGGATAACTGGATGCCAGCTCCTTACAAAGATCATGCTACAGGAGAACTGAGAGCATATAATTGTGGGAGAGGGGAGAACAGAAACTTTGCTGTAAAACCTGTGTATGGAGAGGTCATATGATCAAACGTTCTGTTATTAGTCATTTTCCTTAGAGGCAGAAAAGCTTTTTTGCTGCTAAAGATGAAGGCGTCTTTTCTTTACATTTGTAGGTGAAGTCATAAACCTAAATAACAACTGGATTTTAATTTATTTTTTTAAACCAGAATGAAAGTGGATTGTAAACTTTCTCAGCAATGATAATTAATTTTTAAGGAACTTGGCAGAAGTTCTGCAGAAGCTCTACTGTTTGCTTTTAAATCTAGATTCTCGATTCTCTCTATTTTGAAAGATTCTCTAGCTTAGTGCTATATTGTGATATAGGTCAGTACAGGGAAACTTTTTACAGCAATGTCAAGCAGGTGGCCAGAATAGACTATTAAAAGATGCTTTTTGACTTTTAAATCTTACTTGATTAAGTACTTTGGATTATCAGGTTATAAAGTAACTGAGCCAGAGTAAAACAGTTCCAGAAGCAATACAGAATACTTTTTCTCACGAACAGAATTCTGTATTTCCTGCTGTTCTTGAATTCCATAATATAACTTTGTTTATACAATTTTGAGAGTAATGGTAGTATTCTTTTCATGGGAAAGTGCCAGTATAATGGAAGAGAATTACCATTTTGTCAGGAGTGAGATAATGGCAACATCTGAACTGATCATAAAGTTGCATTTGCTGTTGTAACAGCAAAGGTAGGCCTCTGGCTCATCTTGTTTTTAATCTGTCTGGTTCGAGTTCAGTAGTTGCAGCATAAGATCTTGATGGATCTGTAAGGCAAGCCCTTGCCGAAGCCCTTATGGCAGCTTACATAGTCTTTTGCCATGATTTGGCTGACTTGGGGATGCTGTCTTACCTCTCATGTGCATGAGCAGCAGTCCTTTCTCCAGTTACAGGCAATGCACTCAAACTCTTACAGCTTCCCTTTGCTCTCCAAGTACTACTTCTATCCTGGCTAACAATTTCCAGGAGCTGCAGCATCCACAAATGCTTAAAACATCGAGAACATAATGTTTCAGAAATCGTTCAGTTGCGTCAACTTGATTTCTTGTCGTGCTTTATTTTTTTGTGTAGTTTCAGTGAGCACAGTTGAGGCAAAGCCTCCCTCTTGGAAGTATAACCCTAATGAAAAAAGAGGGGAAAAAACTTATAATAGTCATAGATTTTTAACCAGAAATCATCCCCCCAAACAACTTGTATCTTACCAAAGCACCATCTGAGTGACAAAAGCAACGATCAGCCTTAAAGGGGTCTCTGTAGCCCTTTTGATTTAAGTGCTTTCATGAGAACTCCTAATTGTTCCATTTTATTGGTATTGTTCTCGTTTCAACCAGGTAGATAAATATTAGATGCCAACCTGCTCTTCTTAGTTGACTTTTTTTTTCTGAATAATAAGCATTCTTCCCTATTTAAATGCTTTGTTCCTAAGGAAATAAATGTAATTACGCTGTTGAGATGTTCAAAGAGCTCTCCAAGTTATCATTATTTTTCAGAAAATGCATTGCCTTTCTTGTCCTTGTCATCCACTACTGAAAGAAACATGGCTGTTGCCATGCCACTGTTGCCAAGTGGTTGTAATGATGCATATATATCTTGGAAGTATTAACACTTTCAAAATCAATTAAGGGTCCATCAGACCAGGATTGCTTGTATACTATGGCCAGAAAATTCCTGTGCCAGCTATCAAGACATCTGGTTACCTTCTGAAGAGCTGGCTCTTTGGCCCTGTCCACTAGGGTTCCTTTGCTAGAAGAATCTTAACACAGGAATAGCAAAAGATGTCAGAAGGGAAGGAGAAGAAAATAGGCTGTTAGTCTCATCTCTGAAGAGATAAGCTTCATCCATGTTGAAGCAATTGATTGCTAATATGGCTCTGGATAAATTTTCCATCCTCTTGAATATTGTATCGCTGAGGCTTGCAGTTGTTCTTATCCCCTTATGCTGAGAATATCGTCTAGTGTGATTTGAGTAAATGCAAAAGCTACTCAGTCTCCTGATTTTAAGTTTTGCTTTTAATCACCTATGCAGATCAGGACATCACTTGTGAGATTTCTATGTTAACATAGCTTATTTTTGGGGGTGGGGAGTCAAGTGGTTAGGATACCTGAAAGGAAACTTTCTAACCTTTCCAACTTTCCTTAACAGTTTTCAAACCCGAGGAGCTGCGCCAGGCTCTCATGCCTACCCTTGAAGCTTTGTACCGGCAGGACCCAGAGTCTTTACCTTTCAGACAGCCTGTGGATCCCCAGCTTTTAGGGATTCCGGTGAGTTGGCATTAAAACATATTAAATGTTTCAGTGTTTTGTCTTTTCTCATATAAATGTTTTATCTTTTCTGTTCAACATAGTGTGAGCAGTTGACATCTTAAAAATAAAAGATTTTGTGTGTGTGTTTGAAGGACTACTTTGACATTGTGAAGAATCCTATGGACCTTTCAACCATTAAACGTAAATTAGATACTGGGCAGTACCAAGAACCGTGGCAGTATGTGGACGATGTTTGGCTAATGTTTAACAACGCCTGGCTTTACAATCGCAAGACTTCCAGGGTCTATAAGTTTTGCACTAAACTCGCGGAGGTGTTTGAGCAAGAAATTGATCCTGTTATGCAATCACTTGGCTACTGTTGCGGGCGCAAGGTAAGTATTCCAAGGATTTGCATTTTCCAAAGAGCTTTGCTTGATGGATCAGATAAAACATATGCTTCAAGTACTTTTTTTTTTTAAATTGAAATAAGGAAATGAAAGTGCTAGTAAAAGTATAGCTTTTTATTGGCATGCTAAGAGCTAAAAAAAAAAAAAAGTGGGTAGCATCGTTCTTGCTGTTAATCTATTATTGTATTTTTCTACCTTGGAGAATACCTTTTTTGATCATAAGCAATATTAAAATGCTTTGCTTCTTATGTCCATTGCAATAAAGTAGGTGACTAGAGGGGGTCAGCTTTTTAGTTCATATAGTTACTGTAATTCCAGTAAGAGAGCTTTACTAGTATATTTACAATAGCTTAGGAAAGTGTTATAAACATAATGTATTATGATATTCTTAAGCGTCGAGCATGCCTAATAGATACTTGATTAATATAAGTTTACATTTTAAAGCATCTTTTCTCCCCATTGTTTTGCAGTATGAGTTTTCTCCACAGACCTTGTGCTGCTATGGCAAGCAGTTGTGTACTATTCCCCGTGATGCTGCCTACTACAGTTACCAGAATAGGTAAGTCCTTGACTTTTTTTTCTTCCCTTACTCGGGAAGCAAAATCCTCTGAGTTCTCTGCACTTGTGGAGGAGGATTATTAACCTTTTCTTTCCTTCATCTGCTAAATCAGGAAAAAGTTACTTGTTTATCCTTGCATGCTGTCCTTTTGCAGGTGACCCTTTAGCTTCCTCTACTGCAGGTTGATACACGCAGCACTTAAATGCTTGCTATTAGCTAGGCTGCACCACTGAAGTAGAAGTTCTCCATGTTTTCCACAAAATCAGTAGCAGGCCTTACAGGAGGGAGAAGGACAGAACTACAAAAAGGCACTGAGAGATGTATGTTGCCTTGTTCTGGGAGAACTACAAAAACATGCAGTTTTATTTCCAAATTACTGACAAAATTTGCAAAGCAAACAGTATGGTAATAAATTTTAAGACTCACATTGTCTTCCCAGTTAGTATTTAATTCTTTTTAAACTAGCTTTGACTTAGCATTGGAAACTTCCCAGATTCCATGAAAAGCTAGGAGAATAATACTCTATATTAAATTTTTATTAATACTAGGATTTGATGTTAGTATTATTATTAAACAACAGTATTTTAATATTTTCCGTTTAATACTTAAATCAACAGTTCTATAATGGATAACAAAGCGAACTTAGAACGTAGCTTTGTTCTTGGGTTTGGTCCCTTAGTTTGTTTTTTTCCCTCCAAAAAAATTACGAAACATAAACAGGCTAAGAAACAAACTTCCTTTTCCCTGTTTAAAACAAAGTTATGAATTTCTTTGCAGAGGCCTGACAGTCTATCAGTCTTACAACTTCGAAGTGCCACAGCAGGCTATTGTCTAACTGAGGTTGTGGAATGAATCTAGACAGTCAATGCTTGCATTTAGTCTCTCTTAAAATGATCCCTACATCACAAAACACATTGTAAGGTGGCGCAAGATTGTTGTATACTACATAGCCAAAGCAGTTCAGATATGGGAGATGAAAACACGTTGGGTCTGAGGTGGCTTTTGTGAGGCAGATAGTATTGTTATGAAGGAATGTAAATTCACAGGCTCTCATAAAAGGTTTTATACAGCTGCTGTGAACTCTCAAAAAAAAAAAAAAAAAGTCAGCCTGAAGAGAAATAAAGAAATAAAATGCATTTAAATGGATAGTACTTCAGTAGCCGCTGTGATCTTTAAATACCAATTCTGTGTGGTAGAATTTCAAATACTCTTAATATTATGCATCCAGATAGTACTGTATGTGAAAAGAATAGCAACTTCAAAAATAATCGAAGAAGGGGTCATTTTTCTTTGTTATACCTCTCCTGTTTAAGTTAGTAGTAAGTCATTTGGATTGCTCAGTGGAAGGCGATGTTGGTTGCTAGCACGAAGTACAGGGTTGATGGGGCAGTGGGTTCCTCTGGACTTGGTGGCATGCTATTTCAATTTCCTGCCTGTAAAGTCCAGTCTAAAAAGGTAGTTACAAAAGGTGGAAAAGAGGCACTGGGAAAGGGAGGTGATCTGCCTCAGTGTCAATAGGCCAGCAACAGAACTGAACTAGACGTAGATTTCTGTTCATCCAGGTACATTGAGAAAGGATTGGGGGCTTTTGGATTTTTTTTGTGACTTGGTTTTATTTTGCTTTTTTTTTTTGAGGTTTTTATTTCAGGCCAATTAAATCTTGACTGATGAATGTTTTTTGTAGTGTGTTTGTTTTAACAAGATATTTCTGAAGATCGGTCATCAAATTTTAAGTGTACATTTAGCTTATCAGATCAGAGACCCCTCATTCAACAGCTGTATTGCTATAAAACAGTCAAATTAACTGTTTCCTATAACAACTATTTTCAGATCTTAATTTTCTCTTAAAATACTAAATCAGTGGAAAAAAAAAAAAACTGTGGCTCCAGCTGATCTTTACTTGGTCAAATGTTCTGTAATTGGAAGATGTCAACATTGGATTTACTTGAAGTCCAATGTATTTCATAAACAAATTACAACTAAGAATATTTAGGCACCATTGAATAAATGAACTCCAGCACTGCAGTTCTGTGATTAAAAATTAGTTATTTGGAATAGAACTATTTGGCTTCCATACGTTACAGAGAAGCTTAGGTTAAAATAAGTGTTCAGAAAATATGGTTTTTGTGTCAATATCCATTTGAAAAAAGTGATTGGTGTTTCACATCAGTGCTAGCATTCAATTACTAATTTAGAATTTCCTTCAAGTACACTTCAATTACAGTTGGAAATTCACGTGTTAATGTAGAAACTAAGCCTTTTCTGGACTTTGATATTGAAACATAATCTTATTCTTCTCTGATAAACGGGAATCAGTCACGTGAACAGTCTGCATTTGAAAAGCTTTTCATTTTTCATGTGTTGCAATAAGTACATTGCTTGGATTTTCTGACTGTTACAACTAAAATATTGTATGTTTCCTAAAGTTTTTGTTGAATATTTGTAGTGGCATGCAAAAATCAAAGAATTTCAAGCAGGTCTCCATTTCTGAGGGTCCATGTTCATAACAACTTACAGTTACTATTTCACCTTGGTTATTTTATGGACAGAAATTCATGATCTTCAGGTGATTCATTTTCACTGTATTTCAATTTTCATTTCTTCATTTTAATACCATGTATAATACCATGTATGAAGGCTTGACTCTTGCTAGTGTTAGGCTTTGGTTCTGCAGCACGTAAAAATCCCATGCTCTGCTTCGATCTGTGGATTGCTGGGGAACCGCAGCACTGGTCTCCTGCAAGACCAAGCTTCCCGCAGCTGCAGCGTGAAGCAAGGGTGAACAATTGGTACCAGTGGAGCTAGTTAGGTTTGTGTGGTGTGTCCTAAATCCAATATTGAAGGCAGCCTCGCTGCTCAGCTTCAGGGGAGCGCTTTGAGAGCCCATAAATGGTTCTGAAAATGGATCAGAATTAACTATTTCTGGGATTGCTTAAATGTAACAGTATTTATAGAGGCCTTGATCAGGGATTTTTTTCTTTACATACACCCCTTTTGTTTGGGTCCTCGTGCATTTCAGTCCTTCCCAATTTGACTCCTAAAATAAGCAACCTTGTTAATAAGGAAATAATCAGTGGGGATTAGTGTTTGTGAGTTTGTTTCTTGTTTTTAAATTGAAGAAAATTTTAAAGGAGGGGATGACTTAAAAAGAAAAGTGGACAATGTGTAAAAAACGATATAAACTGTCACCTTATTATGGCTCTAAAAAACATACTAGAAGATACTGTATTGTTTCAGAGTATGGGCTGAGGAGCAAGTGAAGTCAGTGTAAATGAGATGTGAAGTGTCACTACCCACTCCCAAAATGCTCTTCTGTAATATTGCTCTGTAATAGTTGTGAAATATTTATCACTCCCAGTGATTACAAAATAGTGGAATAAATCTTTTCTGCTGGCCTCATTCTGTTGCATTAGCAGCTCCAAAAGTCTTGGTTTTGCTTGAGAGGATGATGTGTTTAATCCTAGTTGAGCTGACCCAGAGAAGACAAGTCACTTGCAGTTTAACTTGCGGTAGGCTGGCAGGCAGGGAGCAGACATTTTAGCTCACATGGTTGCTATCAAAGTTGCAGCTGCCCTGCTGGTAAGATTATTACATGGCTATGTCAGTATGGGCTATATTAACTAGAATAAAATACACCTTTTTCCTCTTTGTGTCGCTGCACGCCCAATCCCACAGCAGAAGCAGCATTCAGTGAGCTGCTGCATTTAAGTGGTTCTTGGCTGGCGGAGTAGCTCTTGAAGCCTGAGCCAGCTGGCAGAGTTTGCAGAAGTTTTAAGGCTCTTGTAAATTATGCTATGGTAACACAGACCTGGCTCCAGTTTGGCGAAGATGCAGATCACTCTTAGGAACTTCTTTCCTCGATTCTTCGGGCACTGCTGAAGGACCCAGTCCCACTTGCTTGCATTGTGTTTTACAAGCATTTTAAAAATGTCTGGTGGTGACCTCATGGCCAGTGCGTGTCGCAGGAAGAAATCCTGATCCATAAATTTCAACAGAGGCCTATAAATGGCTTCTGTTGTCTCACAGTCTTGGAGATCTGTCACCTGGCTTCCAGTAGTTTAAGTGTCTGAGTATGTGTTTTAAGGGGCAAGCTGCCATATTAATCTCCATCCCTTAAGTTGTTGGTTCATTGTGACACTGAGTCTTGTTTGATGCCTTTTATACTTACCGTTCTTACAGTTCTAGCGTTTGAGTACTAAAACTGCATCTACTGTGCTGCCATCGCTGCTTATACTCTCTCACTCCTGATCCTCCATAAAGCTCCTTTATTTTGATGATCCTTTGTGGCCTTCCTGCATTTTACAGCTGTGGCCTCTCTTTGTTACCTTTGTTCATGTGTGAATTCATATCCTTTCCAAACATTTAGCCTCTTGTTTTTTTTAATGACCCTGACAACTTTGGTTCCAGTTCATCTGAAATAAAACAAAACAAACAAACAATGCCAAAAAAAAGTTCTGTGTAATTTAGATTTTTTTTTCAAATGCAGATTGTATTTTTGTAGAGTTTCATTCCAATTTACTCAGCTCTGCTTGTTAAATTGCATTATTGGTTTTGCTGAGTATAACTTGGATTGGCTGTTGGTCTGGGGACCAAAAATTCTCTGTCTTGTATTCAATTTGTAAAGCTTAATTGCACATCCTTAACGTATTTGATAAATATATTGTATGTATGTACAATATTTAATGTTGTTCACATATATACATATATTGTATTTATATAGATAAATGGCTGGAAACTCTGACCCATAATTGCATTTCTGTTAAATGTTTGTCTAGAGTATGGATTTGGTTTCATTTATATTAAATAATATAAGCTGAGCAATTGGTCACATTTGATCTTATAGTCAAATAACTTTTGATTTAATATTTTTATAGATTTTTTTCAATACCAAGTGTTTCTGCTTTTATAGTTTTTACTGACAACCAGGAAATGCTTTCAGCATATTTTCTAATTGCTTAAATCTGTAAAAGTGTGTTCTTAAAGCTCTTTGACAGGCTATTTTTTTAACCAAAGGAAACTTGATCAGACTAGAGCCTGGAATCAAAGAGCATTTTTTCCCTAAGTGATGCAAATCAAATCCAAATTCTTAAATTTGAAGTCTGTATCTACGTAGCGCTTGGTAGCTACTTCATTTATCCTGCCCAAATTTTGAATCTGACGCTCGACTATTTGTTAGTAATGATGGCCGAAATGTATAAAATGAGACCGAATGCTAATCTGTGCTTTGCCTTGGCTTTCTGCTCTGTGTTGTCTTGGTGTTTGCGTCCTACCTCTTACGTCTGTGCTGTTTGTTCCCTTCCCTGTTCTCTAATCCTGCCCTTCCCTCCCCTCTGTTCCTTCTCATTGTCCACACTGACCCATCAATCAACCAACAACGCCCCCCCTTTCGTCGTGGTGATCTGCCCTGCTCTGGTTGGTGGCTCCGTGCTTGGGTGGCTGTATATTGTGCTGGACCAGTTCACCCAAATATGGCCTTCTTGCTGACAGGTATCACTTCTGTGAGAAGTGTTTCACTGAAATCCAGGGGGAGAATGTCACCCTGGGTGATGACCCTTCCCAGCCTCAAACGTAAGTCGGTTCCTTTCTCTTTCACATTTCGTTTTTAGAAGGAGGGGGGCAATGTGTAGTCCTGATGCAAACATGTGGTGTCAATGGGGAAATGCTGGCTTTCTTATTAATGAGAGATTTTTGCAATAACAGGTAACAGTTGTTACTGTGCGAAGTCTGTGCAGCAGTGTCTGGTTACGCTGCTCACTGAAATAACGTGGTTGGGGCGGGGGGAGAAGGAAGCTGTGTCAATAAATGTCACTAATCCCTTATCTTTTCAAATGAAAGACTTCTGCTAATCCTGATGTCTCGCCTTTTGAAGCACAGCTTTTGTTTATGAAACCAATGGCTTGTCTTTAACCTGGCCAGAGAATAAGATGCCCTAAGATTTATGAGGAACACAAGCTGCTTTGGAAGGTGGCTGCTTTACTGACAATAGCTTCCCTTGTTCTTTGTGATGTAAAATTTATGTATATACTTGGCTATTTATTATTTTGTTTTTAATTTACCACAGAAAATTAAATTGGAAAAATATTTTCTGTAGCTTAAAATAAAATGAACTGAATTACTTTCTCAGAATAGAAAATGCCGATGTGCTTTCTTCAGATTTGGTTTGCTTATTTGCTGCAGTTCAGAATAGCATGATAATGTCTCAGCCTCTGATATAAAGGTAGTACTGAGTTTTCATATTAACTCTTTGTCTCTAGAACCATCTCTAAAGATCAGTTTGAGAAGAAGAAAAATGACACACTAGATCCTGAGCCGTAAGTAACCATGCCATTCTTTTTAAGATAGTCTCATGACTTTCACTTGTTCTTTAGCCAGCACTTCAGAAATTAGACAGTGAATAAAGTCTTCCTATTTCCTTCATTTCTGCCTAAACACACTGAAATCTTTCTCTAGAGTTCATAGCACAACATGCAAATTTGATGTCCACCATTGATAACCAAGAGAAAAACGTGAGCCCCTTTTAGTGGCTGTTTCTGTTTTACTGAAATAAAAGCCTAGTGTTTGAGTGCTGTGTTCTTCCCCTGAATATTTGGGTACCTACAAATGCTCAAAGGGAGGGGGATTAGAAATAAATCTAGCTGCAAATTTACTTCTTAAATGTGAACTTTTCTAATGGCTGCTGCTGCTGAAAGGGAGCTCATGTTCTCTGCTGCGTGGTTCTGCCCTGCTGCTTTGCACCACTCTGGTGCACTTAGGTGAGCTAATTCAGGCTGTTGGGTGCCTGTCATACAGTGGAAAACTAACCCAGGACAAAAAAAAAAAATTGGGTGGGGGAAATTCCATTCCTGCTGGGGTAGTGATCTGAAATGGCTCAGTAAAGGTGCAGAAAGCACCAAAACTGCATCGCTGTGGGTGGGACAGAAGAGCAAGATCTCTTCTGGTGGTGACCTGCTGCCTTGTAACCCCCTCATGTAACTTACTGCTCCTGTAACCCGGCTACATGAGATGCTGAATGCTGAGGAACAGGATGCAGTTAATCGCAGGACCTTTCTAAATTAAATAAGAGAGACAAGTTGAAAGAGTTTAAGATTGTGCTAAGCAAAAAAAAAAAAAAAAAAAAAGGTTGGCAGGTGTTTTAAGTAACTTTCAAATAAAGCCAAGAGTATAAAAGAGTAATTTCTAAGGCGTGTTCTGCAAGGCACTGCACAACCTACCTAAAAATGGCCCTCCATTGTACCGAGCATTTCATACCAAGCCGCAAGCATGGTGGGTGTGCACCTGGGAATTCAGCATTTTTCTCTTCAAATTTAGCTAGACTTCTAAAAACACGTTTTTCTCTTCACCTGAGTGCTCAGCCACTGAAAGGCATCCTCCTTACTTGAGTCTGTTACACATGGGAAGTTCTGTGAAAGTCATGTGGGATATTCCTGTAGTAGCATTGTAGTGGTACTCCTGTTGTCCTTAACTAGCTTCTGCAAGATTTGATCTTACTGCTGTTCTGTTCTCTGGCAGTTTGATATGTAACACATTTTAATACCTTTTCTCATCTTTGCAGATGCTAGATAGAGCTCCTTTGTCAGCCTTTTGAGGATGGGCTGCTGAGCTAGACCATTGCATTTGATTCCATAAACAGTGTTGCGGTCTTAAAAGAGAATTTTATTTTTGACATATGTTTAAAAAAGAAAAAAAACAGTGTTGCAGAGCTATGCAGGCGAAGACAAGTTAATACATGTTTTCTTGGCACAGTTATTCACGAATGACTAGTTTTTACATTTACAGTAAGTTGAGCAACCATTTAGTCAGCTTGTGGTTGTTGCAACAATTGAAAATTAAATCTGTGAAGGTATTGTTAAGCAGAAGTCTGTGGAGCTGGGAAAACTCAAAGCTCCACTTAGAAACAGATAGAAATGATTCAGGAAGTTTTGCACAAAAACAAATTTCACATTTTTAACTAATAAATTTAGTACATTTTACAAGTCTTTATATATAGATGTATAGATGATATGTATATATAGATGTATATCCTATTTGCACATGAGATAATTAGATGCATATCTGAAGCTGTTTAGCGAGTACTGTTTTTAACTGGTGTATAAATTGGATCTGCCAAAGTTGATTCAGTTCCTAGCAGAGGGTTAGACAATTCTGGAAAATTACCTGCCGAACAACAAAAGTGATTGGCTGTTATTTTTTTCTTCTCAGGTTTGTTGACTGCAAAGAGTGTGGTCGGAAGATGCACCAGATTTGTGTATTACATTATGATATTATTTGGCCTTCAGGGTAAGATGTTTGTTAGCTTTTTAACCCCTGTATAATAAGAGAGATGTTTATATAATTAAGATTTTCTGCATTTGCTTTTTAATATTCATTAGTGTCTTTTAGTAGTTGAGTACAGATGGACAAAGCATTTCTAAATTTTTTTTGCATTTGTGGTCTCATTTCACTATATTCAGGTGGAAACATACGAAACAAACTTGTTCATATACTCATGTTTCTGTGGTTTCTTTCTAAAAATTAAACAATGGAAGCTGATTGGAGGTAGGTGTGTGTACTAACAAACAAATGCAGTTCTATCTGCTTAGTATAACTCAACCAGTTCAGAAGGGCTTTAAGTCCCTCAAAAACGAAAAGGTGTAAGCTGTTCAAATCCAGAGAAGAATACATTGTACCTTGACAGTTAATATTATGTGTTCAAACTTTGACCTTAAGGTAGCCAGTAGCAAGGCTTTATTTATTTATAAGTTTTTGGCACTTTTTTTTTCCTCTGTAGGTTTGTTTGTGACAATTGTCTGAAGAAAACTGGTAGAACACGTAAAGAAAACAAATTCAGTGCTAAAAGTAAGTTTGATGTTTCCATTTGTGTGTTCAATTTTTATTTTCTCCCTGCCATCACTAATTTCTTCTTTTGCAGTTTTTTTAATATGTTAGCTTTTTGATTGAGACTTTCTGTTGTCATGGTAGACAGTATGAGAACAGTTGCAAAATGGGGAGTAGCGTCACCCAAGGCTTCAGTAGCTGTTAGTATTTTATAGACCTACTCTTCATGAGTTTAGTCAGCTTTAATGCTGCCTGATGTCCTTAGCATCTATGTGCCTATTTTCCCTGAGACTTAAAAAAAAAAAAAAAAAGAGGGAAGAAAAGGAAAAAAGAAAGGAAAGGAACGGAAAGGAAAAAGGAAACAAAAGGAACAGAAGAAACATTAGACTGCATGTACACGTTTCCATGTGGTATTGAAACTGAAGTAAATTAGTGTCACATCTAGGCCCTTCAAAAACTATGTAGTAACAAGTTGCACTGCATTTCAGGCATACTGTGGTGGTGCCAAACACTAATGTCGTTCTAGAGTTTTTCTTGCTTCTAGAGTGGACTATGGTATAAGAACTGTCAGATGGAATAAGTAGCCAATAGCATCATATGTGTAGGTTTGGAAGTAACTGTTGTTGTAACCTTGTTGAAATATTTACTGAAGCATGCCAAAAACTTCTAGGATCAAGTAGTCTCCATCTCCTTAATAATCCTCATACAGGCGTTCTTTGCACACAGCTAACATCAGAGAGAATAATCTGAGAACCTTTATGCACTGTAGAGGACAAAAGCCAAAAAAAAAAAAAAAAGCAGAGAGGCTATTATGGGAAACGCAGTGTCAACAGCATAGAGTAGAAAAATAGTTCAGAAACAGAGTGATTCAGATGTACTTTGAAGAAATCCAGACAAACTTCAATGGCTAGAACATGCAGGTGTACTTGATCTCTCCCTCGTTCTTCGATCCTTTGAAATTCTGGGTGTTACCTCGTCATACAATGTTTGTGAACCTGAATCTTCTCCATTTTAATAAAGGAGTGGTTTTGCATTAAAGATTTTCATATGATCATATGTGGTTGATTGTATTTCCAGCATAGTAAGAGATTTTAAGTGGGATAACTAGCAGGCATTGATTTCCCTTTCCTTCTCATTGCCTATCCTGTTTTCTTTTTCCCATAATGATTTGAGTCCTGCTGCCAGCCATAGCCTACTGGTGGGCTCAGCTATTGAGATCAGTTTTGTTTAACAGTGCTGTAATAGAAACACAAGAACTGGGAAGGAAAGCTTCCTCTTGTTGTCAAAACCTTGGTCTTACTATGGACATAAAAACAAATACAAGTGGTGAATGTTTAAAACATTAACATGTTTCCTTTCTCCTCTTTTCACTCCCCATAATAACCCTTACTGAGTTATCATCAGTATTTCTACACTCTCTCAAACATGTCGTCACTCCTAATGATCAAGAAAGCACATCCCTCAGCTGAAAGCTATTGCTCAGCTGTTCTGGTGACATAATGCATATTAAGTAAAACCAGTTATCTTAACCACATTGCAAGTAAATTGCATAAAGCTGATAGCAGACTAAATACAACCTGTAAATGAGTGTACAGCTGGGGTTTGCTGTGAAATTCCTATCTGTTGAAGAATTTTTCGTACTAAGAAAATATATAAATATTGTTTGACTAGTAGCTAATGCAGAAAATGTTTCAAAGCCTAAAGATATCCTGACAAATAAGTCACCTAAAGAAGCGTCCTGACAAAAAATGACAGTAAGCCAGAAGTCTGACTTTCTTCCTGTCTGCCCTATTACTCATCCAATAACCAATATTTGCCATTGCTACTACAACAAAACTTCTGTACTTAGGCTGCCTGAAAACCTTACTACATTGTTATCGGTTTGGATACCGTTCTTCAGATTTGAACTACAGTTTTGATAGTCATAGAGTCATAGAATATCCTGAGTTGGAAGGGACCCATAAGGATCATCAAGTCCATCCATTCAGTCCAAGTCCTGAGCTTTTATTGGAAGTATGTGTTAGATGTGTCCAAGAAACAAAATATGGTTGCTTTTTAAAAGAATTTGAAAGTTCTCATATATCAAAATACGTGGCTTTTAGTTCCATTCCTTACAGTGCATGTAATCTTAATGCTCCTTTTTTATCTATCTTATTTGGCCCTTTTCTTAATTTTTCGAGTCTTTTTGCATTGCAGCATAAGGGAGAAGCAGATATTTGGTTGCTTAGCATTAGAAAGATGGTAAAATGAAAACACGCTAAGACTGTAGATTTAACTAAAAGAGCTTTCTAAAAATGTACCAACTCATTAGCAGAAATTGAGCTGTTTCTATTTTTTCTTGTTTGTCTTGAAAGAAATCAGAACTAAATGTTTTCTTCAGAAAATATCTGAAAATTCTTTAAAATCAATCACCTTCCGTTATATATGGAAATCCCAATATCTTTAGCCAGTACTGTGTTGGAATATGTAAAGGAAATAAGTATCTTTATACTTTAACCTTCTTTCAAATTATTTTATTGATTGCCATCAGTGTTGTGTCACTGATGTTATAACCAAAGAATCTCACTGGACAAGGGGAAAGACTAAAAGATGTAAAATAAGATTGTTGTGTTTGACAATTTGTATAAACTGATTGCAAAATAAGCATTCAAGTATGTAGAAAGTAAGATCTTCCTTTGAGTATACGTGGCTCCATTCCCAGTGTCGGTGCCTAAAATAATTTTTATCAAAGATTTTTTTATTGCAGCATTCTATATGCAAGCTCAGTAGTCAGGAAGAAGAATCAACAGTGTTGTGTCAGTAGCCAGATAACAACTGAAAAATGAGTCAACAGAGCTGAAAATCAAATGCATGTTAGTAAAATGAACATCTGTAGATTGAACCATCATTTTAGCCAAAGATAGTAGGTGGGCCATAGAAAGTAGAAATATTAGTGTTAAAATAAATACAAACAGTAAGGTAAGAAAAGTGGTTATTAATCTTCAAGTCAAAGCAGTGAGCTACTTTTGTTTTCTTAATTTAAAACAATCTTCATCTTAATTTCTGTAATTTGTTGTGGATTTATTTGACAACTTTCTGTATTAGTACAAGAGCAGCTATGCACACAAAAGCTAATTGTAAATGTAAAGACTTAGAGAAGGGATCTGGACAATATGGGGACTTGAACTTTTAAAGACCTGTATCACTGTGCAAGAACTATTCAAGCTTTATGTGCAGATTACTGTAACTGTTCCATCTAAAAGCTCTTGAAAAGAAAAGAAAAAGCAATGAAATCTCCATTGAAGTCAAAAGGCTTTTCATTTCTGTTGATTTGCTTTGCTTGAAAAGGTGTGGCATTGAGCCAGATCTATAAAGTGATGTAATCTCTGTCAAACAGCCAAATAGTGTTTTTGTTAGGAGAAAACATTTGCAGTGTTCATAAAATAAGCCTGCAAATTTAAAAATGCTACGTAAAGCCTTCTTTGTTAGTTCACTTACTAAGTAATTTTTCCACTGTAGTGGTTTTAGTTTCCATGTAACCGTATGAATGCTTATGCTCTGGTTAAAAACACGGGTTGCTTTGCTGTTTTAATTTTGGCTGTAAAAAGAAAAAACATCGTAATTTTCATATGAAGATAAAACAAAGGAAGAAAGTATAGTTATGCAGAGAAGTGAGCTGAGACACTGTACAAACATGATAACTGACCCTGAAATGAAGTGGTTTCACTGGTATTAACACTTGTGTTGTCATGTTCTCCCCCTTCAATTCCAGGGCTACAGACTACTCGTTTAGGAAATCATTTGGAAGATAGAGTAAACAAGTTCTTGCGGCGACAGAATCATCCTGAAGCTGGAGAGGTCTTTGTCCGAGTGGTAGCAAGTTCAGATAAGACCGTAGAGGTTAAACCAGGAATGAAATCCAGGTTAGTAATATTAATTGCAATAAACACAATCTTAATATTTTATTATGATGCCTTCCTGCACACATGTTGCAAAACTGTGCCAATTTACACCTGAATCCCTTTGCAGAAATTTGAAACTTAGGCATGAATAAGCAGGTTATGAAAGGTAAGAAAAAGTAGTACAAAGCAAATGATCTTGGAGGAGGTTGACAGCTTTATTTGGACTGTTTGGTGGGCATGTGGAGGGACACTCTGGTTTTGGTTATAATACTCTGACTTTGTATTACTAAATCTAGAGGAAGAGTCTGACCATGCTTTGGTTAACGTTACTGAATACATAGTTTACTTTGGAACATTTGCTGAGATTGTTACTTACTGTTCCTTCAATTTGTTGTGTTTTATAAATACTTTAGCTTTCAGAAGTTATTATTTAATCTACTTAATGGTAAATGAAAAACTTGAAATTTTTATAAAGTATTTGGGATTTAATTCATAAAGGTAATGTTGGCGTCACGTCATCATAGCGCATCAGGTTTTTTACTCTGCAGTATATTTAAAAGCTGGTGGTTTCTGAGGGTGTTCTTGTATTCAGTGCTTGCCTATTCAGTCATATGTTAACTATATGGACAGTTTTTTCCCATGAGTTGTGCAGTGACAGGCTCTGTTTTAATACAGCTGTGGTCTGACCCTAGTTTAACTTCTGCATAAGTATTTCTAATGAGTTAAAAGGAAGTTAAAAAGAGTTTTCTCCTTCTGGTAGGATGCTGGTTTAGTGACTGTCTTTTTTTTCTTCTTTTTCCTTCCTGTCACTCTTTTCTCCAGATTTGTGGATTCTGGTGAGATGTCAGAATCCTTCCCTTACCGTACCAAAGCTCTATTTGCATTCGAGGAGATTGACGGAGTAGATGTATGCTTCTTTGGCATGCATGTACAGGAGTATGGCTCAGATTGTCCCCCTCCAAATACAAGGTAATCTTTCATTTCTATACCAGTGGCTCATGCACAGAGAACATCTTGCTCCATTCACTGGGAGATTACTTTCAACTACAGAAGAGTGGGAGATGTGTTTCGATTCTGTGGCTGAAATAAGTCCTACAGTGCAACTGCAAATGACTTTGAAGGGGACAACTTAACAAAAATGTTATAATTTCCAAAATTTTGTTTGTATTATCTATTTAAGTTTACCTCTTGATATATATCCTTGCTGTATTAAAATGTTACCAATCTTTTCATTCTGAGGGCTGTTTAAATCATGTTAAGATGCTTAAATATTCATTAGAATAATACACAATCATCTTTTTTGTTCAGTATGGCTGTATATGTACCTTCTGTAAAAGTCAGTTCTCAGTAGAAAAAAATGTAGTTCATCTGTACATCATTTTTTTCATTCTTCTCTCATTATTATAGACGTGTGTACATATCGTATCTAGATAGTATTCATTTCTTCCGCCCCCGTTGTCTCCGAACTGCAGTTTATCATGAAATCCTCATTGGATATTTGGAGTACGTGAAGAAACTGGGGTAAGTGAAATCTCTTGTTAAGAAATGTTTTTCTTAGCATTTTGTTTATCCAGGATGCCAAGTAGCCTTGCACTTGGAGTAGTCTCTCTTTACTTTTGCCCTTTCTGAGGTCTGTGGAACACGTGCATTTTCTGCAGTGGGAAGAGTGTTTGGATTTTGTCAATAAGGTTGTTCTTCTGTCATTAGGATTCTTTCTTTCATTCTGTCTGGCTGAGTTAATTTAAAGATGGTAATCAATATCGTTAAGGTTCTTTTTTTTGTGTGTATGTAAATTGCAGGTATGTGACAGGACACATCTGGGCCTGTCCTCCAAGTGAAGGAGATGACTATATTTTTCATTGCCATCCACCTGATCAGAAAATACCCAAACCCAAACGCTTACAAGAATGGTATAAGAAGATGCTGGACAAGGCATTTGCTGAGAGAATCATTCATGACTACAAGGTTTGCTACTGTTTATTTGCTGAATTATTTTTTATGGGCTTTTTATTTGAAGATAGCTAGTATTGTCTCATAAGATGTAAAACTGTGGTAGTGTTGTATGAGTGTTTTTATTCTCAGCTAGCTAGTGTCTTCATTTCCATAAATTTTCTGAAGTTTTACTTTTCAGATTGGAAACTCCTTAGGGTTGGCTTCTGCCTTATTAACACTTTGAACAAAAACACTGCACGAATTAGAACCAAGAGGTGTATCTTCTTAAAAGCTTTCGAGCAACAGTGTTATCTGGGAAGTTTGGGGCAGTGTAGTCCTTTTGCATTTCTTCTTAATGTTTTTTTGGGGAAATAAATCATTTGGTGAAGCTGTGCATCACTGAAGGTCATGGGCTGTCTCTATTTGCTTTCTTCACTGAGCATGTGAATTGTACAGTTCATGTTCTTCAGTCAACTCTGTAAGAAATGCTGCAGGCATTCCTAAAGTGGACCCGTGGCATCCCTACTCAGGTGCTTAAGGGAGAGAGGAATGAGCAAAAGCAAGTGGACTTTCCTGTACTGTACTGACTGGTTAAAAGGACAGGGTCATCAGTATTAGCTTGTGCTGAGGGAGGGTAGAAGCTGTTTGTGGTGATTCTGGAGGATCAGGTGGAATATGGGACCTAACTAGTATGGAATTTAAAAAAAAAAAAAAAGCTTATAAAAATGGCTTCTTCACTTGAAGAAAAAGGATGGCTTTTGTAGTCACATGTGTACCCAAGGCAGTAAGTTAAGAGTGGAAAAGGTAGCATTTGCCACTCCCTACACATGCTAAAATTTACATGAATTTCTTAATGGTAGTGACAGTGCAGGAGGAAAAATAATTGATGTTTTGATTGTAAATGACAGTTACTAAATGTGTGGAACAGAACAGCATAGATCAAACCCTGTCATCTGATGTGAAGTAGCAAAGAGCTAGAATCTCTCTTTCTTTGCCAATAAGCTGGTCTTGATTGGAACCCAGTAGCGGGTTCCCAGATGAAGAGCTCACAGACTTTCAGATTTGTCAGGGAAAGGGTTAGATGAGACGCACTTGCTGTCGCTTCTGCTCTTGTTCAGAAGCGGTGTAGGAAAAGCTCAGTGGTGGGGCTTGATTTTTAATAGGTGTACTTAGCGGGGAGGGCTTTGTTACCTTTTCCAGGATTATCCCTGTCTCTACCATCATGCACCTGTTGCGTGATGGAGGTTCAGGAGAGCCTCAGCAGCCCTCTTTCAAAGCTGAAGCAGGGAGTGAGCTGTTAGCCCTACTGCCAGACCAGATCTTTGCGCTGTTCTCAGAAAACAAGGCCTGCAAGGAGTGGACCATGGGCCATGAGCGAAGCACAGATGCTCAGTGTAGCATGGATTGCCTCTGTGGTTCTCCCATCACTCTCAGTGGTCTTCATTTATTTGTTCTTGGTATTGTGTCACTTAACAGGACATCTTCAAACAAGCAACTGAGGACAGGCTGACAAGTGCCAAGGAGCTGCCGTACTTTGAAGGTGATTTCTGGCCCAATGTGCTGGAGGAAAGCATTAAAGAGTTGGAGCAGGAGGAGGAGGAAAGGAAGAAGGAAGAAAGCACTGCAGCTAGTGAAACAACAGAGGTGAGTTAGCTTTACTTGTTGTATGTGCTTCTGGATCACAAAGCTGACAGTTAACACTTCAGTAAATTAAAGAGTTCACAGCCTGTAAGCTAGGAAAAAGGTCATTCACATCAGATCTTAAATCAGGGGTTCCCTTTATCTGCATTTCTGATTTTCTTCTCAGGTAAGAAATATACTGATGGCTTGTTACTTCATTAACGGAATTAGAAGTCAGTTATGTAGTTCAGCGTTTCTGGGAAGTGTGTTAAGCTACTTTTGGATTGCATCATGATTGCTACGTTGGCTTGCAGTCATTCAGCAGAGCTTCTGGTTCACACCTTTGCAAAGGTGTTTGTGTTTTAGAAGATGCTATATTTTTCAGAGCTAAATTAAATTTTGCCTTTACTTAATCAAAGATACTTGCAGTCACTTGCAATTAATGCTTCTGAATTTCAGTTCCCAACTGTTACAAGCTTTACACTGGTGTGAAATTTTGATCCTGATGGTGGTGTTCCTTCACCAGCATTCTCTTTGTGTGAATAATTTAAAAAAAAAAAAAAACACCTCCCAGCCAGAATTTCATTATTTATGTTTGTCAGGTTTGTATCTGTAACCAAATGGTTGTAGTGCTTTTATACTGTCCTTTTCCCTTGTGATTTACAGCAAGATATTTTGAAAATAAATATAGTGGGAAAATCTGAAGTCAGGATCAAGGTGGAACCAGAAGCTTTAACTGGGAAGAAACTGCATTCAGCTTAGGTGCTGTGACAATTTGCATACAGTATGTATTACGTGTGATTGATGTGGAGCAATTTCATTTATGTCAGAAAGTTCCATCTATTAAATCTTACCGGCTCCTTCAAAGCTAATATAGTTTGCTGCTATTTTTATGGAACTGTAAAGTTAATGGCTTTCACCTTTTTCATTCTGAATGTAATTTTAAAATTTGAAATATTTCAACAAACATAGCAGCATAAAAGTAACTGAAAGGCAAGGCTTGAAATTTATGTTGCGGTATTCTTTTGTTAACAGTATCACTTTCAATAAATCATAGCCTGCCCTTGTAGCCTGCCATTCTGAAAATGCCAGGGTAAACATGTGCATCCAAGAGGGGGGAAAAAAAGGTGCTTTAAAATCCCCAGAACAGCTGTTAAACTCATGAGTTTACTTGAAGTGAGAAGACACAGCCATGACTGTTAAAATCCGTATGCTCCACTCAATGCCATTGCTGTTGCTTGGAGTGTGGTGGGAACAAAGTCTGCATCCAACTTGCTCAAGATGTTAACCAGAAATGCAATAAAAATGAAGCAGTGTGGTCTTTGCCCCTTGGCTCAGGAAAAAGAGTAAAACGAAAGCGTGAGGACTTGTCCAGTGCAGTCCCCAGAACTTGCATCATTTTGTAGAGGAAAGTATGCCCAGCAACGGGGGATCTCCACATGTAGAAACAATTGATGAATCTTAGCAGTTTGCCTTGTATTGCAGTTGTACAGAACCTGTTTGTGTTTTTGTGATGTTCTTGTCATAAACTCCACGTATGTGGAGAGAAAGTTTAAGTCAAGTGTAGCTGAACAGTAGAGAGTGCCCCAGCTCTGCAGGCATCCTGAAAACATGGAGAAGTCAGCTGTGTAACTGCTGTCCTGTCTGAAGTGCTGTTCTGTGGAACGAAACGGAGGATCAGAACAAAATAGGAAAAACAAAAGTAATGTTAGGGATCAGAGATAACAGTACCGTCCTGCATTTTCCTACTATTACTACCATAGATCTCGTTTTCTCCTCTTTGTCTACAAACTTCCCAAGGAAGCTGGCTACAGATTGAAGGGATGCAAACATTTCTACTGCAGTCCAGAGATGGTCATGTAGTATGAAATTCAGTCCTTAACTGTACTGGGACAATGAGAAAGGACTTTGAGGTTTGCTGATTTTTAGGAGGAACAGGAGGAAGCGTCTAGGATGTTGAAGCTCACCCTAGGAAGGAGGAGAATTTGTTTGAAAGTGTGCCACAAGCATCAGTTAGAAGAGATTCTAAAGAGGTGGTAAATATTCAGGAGTTCATGAAAAAGGTTCTGAAGAGACAAGGTTCAGTGAGTAACCATGCCATTGGTGTCTCTGGCAAACCTGACTGAATCTGTTAAATGGTATCAAAATGAAAGAGTACAAAACCAATCTTCTTAAAATGTTTGGAATAGTTTTGTGTGATTGACCATGTATAAATTAAAGGCGTAGTAGAAAGGAAATGGAATTACGCTGTCAGCTAAGTTTCGATCTATTTTTTCCTTTGATGTTCAAATTTTAGAACCTGTGTTGGTCCTCCAGAATGAATAGGCAAAGGGGAAGACATGCCATAATGCCATCAGGGTGGTAGAAAACTTTGGGAAAGGAAGTCATAGGAACATACTGAATTCAATTCCAAATACCTGCAAATCACTTAGAGCTCAGTCTGGCTTGCCCTTAGTTTTAATTTCCAAACAGCTTTGGTCAAAAAGTCAATAAAATTAGTTACCGAAAAAAACAAGGTTTGACAGGGAATTCCTGTCTAAGCCTAATGAATGGAATGGAAGATGGCAATGAGGCATATGGTCTACACATAGAACTGCTTCGTCAGTTGGAGTATTTTTGTTTTGTTTGAACACATGTACTTGCAAATAAAACCTGTTTGCCTGTACGTAGTGTTCATGAAAGAAACTGTTGTATGTATATGTATCAGAGGATTTCAGTAGCTTATTTTTGCATTCTGCAGACCAACATTGTAGTAGTCAGGGGAATTTTATTGGGTGGTGTGCTCCCTGTTGGGAGTTTGTGTTTTGGAGCTTTTTGTTTGTTTTTTTTTTCAGGGACATTAGAAATGTAAAACTGTTTCTGTTTTCGCAGGTCATCTAAATAGCATCATTTGCTTTTTTTTTTTTTTACTCTGAGTAACATTCAGAATATGTTCACAGTGGTCTATGTTGTAATTATAAACAAGTGAAGGTTTTGAGGGCTTGTTATTTTTTGAAGTTACAGATGCAGTAGCAAGTCTTCAGGATTGGGAAAAATGTGTTTTGTTAGTTTCAAATCCTACATGTCCTTATCTATGCCTTAGCCTTAGATTTGTTGATTGAAGTAATTAATTAGAACTTGAGCAAGCGTGTGAAGTCCTAAATGCACAACAAAGCAAAATCTACTCTTGTAGAATTTTTTTTAAAGTCCATTCTATTTGTAACTCATTTTATTATCAAATGTCTTCAGGATTTTGAAAAACAAGCAATGGAAGCTGAAGTACGATGTTTGAAAAGGAAAAAACTAAACTGAAAATTGTTCAATGTATATGCATAGTTAAGAAAAAAATGGACTATTTTTAAACATTTTAAACTTCTTGCTCCCTGGTTTGACTTTTTATTTTTCCTGGAGGATAGGATATATTTAACACAGTGTGGTTGATTTGCAGGCATTGGAACAAAGTTCTATTATTGACAGCAGAAATGTTTCACTTTCAGCTGCAGTGAATGGGAGAGAGCACTATAAAGTTTAACACATTTCCTATGCATTTATTGCAGGGAAGCCAAGGTGACAGCAAAAATGCCAAGAAAAAGAACAACAAAAAAACCAACAAGAATAAGAGTAGTATCAGCAGAGCTAACAAGAAGAAACCCAGCATGCCAAATGTGTCCAATGATCTGTCTCAGAAGCTGTATGCCACCATGGAGAAGCATAAAGAGGTACTGTCAAAATGTGCTGTGTAAAGAGATTTTATTCCCGTAAATCGAGGCATGATGATAGAACTGAAAAATCAGGGAGAGTAAAGCTTTTGGTTATTCTGAGTTTTTTCAGTTATGTAACAACATATTGAAGAGATTACCATAAACTAAATCAACTAAATAACATTTGCAGCATAATGTTACTGCAACAGAACGTGAGCTTTTCCTGCAGGATTATCTAACATTGTTGGCTTTTTTTCCGTGTTTATCTGCAGGTCTTTTTTGTGATTCATTTACATGCTGGGCCTGTAATTAACACTCTGCCTCCCATTGTGGACCCTGATCCATTACTTAGCTGTGATCTGATGGATGGGCGAGATGCCTTCCTCACCTTAGCCAGAGATAAGCACTGGGAGTTCTCCTCACTACGCCGATCCAAGTGGTCCACGCTCTGCATGCTGGTAGAACTACATACTCAAGGGCAGGATCGCTTTGTCTATACGTGCAATGAGTGCAAACATCATGTGGAAACAAGGTGGCATTGCACTGTCTGTGAGGTACGTATCACCTGACACTTCAACCAACCTCGTTTTCTTTTGTTTTGTTTTTAAATATTGCCCAAAGTTCTTCCAAATTAAGCATATTCTGATGTAAGGAATGCTAAGCCTTAAGGGAATTTGACTGCAACACTGGGGTCTCTCTTCTAGAATAAGTGCCTTTAGTTTCTCTATGTGGAAACCTGCGATGCTCTGGAACGGCTACAGCTGAGTTATTCCGCTATGGCTGTGTCAGTTAGCTCCTCTGCATAGACAAGCTTTTGCTTTAGGGAATTTCAGGATGAGGTGGTAGGGTGTGACACTGCCAGAGTAGTAGGCATCTGCAGGACAATAGCTCATCCCCATGGAATGGATGTCCACGAGAGAGGTTAGCTCTGCTTTGTACGTGGTACTTGGTGTTGTAATGAGCGCAGCCAGGTGTGTGCCCAGGCTGCTGTGAAGCTGGGTGAGGAGGCTACCACAGTTCTTCATCGCTTTCTCTTCTGCCCAGCATTGGAGCTTGCTTGCCCTTCAGATCAGCCCAAATAATTGCTTCCTAACCTGGCTCAGTACTTTTAATGTCTGGTCCTATTACAGGATAGATCACTTCCACTGAACTATGTTAGAGAGCAATTACACGTGGAGTTATACAGATGGACTTGAGGGGAAGATAGCCTCTAGAGGGCTTGTGATGACCTCTGGCTGTAGCTGAACCAAAAAAAAAATTTTTTGAATAAGTGCAACCTAGTTTTTACACTGCAAGTTATTGCCAGGTTTGTGGTGGAATAATCTTAATTAATCCCTCTGAGGAAAGCATTGAAAAGAGCTTCTTGAGGCAAGACTGCAGGAAACGGATTGTACGGACTAAGGGAATTAAGTGGTGGAAGGAAGTGTGGCCTTTAAGTTTCTTCTGGGTACTTCTGTATGAGAGAGTGACCTTTCTCCAGGAAAAAAAAAAGCACAGGGCAGTGAAAATGCGGGTGTTTGAGCAGGTTTTCAGATAAATGTCTGTCTCGGCATGAAACATGCACTTAGAGATTAAAAAATACATTTCAGGTTACAAATTATTTGTCAGTAATCACACAAAGAATAGTAAAACGGAGAGCAAAGCCCTGATTTTTAAGCACTTACGTAGGTTTGTTTGTACTGTTTGGAGGTGTCAGCTCTCCTTGTGTAGGTAGCCCAGTAGACACTACAGCGAAGTAAAGTTACCATCCTCAAAAGGTAGGGAGGCACATCACTGCTATATAAGAAAAATGAAGAGACAGTTACAGCCCGTTTGCGTTATCACCCACAACAGTCAAGACCTGTGACTGCAGGCTCACTTTGCTGAAGCAGCTGATGGGGCTTCTGCCTTCCGCTGCCCAAAACTTCCGGCCCCAAAGGTCCAATCCCACTGTCCTGGGGGCTGCGCAGCTGCTTCTCTACCTCAGTATACCAGGAGTGTACTGAAACTGGCAGCTGCTCGCAGCGCGTGGCAGTTGTCTTGCTATTGTTCAGCTGTGTGTTTGTACCCACTGAAAGTCAAAGTGTGCTTCCGCATCAGGGTCATGTTGCTCGCCTAGCAGCACTCTTGGTCCTCCTCTTTTACTGTTGTAGTTAGTGCTTTACAGACGACTGAACCCTGAATTTTCTTTGCTTTCAGGACTACGACCTCTGCATTAACTGCTACAACACTAAGAGCCATGACCACAAGATGGTTAAGTGGGGCCTGGGTCTGGATGATGAGAGCAACAGCCAAGGAGAGCAGCAGTCCAAGAGCCCCCAGGAGTCACGACGACTGAGCATCCAGCGCTGCATTCAGTCCCTTGTCCATGCCTGTCAGTGCCGCAATGCAAACTGCTCATTGCCATCCTGCCAGAAGATGAAACGGGTTGTCCAGCACACCAAGGGTTGCAAGCGCAAGACCAACGGTGGCTGTCCAGTGTGCAAACAGCTCATAGCTCTTTGCTGCTACCATGCCAAACACTGCCAAGAGAACAAATGCCCTGTGCCATTCTGTCTCAATATCAAACACAAGCTTCGACAGCAGCAGATCCAGCATCGCCTGCAGCAGGCTCAGCTCATGCGCAGAAGGATGGCTACCATGAACACCCGAAACGTGCCTCAGCAAAGTTTGCCTTCTCCTACCTCAGCAACGCCTGGTACCCCTACACAGCAGCCAAGTACACCGCAAACACCGCAGCCTCCTCCCCAGCCCCAGCCTTCCCCTGTAAGTATGTCACCGGCCGGCTTTCCCAGTGTGTCGAGAACTCAGCCCCCCACTACTGTTTCAGCAGGAAAACCCGCAAACCCGGTTTCCGCACCTCCACCTCCGGCCCAGCCTCCGCCAGCCGCGGTGGAAGCAGCTCGGCAGATTGAGAGAGAAGCTGCCCAGCAGCAGCAGCAACTCTACAGGGTCAACAACATTAACAATGGTTTGCCTCCTGGTCGCCCAGGACTAGTAAACCCGACGGTGGGTTCAGTGAACCAGATGCAGCAAGTCAGCATGAATGTACCCCGGCCAAACCCTGTAAGTGGCCCGGTGATGTCCAACATGCAGCCTGGGCAGTGGCAGTCGCCTCCGATGCCGCAGCAGCAACCAATGCAGCCAGGAATGGCGAGACCAGTTATGCCGATGGCAACACCACAAGCAGTGGCTGGGCCCAGGATGCCAGGCGTGCAACAGCCGCCACGGAGCATCCCCCCGAACGCACTTCAGGACTTACTGAGGACCTTGAAATCACCGAGTTCTCCGCAGCAACAGCAGCAGGTTCTTAATATCCTTAAATCCAACCCTCAGCTTATGGCAGCTTTTATAAAGCAAAGAACAGCCAAATACGTGGCTAACCAGCCCGGGATGCAGCCGCAAGCAGGCATACAGCCCCAGCCTGGGATGCAGCAGCCGCAGACCGGCATGCAACAGCCAGGCATGCACACTCAACCAGGATTACAGAACATGAACGCGATGCAAGCGGGAGTGCAGAGACCGAGCGTTCCTCCCCAGCAGCAAGGGATAGGAGCTATGAATCCCCAGGGACAAGCGATAAACATTATGAACCCTGGCCACAACCCTAGCATGGCAAACATGAGTCCGCAGTACAGAGAGATACTGAGGAGGCAATTACTGCAGCAGCAGCAGCAACAGCAGCAGCAACAGCAAGGAGGGGCTGGCATGGCAGGAGGGATGGCAGGACATAGCCAGTTCCAGCAGCCTCAAGGACCGGGAGGTTACCCTCAGGCCATGCAGCAGCAGCGGATGCAGCAGCATATATCCATACAGGGGGGGTCCATGGGACAGATGGCTCAGATGGGACAGCTGAACCAGATGGGCCAGCCCGGCATGGGGGCAGACGGCACTCCCAACATTCAGCAAGCACTGCAGCAGAGGATCCTGCAGCAGCAGCAGATGAAGCAGCAGATAGGGTCCCCGGGCCAGCCCAACCCCATGAGCCCACAGCAGCACATGCTCTCAGGACAACCGCAGGCGTCTCATCTCCCTGGCCAGCAGATCGCCACCTCCCTCAGCAACCAGGTGCGGTCCCCAGCGCCCGTTCAGTCTCCCCGTCCCCAGTCCCAGCCGCCACATTCCAGCCCTTCACCGCGGATACAGCCCCAGCCGTCACCGCACCACGTCTCTCCCCAGACTGGTTCCCCCCACCCAGGACTCGCAGTTACTATGGCTAGCTCCATGGATCAGGGACACTTGGGCAACCCAGAACAGAGTGCAATGCTTCCACAACTAAACACCCCGAACAGGAGTGCGTTGTCTAACGAGTTGTCTCTGGTCGGTGATACCACGGGGGACACGTTAGAAAAATTTGTGGAGGGTTTGTAGCATTATGGGAGCATCACTTTTTTTTTCCTTTCGTGTTCTTGGGACATTTTGTACTGAAAATTCAGGCATCTGGGTTGTTTTGAATCCTAGATGGAACTGCTGCTTCCTACAAGTGGAAGAATGAATTGCTGTTTAAAAAAAAAAAAACAATACAAAGAATATATTTTTTTGTTAAAGCCAGGCAGTTAAAATATCTGGTCTCTTTTGTGGGTTTTTTTGGTTTTTATTTTTTTGTTGCTGTTGACTCATACCTTTTTTTTAACGGGGAAAACAAGTTCATTATATTCATATTTTTTATTTGTATTTTCAAGACTTTAAACATTTGCGTTTAAAAGAAGAAAAATAATATTCAGAAACTGTTTCCTGAAATAATGCAACATTATAATGTATCCCGGTAACTTTGACACGTTGCGGGAAGATTTTTTTTTTCTATAGCGAACTCTGCAGGCGTTTGAAGTATTACCCCTGGAAAGATAGGAATTGACTCTTGCACACAAAAACACACATTGGCCAATGCCAAAATCTTTGTCTTGCAGATGTAGAAATTGTTGCTTTGTTTCTCTGATAAAACTGGTTTTAGATGAAAATAGGGATGATCACTCTTAGACCGTGCTGATTTGAATAGAGAAGAAGCATTCTTTTCTTTCTTTCTTCTATGTGAAACTTGAAATGAGGAAAAGCAATTCTAGTGTAAATCATGCAAGCGCTATAATTACTATAAATAAGAAAATCCAAGAAGATTCAATCACTGTATAGAATGGTAAAAAAAAAAAAAACTCATTTCTTACTTATAATATCATATTGTTAAATAAACTGTGTGCAACAGAAAAAAGGGTGGTCCTTCTTGAATTCATGTACATGGTATTAACACTTAGTGTTTGGGTTTTTTGTTATGAAAATGCTGTTTTCAACATTGTATTTGGACTATGCATGTCTTTTTTCCATTGTATATAAAGTATTGCTTAAAATTGATATAAATTACTGAAGTTTTTAACATGTATTCTGTTCTTTAAAAATCCATGTAAGAATGTTTAAGGTTTTTATTTATTTATATATTTTTTGATCATGTTCTTTGTAAGACATGGCTATGAATATTCACTCATTACACAGAGCAGCCAGAGGCATCGGTAGGAGTGGCACGATACATGGAGTATTGTAGGGTAGCATGTCTGTTTTACAACACCCTTTAGTGATTGTTTCCTTTTCGGGGAGGGAGAGGAGAGGGGAATGGTTCCCATACATTTAATACTTACAGGTGTTCATCCATAAGGGTTAACTGGAATAAATTATTAATAGCCGTTGCTTTTTAAAATCTGCATTAATTTAGAGAAGGATCACCAATGAAAGGAAAACAGAGAGTATTGAGTTAATTCTAGGCTAATTTATTTAGTCTACAGTAAAATATGAACCTATTGACTTTAACACTATTTTTCTGCTGTTAACTCTGAGTCTAGATTTGAGGGTTTTCTGTGGAATAAAAAATAACAAATCATGTACATGTTCCCTTTAATATCCTGTCACCATGCCCTCATGTTCCTGGGATACTTGCCCCTTCTCCTCCCACTGAATTACTTTCTCGAAGTTAAAATCCAGGGAAACTTTCCCAGCGTAGGTGTGAGCTAAAACCACAACTAGCCTAAAATGCCGTCACTCAGACCTGAGGCTTCTCGATTACATGCAACTCACGTGGGACTCACAGCAAGCCCAGCAGCCTGCTCGTGCTCCGGGGGGGAGCACCTGGCCTGCTCGGCTTCTCACCTTCGGTTAGTGCTCCCCCCAGCCTTGCATTTTTAGGAGCGGGGCTGGGGGAGGACGGGGCGAGAAGAGCGCATGGTTTCTCTCTTGAAAGGAGAACTTTTGTCCCCGTGCTCTGAAAACAGTATTGCGCTGTGGCGCTACTCCCTTCTTAACTATAAAGTCTCTGCTTAAACTTTTCTTGCCAACCTTTAACTATTGTACCTTTTGCACCACCATTGAATTCATCTGCCCATGCAACTGTCTTCAGCAATTCAAGATGTCAAAACTGGGGGCTGGGGTGAGGTCAGTGAACACTAACCCAAAGCTTGTCCAAAAGAAATTGCTGTAAAAAAGATGGAAAGCCCTGATGCTGTGTCTCATGCTGTGTACTTAAAAAGAGGAAAATACTATATTTGTGATCAAAAAGAGGAAACTTGAAATGTGCTGGTGTTTCTAATAAAAGCTGGTAAAACTGCTTGGATTGAAGGATGCTTCCAGTTGGCTGGTGCCCACTGGGATCAGCAGAGCCTGATGCCTAAGGTTAAGATAACCGCACCCAATCTCGTTAATACTTTTAAGTAGCATCCATTTTAAAAAAATGTTGGCACGGCTTCCCCATTTGAATAAGCTGGGTCTTGTACGGAGCAGAGAGAGCTGCGTGGCTGCCAGGCTGCAGCTCACTTGGGTTCTGCTTCTTGGGGAAGAGTGAAAAGAGACCTGGTGGGAAGTGAATACTGGAATGTTTTTAAGTACAACCTAATGTATGCTGAGGGCACCTAGCAAGGGGTAGATTTAGACTGGATAATCCCAGATCGCTGGAGCAACTGTTTCAGATAGGAGCGGGTATTTTAGGGAGAGAAGTGAAGCAAAGCTGAAGCGAAATGTGAGCAGAGGCTGGGCTTGGAATACAGCCCCTGCAGCCCCATAGAGAGGTTTTGGTCCAGTTTCCTTTGAATGTTGATACGAGGCTCAGCATATTTGAAGTCTGGCTGGACGTCTGATATTTCAGGTCCTTGCCAGTGTTTTCTGAGGGTGGTACTGGCGATTAGGAACAGCACCTGAGGAGCACGAGAATTTACAGTGGAAGAATGCGCTGGAGCTTGGTGCAGGATCTTCATCGCTGGAGGTGGTGGCTGAGACCTTCCCCCGTGCGAACAAATGGCTGAATTCTGGAGGGAAAGAAGGTGCTCACACCTGAACGCTGAGCTGCAGCACCTTGGTTCTCTGCTCTTGTCTCCAGCTCTCCACTGCGCTCTGCTTTCTGCTGCTGGCTGTCCTGACGTACCAGCACCGCTACAGCAAGAGGCTGTGAGCGTGTTTCTTGCTGCAGATGCGGCAGCTGAGGGTCACCCCCGTTGCTCCCTGCTCCTCTGTTCTTCCCCCCGGATGCTTTAGAGCAGAGGGGTGCGGGACGCTGTGGGTCCGGGGAAGAAGAGGCCTCCAGCGGGAGCCGCAGCAGGTACCAAGGCTGAGGGGGGGGGGCAGCGGCCCCTTCCTCACCTCGCCTGGAGCTGGCAGCGGCTGCCTGAGGCCCTTGGGGTCGGCGGGCTGCGAACGGGGGGCGCAAGGGCGCTGCGGGCCTGCACCGGAGCCGGTGTGTCGCAGCGCTGGGACGCCCCGCGGGGCTCTGCCCTGCCCTGCCCGTGCTCGGCTGGGAGCTGGGCGCGGGGTGGGGGTCCCGGGAGGGGGGGGGCGAATTGGGGACCGGGGGGGGGGTCCCCTCCGGGATGACGTCACGCCCCGCCGCATGACGCCATCGCCGCGCGCCGAGCGGCACACCGGGAGCTGGCGGCATGGCGGCGGCGGCGGCGCGGCGGGGGCGGTGCCTCGGGGCTCTACTGCGCGCTGCGGCCGGGGCCGGGGCCGGGCTCGGGGCCGGGCCGCGGGTGGTCGCAGGTGAGCTGGGCCCCGCCGGGACCCCGCCCGCCGGAGCAGCTCCGGGGCCGGGCGAGGGGGCCCGGGGGTGCCGCGGGGGGGGTGAGGGGCGCGCCGGGAGCCGGCACCGGCCAGCCCTGAGCTCCCCCCGCCGCCCCCGAGCCGCGATCCCTCCTGGCTCCGGTGACGCCGGGGTTTAATTCCCTCGGTCGGTGCGGGACGTGGTCCCGGCCCTCCCGGCGGGGTGCGGGCCGGCAGCCCCTTACCCCTGGCGTTCCTCGCGAGGGCATCCTCAGGCCTGCGGCCGCACGCAGCCAGGCTGTCAGGGTGACTTCTGCTGACCGAAATTCTGCGCCTTGTTCTGAGCTCCGTGCCGCTTTGGGCAGGGTTTCCCACCCTGAATTTCCAACTGCCGCTTGGCCTGACTGAGCGCTCGCTGTGGTCGTTTTCCCAGAAGAGGCTGCGTTTCCTGGGGTTTGGTTGGGTTCAGGAACCACGGGAGCATCCCGGTGCCTGCACCGAAAGGAGCCCCAGGGCCCAAGGTCCTCCCTCCTCTTTCCTGTGTCTTGTTCTCCACGTGCAAGGCCAGCCCGTGTTCGTACCCGTGGGACCACGCAGGATTCCCTGAGAGCTGGGAGCTGGAGAGCAGCGGGAGTGTCTGCCCGCTGAGGGCGCAGGGAGGAAGGTGTGTGGGCTGCCATAAAGCTCAGCCCCTGGTTAACTCTGTGTGAAAGATGCAATTTGCCCCAGCACACACGGTAAGGGCCAGTCCTTCCTCATCTCTTGGTCTCAGGAATTTGTTTCTGGGGCTCCTTCAGAGTGTCGCTTTACCCAGTTATCTCAGAGGATGCTTCCTCAATAGATTTTGTGAGACGTTAATTGTGGTTTTGTATCCAGAACTGCCTGGAGCCTTTCCCCTGCTGGCCAGGCAAGGACTCCACAGGAGACAAATGGTTTGAAAATGCTGCAGCCTGCATTTAACGAGCCTTGTCTCTACCTGGCGTGGGACAGGCTGTTAATTAAGGATGGTAAGGCCAAGCATCACACAGATCTAAAAATACCTTCTAAATGGATTCATTTATTGTGCTGTAGGCGTAGAGAGGCAAAAAATGCGAATACACAAAAAACGTAAATGGTTGTAGATCCTGGAGACAGCTAGCACTTCTGGGCCGGAGAGTGACCTCGTTGGTGGCTCTGGGGCCTTGCTGCCCGTAGACGTGATGCTAGAAATTGCCCAGCCGCGCGGTGAGCCCTCCGCTTCCTGTGGCTTCAGTCCCGCCGGCCGCTCTCCTGCTCACCAAGATGAGACCAACAAAGGTGGTCAGGTGAAAGGTGAAGAATGGGTCCTGTGATAATGCAGCAGAACCACGATGCAGAACGATCAGTTGTGTGTGTAGGAGGTGTTCAGATGCATTAAGAACTATTTGTGGGCTCTTCTCTGTAAGGACAGAGTGACTGGGGAGTCATTCAAGCTTCTAGCTGGAGAAGTGCGTCTTGATTCAGAGCTTTCTGTGAGCACAAGGAAGGACAAGGACGGACAGCCTCCTCGGTTGGCTCTTGGCGGGGGGGTGCAAGGCCCAGGAGTGCTGTTAAGGCTCCGGGATTTGTCTTCACCTGAACTGCGATGAGGGAGAGCCCAGGCTGGAGGTCTGGAGCGGCAGAACCTGCTGTTGGTGCAGGAGCTGTTAGTACCTGCCACGGTGGGTGGGCAGGGAGTTGTAGTTACTTGTGATCAGTGCCTGAGACCTCCCAGACGAGCTGGAGGATGCGAGGTACGTCTGGAAGGGCCGGGTGCCGGCTTCGCCCAGGGCTGTGACGAGGCTGAGGAAGGCAGAGGAGAGCTGAGCGCCCCCGTGTCAGCTGCACCCCAGGGCTGCGTGCGGCCAAACCAGCAGCGTCCAGAGGGCTCACGGTTGCACTGTGAGGACTCACTGTGCAAATGGCTCTCAGTTCCGTCTGCTGTTAGTGTGGTTTTTTTTTTGTACCCCTTCGTCTAAAGCAATGACACCTTGAAGGCATGCCTTTGGCAGGCCTAGGGTGCGGAGCTTGCCTCCTTCCCCTGCCTGCAAGCACGGAATGAGTCGTAAGAAAAGCCTGGGCTTGTCACTGCCTCCAGCCACGTTTGTTGCTTATCCGTTTTCTCCCCTCTCTGCCCAAACCATCCTGGTCACCTGTCCCCCCACAACAGCCTGGTTCAGTTGTATTCCTTGTGAGGTTGGGGAAGGCCACCCCAGCCCTGTCCCCAGCGCCGGTGGCAGCGGAGCTGCACCTTCGGATCTGCACCCCCCGGGCTGTCCCTGGGGCGCAGGCCGTGCGAGACGCCACTGAGAAATAGCACCAAGCAACTGGCTTTGGAACGAGCTCTGTAGTGCTGTAAATAGTTTTTTGGTGTCCAGGTTTGGCTTTAGTTTCATCTCCCAACAGAGAGAAGACTTAGTTCACCTGGGCACCACGATGTGAGGGCTGGAAGGAGGGCGAAAGGGAATCCCACTCCTTAATGGGGCTTGTGCCATTCCCTGGCTTCCTCGTTTTCCACGTGCTGCTTATCTCAGAGCTGGCTTGGCTGGAGGATGTAGTCCCTGTGCTCTGACAGCCAGGTATTTACTGCCATAAAGGAGCTGCTCAGCTGCTCACAGGGGCCTAGCAAGGCTGGCTAGAGCTGTTTGGAGGTAGTGGAGTGAGCTCGTAAAGGAATTGCTTGCTGCTGGTGAGATGAAAGCAAGCAGAAGGATTTTGGTGCCGAGGGGTCTGCCTGATGGTAAGCGTTAGTGTAGCATCCAGAGAAGATAACACCAGTGGAAGCTGCAGAATGCCTCTTCCTCACCAGTTAATTCACTGTGAAAGTTACACGTTGCCATATTCTGGCTAGACTTCGAATTCAGAGGGGACAGGCTAGGGCAGCAACTTGCCGGAGGGAAATGGCAAGTGTCACAAGGGAACTTCAGTCTTGCTTGGCCAGTGTCATTCCCCACGGGACTACTGAAACAGGGCCTTTAAAGAGTGCTCCTGTTGCTGCTGATACTTGTGTCTTTTACTGAAACGTCCTGAATTGTATCTTCTAGCAAGAGGACCAGCATGCCTCCAGAGAGAAATACTCCGCTGTTGGAGCCTCCGACACACCCTTCCTGCCACCTGCGTTTCTGCTGGCCGGACGTACAGCACGCAGACAGCAGAGAACAAGGAAGAGGAGCCCCTGCACACCATCATCAGCAACACAGAGAACGTCAAAGGTAGGCACGGACGCTGGTGTCTTGTGGGAGCACTCTCGAGCTGCAGACAGACCCAGGACAATGTCAAAGCATTGTCTGGGTGTAACTGTGCCCTGACCGTGAGGGTGAGCCCTCTGGGATAGTGTTTCTGGAGGAGGTGCAGGTTGTGGTCATCCCATCCTAGCCAGCAGACTGCAGACCGAATCTGCGTTGCACCATCACCCGCCCCAAACTGGAGTGTGTAAATTAGAATGGCCTTTAATAAGAAATGAGGCCATCAAGACTGCAGGAACGAGTTGCATCTGTGAGCTTAGCCAGGCAGTTGACTGTTATGCATGTGTGTAGAGGCTTCGCAGGCACTAGAGTTTGCCTGAAAAGAGGCTTTTTGTCCCCAAAACAGTTTCTGCCCAGGTCATTGCTGTGGACCGTGAAGCTCTAGTGAGAATCCTGTTGTCAGCACTTTGATTAGAATGAATTGTTTTGCACATCTCCAGAGAGAGGTGCTTTAAAGCAAAACTGCCTGAGTTATTTGAGCACAGAAATAGCATCTTAACTCTGTGCTCTTGTGGTTTTTCTGGCAGGTATTGCTGTGACTGCCAGGCTGTGAAGCTCCCGGTAGGGTTGATGCACTGCTCCTGCTGCTGTCCATGCCCCAGCTTAGCCTCTGTCCCCAGGGAATGTAGGTGCTTACCAGCAAGGCCTGGCAGGTGTGTGACCTGTGACTTTCCCTGTGTTGCTTTAGGGTTCTCTAAAGCCTCTAGCAGGAGAAATGCTAATTTTAAAAAGCCAAGGATGGTCTCTCGGCTGAAGCATTATGGTGTTTTAGTCTTTCTGAGGAAAATTCTCTTCCAGGGCACAGCCACCCACTTGCATAAATAGGTGTAAATCTATACCCTTTCCGGCCCCCCAGAGACATTTGATAGTCTGGCTTTTTCTGTGTAAGGCTCAGAGCTTTGTTTGGCCTGAGAAAAAACAGCTGGCTGCAGAAGCTCTTAGAGCTGGGCATGTGCAGGTGGACTCAAGGAAGAGTACGGAAGGCAGGCTATACGCCACGGGGGGCACTTCAGAGAGTGGCTGGGGATCACATGGGGCCACACGCGAGGAGCATGGGGGAATCTTCTTTCGCTCCTGGCTACCTGACTGCAGCCTGGACGTGGTGACCAACGTGCAGGCACTGCAGTCTGTGCCTGTATTGAGGTTTGTATGCAAGGAGTTGAGGTGCAGAGGCCAGGCATCTGCTTGGCAAAGCATGCTACAACATAGAGGTGTGTAAATGGCACTCTTGTTGTCATCTCCTTGGAGGCCACAGCTGCCTGTGTCCTGTCCCGCTTCAGGCTCTCACTCCTGGGAAGCTGAAGTACGTGGTAAGAATGCAGTTTTGCCTTTCTTCCCACGGCGACCCTGGTGAAGTACCTTAAATAAGTGTTTCTGATTTGATTCTAGGTGCGGCCTCCAAGCATGAGTTCCAGGCTGAAACGAAGAAGCTACTGGACATCGTTGCCCGTTCCTTGTACTCAGAAAAGGAGGTAGGGCATCTGCCACCTGCCCCAGCGCTGGTAGAATTTCTGTGAGCAAAGTCCCGTCTCTGTCAAGGGTTATATTCACAGCAGTTGAGCTGGAAGAATACCTGCTCTGTTTCACAGTAAATCCTGTGCTATTCATATCCCACTCTTTCTTGAATGTTCTTTTCTAAGACACCTTGAAAATCTGAAAACAAACGTTAAGTATGGCCAAGGTTCCTCTGTGGGCTTCAGAGGCTCTGTGCTTTGCTAGTGAGTTCAGACAAACCATTCTCCTGGCAGATAATGGGGAAAGGCAGTTCTTCTAGCACGCTGGGAATTAGTTTGTGGGTAGACAATGAGTTCCTGGTCTCTGAGAGCCCTGTGCAGTGGGGAAGGCCAGGCTGCAGTGTCAGGTTGTCTCTTCCCCAGGTATTTATCCGGGAGCTGATCTCCAACAGCAGCGATGCGCTGGAGAAACTGCGTCACCGGCTGATGGCAGAAGGGAAGGCCTTGCCAGAGATGGAGATCCACCTGCAGACGGACGGTGGAAAGGGAACCATCACTATCCAGGTACCTCCCTTTAGTACCAGGAGAATGTTACTCCCTGCTGCTCTCACCACTAGCCTCGGTCCTGTGAAGGACTGGTGGAAGCTGAGTGGCAGTGCAGCCCCTTGGATTCCCAAGCCTGCCTGAAGAATTGTTCTGTCCTCAGCTGGGCTCTGGTTCATGAAGCTGTAATATCAGGATTTGATGAGAAACTACCAATTCATCTGTTCCAAACTTCCCTAACAGGAAAATTTGTTGTTCCTTCCTCTCCTTTTAGGAGCTACCAGAAGCATTTCTCCCAGCATCCTTTCAGTGCACTTCCTAGGTTGTGCGTATATTTCTCAGTAGTGGAGAAGTTGGGAGTCTGGTTTCACCCTGACCTTTGTGTAGGAATTCTCTTCCCTCCTCAATTCTGTGTTGCCTGCGAGCTAGCAGACCTCTCTCACCTGGGTTGCTGGGAGATACTGGGCTGGTGGTCAGAACTTCCCACTGCCGATCATCTCCATGTCCTCCTGCTCTAGGACAGGCCAAGCCCAGCTGAAGCTCTGCCCTAATGCACAGGAGGGACTACGGATTGTGGCAGTACCATGGCACTTGCCTGTCCTCCTTTCTGCAGTCCTGGCTCTGATTGTTCACTACTGGTGACAAAATGCTTAGCAGGAGTGGGGGAATCTGTAAGCACGTTCACCTGTACTGAGCTGGTACTGCTCTCTGTACTCTGATTGCTTTTGTTGGTGACCATTGTCCAGGACGGAAGGCTGAGGCTCAGTTTTGGTGCTTTCATGGCAAATATACTAATGCAGAGATGGCAAACTGGAAACTTTCCTTGTGGACCAACATCATCTGTTAGAGCGTAACTTCGTACTGTTCTCAGGAGATCTGAGAACGATGCAGATGGCAGCAGGCGTGAGGGATGTGGCACAGACAAAGCACACGGTCTGATATTTTTCACATGGACAAAAGCACTTGATGTTAGAGGCTGCTCAGTTATTTTATACTTGTGTTTCTCTGCAGAACAAGCGGCTGCAGTTGCCATGGGGAAGTTGGCGATCATTAGTGGGCAACATGATTATCAACCCAAAGATCCTCAGATCATAATGCAGAGGCTTTGCTTTTCCTATCACACCTGACTGTTGCATTTTTCTGACTGCTGTGTAACACTGATTCCTTAATGAGCTCTGGCTTAGCCCTGAGCAGGGTATCAGCCCTGCCTTGCTCTTCCTTTCCCTTTTGCGATCGCAGTGTGCATGCAGCCTCTGACCCCATCCAGACAGCCTGTCATTCTTGTCCTTGACTTTGGAAGCTGTGGCACTTTGGCTAAGAGACCTGTTTGCCCACCTTGCAGATAGCATGCGTTTGACGTCATACCCAACTAGAGCTCTTAGGGATTTATCTTTTTATAACCCCCTATCTGGTTGCCTGTGCATCTCTAATGCGACTAAATGAGCAAGCCTTTAACTGCAGCAGTGCTGCACTCTGAGAAGGGAGAGAGAGCAGCGCTGCTCCAATCTCTTTTAATAGGTTTGTCTTCTCAACAGTGCCTAAAGCTCCTTACCTCCAGTGAAAGGTTTATTTATAACCTCTTGAAGAAATGTACTGAATATAAGGATTACTTTGAGCAAGCCTCAGAACATCCCCCTACCTTTCAGGATTGCAAAGGTGCAAAAAAACCTTGCCCGCAATGACTGAGGTAGAGACAGACATGCCTTTTAGTCAACGTTTTGGGTTTTGCCCCCACTGGGACCCACTGGAACAGAATCAGCAGGTCCCTCGTGTCATCTCCGGCAGTGGTCACCCTATTTTTTTCTAGAAAGGTCCTGTTCTCTCACGCTGACCCCTAGGTCCTTGTTCTCAGATCTTTAGGCTGCTCTCTGCCCCGGGTCCGCTGAATCTTGCCTCCTCTCCCGTTCCAAACCACGTAGCACCTCTTTGTGCCTCACCATTTGAGAAATGGCAGGGCTGTGGTGCGTGGTGGCCTCTGACGGGCACGTCCCTGGGGGAGGGATGATCCTGTTCCCATGAAGGACAACATTCGTCTCTGTGAAGTGACTGCGGCTCTGCTTGCTTCTCTGCCAGGTGAATTGAGAGTCCTCGTTTAGGGGTGCTACCTAAGCATTGCTGACGTTGTGTCTGCTCAGAGGGGAACGTGTGTGTGTGTTGGAGTTCACTGCCTAGTCCACCAGGTTACACCACCTTTGTGCCTTCACCAAAGCCCTGTTGTTTCAGCAGACACCATGGTTTCCTCCACCCCTTTGAAAACTGCCTTGCTCTGTTTCTAGGACAGCTCCATCTGGTAGCAGTTGCAGCCTGCAGGGTCAGGTCTGTTAAGAAAATCCTCTTGAAAACGTTAGGGGTGTGTTTTCATTGGGGAAAGATCAGCAGTTCTGCCTGCTGAGGCTGTACAGACGTGTGTCTGAGGTGGGAACGGACCCCAAAGCCCCGTGACCACAGAGCTTGGTGTCAGCACCTGCATGTGGTGACGGCACCAGGCTCTGGGGCGGCCCCACGCCTGCCCTAGTGCTCCACCTGCTGATTGATAACCCTGTGCTCGTGTGAGCTGGGGGGCTGGAGGACACCTGTGGCCTCGTTTAATTTAGGGCCAGGACAGTGCTAGTGGTTTAGAAGAAATCATCTGAAGCACTTACAGAGCTGATGGCTGCTGCTGGATGAGGGAGCGTGCCTACTTTTTTAACAGGGGTAGCGGCATAGTTGTTGCCAGCGTTTGGGCTGCTCAGTGCCCTGTGCTGGGCTTTCTTCTCACCCTTGCAATCATCCAAAAGCAGTGTTTGCAAAGCCTCAAAATAACAAGTTTGCTGTGTTTGGGAGGAGATCAAATGCCTGCAAACAGCACTCACTCCGCCGTGCAACAGCTCCCTGGATCAGTGAGCAGATCTCTCCTGGCATCTGAGCTATAAACAGTCTGCAGCAAGGACTGAGCTGTCCTGAGGCTCTGATAAGGACCTGAGGTGTCTTCTGGACTTCAGCAGGTCAGTGCAGGTGCACCCACATCTCCAACAAAGCGTGGTGCAGGTGGAGAGCTGGTCCTGCTCCGTGCTGGGTCACCTCCTGGCAGCCACCCTGTGCCACTGTGCTGCAGCAGAGAGGCTGCATCCTGAAGGCGTGGAGCATTGCAGCATCCTTCTGCCGCTTGGGCTTGAGGGTGCTGGCATGGACAAAAACGTGGGGTGAAGCTCTCTGCCTGGGGAAGCCTCGGGTTGAGTGAAGCTTACAGAAATGTGCCTCTGATTGCAGGGGTGGGTTGAGCTTCCAGTTGTTGCATCATCTTTAACAAGTAAGCTAGGGATTCAGACATGTATACATGCATCTCAAATAATCTGTGGCCTAGAGAAAGAAGTGCAGAATCTTTTGTTTTCTTTCTGTTCATGCCAGAATAAGTGCACGTCACATTTAAAAATGAGAAATTCACAGTGGATAAAAGGAAGCAATTTTTTGAACAGCAGGCGTTTAGACCTGGATGGGTGGAGGCTGTGCCTGTGGTGATGCCCAGCATTGTTGCGGATAATGTGATAATGTGAATACGTGGTACTGGAAAGGAAAGAAAACATCAGGCTCTGCCTTTATTCCATGTATTAGGCAAGGTTACCTTGTATTGGAACGCATGAATTTTAGCGTGTTGTTTCCTCCCTTCATTGCTGCTGCAGATGCATTCGTTATGGGTTCTAAACCAGAACGCTGCTCTGGCGTGGCCCTTGTCCTGGTCGTGTGGATTTTAAGTCTCTTTAAGCAAGGCATTTAATAATGGGGGGACAGTTGTTAATCTGACATTTGGGGATTCCATTATCTTGCTAGTTGGCAAAAGCAGCACGTCCTTATTTTATAAGGTAGTTGATGTTCTCCTGACACCCAGTCGAGATTTTGCAATGAAATGTTTTGCTTTGTTTTGCCACAGAGCAAAAGGAAAGGCACAGTAGCTCTAACATGTATCTCTAACTGCAAGCATTCTTTCTGCAGCCGTGGTGAAGGCAGCAGACTGTTTAGTTAATAGATTGTTTTGTGTAACGAGGCTCTGCAATACCTTAGATTGGACTTAGGTAATGAGCAAAGATAATGATGCTTTACCTAGGTTCCTGTTTACCAGCTAAACGAAGCAATTTGTTAGCTTAAACTAGATTTGTTGCTGTAATTGTGTGCTGTTCATTTCTAATTTACCAAAAAGTATGATATGGATGCAAGATAGATTTGATGAGATGGGTAGTGGGGCCGAAGGTGTTCATTTACGTCTTTCGAGGATGACAGAAGTCCTCAGAGCTGCAGAGCAAGCAGAAGGCGTTTGGTGGTGGGAGCCCGGAGGCACTGCGTGCCAGGCAGTCACCCAGCCGTAGCTGCACAGGGTGGGCTCTGCACGCTTCCAGCACCCGCACCAGGAGGGTTGGAACAAAGTGCAGAGAAAGAACAAAGGTCCAGTGCGGCCCTACAGCACGCTTTGTATCTAGGAGGTCTTCACGTAAAAAGAAAAGAGTGCTGAAAACACATGTGCAGCTGCTGGTTTTTTGCAGGGGAAATGTTGCTCTGTTCAGATGCGTAGTTCAGCAAGTGACCGCAGTGCTCCTGCCGCCCCGTAGAGGAGGGCTGCATGCAGCCTGGTGATGTCTTGCAGAGGGAGTGGCTCAGGGGCTGGCTGTTTACCACCCTGAGAAGTCCCAGAAGGGAAATTTGACCAGGTGAGTAGATTGTAACTCAGCAGAGCAACAGAAGGGCTTCTGTAATTGGCCTCTAGCTAACGAAGCATCAGTGCCCTGGATCTGTGTCATGCTTTACAGCAGTTGGTTTCTCCTCTGCGAAGCTGTGGAGCGTCATTGTACGCTTTGAACTCTGAACATATCCCTCACTTCTTCTCGTTTGTGGAGGCCCGTGTCCCGTTGGCTTCGTGCTTTTACAAAAAGCTCTGCTGTGGCTGTTCTCAGGCTAGCAGAAATTTTCCTGTAGACTGAAGAGAGGGCTTGAAGCTGTCTGCAGGGGAAGTGAAGTTGCAGCCCTGGCGGTGAAGCAACAGCAGTCCTTGCAGCTAGGCTGGCTGATCGCCGATAGAAAGTGTTCGTAAATCGCCGTGGGACCACAGGGTGCTTCCTGCCCAAGGCGCCCGTGTCGGCCGGGCCCAGGCTGGCTGCTCGTGGGCAGGCTCGGTGGCTGGGCAGCGCAGAAGTGGGCCCGCTCGGCTCCCAGCGCTGCGCCCCAGCGTGGCACCATCTGGCGAAGGGAGCCGAGAGGGCCAGCCGCAGGGAACGCGTGTGCTGCAGGAGCGGTTTGAGTCTCGGTGGCGTTCCCCATCTGAATCCACCCAGGTGTTTTCCTGCCTGGAAATGCCTGCTCTGGCAGGGCCTGTGGTCGGCCACCTAGGGGCACGCTTTCCGCTTCCCCTGCTGGCGGCTCGGCACGGTTGGACGAGCGGTGTTTGGAGCCAAGCTCTCTTTGTTCGCTGCAATTCACCCTCATCGAACTGGTCTCTAGGAATTGTCCGTAAGCATTTTGCAGTAAGTTTGGCAGGGAGCTCCGAGTTCAATAGCAAAATATATTCACAGGGTAGGGATATTTTTTTTAACATACTGGAATTTGGGAATGACACGCTGTGCTATAAATAGGGGTGGTTCAGAGGAGTTAAGAGTTCTGTTCAGGGTCTGGCATGAACGAAACCTGAACCAGATGCTGAAAACATCTTTTTTTTTTTTTTTTTTTCTGGCCTTTCCTTCCCTGGGGGAAGGGACCATGTCAGATTCCTGAGATTTTGCCATACTCTGTTTGTTTCTCCTGGCTTTTCATCTCACACTGTTGAGATTCTACCTGTCATCTTCCCCCTTAGCCAGGATGACTGTGACTGGCCTTACCGTATTTAATCATGCGGAAGATGTTGCTGTGCTGTGACTTGTGGGGATGCAGAAAAATGTCTTGTCCACGTGGCACTTCACTCAGCAACCTCACAAGTTGACCACAGTTTGATCATTCAGTGGAGTTAAATACTAGACCAAAAGACAGGTACTGGTATTTTTTATGCCATCTTATTTATTAGTGAATAAGCCCACTGAGTGCCCTACATGGGTGGTAGAAGCGTCCTGTGCCAGAAATCTCCGTGGCATCCCACCTCTGAGCCATCTAGCAGCAGTTGGTTCTGCTCAAGCTTGTTTTGCTGACTCCAGCCAGCCAAATTGCCACCCCTGCATCAGTAACGCTCGGAGCGTGTCAGCACACTTTGGGATATGCAGGGTGCTGTCAGCTTTGACAGCTGTGTGCACAGGTACGTGAGTAGAGCCAAGTTCTTCGCATGAGCAAGGATCACCTTTCACGTGCATAATTTTCACGCTGCCGCCGCCTTACCAAGTGGCTCAGAGAACCTGTCAGGGTGGCTTCTCGGGATGTTTCTGGCAGGTAGAGAAGCTGCTGGATTTTGGGAGGAGGAATGGCTCTTTCCTTTCAGAAGTAGCATTGCAGAGGCCACTAGCCTGTACTTGGCTTCTTAGGAAGGTGCGTGTGGAGCAAGTCTGAAAACTGGCTGTGAGTGGGAAAGTTTTTGCTGGGGTCCTGTGTGAGGATGTGGCCGTTCCTAGCTGGGTTTTGCTGTCCTTGCTGCCTTGGGGTCGTGCAAACGTGTTGTGACAACAACTGAAGTTGCAGCCTAGTCTGAGCTGTGCTGCAGCCTTTTCTGGGTGGTGCTGCAGGGTTTGCTGCCTGAGGGGCACGCGCTAGCAGCAGGGAGTTGTTTTTCTGCATGCAGGAGTGTGAATCCATATATAAACTGGGGACAAGATGAAGCCATGTCTTCAAAGCCTTGGCTGAGCACTGAGGGGTGGCCTGGGCGCTGTGCTTCCAGATGGGGTTAGGTTGTTCCCGCGGGCACTGCAGTGTCCAGCTCTCAGACTTGTGGCTCTGCACACTGACAGCTTCATGCTCAACTTCTGCAGAGCACAATGCGAGGGGGAGAGGAGACGGGAAAGAACAGGCAGGAGAAGGAGACCAGCAAAAGCAGAGCATGTAGCCAAGGGTCTGCATTACCTGAGATTTAAGGGATTTGCTGCTCTGCCTCTGACTCCTGAGGTGAGGGCATCAGTTCCCTACCTGCAGGCTGGAAATAAGCTGCTTCTCTTGCTCCTCACTCCCCTCTGTGCTTGCAGAGGAGCGGAGGGTGCCTCGTGCACGCGCGGTGCCTGGTGCAGGGAGGCTGTGACCTGGCTCGAGATCTCCTTCCAGCCCTGGCACACTGTGTGTGGTGTTAGCGGTGCAGACTCCAGCCAGTCTTGGCACGTTTTTGTTTTCTCTCCACATAATGCTTGAGTTTCTAAACTTCTTAATGGCTTATAGACACGAGACAGCTGTGGCTGCCCCTTAGAGCTGTGTCCCTCCTGTGTCTGCTGTCCTGCCTCTGTGCAGGTGGAGTCTCGGCTGGGAGCCTGCTGTTGTTGCATTTAGTGCTCTGCTGGCTGGGTGAGAGCATTGGTCAGAGGTAGGAGTTGCTTGGGTGCTGGTTGCTACAGCAGTTCTCTACTGGGATTTCAGCTGCTATTGCTGTTTTTTTTTTTCAGGACACAGGTATTGGGATGACCCAGGAGGAACTTGTTTCTAACCTTGGTACCATTGCTCGATCGGGCTCAAAGGTAACTTGGGACGAGGCACCCCTTCCTCCCCTTACAGAAGCCTTCTCCAGTTACAGTCGCTTTTGTTCTCCCAGTAACTTCTCATTCTGTCTCTTCCCTTGGCCCCCAGCCTAGCTGTGAAATTGCACCCGTCTTGGAAGGTGAAACCTTCCTATGGAGTCTTCTGGCTCTTAATGGTCTCTGCTGTGTGCCAGGGAGGCCTGTGGTGCCGAAGCAGCACTAATGGCCCCTGTGTGTAATGCTGCTGCACCTGGCTGCCCTCGCTTCCCAAAGTTAATGCCTTCCTCCCCAGACCATCGTTACGGAGGGGCAGATGCTCATTTGGCATTCACACTGTGTCCAGGATGGCAGCAGCTGTGTCCTTGTGCTGGCAAACTGTCATATTTACCTTTTTTTGTCCATCTCCCAAGTCGCTACTCTGAGGTTGCTTCCTCCTTATTGACTGAGCCCTTTCTTGTTCTCCTTTACTGCTCTCTGCAGCGAGTGTTGCCCTAGGCGATGCTTCCCTTTTCCAGAGGCACGTTCCCTGCGGGAGAAACCCCTGTCCTCAGGGAGAAACCCCTGTCCTCAGTCGCCCTCCTGAGTGCTGACAGAGGCGTGGGATGCGGGTGCTGAGCAGCCAGGCCCGCGGTGCCTGGCGTAGGGCTGTGTCAGTGCGCACAGGAGCCGCGCTGGAGGACGGGTCACAGCCTCGCAGCGGTCCCGGAGTTGGTGCGCTGGTTTATGTCTCCTCCTTTGTTCCCCCAGGCATTTTTAGATGCTCTGCAGAGCCAAGCGGAAGCCAGTAGTAAAATCATCGGCCAGTTTGGAGTAGGTTTCTACTCAGCCTTCATGGTTGCTGATAAAGTGGAGGTGTTCTCACAGTCTGCAGAGCCGGGGAGCCCAGGCTACCACTGGTCTTCAGACGGGTAAGGCTGCAGAATGTGGTGGAAGTGTGCAGGGGCTGCATCCAGATCAGGCACGAACTGAAAGCTGAGCAGAGCAAGACACGGCTTGTGTGGTCTTTCATGACTGGGCTTACTGGTTTAGATCCTGCTCAGATTATACATAGCAAGAAAGCGTGGCCAAATGTGCCAGGGTGAACAACTACAGAGACGAGCTTGCTTTGTCAGAGCAGGCATGTTATGGACAAAGAGAGTACCTGCCTCTCCTGTTCCTTCCCTGCTGGCAGGCGTTTCTCTTAGCAGCACTCCAGACTAGAGAGAGAAATTTACTGTCTTTGGTCTAGTTGTTCCCTGGCTTTTTGCTCGAGGGCACCCATGGTAGGCAGGGCTGGTGCAGTGCTGTGGCTCTGTAGGCACGTGTCTTGTGTGGACTGGGTCTGCGTGCTCAGCCTTTGCTTCTTCCAAGTTGCAAACACCTGTGATGGCAAAGCTGTGCTGTGCTGGACCCTGTTGAAATTGGAGCTCCTGGGTGTGAGAAGTTCTGCATCCCATTAAAATCTCCTAGAACTGAAGTATTTCTATGATTCTAGTTACCAAGTTATTTAAATTCTTAAAAAACAACTTGTAACTGAGACATCAGCCTGTCTTGGGATGCCAACAAGCTGCTGTGTACTGCAGTCTGTACTGCTGTACGCTTTGAAGGCTTGCCTGCCTCTCTGCTAGGTCAGTGCTCTCAGGTGGCACTCGCTTAGCAGTAGAATAGGAGTGGTCATGCTGAACAGGCTGCCTTTACCAGAGCACAGCTGCTTTTCACTGCCACAAGGTACTGCTGTCCAGTGGAGGTAGGAACGTGGGCCCACAAATCAGAATTGTCAAATGTAGGGGAGAGGCTGAATGTTAGGCCTATGCAAGCTGAAGTTTGTTTGAAGTTTTTCTGCAGAGGCTGCTGGTGTCTGTAGAGAGAGGGGTCTGGGGTATCTGTAGGAAGACAGCCATGTTATCTGGGGGCCTTCTCGAAGGCACAGAGAGCGTTCAAACATTTGAGATTTTTTGCCTTTTCCTCTCGGTGCTGAGGTGTTGTGCATGCTGTCAGTTTAATTACATATTTTCATGTCCCGTCATGGCTGTATCTGAGGCACAAGCTGACATGGCTTCTGTTTCTAATCCTAGCTCAGGAATGTTCGAGATTGCAGAAGCTTCTGGTGTCAGAACTGGGACTAAGATTATTATACATCTCAAAGAAGACTGCAAGGAATTTGCAAATGAAGACCGAGTCAAGGGTGAGTGGAGGAGGGAAATGCTGTTACGCACTGAGGGGATGCACGGAGTCTGTTGGTTCCCCATGAGTGGGAGGTGAATGTACAGTGTTCGTACTCTCCTGTGGCACCTGTTACATGCTGTTACTGAAGAAATTCTTACTCTGTTGTTTTCACAAACATGACTCTTTGACATCCTCTTTCCATTCCAGAGGTGGTGACAAAATACAGCAACTTCATCAGCTTCCCGCTGTATCTCAACGGGAGACGAATTAACACATTACAGGTAAGCAGGAGGGCCACAGACAGGTTGCTCATGGAGATGAACCATTGTAATCTTCCACCGGAGACAGGAGCACAATAAAGCTGCTGCTGCTGTCTCTGGTAGTCAGGGAAGGATTGTCCAGGATATCACAGATCCTTTAGTGACAAGTTAATTAAAACAAGAGGAGGTAATCTGGCATAAATCATATCTGGTACTGCCTATTGGCATTTGTTGGAGAGAATACTTGCAGGTTGACAAAGCAGTTCTTATTTATAGATATCTTCTGGATTCTTCCCTAATCAGAATGATTGTCTCAGTGCTTTTAATACTGCTTCTAGCTGTTTAAGCCAGGTGACATGTTAGTGGTGTAGGGTTTGCTCATGTCACTAGTGTGCTGACACCTCTTGCTGCAGTTCTTCTTGCCTTTTGCTGTGGGATAGCCAATGCCAGTGGACATTTGGGTTTTGTTGTGTCTCAGCTCACTGTCTGATTTTTTTTAATTGCTTTTTAATTATTTTTTTAAATTTAATTGCATTTTTTAATGCTGGCCTTTTCTGACCACTTAAAATGATACAGCCAGATCCACCTTAGTCAGAAGTTCTGGCCCAGTTGCAGGAATCTCCTAGGTGAAAGTAGTTATCTTTAAAATAAAAATCTATGAATTGTTTTTCCTCCAGCATCTCATTTTCTGGTTGGTTAAATCTTCCTCACTTAAGAGAGTAGGTAGAGAGTGTGTGTTTGTTTGCTTTTTCCTGGGAAGTGGCACTGAATGTGCAAGCTTTCAAGGATGTACTTAAATATTTTATCATGTTAATTTACCTAATGTTCTGCAATTGGTGTTATTAGTGACTGTTATTTATTTGGATTCCTACAATAATAGTGTTTCTGTTCCAAAGGCTTTCTAGCTGTTTCCCTTAAATCTATTTCTAGTTTTTTAATTTAGACAGCTGTTTGGTCTTCCTACCTCACAATCAATAGAAAACACTCCCTAGAGAAGAGCAGTACTAGAGCAAGGGGTGAAATGTGCTTAATGGAGTCATGTACTTTTATCTTTGTATCAGAAAGTGTTTTCTCCATTGGGATATGGCAACAGCTTTATTCTCACTATGTTCCCATTTCAAGCCTCTTCTTTATCTGGGATCTTTTTTTCCATTTTTCCACACATCAACATCAGTTCACTGTAAACAGAGCTGTAGTTAGATCCCTACTGTGGGTTTTCCTAGATAAGATCTTGAATGCTTGCCATGTAGCTGACAGCATAGAATTAGAGGCTTTTCCATTCTAACTGTGATAGCTGTAGCTACAAGTAAGACTCTGGGAAAGCAGGACTTTACCTAACAACAGCTGCTATGAAGCACCTTAGTACCCACTTGAGTCCCTAATCCTACCTGTGATCCTGCAAACCCTCCAGGACACTTGTGTATGCTGGAAATGTTAGGAAGCTGCTTGTGTAACAATGCTCTGAGGCAAAAGCAGCTTTAAGGAATACAGAAGCACGGCAGGGTTGCCAGAGCCCTGAATCCCTTGGACTGGTAGGTTGAGGGTGGGCTGGATATCTGCACTGCCCAGGGTGATCGATCACAACTGTCACTCGATGTACTTAAATGTTTTAGTACATAAATATTACTTAAATACTTAAGTACTTAAATATTTTAGTATTTAGGGCTCGAGTGGCAAAGAGTTGTGCTAAGTGTAGTAGTCTTCATCCAGCTGGAAACAAGAGTTCGTTAATTGGTCCCAGTGCTTGTTAAATAGGTGGAACCTCCCAAATCTTTGCTAGATGGTAATCTTGTGATGATGTACTGAGAATGTAAATGTGCTGTGAGCACTGGGCTAAGTGTTCCAGAGAATGCTGGGCATCTGTGGGGTTCAGAGCAGCAGTGGGTGGAAAGCATGGCTACAGGGAAAGCCATGGTCTGGAGCTCATGACTCTAACTCACGTGTTGATGTGTGAAACTGTACTGCTGAGGCACAGTTGGCCAATTGGTTCACGAAGCAACTCCTGAAATGCTCCAAAATACATCAGCAGAAAACAGGTAATGGAGGACCTGCTTCACAGGCACTCAGCAGACCTTGCAGTGGGATGGGACTCCCATCATGGAGACAGATGGCTTGGAATAGACCCACTTAAACTTTCGCTTTTCTTTTGCTTGTTGGTCTGAGCCTTGAGATGCTTGACCAGTACTGCCAGTCAGCTGAGCTGTGGTAATTGTCTGGGATGCTCTTGGCCAGTGACAAGTGTCAAGTAATGGAGGTTAGCCAAACCCCTTTTGTTTTGGGCTGAACAAATTTGCCTTAGATGTGCTGCAGGACAAGAGTACCTGCATGGAAGGTGACCAGAGGTCACCTGAGTGGCAGTAATTTGTTAGTGTGTGAATCATACTACATCCCACTGCCCTCCTGCTGTGCAGAGGAGAGTGTGTCTGTTTGAAAGACGGTATTTCCTTGCTCAGGCACCCTGGAGGGAAAAATATAACTGAAAGAGCAGCTTTGTGCTGTGAGGCCATAGGTGATGAGAGCTGATGGGGACTCATCTCCCTGCTCCTCCACAGGCACTTTGGATGCTGGACCCCAAGGACATTGGTGAGTGGCAGCATGAAGAGTTCTACCGCTTCATCGCTCAGGCTTACGACAAGCCCCGTTATGTCCTGCACTACAAGACCGACGCTCCCCTCAACATCCGCAGCATCTTCTATGTGCCTGAGCAAGTACGTGCCATTCTTTCCAGAGAGCAGTGGGAGATCTGCCCAGTTCCTCTGAAGAGGAGAGAATAGGACTGCTCCTTAGGCAGAATTGCAAGGAGGAGCATCCAGTGTGGCATCTTTGCAGTGGGTTGGGTGCTACAGGATAATGGTGGGGGTACTGAGCCATGAGCAGGATTGGAGGTGGCTCAGGTAGGTCCCTAGGGAAGACAGCCAAGATCTCAGCTCCTGCTGGACTCCGTACTGGTAAAGGTGACCGCAGTATGACCTGGTCAGCTGGTGCTGCTGAGCAGATTGCTGCAGAATGGTGTGCACCTGATGGTTGGGCACCCTGCACAGTGCTGGTGTTACCTTTGTCTCTTGTTCCTGCAGAAACCATCCATGTTCGACATCAGCAGAGAACTGGGTTCCAGCGTTGCCCTCTACAGCCGCAAAATTCTCATCCAAACCAAAGCTGCAGACATCCTGCCTAAATGGCTGCGCTTCCTCAGAGGTGTGTGCTGGGAGCAGGAATAGTGGGCTGTGGAATGTGGCTTCCAAGGGGGCTAGGTGAGGGGCTGCTTCCTGAGCCTGGCACTTGTGCCTTGCTGTTCAAGGGTCGCTCTGTGTTCCAGGTGTTGTGGACAGTGAGGATATACCTCTGAACCTCAGCAGGGAGCTTCTGCAAGAAAGTGCCCTTATCAGGTAAGAGGCTGAGGCTCTTACGGCTTCTTGCTGGTTGAGGAGGGGGCATTGCGGGGTTGTCAGAGGGGTGTGGATGTAAGCAAGCTGCAGCGTTCCCATGCTTGAGAATTTCTTTGGTCTGTAAAGTGAACACGGGGTGTAAAGTTTCGCAGCCGTGCTGGTCACATCTAAAGATGTGTAATCACTGTGCTGTCATACGATCTGCTGTTTCCTCCTTGGCCATGTGCAATTTGTGCACTAGGCTGCCTTTTCGTATCTCTGGTCAATAGCAGTAACAGTGGATTCGCTATTTAAAGCGTCTGATCTCCACCACCATGTGGTTTGGAAAACAAAACCAAACAGTAAGTCAGTGCTAGGAAGCTGGTCCATACCTCAGTGTCACCATGTAGGCCTTCAAACAGCATCTTGTAACTGTTGTCTCCAGACTGCCTTCAAAGCTCTGCCATGCTCTCACAGATACTTGTCAAACACTGAGTACAAGCCAGCAGGGTTTTCATTTGGTTCTGAAGCATAGGGAAGCTGACCGCCAACAGGCCAGTCTCCTCAAAATAAAATAAAAAATGCCCCTGGATCTTAATTTTTGTGTTTCAGGTCCGCCTCTCAAACATCTGTCATTGGAACTTGATATACAAGGATAAGAGTAGGCTCTTATTCCATTTTGGTTTTGCTGTTACCTTGTTAGGTCTAATGGCTAACTTGCATTCAGTGGCTGCTAAAATGCTTTGAGCTTCACTGTAATCATCAAAATAACTCTGCCACTTCACTGGATTTTGAGGCTGTCAGAAAGGGGTCCTCCCAGTGTAACCCTTTTATAGCTGCTTCCTTCCTGTGTTTAAGGGTAGCTGTGGGAGTGTGGTGAATGTCCTGTGCACAGTTGGTTAGGTACTGCAGTGTCACTGAAGTTATTGAAGATTTGAGCTTCAGCCTTGCGTTTGTACAGCAGCCCTGGCTGTCTCTCCAGCTCTTGACTTCTCTTGATTGAGGTACAAAGAACAAATGTAGAGCCTTGGGGAAAAGGAGACAGTGGCCGTAGAGTTTCTTCTTTTTCCTCTTGTTTCCAAACACGTCACTGAAACACTGCATGAGGAGATGTTCACTTGTCTTGGTCTAGCAGCCATCTTTAAAAAGGCTTGTTCTTGCTGCAGGAAACTCCGAGGTGTTTTGCAGAAGAGGTTGATAAAGTTCTTCATTGACCAGAGCAAGAAGGACCCTGAGAAATATGCCAAATTCTTTGAGGACTACGGAGTATTCATGAGAGAGGGGATTGTCACGATAGCAGAGCAGGATGTTAAGGTACCAGCAGTCCTGATACGCTACAGCTGATGGGAAAGAGAATGGGCTCCTACTATGACATGGGATGAGGAGCATTGCTGCTTCTCTGTGAATCTTACATACCTCTAACTCTTGTTCTGGGTCTAATGACCTACGGATGCTCTAGTGCACCTTGCCTTAACTGATGTTCTCTGACTGGGTGCTGTTTCCCACTCTAGTTCAGGACGCTGCAGGGTCTCTGTACCCACACTTGTTGTCAGCCCTCACTGATAGAATGTGACCTACAGCAGGCGATAAAGTAGGGCTTTACCCCTGCTGTTGTCTTCAGCCTGGATTCCCACTTCCAGGAGAGCTTGGCCTACATCCTGTCTAGGTCATTCTTCTGCCTCCGTAATATCTGGAGCAGGAAAGGTGGGACCCAGAATCCTCTGAGCCTTTTTTGCAGAAGTACAAACTGCAAACAAGCCTGTCCATTGCAAAAAGAGGTCCTGGAACTGGGAGTGATCAGGTAGAGATATAGTGACCTGCCTTCAGCTCACAAGAGCACGTTTCTTTCAGGAGGACATTGCGAAGCTGCTGCGTTACGAATCCTCTGCCTTGCCCGCAGGCCAGCTGACCAGCCTGACCGAGTATGCCTCCCGCATGAAGGCAGGGAGCAGAAACATCTACTACCTGTGTGCACCCAACCGGCATCTGGCCGAGCACTCCCCATACTTTGAGGCCATGAAGAAAAAGGACATGGAGGTAGGTGAGCAGTGTGCTGCGGTCAGGGAGGACGCTGCATCAGAGCCTGGGGCTCAGCTAGATCTCGGAGTTGAGCAGAGCAGTGAGGCCTGTGACAGTCCCCATCTTTGTATTCCTCTGTCTCCACTCAGACTGGGTAGTACAGCATGGGGCCAGGAAGGACATGTAGCGCCCTGTGCAGGTGGGTTAGTGCTTGTGCAGACATCTAGATATTTCTGCTGGTTCTGACATCTGTTAATTGCCTTTGCTGAACCCTGGAGCAGGAGCCTAGGAGTTGCTGTGCAGTGCTGGTAACAGCGTTGTTATAGGAGTCCTCTGCAGGCAGGTGGCCCTTTCAGGACTGGAGTCAGTGCTGGTTCTCAGCTTCCCTTGGGGAGGAGGAACTTGTCCAGCTGCAGCCCTGCCATCCGTGGTAACGAAGTCCTGTATGGGTTTGCTTTTATTTGGAGTGCTGAGTGATAGTCACGATAGGGTTGAACCTGCTATTTTCCCTTGTGATGTTATTGCCATTTAGTGCAGAGTTGCCTCTGGAGAGAAAGTGCTGTTTTGTCTCAAACAACATGTTATTGTCTGCTTTTTTGGCACAGGTCCTGTTCTGCTATGAGCAATTTGATGAGCTGACACTCTTGCACCTTCGGGAGTTTGACAAGAAGAAGCTGATCTCGGTGGAGACGGACATTGTTGTTGATCACTATAAGGAAGAGAAATTTGAGGAGAGTCGCCCAGGTATCGTGAGGTTCCCCTGGCCCTTCCTGCTGCATGCAGTCCTGCTGTCCTGTGTCAGCCAGTGAGGGTATGCCTCTTCCAGCACTCTTGCAGTTCCTGAGTCTATGAGCAAGAGCGCTCCTTTCCATCCTGCAGTTCTCATGGGTGGAGGCAGCTTGTACTTCTTGCAGATCCCTTTCCTCGCACATGCTGCTGTAGGTCAAAGTTTAAGACATTTGATAATTTAAGCAGATGGTATGTCATACATGGAGTTTTAAAAACAGACACACACCTGGTGCCCTGACAGAGGGAGGCAGGCACTGGCAGGGAAAGAGCCTGCCCTCTCCGGGTATGTCATGGTCTGGGATGAGGGGATGTACGGAGGTGTGTGCTGAGTGGTGCTGCATTCCCATTTTCACAATATAGCAAGTAAATGAAAGCGTGAGATGGACTGAAATCAGGAGTAAAGCTCACTGTCCACTGATACCCAATAGATGAATGCTCAGATGTGCCCTTTTTCCTCTGCTAGCTGCAGAACGTCTGACAGAGAGAGAGGCTGGGGATTTGATGGCCTGGATGAGAAATGTCTTAGGCTCTCGAGTCACTGATGTTAAGGTAGGTGTTCTGTGGCTGGGTAACTGAGTACAGAAGATCCACGGAGATCATAGTCTAGGAAGTAAAGGCACTGGTTGACTGGAGGTCTCCTGCCACAGACTTTACTTTGGACTCTGAGAAAAATCATTTTCTGTGCATCCTTTCTGTAAGTGGTGTGGATGCTGGTGTTTGTCATTTGGGTGGTCATTGTGGCAATGGGAAGAACCACTTCTTAATGTGTAACAAGCAAAGCCCATTTTACCAGGTCATACTTAGGTTATGTAGGGCCAGTTGGGACCCCAGCTCTCCTGCCTATTTAGGCAGCTCCTCTGGGGTGGGGACAAGTTGTGCAGAGGGTTGGTGTGGATCTGTGCTGAGGAGACTGAGTCCTTTAACCTCACCCACCTCTAAATTGTGTGTTTCCATCTCAGCACTGATTGCTATTTTTGCCCCAGGTGACTACACGGCTGGACACTCACCCCGCCATGATCACTGTGCTCGAAATGGGGGCTGCCCGCCACTTTCTTCGCATGCAGCAGCTGGCCAAGACCCAAGAGGAGCGTGCCCAGCTTCTGCAGCCCACCCTAGAGATCAACACAGGGTAAGGGGTTGCAATACCAGTGCTAAGCACTGCATTCCTGTTGGGGTGGAAGCAGAGAGGAGGCAACTTAAAGTCCCTAGGCTAGCAGAACTCTCCCTGTTAAGTGTGGTGTGTGCTACGGTGCCTCGATCTATGAGGCTGCATGGCGTGGTGGACATGAGCCACCCACCCATACTGTGTCCAGCCCTCTGAGGATTGTGGGGGTTATAGGGTCGGGATGGGAGAGAAGAGAGAAGCCCCTGGAACAGGAGCAAGAAAGGTGGAGCTGTCTTGGCCTTTAGTTAGAACATTTTCTGTCCCGCCTTGGCTTAGATGCTTATTCTGGGGAAAAAAAAAAAAAAAACATGTCCAAAAAAGCTAAATCTTAGTATGGATCTCTCTTACTCTTACAGGCATGCTCTGATTAAGAAGCTTAATGAGCTGAAGGACAGTCAGCCTGATCTGGCCCAGATGTTACTTGATCAGGTGAGAGCCAGGTCTGCAAAGGCACCACCATCCTCCCCAGAGCCAGCTTGCAGACTGTGTGTGGCAGGGAACAAGGGTGGAGCCCTTTTAGCAGGCTGGATTCATTCTTCTGTGTTTCCCATTCTGTGTATTTCTGCTGCTTGTGGCCAATGTGTTTTCCTACCAGGCTGCCTAGAAGACATGCTTGTTGTCAGCATGCAACTCCTGAAGTGTGACATTCATTTCCTCCCCAGCTCTCATTCACCTCGCTCCTGCTGCTTATTTAATATGTTCTTCTCTTTCTCAGATTTATGAGAATGCCATGATAGCAGCAGGACTGAATGAAGATCCCAGACCAATGGTGAGCCGGCTGAACGAACTCCTCACAAAAATCCTGGAGAAAAACTGAGCCCTGGAAAACTGAAGGATGAACTCTGTGCTGATATCTCTTTCCTCAAGTGCAGTTGCTCTGTCAGCTATTGAAGCATCTGCTTGCAGGCACTGTTCAGTGAGGGGCTCACCTGGCAGGTGGCTAGGGAGAATGCAGGGGACTTCCAACCATCACTGCGTGGGCAGGAGCCAGTTGTAATTACTAGATCATGTCATCAGCCTGTTCAAAGTGCAGTGTTCTTAGTGAGAGCAAAATCCAGAGATTGCTGCTAAAACAATATGCTTAAATTTCTGACACAAGCCTTGAGAACCTTGTTTCATACTGTTTCTAGAAATGTCCTTTCCCAAAACAGCAAGAGTCCCAGTTAGGTCTGTGAAGTCCCAGTTAGCTCTCTGAGTATACTCCCATCCACTGAAGAATGATTTCTTGTGCACCATTGTGCTATGAACAAGCCCTGGCAGAATCCATTAATTTGTGAAGAAACTTCAACTTCTGACCAGGCAGGAGCACTTAGGTGGCATGGAGATAGATTGCTGCCATTAGCAGACAGATACTGCTGGTGGAACATGTCAGTACATTCCTATGGCAGAAAAGATCACTGAGCTGCTGAATAATCATGTTCATCCTTATCTCACTTTAGAGAAAAAGAAGTAACTGGGAAACAGTATTGCAGTGTGTGGAACACAGTACAGCCTTCTGGAAAGTCTCCAGGGTTCTTGTCTCTTCTCTGGGATAAATTGCATGCCTAGCTGACCTGTGTTTATCATAAATAAATTCCTCTTTTCCAAATCGCTCCACTCTTCTCTTTTCCTCTTACTTTGTTGGTCTTTGTGTCTTCCAGAAGGTGATTTCATGGTTCTTCTCTTGTCAGATGCTCCTTTGATCTTCAGAGCATTGGGTACTGGACAGTGGTGGGTAGAGAGGGCTGTGAAAACAGTAGGTTGTAGCAGAGTGTGGAAGGAAAACAGGAGAATCTCCACCCTTGAATTCTGTTAGCCTTGTCCTTGAAAATGGAGTTTAGCCCTTTGAATATTTTCTGAGGAGCAATAGCTGTTCAACAGAAGAGATGCTTGTAACAGAAAATACCATGTGAGATTTACCTCTGTGCATCAGGTTTACACCATGCAAACTGGTTTACAAGAATTCTTTTCTTTTCTCAGTTGGTGCTGTGAGGCAGCTGTGGTATTTGTTTACCTTATCCTTAAATTGCCAGATTAAGATTCTGAAACTGGATTTGGTTAAATGTTGGGGCGCTGTGCTGGACAGGATAACGTTCAGCTCTTTCCCTGAACACCATGAGCTCAGTAAGAAAAAGGAAACCTGGCTGTGCAAAGAGGAATGAAAAGGGTTTGCTGCATGAGGTGTCATTTTAGAGGTTTTATTAACATTGCCTGAAATTCCATTTTTATGCACATGCAGAAGAGGAATTTATGTGACAGTGTAAGGGGCATTGAGAACACGGAGCCACCTTCTACATCCCTGGTAGCTGTATAGCTCAGCTGGAGGCTGCAGGTCTTGACTCAGTTCCTGGTAAGACCTAGATGGCATCTTGCCTTTTGATATGCTGGAGTTCCTTGATTGTGCAATAAATACCCTTAAATTGTCCATACTCAAAGATTGGAAGCCAGCAGCAAAGGCGGCACAGGTAAACACACAAGGCTTTACTCCTGGAAGTAGACAACACACGTGAAGTTCAGCTATATGTTTTGTAGACTAGACAATATTCTTCTCTTCCAAGTAGATGTAAGATCCTTTGCCATCAAAATCAGTGTAAATACACAGAAAAGAGTACTAGGTATTATTCATTTGCATCAGAACTTTGTAGGGCACATGAAAGGAGCAATAAGGTGTGGCTACATAGCTAGACCTTTGCAATGCAGCGTGTTTCATGAACAGTGAAGAATGAAAACCTTTGGTTTTCTCTGGCTAATGTACTGCAGGTGAGTGCATCAGCCCGCAGGCTGGTTACCTGGTGCTCACTGATAAAGTGGCTAAAAATAGCATCTGTTGATAGAGTGCCTGAGCTGAATGTTAGCTTATAAAATCTGATGCAGTCAGGAGCAGAGCATGCTTACTCCAAGACGGTCATGAAGCATCTGAGCTGTCTTTAAACTCTCCAGTCCTGAGAGTCCTCAGGGAATCCCAGCAGCCCTTGAGGTGTTGATTTTTTGCCATGACAGATTTATGACTAAACGATCAAACAAAATTTCTGTTATTGGAGTGTAAACTAATCCTTTGTGACTGTGCCCATCAAACATGCTGAAAAGTGGTGATAGTCCTGGGGTTCTGTATGCAGGAAGGAGTGGTAGCAGCAGGATCAGGAGGGTGCTTTGACCCAAATCTTACTTACTTGATCGTGCTGCTTTTTCTGGTGCTTTGTCTTAAGTTTCACATTTCTATGCACCAGAAGCATCTGTAGGTCCTCACCTCTTAGTCTTGGCTTTCCCTTTTACTCAAGACCTGCAGAGATTACTGGTGTATGAAGTTTTTATACATGGCTAACAATGATCCTAGTGGAGAAGAGAGATGTAGAGGCATCGTGCTGATGAACACAAACTGACATGCTGATAGGAATACAGGCAAGTTGCTTGAGAGCTAGTCTGTAGATGACTGGCTCTGAAAGGGCCTTTGCATGGAACGCAGCAGAGGCTTTTTGGTAAAAGAGCAGTGTAAAGGATGAGTCGTTTCAAACATGACAGATAAGGTTTTTCATTTTCTACACAATGTCAAAACATGCTGTGCAAGAAGAGAAGGCTTGTATGGATCTTGCATCAGAACTTCAGTGCTGTTTGTGGTGGTTGAGTTGTGCTTTTCCAGCTCCCACCTTCTCCACTTAGGTCCTAAGTTACTCATCTCAAAGCACTGTATTGCTAACCAGTTTCCATCCAGTCTTTGCTCTTCCTGAAGTGAGAGTAGAGATCCCTAATTTTTCGAGCATGTTGAGGCAAAACATGAGTTCCAGGAGTGCGCAACACGTTAGAATTGTGCTCGAAAGCCATCAGCACAGGCTGGTTGTCCCATGCTTCTGCATTTGCTCCCCCAGACTTCCCCATGGGATGGAATATGGGATCTCCAAACTGGAACAACCTCATGGAGCTTATTTGAGTTCCTGGCTGTAAACAATGCTGAACCCCGCTATGTACAGAAAATTTATCTATGTTCTTTGATTTCTGCTGGGACTTTGTTAAACTGCTGCCTGTCCATTGTTTCGTTCAGAAGTGGCTTTGACTGTGGATTGGGTTCTTTTGGTATTTTTTTCTACAAGTTAAGCTTTATGTGCTGACAGACTTCTGGTGATAAACAGCGTGGCCTTCTCTGCTGCTCTGCCCAGTCTCTTCAGCTGAGTCAAACCTATACCCTCCAGGGCAGAAGATGGAAAATATTTATAGGCAGCGAAATCCAGTTTGAAAGGACATTCCCGAGACCTCGTGCTTTTAAACTTGGACAGGATCCCTCTCACGTCTGGCTCAGGACCTTGAAACTGGACCGGCCCATAAAGGAGTTCACTGGGCCAGATTGAGAACAGAGTTTGCTCTTGTCCAGACTTCCTGCTGAGACTATCGAGAGTGTCTTGGGCAGGCTCCAGGTCTATGATTTATGGACAAACCACAGGCCAGGAATCTGCAATCTAAGCTCCTTGAGCAGCAACTGTTTAAAACATTATGGGAAGAAATGGCCACTGTTTCCAAAAGAAGAAAACTTGGGAGCCATTAATAATGTTTAGCACTTCTGTAGTGTCTTACAATTATTAATTAATCCTCCCACTTTCATTGTGAAGTAATTCAGAAATATCCTTATTGTACAAATAAGATCTACATAGTTTGAACAAATTTCCCTAAGAAACACAATCGATCTGAATTAGGGATGCAAGAATCCCAGCACAACGTGAAACAAATCTCCCAGATCCAAAGGCATAAAGACAGGTACCTCCTGGGTTTGGATGAGACAACATAAATGCAGTGGGAGCCTTCAGAGCATCCTGCCCAATACCCTGTTCATTTGAAAATTCTTCCCAGGGCAGTTCTGGGTCTGCCCAAACCTTATCTGGTGAGATCATACGCTTTCTCAGTAGACCCCAGGTTCAAAAATTCCTGGGGTTTCAGAGAAGACCTGGGAGCTTGGCTGCTTACTGGAATTACCCTGTTCTTTCCAGACGGTTGTTGCCTCTGTTGCTCAGGAAGAAGAGGATGGTATGCTAAAATGACCCTGCTGTTCTGTCTTGCTGTCTTTCTACACTCAGAACAACTCACCTAGCTGTCCTGGAGCAGGCTGAACACAATTCTTCCTTTCCTCTCCTCAGCAGGAAGTTTTTCTTCCAGACATAGTCATTTGTTCTCCCCCTGCTCTCAGAATCATTTTGTTTCTCCTTTACCCTCCCTGTTTACCCTTAACCTCCATCTTCTCTAAAGCACTTTGTGACCGATACTGTGGGTGTAACACAGTCCAAGCCATGAGGGCAGTTTTTCTGCCATTAATTTTCTGCTGTCATTTTCCCATTCTCATCCATGACAAGAGGATGTTCCTCGGTGCTTTCTCCTGCTGTCAGAGCTGGAGCACCTTCTAGCAGGAAATTTTTCTCGAGTCACAAGCTCATTCACATACACTGCTCCTGGAAGCAGTCTGGACTGTGAACAGGTGGGAATGGGTAAGGGAAAAAAAAAATGCCATCGGTCCCGGTCCAAATGGAATGGTTGGCAGGAGTGCAGGGACCACAGGCTTCTGTAAGTACTTAAAACTTGTAAGGACTCATGATTGTCTCGTTGCCATTAATCTATTTACATACAGCAGAAAGGATGAAAAATTGGTGAAAGAAGCAGCGTTTCCCTCCTCTTTTTAAATCTATATGGCAAAAGATATCATAATGAATTGCCCATTAAACATATCCGTGCAACTTTACTCCAAATGTCAGGACGTTATTTGCAAGGGATTTGGGGTCAGGTAATAGCAGTTAACAAGGAAGCAGACCATGAAGCCAAACAAAATTTGGTTCTTCCTCTTTTGCAGCCCAAGTAAATGAGGGGTAATTGGGGATAAAACCTATTCCAAAAGTAAATCACTAAGTAAAGCCTTAATGGAATTGTCCCAAATTAAACTCTTAGAAACTTGGAAAGTCAGTGCTATGTCTAGAAGCAGAGGGAGATTCAACTTGAGCGTTGTTTTGCTAATGTATCTCAATTGCTGGACTTTTTCTGTCTAAAGTGATTTAGCAGATATTTTGAAGAATAAGTGTTCTAAGTTGTCTTGCAATATGCCTCAAGAAATCAAAACATTAGGATTTTGTTGTTGTTGTTTGATGGTGTCTTATTGATGTTTTTAGAGATTCTTAGCATGAGTTTAAACCCCAGTCCCCTTACTGAATGTTAGTGATTCTCCTTGGAAATTTTATTTGATTTTACTTTTCAGGAGAACCAGACAAATTTTGGTTAATAACAAGTCAATTTGAAGTGCACACTCTAATTGGTGCTGGGTGATTTACCAAATGGAAATGTGCATATTTTGAGCAGGCTTAAAAGAAGAGATTGGTATGGAGGCATGCACCATCCCAAAATTGACACTTAATAACTGCAAAAAATAACTGCTCTGGAGGTAAGTGCTATACTGCTGCTTACTTTGCCCTTTCAAAAGACTCAGTATTGTGCACTGAGTATTGTGGTGAGCTTTGTTGATGAGCATGGCCCAAGTCCATGAGATTCCATGAAGGACAGATTAATGTAATAACTTTAATGCAAAAAGTAAACTTTACTCAGTCCTTCCCCTACTGCCATTGGAATTGGGCCTCTTGGCTATTTCTCTGATCACTGTTGACCTAGATTGAACCAACTTGTACTGAAAGCTTTAAAAAGTTCATCTGAAGCTGCCAAAAAGCCACCAGCATTACAAGCCTTAACACAGATCTGTGCGTTTGCCTGTCAGACTCAGCAGATAGCAAAGGGAAACACATTTTGAGAAATGCTGAATGTGGGGGTAAAGGTACATACACATATATAATCTGTAACATGTGTATGCATAAATATAGATGCACAGGTTTACATGTTTACTGTAAATACAACTGCATGATAACTTCAAGCAGTTACTTTTAAAAATATTTTAGAACTGACAACAGTGCCCACAAGTTCCATAATAGTAGTTTTCTGCAGAGAAACTCGGCACCAACGAGTGATAGTAAATATCCTGTCTTTTGCAACCTGTATCAGAAGTGTCCCTATTTCGGGGCTCTGCGTGCATCTACAGGGTTGTAATTCACGGGAGAGTACCAAAGCACATATTAAATCAAGCCAAGGTTTTCATACTAGAGTTTAAAGCACTGTGGCCCTATGCATGTGCTTTAGGCATGTCTATCAAAGTAGCTTTGCTTCTGCCATACTGTGCTTTCATTGCCTCTTTGGTTTTTGAGTCCCCACCAGCCCAGAACATCCTCCCCATCCCGTGTCATTGCTCCAACCGCTTTTTAGCCATCTCTTTCTGGCTGAAGTTCTGCAGAAAACTGTTCTCTTCCACCTCCCTGCATCGAGGCAGAACAGCCAGCTCTCCCTGCCTGGGAAGTGGTCATCTGGTCACCTGTGGTACAGACCAGTGCCCTGGTTGGGAGAAAAAGTGAATTATTAAAACATTGCTAGCAAAAGTCCAGTAGGTCCACACAGAGAATCATAGTGTCTCTGATCAGCTGCCTGATTTTGGGAGAGCTGCTTTGGTTCCCTCTGACTGGCTGCATCTTCTAAATGATGTTTGGTGCAATAGTGAACAGAGCTTGCTGCAGCAACTATGTCCTTGTTGCCTTAGGAATAGTTGCAGGCCTTGAAATGCTCTGTGAAATAGATATCAGTTTGGTAGCTGGTTCATACTATTAAATGCTTGTGCTTTTGTGTGGGTCTGTATTAGTAATACCACAATTCACTTGGTTCTTTTCAATATAGACTTTAAAAAGATGCATTTATGAACATCAGCAAGGCTGAGAGGATTTGTGCTCCTTGCACTGAACACAGGAAGCTTTAAAAGATTCAAGTGGTGAAAAAGCAGGTGCTTGCACATGTTCTGTGTTTCACATTCCCAAGGTGCCCTTTTCTTTGGTGCCTCAGCACTTTTAGAACAGAAAATTGCATTTGTCTATGTGAAATGCAGTAGAAGAGACTGAGGCTGCAGCGTTGCCTGGCAGCTGTGATGCAGAGGCTGGTCTGGCTGAAGATGTGTGTGTTTGCTGTGCTCAGCATCGCTTTGAAGTTTCCCTGTCCACAAGCATGTGATGGGGTTTGCAGCCTGCAGAGATGCCCCTCCAAGTCTCCTACCTTGGGTTCGGTGCCAGCAGTGCTGTGCTGTAGCTGCGAGGATGGGACTGTGAGCTAGGGCTTGGGGAGGGCTGAGGTTTTACGTGGGCTGCTTGTTGGGTTTGCCTCACCTGCTTGGTCCCTGCCTTGCCTCACCTCTTGGAAGAACACCAGTGAGGGACATGGAGGCAAAGCTCAGGTTGCTTGGGATAATGGAGCTCTCTTCCCTAAATCAAGTTTCCTGCTTCTCTGGTACTTAGTTTGGTTTATTCTTTTAAATATTTGGTGCTTTTGCATTTATGGTATTGTGCCATGAATATTACTGCGACTCGGCTTAGTTCTTGTGGAACCTACATGGTGTCTCAGTACATCATAACCAGAGTATTCTTCACTGTGTTTGTGCAATATTTGCTTGCAAGTTCTTGCAGGGTTTTCTTAAGAGTGCTCCTAATTCCCATAAAGTGTAGTAACTTCAGAGAGAACTTGAATAAACTAGCCGAAGTGTTGAAAGACACAAACCAAAGGATTTCTTCATATCGGTTTTGGGTTCTCTCATACTGGCATGGACACGTTGCACCTCCTGGGGAGAGTCACTGCATAAAATACTCTGATCTGTCTTGCCAAAATAATCAAAGGCACCAATTCTTTGCTTAAAACGTGAGGTCTTCTAGCTAGTATTGCTTGAATTTAGCACAGCTTAAAAATTTAATTGCTTTGTGGGAAGTGAAAAAGCATGGTGCCTCAGTAGCTTTTTCTGTGTTAAAAGTTGTAGGTTTTTGTTGTTGTTGTTATAAGATTTCCAACCAAGCAATGCTATGACGGTATCCATTTCTTTTGGTTATGCTAAATTAGAGATTAAGATGTAATTACGGGGGGAAAAAAGTTATGTGTAAAGGGGATAGCACATTGATCACAATTAGTAGTGCTTTGTATTTCTTTAGTAAAATGCTTACCTTGTTTTTGGAGAAAACTGATAGTAATGTAGTTGACAGTCAGCCACAGTGCTTTCTGTTGCCACTAAACCTCCCTCTGCCTCTTGGCCTGTTAAGAAGGGTTACCAAGGAGTGATTTGGGTTCTTACCACACCCATACCACATTTTGAGGAATAAAATCCTGACTTCAACACAAAATATGCATTCAAAAGGCAAAGCCACTGTGAGGATACACACACACCTTCTCTCTGGTGCTTTTAGTATTTGCAGTCCTCTAGCCACAATAAATTGTTCATTTGGAGGAAATAATTACTGATTGCAACTCCACGTTAGTGTGAGATGTCAGGGCTTAAGCTGACTGTAATGAAGAAATGGCATCCATTTTCCTGTTCTGCCCCCACCTTGTAAAAAGGACAAAATAAAATGGCAATGCTGGGAGAGATCAGCTCTGTAAAAGCTCGAGCTATGTAACTGCTCACCTTGAAACTTCCTTGGGGCAAGTTTATTAAAACCCCAAAGCGTTCCACTTACGACAGACTTTACAATTTTCTTACAACAGACTTTACAATTTTAGTGGGCTTTTAGTTGCAGCTCTGGTAGGTTTTCCATGTCAGGACAGGGATGTGACTTTTAATCATAGTTCCATGGTGGTCAGGGGCAGGTGTGACGTATGTGCTCCTTAGCTATATTTATTTTATATTTCTATAAATTCCACTTATTTTTTTAAAAAATTAACAAGAAGTGTGTGTGCTTTGCTACTGCTTTTCTAAGACCAGCTCTTCCCAGCTGTCGCCACCAGAGCCCCGGGCGGGGGCCGGGCCCGCCGCCGCTTCCCCAGCGCTCGTCCGCCCCCGGCGGCCGCCTCAGGGCTGCCCGGGGCCGGGGCCGGGGCCGGGGCCGGGGCTGGGCCCGGGCCCGGGCCCGCCTCAGGGGGCGTCACCATGGCAACCGGTGGCGGGAAGCCCGCGCGCACGCGCAGGGAGGGTGCGGCCGCCGCCGTCCGCGCGTGCGCGAGTGCCGCCGGCTGCTGCCGCGCGCATGCGCATCGCCGTCCGGTGCGGGGCGAGGGAGCCGGTTGGCGCCCCGCGCATGCGCTGAGCTGCGGCGGGGGGCTCCCCGCGGGGGCGGCGGGGCGGCGGGAGCGGCGGCAGCCCGCGGCGCGGCGGAGAGGTCGGCGGCGGGGCCGGGTGGCGGGAAGCGGCGCGGCGTGACGTCATGACGCCGGCGCCGCGCGGTGGCGGTGCCGAGCGGGAGGGGGGCCGGGGTGTGACGTCAGCGGGGGGCGGGGCCGGGCAGGGGGGCGGTGGGGGCCGCGAAATGGCGGCGCTGGGGCTGGGTAGGGGCCGCTGACGGGGAGCTGCGGTTGCTGTGTTGGTACAGTCACAGAATTAAACTGATACGGAGTCACAGGATTAAACCGTTTGGTACAGAGTCACAGAATTAAAGCGTTCGGTACAGAGTCACAGAATTAAACTGATACGGAGTCACAGAATTAAAGCGTTCGGTACAGAGTCACAGAATTAAGCTGTTCGTTACGTGCCGGTGAAGCTCAGGCTGAGCTCCGGGGTCCTCGCTTGCATGCGAGGCACTTGGGCAGTTGCTAGAAATAATATTTTGGAAAGCCACGCACGGAGGGACCGGCGTGGTGTCTGTGAGCTGCCTCGCGCTGTGGCTGCGGGAGGCACGCGTTTATAAATAATTATAATAGATCCCCAACATCGCTGGTATCATGCCGGGGTTTCCCTGAACGCTCCCATCAGGTCTATAGCTAACGACATATTAGGATATTGACGAGGTCTGGGACCGAGCTTAATAAAAGGAGAAGATATTTTAAGAAAAATAAATTTTAAAATGCGTTTTTGGGACACCAAACCGAGCCTGTTTGTATTAGACTCTGGAATACGGAGAACAGAGATGGTAGCGTGAAAACATCATCAAGCAACGTACTCACAAAGTAGTACGTTATCTACCTCACTGCAGCTCCTGTATGTGATGTTAACTGTGAAGAAGGCAAATTATTCATTGTTACAAATTAATGAAATGTTAGTGTAGAAAGTACGTGATTAGGTCACCTGCAGGAATCCACGATGAGTGTGGTAACCTTTTTAAAGCAAGCTTGTTAGGATTTTGGAAAACATGGGGACACCAAGATACTGTGTTAAGCTTCACTTTGTAGTTGGCTTTTGTGATGATAAGCTAAAATCAGAAGATACGCTTTATGGGAGAAAATGGTATCTGTAGGACTTGCATTGTATGAAGTGAACATCCCCCAAATATCTTATGCCTTTTAGAATAACATTGTCCTCTTGAAAAGAAATGGCTTGAATGTTTAACATTAAAATGTTACTATTTCTCATTATATTCACTTCCTCATTAATCATTCAGTTGATTTTCTTGCCACAAACATCCGTAACTGTGATTGCTCCCTTCTTTATCTACAAAACTATGAGATGATCTGAAATGGTCAAAATTACCAGTGTCCGGTGGCATTGGGCACCTGGGACAAGGTAACTTTGTGGCCGGCTTGGAAGAACGATGGGCTAGGTTGAGGCTTTTTGCTTCGCACTGGAAAGGTGGTTTGAAGGAGCACCTTCCCTAAGCTGCGTGCCACCAGTGCTGTGTGACGTGCAGGTGCTGCACCCTGTTTGCAGTGAACCGGCTGTAGGTTCATGCAGCGATTTCGCTGTCGGTGGTACCACATATAGAGGAAGCGCGGCCTTTTTGCTGCTACAGCGTGGGTGTCAGTGTGGTCCTGTAGGGACCTGCCCTGGCGGCGACACCTCTCCGGACTCCTTGCTTCCCAGACAGCCGTACCTGTCCTGTACATGCGGCCCTGTCCCGAAGCAGTGACTTTGTGCTGAGGTCTGTGCTCGTTTGCCAAGTACCTGCCTCTTTCTGCCGCTGTCTGTCATCAGCAGCATCTCACGGTTCCCTTCTCCGCAGCATGAGACATTGATCATTGGTGCTGTATGTCTCTCCAAATTCATTTCCTAAGCCTAAATAATAGAAAAACGCGAGCGAATCTCTGTGGGACAGTAGCAGAAACATGCTCCCAATGAACTGCTATTTGTAGTTGCATTTTGAAACCTAGCTAGCTATGTTTTCATCATTTTAAATGTGTGTTGTATTGATTTTGAATTATTTTAATTAATCATTTTGTCCCTTGGTACTTCCTTAATGGTTTACAAAAGAATTACACCTCTGTTAGCACACAGAGGCCTCATTAAAAAGGTATTAGCTTAACATAGGAGATCTTGGTTTTCATAAGATTGTGTTGATTGGCATTAATTTTATTATCCATCTTTAGTCATCAATTCCCATATAAGCCATTTCTTTAACGGCCTGGTGTTGATCTCAGTCTGAAAGATGGGTGTTTACTTCCCTAATTGTCCTTGTGAAAAATCAGTTAGCAGCCTAGAGAGCTGTTAGCCCGTTTTTCTGTAACTCTGCTTGCAAATGATCTGAATCTGTTGGCAGAAATATCTTCAATAGCTGCTACTGAACACGCTTTGGATTAGTTGGGATAGGTTCCGTTCATCAGCATTGTGGGACAGGTCACAGGACCATAGGATATTCTGTAGAATATAATATGTGTGTGTGTTTTCTCATAGACATTTATGTAGAGATTTAGTTCTGCATATTTTCAGTTAGTATTGACAGTTCTACAGGTTGTTTTCTAACCACCCAGTGGCCTTGGTAGGTCTTTGTTCTTGTTTTTGATGTACACCAAAGATTCTTTTTAAAAGTCCTTAACTTTTGTGACCAGAAAATTAATCTTACGTAATTTTATCTCCATTTCACTACAGTTCCTTGTTTATGTTCAGTGCTATCCAATTTTCTTACTGTGATGTTATCTTAACGTATTTATTTTTATTATTACTGTGATTACTTCTCTCCTTCGCTGAAAAATAAATTACTTCTCAGTAAGTATTGTTCTCTTTATTGATTTTTGGGGCCTCCAGTGAAATGTTTTTATTCAGTCCTTAATTCTCAGTTGTATGTTTCTGTTTAAATTAATAATTTTCCTGTTGCTTTCAGTCACATCAAATAAGCATTTTTGAAACACCAGCTGCATATATTTCTTATTTGTATGCTGCTGTGTTTGCATACAAGCGACGAGCATTTGCACCTGAGCAACCGTTACTTTTTATTTTTATGGTCACTTCCCCTTTATCCTTCCAGAGGAGGTAGAAAGTAAAAATTTCCTATTTTGGTGAAGCGCTTTGTAAACTAAGGTCAGTTTCTACTGCGTTTGAAAGGTAGAGAGGCGTTTTGTCATGTAAGTAGTGATTTAAAATTTATGCCTAGAATGTGATAAAGCTTTTATTGGACATAAAATACATTACCATATGTACAAGGTACTAGCAGGGGGAGGTATAGTCTCTAAAAGAAATGTGAGCATGGTACCCTGACGGGATATAAGGTATTATAAGTGGTATTGTCAGGTAGACATTGTTACTGGTCATTGCTAAGATTGCTTGTTAGAGTCTGATTGTGATTGCCTAGCTATCATTTTCTTGCCTACATAGACTTGAATTCATTTCTCATCTCCTGTATTTCCACATCTGGTTTTATTACCCTTTTCTGGCACAGAAAAGCTGACAGAGGCCAGGACAGGAGGGTTAGTACCCGGCTTTGAATTCCTATTCTGCACTTATGTGTTTTCTCCTCGCTGACCGAGATCTGCTGTCCTCAGCGTTAATATATCTGCCCTGCCGCAAGCAAAGAGAACCTGCCCTGTACGGTTCTCGCGTTGTGTCTTTGGAAGGTACCCTGTGCGATAAAGGTGTTGGCTGGTGCAGGGTCCAGTGTAGAGTCTTTAAAGACAGAGAAATTTTGAAAATCGCACTGTGCACATGCTCTTCTCCATCAGGAATGGGAAGTGTTGGGAACCTGTAGGAAGATTGTTTGTTACAGGCTTTGGTCAGGAAAAATCCCTAGGGGCCTTCTTCTGGTGTGGTTTCCAGAGCAAACACGAGAGAAATTCTTTCCCTGTGCAGTATTTGGACTGGCTTGATTGAAAGTTTGGCTACCAGCCTCCACATCTTCCTCCTGCAGATTTCAGAAAAGGAGAAGGGCAAGGGGGGCGACGAAACGTCCAGTGCCAACACAACGGCATGCAGTATCAGGGTTTCGGTTAGTGACCAGCTGCAGGGATGGTCACTGAGGAGGAAATGTGGTGAGGCAGCCCTGGGGGCCAGGAGGGGAGCAGGTATGGGATGGGACTGCTGGTCAGGCCCAGACAGCGCTGATCCGCTCTTTCTAGCCGTAACGTATTCTCAGAGACTGAAGTGGCAGAATTGTTCCTGGAGCAAGTGCACAGATTAAAAGCAGTAAGTAAACAGGCCCAGATGTATATTCAGGAGTTCAGAAGAGATATTTCAAGTGGTTGAATTGCTAGTAGAAATGTGCTTTCAGTTGTCAAAAGAGAAGCTGCTCCGGATGTTGGGAGGATAGCAGATATTTTACCTATTTTCTTATTTTCCTGGAAGGCTTATGTTACTGAACTAAGTAATTACAAGCCTGTAAGTGTTTAATATGTACCTATTAAACTGGTTGAAATGATCACTGAATTCTTTGCAGATGTCTGTCATCATCCATTTTTAACCTGATAGCATCTTACCAGCATGGGAGCCAGGTCTCTCCAGGAGGCTGCCCCTCAGAAGTCTGATGGAGTGGTTTGATGGCAACAAATTAGGAAATAAAGAACAAATTAACACAGCTTACTCAGAAATCCTTTGAAAAGTGGAAAGAGGTAAAGAATTATTTTGATGATCTGAGAGAGGAAACTGGCGGAGGGGTCACAAAGAGCATCCGGGGGCTCGTTCTGAACCCGTGGGGCGCAGAGGTGAAGAAAGAGAGAAATCCTACGGGGCACCTTAATGGTACCAGAGACTGAAAGGGCTCGGGGCATCTCTGTGCAGGTGAAACCTTTGCTCAGCAAGCAGGCACTTTCAGAGAAAGGCAAAGGAGATGATAGGATCAGCAAGGCCTTGGCTGAGGAAGAAGTGTGAACAGCGTGTAACATCTCCACTGGGAGAGTCAGCAGACTGCTGATGGCAGTACTGCTCAGAGCACCCTGAAAAAGGGGAGAGCGAAGGAGGTTCGAGGAGTGCTGATGGAGATGGTTAGGGACCAGGAGGGCTTCTCTGGGCAAAGATTAAACACAGGGATTCTTATTTTAGAGAATAAACACTGGAGGACGGGATACATATAATTTAATAAAATATTCAGGGGCCCAAAAAGAGTAGATCCGGAGCTTCTGTGCTCCTTGCCTCAACAAAGGACAGTCAAGGAAGTAAAAAGGAAGCGAAGTGAGAAGTGATGAAATAGTGTACTTTCTCTTGGTATTTTCAGTTAAACCAGGGAACTCCATTCAGTAGTTGCCTGTGACCCTAAAAACAGCAGGGTCAGAAAGGTGGCAGCGTGGTATGGCTAGAGGCTTACAATAGGAAACACCGGTGGATTTTTTTAAGAATGAAATGTTGAGGTTCTGGTTTCAAGAAAGTTACTGGGAAACAAAATGAGCCCCAAATGAGAAAGGCGAGGGCAGACTGAAGGGTCGCAGGATGGGTGACTTGGTCTGGGACTGGCCTTGGGAAGTCTTTAGCCTGAACCACTGCTCAAAGCAGAGCTGGCTGTGGGGCTGGACCGGGTTCCTCAGTGCCTTACCCAGCTTCTGGCCCAGTCTGCCTTCTGGGCTTTTTCTGCAGAAGCGTGCAGTGCTGCTGGCTGTGGGGGGCACAGTGCTGGGCGATGTGTGCAAGTCACCTACATGTTTAAGAACACAGGTCAATGGAAGCAGCAGAACTTGGCACCACTGGAGCATGTGCTGTTCCCAGCTCCCTCCCCCTGCACCTTAGAACTTGATAAAAAAGAGCAATCAGTGCAACTAAATTTCACCTTTTCCTTTCATTTTCCAGGTTCCATCTTTCATTCTTACTGGTCTCGTTTTGTACTGTTGTAATGATCCACATTTACCTGAAGGCCACAACCAGGTATGGATTTAGTATCTAAGTGGATAGGTAAGTGCCGCTGTTTATTTCATTTGACCAGGTTGTGTGATTTGTAGAGTCCTAAAACCTTCCAAAATGAATTGAATACTATACTGAAAGAAATTGTTTTGAAAGCTATTACTTCTCCAGCTCTATGAACTGGTGCCAAAGCTGGCTGTTAGGTACACCAGTAACAGCAGCATCAGAAATACTGAGCTGTAGGAACCTGTAAATACAGGTCTTGAAAGGAAAGAGCAAGACAGATAAACTCTTCATTAGTTTTGCATTGTTTGTATGTCTGACTTGGTCTACCTGGGGTACTGGCCATTGAGTGCAAACAAAAGTGCAGATCTGTTTCAAAATTTAACATCAGGAACTGACTGTAAGTAATACGACAGTACAGATGTGTTTGTGAGAAGTATCTGTAGCCATGGAGGATGTGAGATTCTGTTTTTCTCCACATGCTGTCTCCTACTTAGAAGAAAATGGTCAATTTACAGCGATAACTACACCAAGATTCTGTCCAGGAAAATTAAATTTATGAACTGGCTACATAAAACTTCAGTTTCTCTCTAACAGGAAATGACTCCAAGATTCACGGCAAAATCCTCTGCTGGTTTGGGAGGCTGAGTTTAAAATAAATAAATCCATTAACATCTGTAATTGCTTATAGGAAAGGCTGACCCATGAAAGTGTGTAACCAGCATTCCTTAGCCTTGCCTGTCTGCAGCCAAACCATTTGAGAAAACAATCTCACATGTGTTTTTCCTGCTTCTCGAGTCTTTCGGTGCCCAGAGCTTTACTGGAGAAACTGAACCGCAGTCGCTGCCATTCCAAGTGAAACACTCTGTTTTAGGCTTGAAAGAAATAGGTTTGGGGAGCAATAGAAAACCTCTGGTAAAATAGCCAGAACCATAGTGAACTTAGGACTAGGAAGAAGAGGACAATCAAAAAGTCTAAGAATAGAGATCTAGTTTTAGTGTTGCCTGGGGTCTGATGACATTTCCATCTGGATATTGTCCCTAGTGCTGTTCCAAGTAATCCCTAGCTAGTGTGGCTATTCTTACTGTAGCTGAAAAAGACTAAGAAACTAATTTTAAAATATCGTTTTTTAGTCTGTTTACCTGGTGTATTTGACAGCAGTTTGTGAAACATGGTCACTGCCATGGTTTACTGAATACTAGTAGGAGGAATTCAGTATTAGTTAGGAGAACTAATCCTGAATGTGAGCAGGCTGTGGATGTAAGAAGAGTGAAGGGATGAACATCCTTGATAGAGTTGTTCTGACTCGTCCCAAAAACCCTTCTGAATGTAAGAAATTCCCTTTATTTACTTGTCAAAATGAGGTTGTGCTATCCTCCTTAAAGGTGCTCTGTCACAGCACCTCCAGAATAGCTTCTTGATCTGAAGGATTTTTTTTTCTCCTTTGCTGCATTTCTTGGTCTTGTGCTATATAAATGTAAGTATGAATGCACTTAAAAAATGGACAATGTCAGATCCTGAGCCCCAGGCCAAAAGCCAACCAAGTGTCAGATACCTATTTTGAAAGTTTTCCTCTTCTCTCCTAAGGTAGCTTGTGCTTGTCTGTAGTACAAATATAGCGAGAGTGTTTTGAGTCAGTATGTGCTTCTTCTAATCTTATTGTTTTATACAAATTGTCTTCTCCTTCAGGGTTCTACCCCATCCCTTTCCCATACTGCATCTGCATATACCATCCTACATAACCACCTTTTTATTTCTTTATTTCAGGGCTTCAGTAAGTGTCTTTTTGAAGCCCCTAGCACATCCTGTGCATGGTCTGCACAAACTGTAGTGCTTACCGTATGGTCTAGAGAGCTCAGAAGAACCAGCTTGTCAATGCATTACGTGTGAAAGCACGTAGGGTGCTTGAAGAAAGAATATGCTCTACGAAATGGCTGCGAATTAAGTGTGGAAGAATGAACTGTCGGGACAGCGGAGAAGTGCCCGCTGTGTTGACCATTGAAGTCTGGAGAATGGAGATCTCTGAGGGGGTGGAAAGGACTTGGTGAAAGTCACAGGTTGTGGAGGATGCAAACCTGAGCTGATTCTGGTATCTTCCCCTGTCCTCCAATCCATGCAGTGGCATTAGGCCACCGTGTTACTGGCACCTGCAGGCCAATGGATGAACAGGACAATGATTTTAAAGAGTTGTGGGCAAATCTTTTGGGTAGAGCGAAGAAAAAATCTGGGGATGCTGAGGCAGCAAAGAAGGCCCAGAAAAGGTCAAAGAGCACTGTTGCAAGAAGCAAATTAAGAAGAGGCAAAGCTGCTGCCACGAGCCAAAACCATCACCTCTTTCCAGCAGCAAAGAAAACAAACTTGACTCAAGATTTGGGTCCTAAGGAACAAGCTTTGATGCACAAAGAAGACAGTGACGCTGTGGCCTGTAGTAGTGGTGAGACTGAGCAAGGGGATGGAAAGATAAGCCCCTTCCCTGCCAGCCAGCTGAGTACAGCAGCCAGTGACTGTAGCCAGAGGACTCTGACAGGTGAGTGAACTGAAGTCTTTCAGACAGAAGATAGGCTAATTGAAGCATCTCGTGTTTCCATCTACACTTAGCTACTTAGGCTTATCTAGGGTTTTAACCTAGCAGCGTGTTCTGCACTAGAGGCAGGCAGATGATGTTCTTTAGTAAGATGAAGCCTTAGCAAAAAGCGAAGCGTTAGGTAGTCATTATTCAGTGATTTGTACAATAGCAGAACTTAGAAAAACACCCTCAAATCATCTAGAAGTAAGTCTGGAATGTATCGAGGTGCCTTTTCACTCAGTGCATTGTTACATTGAGAAATAAATTGCCTCTGGATGTTGTCAAGGTTAAAAATACAAATGAGTTAAGAAAGGCATGAATTAATTCATAAAGGATTGGTCCTTCAGCAGTTACTGAACATGATGGCCAGAATGCAGTCACCAGTACAGGAACTTAAACTGATAAATAAGGTCAACCAGGAGGGATTACTTTGTACATGGCCTGTCCTGATAGCCTTTCTTAAGTGTCTGTTGCTGACTGCACTGAGACAAGACACTGGGCTAGCGAGCTCTTTGGTCCGATCTCGCGTGCTGCCTGTATCCACAGGACACCTCAAAGCAGAGCAGGGGTATGCTGAGGTGTCAGTCTGGCATTACTTCTGCCTGCTGCTTCTTACCACCTCTCTTCGGGACTCCTGGTTCCTCATCTCAGACCCTGAAAGTTTGAGTCAGTTAGGGTTTGGAGATCAGAGTGAAGAACAGCAGGAAGCACGGGACAGAAGAGGGGGGCTATAGGGCTGCACTGCTTGTTGCCCTCCCTAGTGATCTTCAGGTGAGGTCTTCCTTAATAGTCCTTCCTCTAAAAGGGATACAGAGGTATTTAAACTGCACTGTAGCACAGAAGTGTGATACTGTTACTGTAGATATCAAGTATAAAGTCATGTAATAGCCAAGCACATTGTTCAGGTCTCTTTTTAAGACTAAGTGTTGCAAAGCTGAGCCTGGCTTAGGCTGCTGCTGGGGGGAGGCTTCCCCCCAGCTCTTGGGGCAGCTCAGCTACTTGTTTAATACTGACTGGTAAAGCTCTGGTGTTTTCTTCCCTTCTAGTAAATGCTCTGAATGGCTCTTCCCAGACTACATTATCCTTCCATCCTGCTACACAGCCAGGGGCCTGCTCTTCACCCACCTCAAAGATACCGCCGCTCACAGGACCAAAGGCACGGGTAGCAGAGCTGGTAGTGGAGAGAATGCAGCAGTTCAAGAGAGTGGCACCTGAGCAGCTAAAACACAGCACAGACGATAGCTTGCCAAAGTCTGTAGCCAGCGGGGATTTTCCTGATGAAAGCCAGGAGCAGAACTCACCAGAGAATGGTACGTTTCTCCCGTTAGCTCTTGTACGTGCAGAAAGTGCTGTGGGCTGGTTAGAATGGTTGCATGAAAAGCAGTGCAGATTCTTGGGCTTTGTTCCCAGCTAGCCTAGTGGCTCAGTGTGCAGCACAGAATAAATCACTCCAGATCACTGAGTAAACTTGCTTTCTCAATTGTTAAAGGACAATCTGTTCTTTTCTCCCAGCCCTTCTCTGAGGCTGATTTAATCTCATGTTCTGGAGAACATGATTCTGGAGGGATAGTTGACTTCTTGGAAACAGGTTGAGATTGTGACAGGATCAGTCAACCTTGTCATCCTTCCCTTGGGACGGTGTTAGGTAGCTGTTAGGTAAATATGACTCATAGATTGACCCCATCCTTGGAAGATTTCCAAGATTTCCACAAAGGTAATGTGTTCTATGCAGATGAACTGAATTGACAAAAATTTTACTCTGCCTTCATTCTTTTTTAGGTCAAGACCCTGTTTGTTCTACATCGACACAAAATCTGCTGTGTTTAGTACGTTATGTATAAGATCCCGCATTCTCCCTAGCAGCTTTAGCCAAAGCATTCCCCCCTTTGGCTCTGACGTGTGATGTACTATGAATAAATCACCACCTACTGCTCCCTGGGTAGTGCAGTTTTGTGTTGTTTAAGGAGTGCATGTTGTACACTACTTTATGAGAGATCAGGTGTAAAGATGCAAGAGGAAGATTGCAGTTGACTTTTGTGTGTCTAGTTTAATAATGACAAAAATAACAGCTCCACAGCTTCCATACAGGATTCTTATTTCTCTGTCTTAGCTAACTCTCCCTTCTTTGCCAGATATCCATGATCTTCCATCCATGCAGCATGATGGTGCTCTGGCTTTGGCTCTTCAGCAGGAAACCAAAGAGGAAGCCCTGGAGGATGCAGGCTTGTTCTTTTGTCAGATCTGCCAAAAGGATCTCTCAGCCATGAACTCAACACGGCGAGAGCAGCACGTTAACAGGTGAAGGGCCAGCTTGATTCGTCCTTTCTGCATCCTCTCCCCATTAACCTCAGACTGTTAGGTCAGCTTAGCCGTTCTAGAACCCGGTAGCAGGGGAGTCTATGTGGTGACATTGACTTTTATGGCCTGAATTAGCAAGTTCATTTGATCTCAAAGCAGAGGCTGATTGTGTCGCGCAGCAGGGCTTCTGCACGAACATGTTAAAGCCAATGCTGCTTTCATCAGTGGTGCTGCAGAGGGGCCGTGATTGTAAAGTGGCTAGCAAAATTAATGAGGACCCACTATTGCAGATCTGCCAATTTCAGCCAGCAAGGTAATGTTTGCTCTGTTTAGCTAAAAGTTGTTTGTATAAGGACAGCTAGAATGTCACTATGTCACTGCATACCCGAGTTGCTTGCAGAGGGAAAAGTGATGCTGTTCAGAAAGATGACTAAGTTGTGTTACAACGCTTGGCGGTGAGAGTGGAGAGGCTAAGGGAAGGCATCCCTGCCTTCTCTTTTGTCAGAATGGTGTGCAACTACATTGATATCAATGCCCTTAACTGAACAGTTTCCTTAGTGGTAAATATCAAGTACTGTTAGTATATTATATGCAGATAGCTCTTTGTAAATTGTGTGCTTCTCTATTGAGAAAGAATCAAAAACAACACATTTGAACAGTTGTGCGTGCTTCATTAAGGCACTTTAAGGGACTTCGGAATGATTTGGTTTGTCCAGTCATACATCTTGCTATTGAGTGACTTGCCTTCTTTTGGACTGTCTGCAGCTGCAGTTTTGGAGGTGTTACTGCTGTTTCTGTCTTCGGATACTTATTGCTGGTTGAGAGGACAGACAGTGTAAATCAGCGACAGTGTATCAGAAATGCTTTTTGGAAATTAAGTCTGTTTTCTGAACTGTTAAACATGTAATCATAGGATGAGACTACAGGGTTATAGTGGCAGTGGATTTTTTGATAGCAGTCTTCATCATGAGATGTAAAGCTGCAGGTGGATAGATGCACTGGCAAACTTGTAATCACCAGTGTTAGTACGTCAGATGAATGTTCTCTTACACAGCTCTACCTGTGTCGGTTCTGTGTGTCATTCCCTAATCAGGGAGGGCTTTTTATAACATGCTTTGTAAAGAAAACAGACACTGTGTATCTCTTTGGAGAGGGCAGAAAAAGAACCTTTAAGACTTTTGAACAGTCTTGGCATACCAGAAATTATTAGAAGTTCGTTATCCTGCACTCTAAGTACTCTACTTTCTGTGACACAAAACACTGTCCTTGTCAAGTGAGATATCTGACTTGAAAATGGCTTGCATTCTCAACACTGCACTTCGTCATGCCTACAAAAGCACTAAGAAGGACAAGAAATACTCATGTTCCGGGTGAGGAAGACCTACTATTTCTCTGGTAGCATGATTCTGTTTTTAATGGTGGTTTAGAAATTATCTGGAATGTTACAATCAATGCAGAAAGAGGGATTAGGTGATGGACACAGAGAGATTAAAGAAGTTAATTACTTGTACTTGCTTCTAAGCAACATGTTGTTAATATGCCTGTGAGGCTGTAATTCTGTGTATCTGTTACATGTCATATCCATCACAGCAGTGGGTACATAATACTTATTTCTTCAGGGGATGTTTCTTTGCCTGTTGCAGATATCAGAGATGGTTGTGCTTCCTTTTCTTTAGTAAGGCTTAAATCTTAGCATGGATAGCCTTAAAGCTTTGCCATCGTCTCACAGGTGTCTGGATGAGATGGAAGATGCGCAGATGTCATCCTCCAGCAAACCACTGGTCCCTGAATGTCCCATCTGTGGGAAGCAATTCCAAACCCCCCAGAGCCGAGTCAGTCACTTGAAGCGCTGTGCTGTCGAGATGGATGTTCCCCCTAAGATGCTTCTTCAGGCAGTGCAGTTGCAGGTGTCCACACTTGGTGATGCACCTCTACAGTTTCCCAGGTAAGCTGGTGAAAATAAAATATGCTGATTACTGTCTGTGTCCTGAGAGAACTTGACCCTGCGTTCCTGGGAAAGAACTGTAGAAGCAAGGCAGACTCGCATGCTGGGGGCCCCCAAGTCCAAAGAACGTCAAGCAGAGCCATGACCCAGTACCACGAGAGGAGAGTGTGGCAGTTAGCTGGAACAAAATACGTCGTTTTCCTTCAGAAGTGGTCAGGTAGTGGATGACTTTAAAAATCATCAGGCAGGAGCAAAATGGAGAGTAAATAACTTTACGCTGTTTTGTCAGAAATATATGTGCTCCGTGAGGCAATTACGCGGTAAAGCTGAACGGTGTGTTTGAGCTTATTAAGCAGAACACGTAGTGCGAGTGTATGCAGTCTCTCCCGAGCATCTGTCTTGCCAATGGCTCAGCTATTCAGCTCGTGGCTGTAGTGGATGTATGCGCTTCACACCTCGAGCCAAGGAGGAAGCAGACCTGATGTTTTGAAACGTGCTAGGTGCAGAGCTGCATCTGTTGTCTTGGATTTGAGCAGAATCTTCAGAGTACAGCAAGTTGTGCCTGACTGAATTTGTAGGAGGGCTCGTAAGTCCCTTTGTGCTGAGAAGGGGCTGTCGCCTGTACACTAAGGAAACAGAGACTGGGAGAGCATTTTTTGGCGATCTTGTTTTTGCCCTGCTTCAACTTTATTTTCTTCCCCTTTGATACGCATTTTTAAAGCATTTAGGATAGAGATCACAGATGTTTAAAAAACACACACAACTTGTGTCACTGTTGTGGTCTTGTGTTCTTACCTTTTCAAAATAAGATTTTCTCAAAATTGCTCTAAATTCCATGGGTGCTAAGGAATCTTTTGCTCTCTGCTGGGGAAGAAGGCACCGCAAATAGCTTCTCATTATCCCGGATATGGGAATCTCTCTGTGGAAGCAGAGCAGCTTCTCTGGAATGCTCAGTGTTTCTTGTCTCTGATCCAGTCACAATAACTTGGGCTTCCTGCTGCATTCTTGTATTTCAGCAATCAACCAAGCAGGTCAAAGCGAAAAGGCTCCTCCAAAGAGGACTCAAAGAACAAGCAGAAGAGGGCCAAAATGGAAACTAAGGATGAAGATTTGCTGGTTGCTATGGCAATGTCACGCTCCCTGTTGGAGCAGGAAAAGCAGGAACAGGCAAAATCAGTTACAAACGTGAAACCAGTGGCTGCTTTGCCAATCAAATGGAAGCCAGGATCAGGTATGTGTTAAAGTGAGTTAGTGTCAAAGGCTGTGTTATTGGAGAAGTAATGTAACTTAGCCTGCTCTGCACTTGAACTTTCCTGTTGGGTACAGGACGGAAGACAGCCCAGTTTCTGTTTTATTTAAGCTGTCAGAGCTTAGCAATATGCAAAATCCACATACAGTCAAGAAAGGTTGTGGCATGTCCATGGTTTTTAGTGAAATCCCTTATGAATCTGATGCTTTTTTTCCACTGATTGGTTGTTTTGAAACTGTAAAATATTCTTTAGATGAGCTGTTGTTTTTTGTAAGCTGTGAAACTGAAAAGAAATTACACGAAAAGATCATAGTTATTTCTCTTGCAGTAGATTTTTTCTTACTCATCCTGCTGCAGCCTGGATCAATGCAGCTTTTTCAGCCTTGTCTCTTTTGTCTCTGTTTTCTTTCTAGAGTGGACCTGCATATATTACATGCCATTGAGCATGTGTTTTACCATTTCCGTGTGCAAAAAGGGTTTAGACTGGAAGATAACTGCCAGTGGAGAGTGTTGCATGCTGTATAGAGGGGGGACTTTACTCTTCACAACCCTGCTTAGGTCTCCTCCTGCCAGTTGGATTAGGGGTCGGGTGTTAGTAAGACAAATCTAGTAAGATACAGGATTGCCAAATAATAGCTGTGCAGTGGTCGTGTGGGCTGTGATTCGTTATCATCAGTGACCAGGACACAAAAGAGTCCTTCATAGTTGTTTTTTTTTTTTTTTTCCCTTCTCTCTTTTTTCTGAAGCACCAGGATCTAGTCAAAACCTATAGGCGCTGTTCTGTGGGTCTAGGAGGTAGACTACGTAAATAGCAGTTGCTTCCACAATAGTCACTTTTTGTAGAGATGTGACATCTTCCAACAGACAGCAGAGCAGTGCAAGCAGGAATCAGTCTTTTCTGGAGTTAATTTCTCCAACAGGGGCAATATGAGGCTTCAGACTCCTTGCAGGAATCCTAAGAGCTGTGTTCAGCTTGTAGCTGCGTTTTGGTCACCACTGACTACAACACTTGAAGGAGCACTGTGTGTTCAGCCATTTGTTTATCTGGGTTCCTCTTCCTTTTCTTTTTAAAGATAAAAAACGGCGTAAAAGAGGCCCAAGTACACCTCCGCCATTACTACTTCAGGACCCAGAGAAGGCCCGCAAAAGGATCCAAGAACGGGTAGCTATGCTGCTTGTAGAAGAGGCTGAATTCCCTCCCACCCCTCAGCTTCCCTCTAGCAGGATTTTGGAGAATGAATCTGGGAAAGCAGCCTGGCTCTTGCCACTGCCCAAAAGCAGGGACTGCTTTTTGTGGAATATCAGTGCTCTGACAGGACCTTGTGACCCTGAATTATTCTACACTGCTGGATTAACCCCTCCGATTGTACCTTGGAAGCCTGTGCAGGTGGGACACTTTTGACCTTGCTCTGGTATGTATGTGCCTAGCTCCTTTGCCCTGCAACTCTTCTGTTTCATCACTTGGTATTTAAAGAGTGACCCTTTGCATGCTCACTGCTCCTGTACTGTTGTCCCCTTGTCTTACCCAGTTAGGTTTTATGATCTTGAACTTTCACTTCTTGCTTTTGGAGACGAGACCAAGGCTTGTGTTGCCATGCTATTCCTTGACCTTTCAGAAAATAAAATGGGTGGGAACAGTACTGAGTGAAGGGTCTGCATCCCAGTCATTTTTCCACTAGCTTGTCTGTGTTTACAGCAGCCTGCCTCACGTGTTCTATCTTGGCACTTTTCTCCGATGCTAACATGAGCCTTGCCCACATCCTGCACTTTGCATTGGTGCGGCCTCATCTCAAGCACTGCACGCAGGTTTGGGCACCACAATATGAGAAGGGCGTAAAACTGTTAGAGAGTGCCCAAAGAAGGGCAGTGAAGATGGTGAAGGGTCTGGAGGGCAAGACGTGTGAGGAGTGGCTGAGGTCCCTTGGTTCGTTCAGCCCAGAGCAGAGCAGGCCAAGGGGAGGCCTCATGGCGGCCTGCAGCTCCCTCACGAGGGGAGCGGAGGGGCAGGCGCTGAGCTCTGCTCTCTGGGGACAGCGACAGGACCTGAGGGAACGGCATGGAGCTGGGACAGGGGAGGGTCAGGCTGAGTGATAGGGAAAGGTTCTGCAGCAAGAGGGTGGTCGGGCACTGGGACAGGCTGCCCAGGGACATGGTCATGGCACCGAGCTGCAGGAGTTCAAGAAGTGTTTGGACAACACTCTCAGACACGGTCTGATTTTTGGGTGGTCCTGTGTGGAGCCAGGAGTTGGACTCAGTGATCCTTGTGGGTCCCTTCCAACTTGGGATGTGGTATGATTCTGTGCTGTACTCAGACAGCAAGGAATTGGGTGAAAAGTTTAAACTGAAGACCGATACTTCTGCCTTTCACAGAGGAGAAGGTGGGAGTGCCCACAGTTGTGAACTATTTGCACTTCAGGCTTGCTCTGTGCATCCCACAGGCTCTTGGCACAAGAGCTTTGATCCTATTTTCAGTTCCACTGTTTCGTTCTGTTTTTCATCTGGATTTCCTGCCTCTTTCAGTGTTCTGTATTTTTTATTAAAAGTTCCTACAGAAGGAGACAAAGGTCTTTTAATCTCTCATCTTATTACATACTTGCTCTCTGAAAAGACAGGTATCACTTCTCTTCCTTCCCTCACTGCTTCCTGGAAGGATTGTTTTGTGCTTCTGTTCAAAAACTACTGTGCGTATGTAGGTACTTTGTTTAATACTTTTTCCTTAGTCAAATCCCAGAGCTTTTCATTGGCTTGTCCCCAACTAGGGCTGTAGCAGAGGGGCTCCATTCTATGAAGATCTTTGACCTTTTGGTCAAAGAAAAAACTGCCAGAAAAGTTTAAAAATAAAAAGTGAGAAGGCCTTTAAAGTTCTGGCAACAATGTGTTTTCCCATCTGATTCCTTCCATTCCAAGAAATGGCTACATCTCTATTTCTAAAATTCTATTTCTACTTAGAAATAAACAAACAAAACTGTTTTTATTGGGAAATAGAACAAATCTGGAAAATATCAACTCACAGGTGAAAGTTTGATTTTTGTTACACGTGACTGCAAAAATGTTTTAGATCTCTGAACAGAAGCACCTGGACAGCTTCAGCTGCAGCTGTTGCCAGGTGCCCCAGCTTTAATGAAATATGTAGATATTGGAGTGGGAACAGTTCTACTATCCTCTGTCCCTACTTGCCAGTTGCCTGCACAGGCATGCTCCTGGTGAAACCACCTTTTCTGCATTTTCTATTGTAGTTCCCTTTTTTCTTTTTCTCTTTAGAGCTGTCTTTTCTTTGGAGAGTCCTTCATAAAACTACAGAGAGCTTTTGCCTCAGAAGCCCAGGGAACATTCTGCAATTCTTTACTAGATGTTTTGAAAGTATGAACTAGAGACAGTATTCTGAGCTCTGCAAATACATACAACAAGACCTAATTTATTGGTATCTTTTTCCCCCCTTTTTGATCAGAATCATAAGCCAGACAATGTTCTGCCATCAGTAGGATCCGATCAACCAGAAGTATCTCAGCAAATTCAGCCTGACCTCAGTTCTCATGATCCCACTTGCATAAAGGTCGGAGACCAAACTTCTGATGAATTCAAGTCAGGCCCTGAAGAAGATGGGCAGTTTTTATCTCACAGCCAGAAGGACGTTCAGAACCTGCAGAACCTAGTTGAGCTGGCCAAGGAAGGACTTACCCTTACTCAGTGGAACCTTGATGTTGACCACATTCAAGCAGCAGAGCAATCAGGTAAATTCTGGCAGCTTTGTGAGCCCTGTCCCTAAGTCCCTTCAGCTACACAGAGCCAGATTTATGCTGTACTAAGTTAGGAGAGCCATGACATTACCCCCAGGATGTTGAAGTTGATCCAGGAGGTGATACTGGGGGGGACAGGACATTTTTCTGCCGTAAACTTTAGTTACAGTGAAACTGACATTTCTAAAGTGATTAATATATCCCAGCATCAAAGAGAACTCCCAGACAGCAGATAATAAATTTTAGTTTTAAATTCTCTTAAAGTTATTAAAAGTTGTTTTTTTTTTTTGCCAGGATGGAGCCCAGACATGTCTAAGGACTGGGCCAAAATGTTCATACCAGCTATTTGGACACTCTGTTATGTGCACTGTCTTTTTGCATCTTGAGACAATTGGGTGAAAGAGAGGTGCAAGAAGGATGATTTTATGTTGGTACATTGGTACATAAACCTGAAGTTTATCTGTACCTATACAGAAGCTAAAAAAAAAAACAAAATTAGAATTCCTCCCTGGGCTACTCTAACCTCTCCAGTCATAGTTGCGTGTGGTGCACAACTACACATTTTAAGGTCAATGATATCCCTTAAAATGGCCTAGCCATTTAGCAGAAAATACTGTGTGTCTTCTGGTCGCTTGTGAAACAGAACATGGTTGATAAGATCACCTGTCTGTCTGTGTTTTCACTTGGGTATAATATTCCTCTTCCCCTACTAAGCTGCAGCAAATGATTGCTGGTCCTATAAAACTACTCGTGGGTTTTCGCTGAAGATATAACTTCCTGGGGGAGGGAAATCATTTCTACACATAAATGTATATTGTGTGTATAAAGCAGCCCAGGGGCAGAAAAGCCACCATGCAGACACTAATGCAAGTGAATCCATTTCTGAAGACCTGAATTCCTTCTGTCGCTCCACATCGTGTTATGCGCACTGTATAGACTTCCACAGGGCTCGGGCTGTGCAAAACTGATTTCACTGGCTGCCTTTGAGCACCAGGGCCCATGAGCATTTATTCTAAGTTGAAATGCAGATCCAAGATGCATTCTGCCTGGCTGATAGAGAGGCCATGGTGTGCCCCATCCTGCACTGTGCCCTAGTTTTTTTTTCTCACTGGAGGGAGACTGAGATGTGAAGTGGAGAAGCATGCTGCAGTCAGCAGTTCTTGATCTGGGTGATTATGGCGCACACAGATCTGCTGCAGATTGGTGCCGCTCATGACTGAACGGTACTCAAGGACCCACAGGCTGTCACAGCCCAGAGCCACACCCCTCCAAAAAAGCCAAGAGGGGGAGAGGCTGAGCTTTCAACCCAGTCAGGCTGACTATAGCAGTTGTCTCAGGGAGCCGTTGTGGCAGGGATCCTGTTAGCAGTTCGTACATCACTCTGTCTGATGAGGAAGTTGTACATGATCTGCGATGTACTTTTTCTTCTTTGAGGAAAAGAACTGACTTCCAGTGACTCTCCACATACTGGTTTTGTCCCAGCACTCAAAGAGAAGAGATTCCTGACAAGCAGCTGTAAGAGAGTAAGGACAATCTTTTTTTGTGTGCTTTTTTTGTATTTGCTTACTACTGTAAAAAAGAAGCTGTCACATTTGTGCAATTCATAGAAGAATGCAATATTTTGCATTCCTTTCTGTGGAAACAAAGAGGTGCTTAAGGTTCACAATCACTCAGGAATCATCATGGACACAGGTGAGATCAACAGACATGGTATTTATTTGATGTCTGCAAGTAGGGCTGTGAATTTTTCAGTACTTGTCCCACCTGATGAGATGTTTTAAAATGGCAGGTAACATAAAGCCAAACTGTGCATCATTTATGTAAAGAGAATCAAGTTAAACAGTTATATACAGGTATTATAGCACAAAGAATATTTGGGATAGGGACCAGGGCTGTAGCTGCACTGCAGTAGGTGGCACTCTGCTTTAATTCCCAGGCAACCTCAGAGAGTGTTAGCTAGAGTCCAGGAGAGACGGAGTTGCCTGGTGCTTCATCCAGGCTCGCATACCCAGCTGCTTTGGGTGGTTCTGCATGGAGCTGCTCCTCTTCTGTCATCTTCCTCCCCACACCATGCCAAGCAATGGAAGAGAGAATCCTTCCAAGGACTGACTGACTTGCACTAAAGTTTTAGACAGAAAAGCCTGGCAGATGAGGTGGAATGCTCTGAGGTCCATGGAAGGTGAGCGCTTCTTAGAAGATCGCATTAGCAGCAAAAGGATTTAGAACGTAAAATTCTCAATTGTGGGAACACATATCAAAGGAACTAATTAACAGTCAGTGTTCTCTATGGTGACTAGGTGAAGACCATAGGCTAGAAGGTCACAGATGATTTTTATCAAGCCAGTAGTGTTACGTAAATCACATCTTACCCTGGATGCACCTCTCCTTTCTCCTATGGATGTATAATCAGTTTTCTTCAATTAAAGTGCATATAAAAATACCCTAA